>NW_021130315.1:0-651944 GCF_004193835.3 Ostrinia furnacalis
CCAAAATTTCGAAATTTTCAACTTTTTACAAAATGGCCGCCCACGCCGCCGCCATCTTGATTTTCTGACATTTCGGATTTTTCCCATAATCTGGGTCGTATATCCGACCAAACGTCATTTTTATTTTTTTTCTGCCATGACTCCTTCTGTCTGTCCTTAACTTTAAAGACACCCATGTCGCAAAAAAAACTTTTCCCCATAACTTTCAGTGTTGCCAGACTTTTTTCATAAAAATGGTGAAATGTCATTCGGGTCCCCAAACGTCACCAAACTGCATACCAAGTTTTTGGAATTTCTGGAAATTTCCATTTTCTACTATCCGGGGCCGTGGTGGAAAATTTTCTACCAAAATGGTAGTTTTTTCCGATTCCTGGCAACACTCAAATAACAGACCAACAATCGCCCGGAACATTGTACCCCACTCCGGTGTCGCCATCTGCCGGAAAATTGCTACCAAAGTTTGGGAATTTTTTGATCGCAACAAAATGGCCGACGGCTCAGCCGCCATCTTGTTTTTTGATAATCTGTAAATGTGGCTCTCAAGAAGACTATACATGTCACAATTATTCAAAAGAATTTTTTAAAAACAATTGCGCATCTCGTTATGACGCCTCCCCAAAAACACCCCGAAATCGCATTTTCAATCCAAGATGGCGGCGCGGCCATTTTGTTTTTCCATTTTTTTCACACATTAAAATACTCCTTTTGGCAACCCCAATCAACACCTAAAAAAGAAAAAAATCAGGACCAGAGACAAAAAAGTTGATGTCTCAAAAAATGCCGCCATTTTGTTTTTTGGTTCAAAAAATCTAAAAAACCTGCGTGTTGAAAAATCTAGTTTGAGATAAACACATACAATTTTACCCCTCTCCCCTCTAAATACCCCAAAAATACCCCTGATCAGTGAGTGAGTGAGTCAGTGAGTGGTAATCGAGCTTTATATAGTATAGATGCTGTCGTTCGTATCATACTTAAGAAAACAAAACTAGTGGACGATAACTCATTGTATTGAATGAATAATGGTATGCTACGGTTAACTACTCGAGTAGGGATACACAGTTTCTTAACACACAGTCTAGAGAATCTGGATTTGAACCCGCTACTACGTTGTTAGTTTCCAGACAAAAACAATCGTTTTACAAACTTTCATACACCGCGTATTCTAATTTCTTACATAAGTAAATAGGTTTGTGTTATTATCATGCAAGTACCTAAGTATTTAATGATTAATGAATCAACAACTATCCTAAACTTATAGTAAATCTTTTTTAAATAAAGTCCATAATATCTTAAATCTTCAGCAATCGTGTCGTCTTATTTCTACACAAAACATGAATATTCTTGTAAATTATGTTAAGTAGACAAATTACGAGCACCCTGTACATAAAGAATGCGTCTATACAACATATCCTGTAGGTTGCGGCTGAGACGCCATCCGTTGGTTAGTGTGGAGAGGGATTCGCTTAAAATAATAACTATAGGTATGTAAAGGTACTCGTACTTCATGCAAAATTTCGATTCTAACAACCTAAAGACGTCCACGGCTAAACGACTTCGCGCTAAGGACAACGACCGGTTCTGCGCTGCGATTGAAGCGCTTCCCGCGATTTTTACTTGATCGTCAGTCCATCGACTAGGCCTGCCTTCACTACGTCTGCCAGTTCGTGGTCGCTACTTGAATGCTTTTCTGCCTTAACGGCCTAGTTAGTGGTTAGTTCTACAAACTATGCGCCAAGCCTACTGCCACTTAAGTTTAGCACCTTTGCGCGCGATTCACCCGCATGTATTTCGTCGACCGCCTCTTGGTCGACCCAAGTATAGTTCGTTAAATCTACGAAGACGCGCATCACCAAATTTTGGTCGAGGGAAGCGCGGGGTGCGGGGCGTTTGATCCGAGCAATCCGAGCGGCGTTATTGTAGTGTGCGTGCACACTCATGGATGATTTAGCTTGTACCGATAACACTCAAACATTAGCGGAAGAATGGTGGGGCGTATCTTCGTGAATGTAACGATCTATACGTTTGCTTCACCGCACAATCCTCTCCCATTTTTTCAAGGTGTCCAAGCCAACGAAGTCTATGTGCTTTTATATCGCCAATGATGTTTCAATGTTGTAGGTTTGATTCCCACCTTATGCAGTTCGATTTTTTCAAGTTATTTATAATTTTATTTGAGATGCAACTCTTAACGCTAGAAATTCTAATAACTTTGTTTCAGTGTTTTATGATGATGAGAAGGATATCACTTATGCATTTTTTAAGTTTAGAAAGAAACGCCCGACAAACGATGCTTGCTTAAGTAAAGCAGCAAATCAAACGCACAGCGTTGAATAGAGCTCTGTGATTGGTTCATGTGTCACCCTGTGGGTACACGCGCTCTGTAAGACCTCATAGTAATGTTGGCGTATGAAGCCTACTCCACACTAACCACGCTCACACATCGCGTGAGTACGAAGTTATGGCTTCTCCACTCGGAGCATATCTGAGGCTAAACGACTGACGGACGCACTAACAGTCTGCTGGGATCCCACGCCCACCGGTGGGACTAGAATGTTATACGCATCTACTAGAAAAAAATCAGCAAATTGGCTTTCGGATTGACTCTTCTTTTGACAACATGTCAAAAGCCAACGACTCATGTCTGCGGGTTTGGTGTGCAGACTGCTAAAAGTCGTGGGCCTGAGACTGAGCATATAATTGAGCTCTCACAGTGCGCGTGAACGCACAGGGTCACACACGAACCAATCACAGAGCTCTATTCAACGCTGTGCGTTCGAGCTTGATTGCATTGAGATTTCAAATCAAATCAAAATATTTATTAATGTAGGCCCTTGGGCTTATCTTTATACACGTCCCAAATAGGTACAGTTTGGCCTGCCACACCACTTCGGGACAACATATGGGCTGGTGCTGAGAAGAAGTGGCGGAAGAAACTCAGTCACCTTTAGCACCTTTAAAACTCCCTTCAGTAATATGGATCTAAGATTTTGCTTTCTGTTTCTGTAAAAAGGTTAAAATAAACAACTATAGGGTCTATATAACGCTAAATAAGCCTGCAGATAAATCTGCATACTTTCGCTGTTAGATGCGCGCCGCAGACAACACTGCTCTCTTTGTTAGGGCCGATGTAGGCTAGGAGCCAGCATGCCATTTGCAATTAAGTATAATGTAATCTTAATTCATTATTTTATTTAAAAAAATGATATGTTGTGGGTAATCTCTCAAACGTTATGAATATGTACGTAGCTCTTTACAGAAATTAACCTAGTTGAAATTGATTAACAACAATATTAACAGCATTGTTGTATTCCGGCAGTTGGAAGTAATAGCCAGTTTTTCTGTGGTTGAGGATTCCGGGTGTAGCTCGCTTTCCACTTTTGGCCAAATCATCACTTTTCATTGGGCGAGATGCAGGCAAGAGCTTCCTTGTGAATAAAAAAACTTCGTTTATTTCAATCTATCTGCCTTAAACTACTGAATCTTTACTGCTGTACTCCATCCTGCACTACGTTATTTTCTTGAGATCAACTAACCATTAGCACGACCTTTTTAAGCCTATTTTTCTTTTCAAGAATGAAATTTATTTCTGAAGTCTGTCCCCAGGCCTACAAGTTCACGGCACCGCGATAGCCGCTGGGACTTAACAACAATAATTAGCAAATACTGTTAAAGACAGCCATCAGCATCAGATAAATGGGAAATGCAAAAATAAGTTAATAAGAGCCAATGCACACGATGCGTTGCGGCGCCGCACCGCTCGTGTGCACGCCACGGATATTTCTATGTAAAACGAATCAGCGAGGGTTTGACGCAGACCGTCCAATTCGCATTTCGTCACGAATTAAAAAACGGTCCCATTCGCATTCAATCCCCTTCGTATTTGGTCCCATTCGCATTCGCTTCCATTCACATTCCATCCAATTCACATTAGGTCCCATTCGCATTTTGTCCTATTCGCAAAATGGTCACACTCAGATAAAGTTAATGCCTACGATTTTTGAAACAATAGTTCAACTTGTAAGCTGAAAAGTGTGTTCATTTAGCGAATGGGACGGAATGCGAATGGGACCGAATTCGAATAGGACCAAACGCGAATGGGACCAAATCCGCGCCGCAACGCATCGTGAGCTTTGGCTCAAAGTATTAGTCATGCCGAAGTGTGGACGCGGCACTAATGTGGAGAAGCGAGATAAAACGCTCGAAATACCTTGGAAAAAGAGAGATAAAGAAATTTTTGAGTACAATCGAGATTTCATTTTTTAGATAGGACTGAGCGAAGGAATTTAAATATGTGCAATATTTACTGATGATTAACTTAAAAATTAATTAGTAACCCAAATATTTGAATGTATAAAGTAATTTATTAAATTAATTATTTTATCACTTTCTGTCAAATATTGATTACAATAGGATAGAGACAAAAATTTCGAGAGATAAGTCAAGTTTCTGCCGTCAGTTCTGCGTAAATGCCCTGTCCATTTCCACTTCAGCTTGCTAATCCGTCGGGCTATGTCAGCGACTTTCGTTTGTATACGGATCTCCTCATTTCTGATTTGATCTCGTAAAGAAACACCGAGCAAAGCCTCTTTCCATTGCACGGTGTGCAACTTTGAGCTTCTTTATGAGGCCTATAGTGAGAGGTTTACATTGGTTCTTCGTTCGCGCTGGTGGTTCGGTAGTCGCTTACTATGGGCCTCATAAGAAGGCTCAATGTCACCCAAAGAGCGATGGAGCGTGCTATGCTCGGAGTTTCCCTGCGTGATCGAATCAGAAATGAGGAGATCCGTAGGAGAACCAGAGTGACTGACATAGCCCGCAGAATCGCTAAAATCAAGTAGCTCGTAGAGCTTGATGGCCGTTGGGGCAGGAAAGTTCTTGAGTGGCGACCACGAGCCGGAAGACGAAGCGTGGGTAGGACGCCCACTAGGTGGACCGACGATCTGGTTACATAGGTACCTACTGTGTTTAATATTCAGGGTATTTTTAAGAAGCTTTAGCACTTTTTCATAAATTCCATGTCTCTACACACTCAAGTCAAAACTTAGTCCCATCAGATAAACTTTCGAGTAATCTCGTTTTATAGATTAAAAACCTGTTTTACAACCCAACTAAACCCTTAATGAGGCGAAATTTCAACGCGATCTTTTTGAAAATCAATCTTTTGTACCCTTACTTTATCACCTCCCTGCTTAATTACGTCTTAAATATTAAGACACGCCGACATTTCTTGTCCAAAGTAAAATAATCAATTGGATGTGTGGGTCGATTTATCAAACAGATTGCGATCGAGCGAAGCCGGGCGACAATGCAAAATGGCGGCTTTTTAAAATGGCCTCCCAAGTATTTTGCGCAGAGTAATCTGATGATCAGAGATTATCGTTGTAGGGCACAAAACACAAATAAAAATACTTAGTGGAATTTAGAATCTCCCCCTACAAAAAATCTGTTTAACTGTCTTCAAGTAATAACATTATTAATTAGATAAATAAATAAATAATAAATAAATATCCTTAGACATTTTACACTGCGCGTCCCAAACTAAGCAAAGCTTGTACTATGGGTACTAGACAACGGAATTATAAACATACTTAAATACTTTTTTTTTAAATACATACTTATTATACATAGAAAACACCCAGCTCAATACAAACAAATATGTTCATGCACACAAAATTAAATGTTTGTACTGTGCGGGAATCGAACCCGCTACCTCCGGAATAGTAGTCCGTTTCGAACCACTACACCAAGCGGCCGACGAATCATTATTCATTAGATACTATGGTTCATTTTCCAGCACATAATATTTTTATTAGTAGATAAGAGATATTTTAATCAAAAGTTCATGTAGCTGTCATGATTAGTTAGGTACCGGTTATTAAAATATAGTGTTTAATTCATGTCATATACTTACCTACTTCAACAATTTATTAACGTAATTATTTTATTGACAAAATAAAATCTGATCACTTTGTACAGGAAGGAAAGAAATCGTTTCGTCTTATGGTGTCATTATTCCAAAAACTTTTCAGTATGTAACCTCTGCACGTAGCCTACTCTGTGTTTTTTCAAAAAATTAATTGGTGCCAAATTCAACCAGCACAGAAACAATGTCAAAAACTTTTTGCGTTAAAACACACTGTACATTTGAAAAAGAGTAAAAATCTTTCAAAACGAACAAAAAAGTAATCCGCTGGGACAAATTTCTTTGGTTTTCAGTGCAGTGCGTTGACAATTTTAATCAGCTGTTCGGGAGACGCCATCTTGGATTTGACACTATCTTACTACACTAACAATAAGGCAGTTTTTTCTGTACTTTTGGAGAATTTTGAAGTTTTCGAATTAAAAATAAGTTTGCCAAGTCCCAGGTTTTTAGTCTCAAATTTAATTGTATGAAATCGTTGCACTCGTGTTTTGGCGTAAAAAAGAAAGCAAATTGTTTCAATTTGATTGGTCTTTATTATTATGTGCAATAGGGTTGGAAATGGGTCAGTAGCATTAATAAAAATATTGAATTTTTGTTTGCAGTAATTTAATTGGTCATTAGTACGATGTGTGACTAATTTAGGTAAAGATTTGGTCTGTATGATTTTTATTTTATGTTTGGTTAAGTATGTGATTGTTTGTTAATTGACACTTCTAAGTAATACTTATTTCAATAATAATAAATATTCAAATAAATAGGTACCTATTTAAAAAAAACCTATATTTTTTATATTAAAATTGACAGACAATATTTTTTTTAGGAAATTAGCCTATTACATAGCACAAAAAGTTACAGAAATATCCAATTAGTATAAACTGTGTTTAACACAGCAATTTAGTGATCCCTTTAATGTTAGATTCGCTTGCTAGACGCACAGACATCCGCTCAGACATCGGTGTTTATAATCATTTCCAATAGTAAGGGCTAGCTCATACGGAAAATAAAATGGATTAGAATAAAATTTGGACAAAAACATTATACTGAACTAGGCGCAAATAGATATTCAGTAGCTATAAGTATGTAATATGGTCAGAATACTATTAATAACTAGGTGGCCCGGATTTTGTACAGTCAGCGTCAAATACATAGTTCGTGACACCCAAAGTGGCCAAAAAGTTCGCAACAGGTATTTGTTAAAATTGGAATAAGGTTGTGTTGTCAAAATTTTGGCCGCAAAAGAAAAATCCGCAGGAAAAACAAAGTACCAACATAGCCTTCAGAATTGCCAAAAAGTAGCAGTGGGACCTCTCTCACATAGCTCATAGAGCTTAACCGCTTGAGTCCCAGACGGCATTCATTAATGTCATAACAATTGATTATCTATTGTGTCTAGATTCGCGGGCCTTGAAGGATGGCTGCTAGGGCAAAAAAGTTCTAGAATGGCGACCATGGGCCGGAAGACATAGTCTCGCTTCTCACTAGGTGGACCGACGATCTGGTGAAGGTCGCGGGGAGCACCTGGATGCGGGCAGCGCAGGACCGGTTTTTGTGAAAATCTTTGAGGAAGGCCTTTTCAGCAGTGGATGTCATTTGGCTGAAACGGGGACTTCTACTTCTGAACCTCCCCCAATTATTTCCATAATGACCGGTTGGTAGCGGCCTGCATCCAGCGCCTTCCTGCTACCTTTATGAGTTTGTCGGTCCACCTTGTGGGTGGACGTCCTACGCTGCGCTTTCCGGTACGAGGCTTCCACTCTAGAACCTTGCTGCCTCATCGGGCGTCAGTTCTGCGTGCTATGTGCCCTGCCCATTGCCACTTCAGCTTGCTAATCCGTCGAGCTAATATGTCAGCGACGTTAATTCGTTTACGGATCTCCTCATTTCTGATTCGATCTCGCAAAGAAACACCGAAATAGCCCTCTCCATAGCACGCTGTGCAAGTTTGAGCTTCTGTATGAAGCGAGTGGTCACGTTTCCAAACCATAACTGGTAACATACATTGGTTGTAGACTTTAGTCTGCAGGCACTGAGGTGTTTTGGACGAAAAGATGTTGCGTAGTTTCTATCTCCCTTTATCTATTAAAATATATTTTAAATTTCTGACAAATCTAGTTAGATCTGAAGACTTCAGTATGAACACAGCTCTAGTTCCGCGAATAGCCTAGCGGAAGCTTCGGCAGACAGCGCGGCATCTGCTCACAGATCCGTACCGTTCTCAGAACTGCACACTGCGAAATATGAGATCTAAGTACTAACAATTAGCGAGAACTCTCATTTAATTTGAGGTTTTCTTCTTAATTACTTTAAAGTAAATAGAGAACGCATCCGTTCATTCTACTAATACCACTGCTGCTTCACATAAGCAAACATCGTTTGTGAGTACGGACTCACAAACGATGTTTGCTTATGTGAAGCAGCAACGCTATGCGAAGTCGAACGCACAGGGTTGAATAGAGCCATGTGAATGGTTCGTGTGTCTCACTCCGCCACTATTGTCTATGAATAAATCTTTGGGACCCGGTGCGTCCACGCCCACTGTGAGACCTCACAGTAATGTTTGTGAATACGGGTATTTACTGAAATTGAAAGTTCGCATAAACCACTAAACCGAGCTATGATAGTTTGAATCCGTTTTTTACTAAAAAAAAAGACTTGAATATTTTGTTTGGGAAAAAGAAGGAGTGACACACACAAAATTTCATAAGAATCGGTCCAGCCGTTTCCGAGAAATATGCCAACAAGCACGAACATTTTATTTATAGATAAATAGTCTTTTTTTTTTATTACACCTGCGACAAAAGCTACCAATCGCAAACTAAAAACTTTATTCAAGCAAAACCAATTACTAAACAAAGTCTAAAATTGCTATAATTGCCGCAACTGCTCTCGTTAGTAACTGAATTTACTAATTGTTATTACGAGTAATTGCTTTTACGTAGTTTTGTAATTGCTGTAATCTCTTCATTTGAACGTTCAACTTTTAAGTTCTTTTTTTAGTTCAGGTATTGGAACGCTGCCACGAAATTCCGGTCGACCAGCAGATCAAGCGCCGCAAGTGGAACTGGATTGGCCACACTCTCCGAAGGGATCCCGATCACATCCCCAAGCAGGCTCTGGATTGGAACCCCCAAGGAAAACGCAAACGTGGTCGCCCTAAGCAAACTTGGCGGCGCACTGTGGCAGTCGAGGCGAAGAAGAACGGCAAGACTTGGAGCGAGATCAAACGCGAAGCTCAAGACCGAACGCGATGGAGGACTGTTGTGGACGCCCTCTGCCCCATCCAAGGGACATAGGACCTTAAGTCAAGTTTAGTTCAGGTAACAGGAATAAAAACATACCAATCAAATTGAGAACCTCCTTTTGTTGAAGTCGGTTAAAAAAACCTAAGATTGGTATTTTTCTGTCTAATATAAAATGGTTTATTTATTTTGCATTTTGATTCGCGACACACTTTCTGTCGATCGTATTTCAGACGAAGCCGTGGGAAAAAACTAGTCATTTGTAATAAAAACCGCAAGAACACCTGTCTCTGATCTAGAGGTCCCTGGTTCTATTGCTGATATGGGCAACCCCCAAAAAGAAATTTCTTTCGCTGCATCTGAATTTTGAAAGAAATCCTGCAAAGGGCTTCATATTATACCCTATATAACAAAATGAACGAAAATATAATAATTCTAAATAGCCAGTTTCTCTGTGGTAAATATAGGATTATTTTTTTCGTTTGACATTTGGTACCATTTTTTCTTATGTCTTTCGCTGCATCTGAGCAAAATCCTAACAAACTCTCTCACACCCTGTATAACAAAATGAACACTTTAATAATTCCCAAACAGCTCTTGAGAACTAAAGCCTTTCAACCACCCAGATGCAAAAGCGGGTAAGTCGGAAACCTCCCGTTTTAAGCCGATAATAATTAATTGAAGTGGGCATTGCTCAAATATTAATTAGCACTAATCTCTGTTAATACGGTGTAGTTAAGTGATGAATTTGTGTTTTGATTTACAATACTGGCTGCTGCTTGTAACATTATCTGACTTGTCTTTGGCTGGTCAGTCACAGAACAGAATATTGGTATAAATCGCCATGGAAAAAACTGTAAAATCTGTAATATTTACTTTCTAAAGGTATACGTAACATACCTATTATGATTTTTTTATAATGGATGATGATGGATTTATTAAAAAATCGTCATTAAATTAGACTCCTTTTATTTCAAATTTATTATTAAATTACTCTTTCTCTGTAATCAAATTTAAATATTAAGCTATCAGGAACATTATTAGCAAATCAAAAATATACACGTATAATTATTGTTTGTTCTCAGAGAGACATTCCCGTTTTTTCCCGGATCCCGTTTAGTAGCATAATTACGTGTTTTAATATTAACGTTCACACAAACATCCTGTTTGCAGTTTCCGGCAAAAAACCGTTCCGTTTTCATTTGTTTCGAATTTCAAACACTCGTCTGTGTATGGGATCCTGCATTACTGTATCCCGCAAAACTGCATTGCCGAATTGCCGTAGGAACGGAGCCCTTAAGATGAAAAACATCAGTTTAAAGTTGTTGCAATTCACAAAGGCGAGTGAGCTTTACATGTGTGGTGGCTCGCTACTGTTCGTTTTCCAAAAGTTTTGACAGACATTACACTATCGTTATGTGCATGTACACGCACACAGTCACAAGTAAAGCTCACTCGCCTTCGTGAGTTGCAAGAACTATACTTGGAAACGTGACAGACAGATTAAATTCTCATTTATTATATTAGCACGTCTTCATTTTGCACATCTTTTTCTACAAAATGAAGGTATCATCACTTCAATAAAAATATGAAATATATTGCGTAATATCGCAAAGCGTCCTTGGCACACTTTTCACTGTATTGTAAGATGTTTGATGTAGCGTTGTTTGTATAAAATGTCGATAGTCTGTCGATGTGGCTCTGAAAACAGGTAACAATATCGATGAGACTATTACAAAAAAATATTAAATGTTGACCAGTATTTTGGCACTTATGGACGTCAGAAATAATAAAAAAGGTAGTCCTTAAGGGGCACATTACATGTATTACGCCCGTATTCACAAACAATACGTGGTCTCACAGTGTGCGTGGACGCACAGGGTGGCACACGAACCAATATCGTAGATTTCTATTCAACGCTGTCGTTCGATTTGCTACTTCACTTAAGCATGCATAGTTTATGAATACGGCGTTATTTAACAACCAAGCTAAATTCAGTAGCATAGTCGATAGTCGATATTGGTGACTGTTCTATCGATATAGTCAGACTGTCGACAGTGTTGCAACCCTAATTTGATACATCCCCCTCCCCTTACTAAATCCATGATGGATGGCAAGAAATATGATTTCATTTGTCATTTTGAGGTAAACAGTGTATTGATACTGAAATGTCGCATAGAAATGGTGTACAATCATATTTTTTGATACGTCGAGAAATACTGAAGATATTTTTTGATCTATTACATTTAATCTTCATTAAATGGACTTAATAGACATACTTTGGTGATATATCTTAAATCTATTAAGAATATTTTTGTGTTTTTTTAAATAACAGCTCATTGGTTTTGTACACTGGCATGCATGCATATACATACATTACACACGCAACACACTCTTGAAGAGCACTGTGTTATTTTTTTTGTGTAAAACTTAAGGCTGTCACAGAATACCATGCAGCGTTATGCTCTAGGTCCTGACCTAGGGCATAACACATGCTGAGTGGCTGCCATTTAGTTCAAAAACTACATAAGTAAGTACCTAATTAAGTTGTTGTAAGTAGTCTAAGGATGTTTGGACTAAATAAAAATATTTTTCTTTCTTTCTTTCTTTCTTTCTTTCAAATAGGTATTATTTTAATATTGGTGAAAACAATTTTTGTAGTAGCAATATTTGTGTTGTATCGATAAAGTATTATCCATTCTACTTCTAATGTAAAACCAATAAAATAAATAAATCTTTGGACAATTTTATACAGCACCAGCTAGCCCCAATATTCAAAATTCTAGATATTTTTCAACGCCATCGTTTTTGTAGCCCATAAAACAAGAACCTAAAACACGCTAACACACATTTTTGTTTTATTTCTAAACACGCCGCGGCGACATCCGAGAATGTGCGATTCGAAAAGAAATAAAACTCAAAAACACGAGTTAGGCGTTTTTAGCGGCCGGACACCGTCTGACAGTCTTTGTTTTGACATTTGTTTTTTTCTGAGAAGCTGCTTTTTTGGCAAAGGCATAAAGGAAAGAGTGTTAAAATTGCTTTTGTTTTTTGATGAAATGGTAATCTGTTGAAATGTTTTTTCTTAATACTAGGTAATTAAGGCTGGATTACACCACTTTACTATAACAAACGTCAAAAGTCTGTCAAAAAACAACGGTTATGGTTAAAGTCACGGTAATTAAGATGGTGCAACTCATTCATAATTATTGTATAACATCGCTATGTTCATCTTACATTGACATTTAAGTAAAACACTTTAAAATAAATGTTTTATGTAAGTACCTTAAACTGGCGTTGGACACTAGTTTTAGGTGACATTAAGTACAGAGATGTCAAACTATCTTAATTTCATCTAAATCGCTTCAGTTTCTACTTTATGCAGTACTTTCGCATTAGTAGGTTATTTTAGAATTGATAGTAGGTATATTTATTATATGTATTACAAGCTTAATTCATTTCAAGAATCAATTTTCTTACACCCTGTATCAAAGCGCAAAATAGTCGCCACCATGCAAAATGACCTAAGTCTAAAAAACAAAAAAAGGCAAAACACTGAAATATCTTCAATCCGTCGTGAGTGTAACCCCCCGCTGTTCTTTTGTCTTGTAACCTTGAATATCATTTGAACTTAACCCTTACACCGCGGTCGGGAAGAATAAAAAGCAAAATGGCTGGACATTTCGCACATTTAGGCTTTTTTAAGTATTTAAATTTAGTTAAAAGTAAGAAAACTAAGTAAATACAAATAGTGACTGTAAAATAATTATTATACTGTTTTTTGATTTATTTTCTCTCCTAAGAGGCAAATTTTAGGAGCACGGGCCGAAGCCAAATGCATCCCAATTACTTTAAGCAATTCACATTGTTAGGTCATGTATTAATTCAATTATTATTATTGAGAATTCATACAGCGATACAAAGTGCTAACATAGGCAGCAATTTCAATATGGTATGGCCAATTACAGAATTCAATGATTTAATAGAAATAATACGTCCTATGTGATATTTTACTTTTCCTGTTACGCAGTTTGAGACTCTTGACATATTTATTTATTTCGTAATCACGAATTATCATAATTTCGCCATGTCCCATGCTAATTTTTTACAAATTCAGTATCGAAAAAAGTACTAGTCTTTTTTTGTCTACCAAAAAACCTACCACAGAGAAGGCCGATTGCAAAAGCTAGTAAGTGATAAATAATTCAAAATGCCAACTCCATAAAGGTGTTTTTTTTTTGGAAAATGCCAAAAAAGCCAAATGCGCGGAGAGCCTTACGAGTGTTTATTATTTTCTTTCGCGTGTTCCCGCTAGGCGGCGACACCAGGTTTTTGTCGTGAGCTTTTATAGAATTTCATTCTAAGGTATGGACTGTAGACCAAATGGAACAGACAGCTCAGAAAATGGAAATACTTTAAATTGTATTCGATTTTCCTGTTATTTAAATTAAGATGCCCACAGAATTTAGCTAGACCTTCCACTGTTTAAGACACTGTCCTTGTGATATCTTATAAAATATTAAAATAGTACGCATGTTACTTTTAAATCATTATAACTGATAAATTAAAATCTTTATCGAAGAAATAAATGTGAATTTAATAACACCAAACAATTACATGTACGGATCGTAGATCAGAGAGTAGAAAGGTGACAGAGTTGTCATAGACAAAACAAAAAATAAAAATGCGGTCAAGCGTGAGCCGCATGTAAATGGCGATAAATTTCAAAAAGGTTTAACACTCCCTCTACATTTAAGCCTTTTACAAAACAAAGATAACAAAAATCTATGTTAGTTACATATGCATTACCATATTGTATGTATTGAAAATTGTTGCTTGTGACTGTACCATATCACAGCCGCTCCGTTTTTCACTTTCTTGTGTCGACGTCGTTTCCAGTAACTCTCATTGTAGTAATTTAGAAATCGACTTACCAGACTGACAGCATACATTATGTCTGGTCGACTCACTATAGCCAGGTGCATGAGGGAGCCCACCGCTTCTCTGAAGGGTATGTTCTTTTCAGGCTCAACATCTTCCTTCTGCAACTTCACGTGCGGATCGACTGGTACGCTGTTGGGGTTGGCATTATACATATTAAATCTGTGCAGCAGTTGGTCTACATATTTAGTCTGATGTATAAATATGCCTTTGTCTGATTTCTCAATTTGCATTCCTACATAGTTACTTGGTTTATCTAATATTTTCATTTCAAATATGGTCTGCAAATCATTTGTTATTGTTTTCAGTGTATTTTTATCTTTACAGAACAATAATCCATCGTCTACATACAGACAAAGATAACACTTATTATTATTGACTTTAGCAACATATACATGACGGCGGCGTCATCGCACGCCGAACTTGTTACAAACTCGTAAACAACAGCTGCACCGTACAACGTCAGAGCAAGCGCCTTTCACTTTTCCCCCACCTCCACTACGGTTGTTTTGCAACGGGTATAAATCGAGCGCGCAGCGACGGAGCAGGCAGTCTTGGCTCTGGCGCGGCACGGTGCACACCTTGTACTATTGCTAAGCTGTTCCTAGACCTATTGGATAATTAATTTAAATGTTAAGTTAATTATTATCATTAATTATTAAAATGCCCATAGGCGCTTTATAATTAATTAAAATAAAGTCACTTGTGGTTAAAGCCTGAGCATTGGCCACAATTGAAGTGTTAGCTGTACGCTACTTAATTAAGACTAATTACTGAATCACTACCATTGATTAAATTGCTGTTCTTATAATTAATAAAAATAGCTATATCTTGATATCTCTGCCTTATTAATTCATCCTGTCCGACTCACTTCCTACATATACATTGATCAGCTGTGCATTGAGTAAAACCAAATTTCTTTAAAACAGAGTCAAATTTCTTATTCCAGCAACGTGGAGACTGTTTAAGACCATACAATGACTTGTTAAGTTTACATACCATCTTTTTATCACAAGACAGACCTTCGGGTGGACTCATGAATATGGTTTCTTCTAGCTCACCATACAGGAAGGCAGTCTTCACATCAAGCTGGATGATTTCAAGATTGTCTTGAGCAGCCACTGACAACAATAAACGGATTGAGTCGTACCTCACGGTAGGAGCAAAAGTTTCTTTGAAATCAATCCCAGGGGTTTGTGAAAATCCTTTTGCACAAAGCCTTGCCTTGAAACGTGGACCAGTTGGTTCATCTTTTAGTCTGAACACCCATTTGCATCCAACAACTTTTGCATTTGGTTCCTTCTCTACCAATGTCCATGTTTCATTTTTCTGGTGTGCATCTAACTCTTCATTTATAGCTTTTATCCAATTTTCTTTTTCTGTTGAACTAATAGCTTCTTTGTATGTTTCAGGAATGTATGCTGTAGAATCGACTGGAGTCTCTTCGTGTCTAGACAGGTAAGTATTTTCCTCTTCATCTTCCAGATTTTGTACCTTTCGTATGTTTCTGTTTCTAGGTCTCAATGTTATATTTCTGGTCTCCGGGGAACTGATACTTGTGTCTGGTAAGTACTCACTTTCTGAAGTAGACCTGTTCTCTGTTACTGTATCATACGAGTTTTCTGAATCTGTATCATCTGTATCACATTCTTCTGTTTCAGGTGTCACTGTTGACAGCTCTACAGGAACAAAGTCTCTTTTCACACTGGATTCTATAAATACAGCATCCCTGCTTTTAATTACTCTTCTAGTATTAGGTATTATGAATCTGTAACCTTTTGTGTGTTCACAATATCCGATGAAAATCATCTTGTGTGCCTTTGGATCAAATTTCTTTCGTTTTTCTTTGGGTAAGTGCACCATAGCTTCACAGCCGAAAATCCTCATGTGATTGACTGTTGGCTTCAGACCGGACCACATCTCTTCTGGAGTTTTGAACGATAGGGACTTAGTTGGAGAACGATTTATGACGTAAGCTGCAGTATGTATGGCATCAGCCCAGTACATTTTTGGCAAATTAGCGTTCAGCAGCATACATCTTGCCCTTTCGACAAGTGTCCGGTTCATTCGTTCTGCAGTTCCGTTTTGTTCCGGTGTGTAGGGTGTGGTTGTCTGGTGAATGATGCCAGCACTTTTCAGAAACTCTGAGAAATTTCCATTTACATATTCCAGGCCGTTGTCTGTGCGAAGAGTTTTTATACGAGCATCTAACTGGTTCTCAACTTCATTCTTGAACTCTTTGAACTTTTCAATGGCATCAGACTTGTTTCGGAGAAAGTAAACGTAGATTTTCTTCGAATAGTCATCAAGGAATGTGATGAAGTATTTGGCACCACCAAGTGATTGTGTTTCCATAGGCCCGCAAATATCAGAGTGGACCAGCTCAAGAACCTTTGTAGCTTTGGAGCTCTCATGTTTAAAAGGTAGTCGTGTCTGTTTACCTTNTAACTACTACAATTATATTGTCGTGTCAATACCTACTTAATCATCGGGTAATTTTATTTAGTCTCCAATAATGCAGGAAAATAACCCTATCTAATTTACCAAATAGCAAATGGAGGGTTGAAAGAGTAGGTCAAACCCTCGATTTGTTCCTGGTAAATTTAACAAACATTCTCTTTATTTTGAAACGCCTCTACACGTTATCATTAAAAAATATCAGCAGCTCTTGTCGAGAAATAGCTGATGTATTTGCGCTGTGGTCTGCATAATTATTTTTTGTACCCGACACAAATGTTTGACGCCGACGACATATTTTTTGTATAATTATGTTGGTAACTAGCTGTCGGCGCCTTTTGTCTGTGTTTCAGTCTATTTATAGTCTATTGATGATTCAGGTGTCTATAGAATACCTAAATAATTTAAGGGTTAAGAATGGACAAAATGCTGGACTAGTCTTTGGCTGGGACACCGCGTGAATTTTTGTGCTTATTCATTTGACATTTATTAAATTTAAAACTCATTTAGTTATGCAAGTAGGCTTTTAAAAAGCACTTTTACACGTACCAGTATTAACCCTACCATTGCTTCAGGACTATTGTCCTGGGTCATAATAATATTTGCTCATTGAATTGTACTAAAGTCTAAAGGCGAACTTAATGACATGTGGCATTCTCTTCCAGTCCTTTGGGACAAGCTGAAATTGGAGAGTGGAAATTAAATTCATAAAACATAAATGTAGCAGGAAGGCGCTGGATGCAGGCCGCTACCACTACCAATCGGGCAACATGGAAATCATTAGGGGAGGCCAATGTTCAGCAGTGGACGTCCTGTGGCTGAAATGATGATGATGATGTAGCCAAATTCTTCATTTGCCTCTGGTAAATGAGAGTTGTGCTCCTGCAAAGGAGACTAAATTAATTACCTGATGATAAATATTATGCTCAAGTATGAAGTATGATAGTCTGTTGACCGATCCTCAATATTTCGGAGTTCCCAAATACAATTTTCCCAAATTATAATTCACAAAAAAATTGCTTATTTCTCAAATCTCCTTACCAACCCTTTATGAAATTGTGTCATATTTCGGACGAAATAACTTTGTGAATTCTGACATTTTTGACAGTGAGAAAATACGAAATAATCTACGGTGTTTGACGGTTTGACACTTGCCAAGTAACATATTGGGAATTACTTGGCGTATGTGGACGAAACCGCGGTGTGTGTACACACTTGGCAAAAAAAAACTATTAAAAAATATTCTTTTTTGTGTAAAATAAGTTTTTTATAATAACTGTATAAGACTATAAGTAGTTTACATAGAAAACCTATGTATAATAAGTATGTATTTACAAAAAAAAAGTAGGGTAAACCGTATAGCTATTGCCCACTTAAGGATTTCAAATACATTGAGATGAAAAATTAAAGAAAGTATTTTAATTATCGACCATTTATGACTTTTTTCTTATAACTCAATAAACTATTAAACAGAATATTAACAGTTTTTAGTTAAAACTTACGTAACTTAGAAAATATTGAAATAAATTTAAAATTCTCCAAAAAGTACAGTCATTGCCCATTACTTACACTAATTGCCCACATCAAAGTACAGTAATTGCCCAGTATCTTAAAACAAAATAATCAATTTTAAAATGACAAAATAGACTTTAATAAACCAATCAAAACATTAAACTTAAATTCTAGTAGTATGCGATTTCTAGTTCTCAAAGGGGTCGATTCGCACCCGTTTTTAATACTTTTGATACATCCGGGCGAAACGCCTACTAAAAAAAATATTATTGAAAGGGGACGTTTCGCACATTCGTGCGAAGGAAAATCGTGTGAAACTACTACTAAGTAGCCATTTTCACTAGTAGATTTAACGTAGGATTTTCATTTTTTGTATTTGCGTTTGAATTTTTATCAATTTTTTCAAGTCAAACCATATTTTTCAGCAATTTATCTTGTAGATAAATTGTTGGATACGTCTTGCACAGCTTCGATCGCTTTTTGCAAATTTTCTATGCTATATTGAACTTTTGGAGTCTTTGGCATACTGAAAATGAAACATTAAAAGCCATTTCAATATTTATGCCTGTAAATTGCAAAACAGTTCTAGCAATGAGCAACTTAAACACTGCTACTGCATGGTGGCGACACTCTAATAATAATTGCCCTGGGCAATAACTATACATTACCATATGGTAATAACTGAAATGATAGTGGGCAATAACTAAAAATGTACAGATTTACGTGCAGTGATTACCCACCGTTAAAATGACCGTAAGAAATAAAATTTTATCAGCTACTTTCATTGATAATGGAGAAAACACTTATAATTTCATCATAACTATACACCATTAGTTGAATATTAAATAACTTGCAAAAAAAATTTAACCTCTAAGCAAGTAATTCCTTAGTAAAATTGTTAAAGTCTTTACCTGTTTGAGTAACATTTTCACCCGTCTTGACAAAATCCGCCATAACTGTTTTATTTTTAGTGTTTCCTATTGTTAATTTTAAATCTACTGTACATTGATCTCGGAGCCATCTACTTAGTAAATTCAAATCTAACTAGAGTGATTCAAAGTCAGCACCTGACAATATTATTCTTAAAGCGGGCAATCACTACCAGTGGGCAATCACTCTCTGGTTTACCCTATTTAAGTATGTTTATATCCGTTGTCTAGTACCCATAGTACAAAGCTTTGCTTAGTTTGGGACTAGAAGCGTAAAGTAAATGTCCAAGAATATATTTATTTTTATTATTTTATTTCATCTTACTCTGAAAATACTGTGCCCTATTTTTTTGTCTACCAAAACCACAAAACAGGCCAGTGGCAAAAGATAGTAAGTTATAAATTCAAAATACCAAGACCTGTAACGAGATTTTCTTTGAAAATGCCAAAAAAGTTTAAAAAAAAATTCATTATCGAAACGAACCACTTACTCTACTCGTAAGTACATTTTGTATGCCTACCCACGAGGAAGTGTCATGATGTTGTACACACAGTGGTCGCCGGTGGTGTCAAACGCCCCCTGACATGGGTACAGACGATACCAGATAAGGGCCGTGTGACGCGTGAGAGCTGCGCAGACGAGCGACTTGTCGTGGTGCGATTAGTCGCAAGCCATTTTTTTTGTAACTTGGTTTTGATTGGGTTGAATAAAATTTAAAAGAAAAGGTAAATTCTGAGACTTGTTAAAATAGTCAGTTTTTTTTAAACTAACTTTTGCGCGCGGTTAAATTGGCTCCCGTTAAAACATAGAACCCCTGTTTCAACCCTTTTTAGGGTAAATTTTGAAAAATTCTTTCATGGCGAATGCATTACATCATAAAACTATCAGCGTGCCTCTCCGCTCAATCTGTTCAGTCAGTAACGGTTTTTAATACTTATTTAATACCATATTATTCAGCTTTATCGTTCACTTCATTCCAGTCAGCACTGAAACAGCAGAGCGCGGGTGTCATCGGCATTCGATTCAATACGTTTCAGCCGAATGACGTCCACTGCTGGACAAAGGCCTCCCCCAAGGATTTCCACAACGACCAGTCCTGAACTGCCCGCATCCATGCACTTTCCGCGATCTTCACTGGCATAAAGCGATTATCACACTGCACCGCGCTCCGCCGCGGTACGCGGGACGACAGATTTAATCATTATATGCAAGTACTTCAGTTTGTCTAGAAAATACGCGCGGCACAACACACTGACAACGCGTTTGCGCGCGGGATTCGTTATATTATGTCGCCACGCGGGCAGTGTGATAATCGTCTAAGATTTAATTTAAATAGATTGCGATTTTGTCGTACTCCGTCGTTCGTCTGCACGCACCAGTAAAATAGTAAATAAAACATTTCACTCATTCTTTTTTGGGTAATACAGAGGCAAGCCATTACTGAATAGTTCTTAACAAACTTAACAGATTGCCTGTCAGTGTGTTTTGATCATTGATCTAGTAAATTGACGTGATATCATAAGCATCGCTTCTTGTTCGGATTCTATTTTTAGTGGTGTCAAAATTTTCTGACTAATTTGGTTGGGAGTAGGACTTGTTCCAAGTTCTCCTTGGCTACCACAAACTTTGTCAGATCGATTTATTGTGTGTCAGCAGTTGTAGGTAAAATAGCCAGTTCGAAATGTGGTGTGGTGTGGTGGTGGGAAAACCTTGGGGGAGGTTTTTGTCCAGCCGTGGACGTCATTTGGCTGAAACGACGACGACGACGACGAAATGTGGTTGAGAATTGCGGATGAAGCTCGCTTCCACCATCGATTATTGATCATCACTTTCCATCAGGTGATATGACTTCATCATCATCATAATTTCAGCCACAAGACGTCCACTGCTGAACTTCCCCAATAATTTCCACATCACACAGAATCCTTGACTTGAAAAACATAAATGAAAAGTAATTAACTGGCTGAAATTTCAACCAATCTCTAAGTACTCGTAGCTTAGATGGTTTAAAGCAGTCGCTCGGAAAAAGAAAGGTCGTACCTTAGGCAATTCGATTTTTTAAGATAACCTAGAGTCTAGGTTATCTGTGAGATGCAGTCTAGGTCCTAGACTGCATCTCACTTAACATCAGGTGCAATTGCAGTCAAATACCTGCCTTTTTCTGCATAAAGAAGAGTTTAATTAAATTAACCAAACCCGACGTGATTCCACTTGAAAAAGGTACAATCGAAATTGATAACCTCCTTTTATGAAGTCGGTTAAGTCCCATTTGACTGCTATTAAAAGGCCACAAAAAGAGGAACAAGATGGAACAAGACGGAACAATGTCGGAGGAACGGAGTGCCGATACCCGCGCTGTGATCGCATCTGAGGTTTTGTGAGGGAAACACACGGGAGGTAATGGGACGCCACGTTTTGAAAATAATAGGTACTCAATAAGTATAACACACTTATAAGCTTGATACTGAATAGTAAAAAAATATGGAAGGGAGAAAGTATTTTTTTTAATGTTACTTTTTTTTAAGAGTAGGTAATTATAATGAAATGGAGTACATAATTAATGGGTTCGAACGATCCCCCAATCTCTTATCAAGCAGAAGAAATGGGTACATAAAAATAATTAAGTATACCTATGGTATTTTATGATGTTGTTCCGTATAGTTTCTAATTGAGCCATTATGAGAGTCGCATTTGTTAAAATTGGACAAAGTTATCCAAAAATCATGAACTAAGAAAATTTTTATTCACCAATAGTGATCTTATAACACACCCTATTTAGTTACTTGAATCAAAAATAAATAACAAACTCGCGGTCCCGTGCCAACTTTCCCCCCGTATGTTTCCGCCCAGGCATGTCATTTTTGTCCCAAACAAATGGTTGTTATCAATTAGTAGCTCTTAAAATTCTGTTTTAGCAGCTCAGCCGTCAGTTTTTGTGGTGTGGTATGGTGTTCAGGCTCCCGTGACAGTATGGCGTTTCTTATGGCGTTTAGGCGCTAAACATGGGCTTGTGGAGATATTTAGATATTTTTGAGGTCTGGTGGTCTTTTTATGATACTATATGTCTAGCGCTGAACTTAGTGAGTGCCTGAAGTCAAAGTCAAAAGTCAAAGTCAAAGTCAAAATTTCTTTATTTCTTTGGACTAATAAATAGTTCTTACAAATCGTCATTTTGCTCTTAAGGAGCCTCTACATGTCTCATAATCTTTTTACCCTACCAGCACTTCGAGACCAACATTTGGCAAGTGCTGAGAAGAAGCGCCGCAACAAACTCAGTCACCACTGTCTGCCGGTTAATATCAATAAATAGAAATAGTAGTAGTAGGTACATTCGATTCAGGAGCAGTTCACTGAATTTACCATGCATTCTTGTATGGTGTATCTTATAAGAATGGGTATACAAGATTGCGTGGTATATTAAACAAGGTAGTGACGTGCTAATATCTAGACTTACATATTAAGATACTAGTAGAAACAGTGCCGTAACTAGCCTTTTATGCGCCCGGTGCGAGAAATATAAAAAAATGTAACCTTTTTGAATAAAAAGTAACCTTCTGGGGGGGGGGGGGGGGGCAGAGCGTGCATGAAACAAAACTAGATACTGGTCTGGTCATTTTTGCGCCCCTCCAGGGTCTGCGCCCTGTGCCTGGGCACCGCTGGCACCGCCCTAGTTACGGCACTGAGTAGAAATGACTCGCATACATAAATTTGAATAACTTGGATTGACCAGTCCCCGAAAGCAGCGCCTGTTCACAGACATGACGAGTGAACCAGCCATCGCTTCACTCGACCATATTAGAGGGAATGTAACGACCCGCCTCACCTGAGGTATGGGAGCGGTACGGGAGGGGAGACATTGACATTTATGACGTGACAGAGCATATAGTTCCAAAATACTGAACTGTCCTATGCATGACATTGACAGTGGGGCGCCACCGTCAATACCGGATCGCTGGTTCCGATTTTTGCCATGTTGGAAACCATATAGTTAAACGATGGTAGCGCCCCCCTGTCATTGAGTTTGGTGGGGGGACAGTTCAGCGTGGGTCATCTATATCTGAAGTCTGACGGACGTTTGACGAAAAAAAACACCCATCCGTGCCGCTCTCTTAAGGCTCTGTCTGAGTTAAGTGCTACACCTAGTATAGATATACCTACTAAAATTATAAAGTCTGCCTGTCTCAGTGTTGCCAGACGTCCCGATTTTTTAATCAAATTTAAATGTCCCGCGCGGGACAGGCTCGGTCCCGCTTTTCGGAGAGAGACACTCACTTCACCAGACTATTGTTTGAAACGCCATATTATTCTAAAGAATATTTTTTTTTATTTAGATTTATGTTTTTTTTTCTTTTTTTATTCTAAAGACGAATTTAACGATAGAGTAAATCTGGCCTGTCTGTCTGTCTGTCTGTCTGTCTGTCACGCTTTCACGCCTCAACCACTGAAGCGATTTTGATGAAATTTGGCATAGACATAGTTTGAGCCCCGGGAAAGGACAAAGGATAGTTTTTATCCCGGATTTTGAAACAGGAACGCGCGCGAGAATGATTTTCTGTGACAGACACAATTCCACGCGGCAAAAGCTAGTAGTTCATAAAAGGGTTAACAAGGACTGTTTTTCTATGTTCTTTAGATGTGTGGTTATGTTAGAGTTGAATAGGACCACCTTAATCTTCTGATGAAGTCGTAAGATGCGACTAAGGTACAAATATGCGAACATCAGGCCTCCCCGACCCGTCTGGCCAGCGTGGGGAGTGTAGGACAAATCCTCCATTTGCCTCTGGTCAATTAGAGGGTCAGGCTCCTGCAGTGGAGACTGAATGACCTGATGATGACGGATCTTTGCAGATTTAAAGAGAGTCAGCTATCCCTCGGGAATTACTTCACCTTCACTGGTTGGGTTTTTATTGGCGACCAAGCTGTAGATCCTGGCTACACAAGAGTTGCAGCGGTGGGAACGAGAGGTGGGAATAGTCCCGTATCCACCGGGATTATTCAACCTTCACTGGTTGGGTTTCTTTGGAGAGCAAATCCTAGATTTTGGCTGTACAGGAATTGTGGAGTCGAAGGTAGGTAGTTAGCCCCATAGTGAAGTTCCCATATTTATCATCTAAATATATAAAAGCGAAAGGTCACTGACTGACTGACTCACTCACTAACTCACTCTTCACGAAATCTCAGAAACTGCAAGTGCTAGGTGTCTCAAATTTTGCATAGGGGTTCGTTTTAGAACGTGTAGAAGCTCACTAAGACGGGATTTTGCAAAATTCAACTCCTAAGGGGATAAAACGGGATTCACGCGTACGAAGTCGCGGACGGCCGCTAGTAACTAATATAAAGAAGACAGATTTTATGTTTTGTATGTTTGTATCGAATAAACTCAAAAATTATTCTTTCACCATTTAAATGCTACATTATCTCCAAGTAACATAGACCGAAATTTACATGAGCAAAGTCGCGGGAAAAAGCCATATCTTATCAACTTTATAAACGCAATTTTGAAGCTTCTAGATCAAATACGCACATTAATTACACCGTGAACATTTCCCGGTAAAATTAAATTACTTACGAGCGTGTAAATGTATTCTATAAAAAATAACCAAATGATTAGCTTAACCCCTCGGATGCCGGGCACCGAACGTGGGAATGGACAGGCCGAATAACTGTTAACACAGGAAAGGCGTGGAGTGGCTTTTGAATTGTATTTTTTTGAACAATCGAAAAAAACTTTAATAAATGTAATAAAACCTCCGTTTTCCGCCTTTTCATGAAACGATTTTGATGTTTTTTTTTGTATGTTTCGTGAGGCTTTTTTTCGACAGACTACAAAATCCACGTAGGTTAAACTACGATCTAAAAAAGCTTGTGATACTGTAATTTGGCAATACAAATTCATTAAAATTACTTATTTAAAAAAGGTGCACACACGCACTATACAGTCGTAGCAAAAAAAGCCCAACAATTCTTAAAAGGTATGATAGCCTCTGTGGTTGAAGATTCCGGGTGATCATCACTTTCCATTATGGTGAGATGCAGGCCCGTTATGGCTAAAAAAACTTTCATGTATCTGTGAGTAGTTGAGTAATTTAGGAGGCCTATTTTCAGTTGTGGAAGTCTTATTGCTGAAATGATATCATTACATTGAGGTAATGTCATTATTACTATTACTACCTACAGGCAGTGTTGTGGTTGGAATTAGAATGTCTTTCTGAAAAAGGAATTACAGTATTGATATGATTACTAATCTGGAGGCCTTATCATCATCAAGCAAAATATCTGTCTGTAGATAGGTAAATATCTGTGTAACTTTACTAACACACATAAGACAATACATAGGTTACATTGAAAAGAAAGAAATAAATGCATGTTAATAGGGTGCCCGTTCAGTTTTAGTTGGGACACCTTCTTGTAGGATATCCCGACACTGGTTTTTAGCAGGAAGCCCTATAGCTATTGCGCATCATTTGTGAAATTCAAATTCAAAATCAAGAAAAAAATAAAGAAACGACTCCACAGCTTTCACTTCTCCCTGAGACTGCACCAAATACGAAGTGGGCGTGCTTTGGGCGTCACAATTAAATATACTGCGCGTGCGCCGCCCAGCGAACAATACGTCCGCTGAGTTCGGCTAACCTTGGCTAATTATTACTTTTGTTTTAGATGAATTTATCTATATTAACGCTACTTTCTGCTGGCCTCTTGCGGGTTGGTGACCAAGAGTTAAGCTACTTAGTTTATTTTAGCATACTGACGCAGCTTTCCAGTGCAATTTAGGTATACAAACACTATGGGAAACTGCGTCAGTTATGCGAGCTATAATATTATTACGAGTATACTAATTTAGCTTGCACTAAAAAAAATAAAGGCAAGGAGTAACAATATTACTACTTACACAAAAAAATATAACAAATTAATTTCTCTGAACCTAAGACTGTTACGGGCTAACAAATTCGCGAATTCCTTGATTTTTTGACACTCCAATGTTTGCGTGAAATTGTCGGCTCATATTATGACAACTCACCTCTGTTACAACTTTCCTAGGTCTCCCCTACCCAGACATGTTTATGTCCAGTTAGGTACTTCCCTTTGATGACACCATACATATTCCTGGAATAGTGTATGGTGTGCCGTGACGGTAACAAAAAAAAATAATTCTTTTTCCATTTTTTCCCAAAAACCACAGGAATTTGTAAAATTAGAGCAATTAACGAAAGTATTAAAAACTGGGAATACCTCTCCAAATAATTTGGCAAATACTTAAATTGATAGTAATTAAAGTCGCTGGAAAAATCCCAGGAATTTTGGATATGCGCTTTTATCTTAGACCAGTGTTTCTCAAAGTGGACAAAGATAGCCCCCTTTAAAAACACTTGGGGAGTGAAAGTTAAAAAAGGATGATGATGACCCTTAACACTTTGGTGGACAGTACAAGTTAAGAATTACTTCCCAATACGATACATTGCTTATGGGCGTAGTGTCAATGTGAAACGAGTAAAAACTATGACGTCTGCAGGCGTTCTGTCGTATCATCCTTTACTACCTGAACGCTCGTGGACGTTACTGTCCATCAATGTGTTAAAGGGCGCTGGAGACTGGTCAAGAGGAAAATAGAAACAAAAAGACAATAAAATTAATGAACATTCTCCGCTTTCAGAAAAGGACCAAACTTCTTACAGACTTTTTTGTTGCAAAGTCGCATTTATTTTAATAATTAAAATCTTTACGACAAAACTGAGTAGAACCTATATGACACTTTCGCCCGTATTAGCAAACGACGCTTGCTTATGTGAAGCAGCAAATCGAACGCACAGCGTTGAATAGAGCTCTGTGATTGGTTCGTGTGTCACCCTGTGCGTCCACGCGCACTGTGAGACCTCATAATGTGTTTGTGAATACGGGCGTTAGTTACTTGAAGTAAAATACATCGTAATAATGGGAACCATATTCTCCATCAAATTCAGAATTGGCAATAGAGTTTGAACAAAGTGGGCTGAACGGAAATAAGATTGAGAACCGCTGGCTTTAATTTATAACCAAGTGCACATTTTTGAAAATCCTTAGTTTAAGCCAGCAAATTTGGGATTGATTGGTGGTATATTGAAATTTACAGGTTCAAACTCTTGTCCAGTAGATGAGAACTACCTACTTACAAAACTTAAGTACCTAAAGGTTTCTTGAACCTTTATTTTGTCACCTGTCATCCGCTTTGCACTGGAGGGAAGTTGAACTTTAACTTCGAACTCCTCCTATGTTCTTCTTTCTGATTAAAATTACGGGTCAAATGACAGTGTAAATTTTACCCCGGGACAAACTTAACCTTCACTGGTTGGGTTTTGTATACTCGAAATATGATTTCTTACTTTAGTACAATCGAGAGCACATCAAACAATACATTTTTGCTGCAAAATGACCCCCATTTCTACTACATACCTAATTATTAAGATGCCACAGCTTTATGTTCTTTAGCTTGAGGTTCAATTAATGCTAATAAAGTTATAAATAAATAATTGTTACATTAACTAAAGGAACTGTAGTTAAACATTATAAACCTTCTTAGATGATGAATCCAGATTGTCGACTCAAGGACGGCTAGAATCGAACCGGCCAAGTGCGAGTGATGAACTAACGAAGAGTTCCGTATGATTGAACACCGTTATATAAATATTCATCATCATCAGGTCATTCAGTCTCCACTGCAGGAACACGACCCTCTAATGTACCAGAGGCAAATGGAGGATTTGTCCTACACTCCCCACGCTGGCCAGACGGGTTGGGGAGGCCTGATGTTCGCATGTTTGTCCCTTAGTCGCCTCTTACGACATCCATTAGGTTGTTTGGAAGAGATCAAACCTAAAGTGTCGTCTCTTTTGTATATTTTTGTTTCTTTCTTGTCTTGTGTAGTATACAATAAAGTGTGTACTATTTCACATTATTTATCTGAATATTCTGTGAAAATTTAACTGACAGACCGATGCCAGGATAGCAATAGTAAGCGCCCGTATTCACAAACGATGCTTGCCTAAGTGAAGCAGCAAATCAAACGCACAGCGTTGAATAGAGCTCTGTTATTGGTTCGTGTGTCTGTGCGTCCACGCGCACTGTGAGACCTCATAGATATGTTTGTGACTACGGGCGTTAGAATAAGTATCTTATGCCCATTTTCACCATCAATCCCTAATTTTTAAGTGACCCCTATGAAAATAAAATGCCTGTTACGTGTTACCATAGTGGTCACTTAAAAATTAAGGATTGTTATGGTGAAAACGGGCAGCACCATTTATCTAAGGAACCCTAATAAAAATTGACTGCATTTTTTCTAAATCTGCCGGATACCAATTTATTAGCGAAGAGCCTCGTAATATAAATTAAAATCGCGCAAAAAGATACCATCCATGTATAATTGTATAATCTATGAACAGAATAAATTAGTATATCAGTAACTAGTTTCCTTCCTTTAATTCAGGGATGTTATGGATATCCGTAACCGTAACCGAAACTTTCAAATATCCGAAATAAAAGAATATCCGTAACCGTAACCATAACCGATTCAAAGGCTTCGGAATAACTTCGGATGTAGGCAGAGTCAAACAAGTCCCTACGCTATTAATCCAAATTATGCCAAAGAAATCTCTTCTGTACCCATTCTATTCGTAAGGCATGAACTGTGTTGGACAAATATTGCAATTTGCATTCTATACTTAGCACAGATATCCGTAACCGTAACCGAGTAAAAGTGCTTTTTTTAAGCCTATTTACAGAAATAAATGAGTTTTAATGAGTTTTTAATGAGACTTTCGGATATCCGAAATAAAAAAAAAATGTCTGTAACCATAACCGAATCCGGTATAATATTATTCCAATATCCGTAACCGTATCCATGACCGATACTACTTATCCATAACATCCCTACTTTAATCAACCTTTAATTTAACTTGCATATTGTAATAAAAATCTAAACTAGTACGTTTGTTAAGACTGAACTGCAGGAAATTAAACAGAATTTTATAATTGAACAAATAAAATGTATATCGTTTAATACTCTTTTTTCTTAGCGAACATCAGGCCTCCCCAACCCGTCTGGCCAGCGTGGGGAGTGTAGGCCAAATCCTCCATTTGCCTCTGGTAAATTAGAGGGTTGTGTTCAAATGTATGAAAATTTTAGTTTTTGAACGTTTCCCGCTAGGGGCGCTGTACGATCCGTCATACATTTAATGTCATTTTTTGACTCGCTCACTAGTGATGATGATGATCACGTGGATAGCTCAGAAACAGACAGACATTTATTTCATAATTCAAAGTTTTATAGCTTACTAGCTTTTGCTCGCGGCTTCACCCGCGTGAAATTTAGTGTCACAAATCGGCATAAATTATAGCCTATATGTTAATCTGGGTTACAAACAATAATACTGTAAAGTTTCAACAAAATCCGTTCAGTAGTTTTTGCGTGAAAGAGTAACAAACATCTAGACATTCAGACATCCAAACTTTCGCATTTACTCGTATAATATTAGTAGAATGTGGCTATCCAATCATCAATTAAATAAAAACTATAAAATAATAATTAAGTTCAGCACAAATTAAAAATTGTTTTTATCATCAGACTACATGACTAGGAACGTTTTTATAAAGTAATACCTACTTTCTATAAAAACTTTTTATGCTCCAGTTAAACAGCCGTATTCACAAACGATGCTTGCTCAAGTGAAGAAGCAAATGAACGCACAGCGTTGAATAGAGCTCTGTGACTGGTTTGCTTCCACCCTGTGCGTCCACGCGCACTGTGAGACCTCATTGTAATGTTGAATGAATACGAGCAGCGTTTTTGCACACAAAATGTAGGTACTTTTTTTTTAAATACCGAAATGATAATTGTAAATGTTCGAATGGTTCAATCATTTACTTATCTCAACTTATAATTTAATTCAAATCAAAACAAATTTAAAACCCCTAAAATGTTATTATAAAAATTCCTTTTCACCATCGATGAAGGGTACAAAACGTGCAATTAAATCCATTAATACAAATTAGAATAAACCCTTAACATATAAATAACTGGGTGAAAGGGAAACTAAACATTTGGCTCGTCAAAAACATATTTTTTACGTATGAAGAGAATAGTCCAAGAGATAGGGTGCTAAGTATCGATGTAGAACTGCAACAGCATCAACACAAACCTTAGTGGTTTCCTGAATGCTGTCAAAACAAATTAATTGTCTGTAATTTTATTTGGTAAATAAATGGAAAAAAAAAGTAATTTGTGTCTATATTAAGAACTTTGAAAAGACAATAAGCCCAATGGCGTCGTTGTTAGAGACTTACCAAGAGTCAGTAGTTCGAACAATCGCCGCTGGACTATTGATGTGAACCATTAAATACATTAAACTTAGCTCGATGTGTAACGGGACTATTAGTACAATAAAATTACTAAAATTTCTACTGCTGCGTTAGTTTATAATTAAAACTTTGAGATGTTTGCTTTGCAAAATAACAGGACGCTATCTGGATAAACCTGCATGTTGCAGCCCGAAGGTCGTTTCTGTTCAAAGACCTAATCCAGTATGATTTTCCACTAGGTGAAGTCGATCGTCGTCGAGAAGCTGGATGCGATAAGAATACTGGTCAAATGGAGCATGTTGGGAGAGGCCTATGTCCAGCAGTGGACTGTAGGCTACTCAAGATGATTCCTGATCTGATAAGGATTTAAACACCAATTGAAAGTGTACAATATTTAAAAAAGTTCGGTAAAAATCTTGGGACACGTTAGTACAAAGGACTACCTACCTTTTCTCGAAATGTTTTGTCGATTTAAAACTCTCGAAACATGGGTTCTATTTCAAATTTCTATCTCAAAAAGAATTGATACTATCAGAGTTTTTCAATATTCCAAGTCTAATAACCAACTTTGACTAAATGAATGAATGTATTCACAGAAAGCCTGGCCCTTACACTACACGGCGGTGAGGAAACCAAGAAACGGGCGCGAGCGCACCACGGACTATAATTTGCCTGTCAAACACTTTTTAAAGGACGTCACTCACGCATGCGCGAACGGTTCATTATCTATGACTCGGTTCGGTTCTATTTTTAAATATCTCTTTTCGAACGTTCTGTTTTTAAGATTTACGGTTTGTTCTATTGTTGTTTTGTTTTTTGTTTTTTAATTGTCGTGTTTTGGAGAAATGGAGGCGGTGTTTGAAAGAGGTTTATTGCTCTTTATACTGTGTATCTTGGAGGATCAGTGGTTAGTTTATCATGTATCCCTGTATCATGGGTTCGATTCCATTCATATTTTCTTACACTATTCACAAAACTCAGCTGATTTTGTAAATAATGTATTAAAGGTAACTTTGTAGTAGAGAATCCTAAAAAAGCTTTATGTATAAATTCACGCCAATTAAATAGTCTGAAGTAATATGTATTTGTAAAGGTCCACTATTTATAAACATTGTTTTGTAATAAATACCTATTATGTCTTTGATTAAAAAAAAGTTTACGTAAATACTTATCACACTTTATTATTTATTCTTGTAGCAAAAAATGCTCAAGACCTATTAACTCCGTCTATACGTAGATACATTATCACTTCTTATTAATTATGTTTAAATTGATTTTAAATACTTAATACATAATATGATCTAAAAAGAATACACTCAAGTTAACCTTTGACTAAGTAAACCGATACATTATACTGTTTTATCAACAAACCATTTTTTTACTTTTCTAAAAACTCCAAATCACTTCAACACCACGTGTTCCGAACCGTGAGAAATTGTCATTTATGTGTAAACACTTCTGTCTGTCTGTGTATCAGTGCTAAAGCACTGGGATAGACGGAGACGAATGACTGGCATATAGTGGGTCCCTGGTGACGCGTTTAGCCAATCTTGAGGAGGTAGGATATGTTCCATAATGAAGATAGATTGAATAGCCTCACATGGTGGACTGACGACCTCATAAAGGTAGCAGGAAGCAGGCCTCTGATGAAAACTTTTTTTGTCACCTTGAATAGGAGGAAAGTCGGTTCTTAACTTCGAACTCCTCCTATGTTCTTTTGATTAATTTCATTGCGGGTCCAATGACAGTTTAACTTTCCCCCCGGGACAAACTTGGCCATCACTGGTTGGGTTATTAGTTGGCTCTACCACACAAATGACTAATCTCATCAAAAGTAAGTTCAATTTCCACCTGAGACATCTTTTCAACTTTTAAATGAATGAATTGTGAGGAGAAATTGAGAATTAAACTGCTATTTCTATTTATTTATATCAATCAGCAAACAGTGGTGACTGAGTTTGTTGCGGCGCTTCTTCTCAGTCACAGAATAAGTAATAGTACCAAGGTATCAGCACTTGCCAAATGTTGGTCTTGAAGCGCCGGTAGGGTAAGAAGATTATAAGACATGTAGAGGCTCCAAAAGCAAAATATTTGAAGATTTGTAAGCACTACTTAATTTTGTAAATAGTCTATCTTTGGGGATAGACCTACTGCATCTAAAGTAGCTATGAACCACGACACGTTAGCTAAGATGGGGTATCATACGGATACAATCTATTGGACTATAGACTAGACTTTACCCTAGAATATCTTGGAAATTCAGTGCATAAAAAAACTGGCCAAGATTGAGTCAGATCCGAAGCCAAATATTCTGTCCAAGGTCACAGAATAGATAACGGGTCTATTCCCACCTCTCGTTCCCACCACTGCAACTCCTGTGTAGCCAGGATCTACAGCTTGACCGCATAAAAACCCAACCAATGAAGGTCAAGTTTGTCCCGGGGGAAAGTTAAACTGTCATTGGACCCGCAATAAAATTAATCAGAAGAACATAGGGGGAGTTCGAAATTAAGGTTCGACTTCCCTCCATTGCAAAGCGATATATAATAGTAAAAGTGTAGTTTAAATGATGCAAAGCAATAAGATGGGAAGATGAATGATTATTAAGATTGACCACAGGACTTCTATGGATGAGTAGAGGCAGACAGAAAGCAATGGAAGGAGTTGGAGGAGGTTTTTGGTAGTAGGCACAGCGAGATAAGAAATATTTTGTGAAAGTTTTTATTTTATAGGTACCGGAAAACGCAGCGTGGGACGTCCACCCACAAGGTGGACCGACGACATCATAAAGGTAGCAGGGAAGCGCTGGACGCAAGCCGCTACCAATCGATCAACGTGGAAAGCATTGGCCTATGTTCAGCAGTGGACGTCCTATGGCTGAGATGATGATGATGATGACAGGACTTCTATGGATGAGTAGCGGCAGACAGAAAGCAATGGAAGGAGTTGGATTTGGCCTTTGGCAGTAGGCAAAGCGAAGTAAGAAACATTTTGTGAAAGTTTTTATAAGTGTAGTTTCTTTGCATATCAGTGTAAATCTTAAATTCAGAAAGTGATAAATGTAAAACGTATTCATTTATTTTTGGAATAGGCTTATTATTATTATTTAGTTTAAAAAGGATAATTTGTGAAGTTAGGGCTTGTGGAGTTAGAACGTTGAGTTAAAAGCTAGGCTCTACATGCGATCTAATATTTTTTAACAGTGTGAGTTTTTATGCGAGTAGATAAAACAAAGATTTTTGATGGTATAAATAAACTTATAAAATTTTTCCATACCTACTTCTATTCAAAACTGTATGAAAAGTACCTAACCACTTTTCACTAATTGACTTTTGGATAAAATTTCATTCAACGGATCATCTTCCCTCTTGTCAGGGACTCCTCTTTGTCACTTGATGTCCCTCTTAAAGAACGTCAAAATCTTAAGTTATCTTATTTTGCACAAATTAATTAAAGGCAGGAGAAATCCAAAAGTACAATCTCTTGAAAAATAACGAATGTACGAATCAACTGTCAACCACATCTTACAACGACGAAAACTTCAATATTAATTTTAGTAGACAGATATTATGTTAAAATTATAATATGTATGACAATGTATGTATTAATTTTATTACTATTGTGGTCTATATCTGACTTCCCATAAATAACTATCCGTTTAAACCAATTTGACAAAACGACAGTTGCCGAAAGATTTATTCAACTTTTTAACTTAAAGTTAAAATCTTGAGTGCTACAAAACCATTATATCTGTTCCCTATAGATAATAGATAGCAAAGTGTACAAAACGACGTACAAATCTTAAACAGTAGCCGCCAGATGGGGTATGGGGTCGGAGGTACAGTCGGGTATGAGAAAAAAACATACCAAAAAAATACGTTATCCCGTGGAAGGGTTCCAAGCGACCGCATGAGACCGCGGTAACAATTAATTTCTATTGTGTCTCTATTCGCTGATACTTGAATGGATATTTGAACTTTGAAGTGAGATTAAAAGGGCAAAATAAATTATGTAAGCAAATCATTGGCTTTCAAACTTAATCCTTAATTTAGCAAGCAAGTTCCAAATTTTTCATTGCAATTAGGTACATACAAAGCAATAAAGTTCAAAATAATTTATATACCTACTTAGTTACTATGGTTACCTTGACCATGTTATTTTTAGCTGTTGTAAGTTACGTGTTAACTCCTTTATGAAGTCTCCATATTATTTCATTTAATTTAGGTTTCAATCAAGAAGTTTTTAATTTCTTTAAAAAAAAGTTTTTTTTTCTTAAAACAAAACACCATAGTTAATTATTGTTTATTCTAAAACAGTTCAAAGAGCTTAACTTCACCAAAACTGCTCAAAACAAAACATTATACAAGTTTATGTTTCCAACTGTACAATTCTTGTTAAGAGTCGATCCTTGTAAGTTATGACTTGACAAGGGTATCCGAGTGTACTTTTTGTCAGTCACGGGAGCTGCCCATAGCTTGAAGTAATTTGAACTAAAAAGCAAAAAAGTTTTCGTTAAAAAAGTACAGTCAGCTGCATACGAGTCTATTTTTTGCATAATAGCACCTATTAGAATTACATAAAATGCTTGTTTAAGTAAATGTATCGTTGTGTGTAAGACAATACAACAAACATGGTATTACTTTGTATTAGTACCTGTAAATATGACATCAAAAACAATACTTGTCAAAAAAACTAAGTCTCGCAACTCAGTTGTTNGCCCCCAGATAATAAGTCGAGAAATTCTACTCAGTTATTATTACCTATTTAACTTTAACCGTAACAATAACTTTAACCGTTGTTTTGTATGGAATTTGATAGACTTTTGACGTTTGTTATAGTTAAAGAAAGATGGTGCAACCCAGCGCAGCTTTGGGTTCGCTATGACTGAAAGACCTAGGTTCTAAAATTGGTAAGTACTAAGTTTAGTATGATTTATTATTACTACTCCCCAACCCATCAGGAACTGAAACCAAGGCTGAGTTGCACCATCGTACTTTAACTTTGACAAACGTCAAAAATCTGTCAAACTCCATACAAAAAGCACCGGTTATTGTTAATGTTACGGTTAAAATACGGTGGTGCAACTCAGCAACTACTAAGGTTGGATTCGACCAAACAAGAGTAAATTAATTCAAATTCAAATTCAAATTATTTATTGCATGTCACATGGGTAAGGGTTGACAAGAACATAATATTGAACATGTGACGCCCAGTGAAGGCGTTGCAAAAACTTAAAAATAACATTAAAATAGAGAATTATTTGTCAAACTAAAATAAAATTAAATAAACATTTAAAATTACAAAATTAAATAAACATTAAAATTATAAAATTAAATATTATAAAATTATACAATTACATTATTATTATTATTGTATAAACAAAGACAGACCATTACATAATATTTTCATTAAAAAATTCAGAGATGGAATAGGGTCATTCCACCGGCCAAGAAAATCACGTGTCCGGGGCCAAAAAGTACCCGAATATCATAAAATTTTAGTAACAAATATTTTTATCTAATAGTATAACTTTGGTTCTTGTTGTTAAACCACAGAAATAGTTAATAATAGTTAATTAAGTAATTTAAAAAAAATCGTAAGTCGTCAAAAATTGATTACCACGACGTGTCCGCGCTCCCGATTTCAGAACAAATTTGCTCGTATAAATTAATCCGTTATTATTACCGCTTTAAATGCTTATGTAATCGATTACTGATTAAATAAACATTGATAAATTAAATACGATATAACTATATGACTAAAAGGTTTTGTAAAATAACTATTTGAAGTTGTGTCCGGGCGTTAACCTTGATTACCCCGACACGTCACTAATGTGCGCCTACATCCCTAGCTACGCAATTTAGAAACGAGCTCTATCCTCCCCCGTGAACCTTTAGTGGTGGCCTGCGTGCCGAGGTGATCGGTAATGCAACTCGTCGCAGGATTTCGGAGTTATCGAGATAAGAATATGATTACCCCGACCTTGGTTCAGTGCACGATTGATTTACTCTATCCTGTTTTTTTAGGTTTCTTTACATGGAAAGTTCTTGAGAATGTACAGGAATAATGGTCCATGTAACCGCATTTTTGTGTATTAAAACATATGGGATTCAACTTACAGATTGGGCAGGGCTCAGGATAAACCTTAATTTTTTGACTACCCCGACCTTGATTACCCCGACTTTTGTCACCGAGTAATCAATAATACTGTAATTTTACTAATGAATGATTAACTAAATAACGTTTAATAAGCAAAATTACCCTTTACTAAAATGAAATCCTATCTCCTATTAATACATAATATTATCCCTCAAAATTGGCAAGACCCCTGGACTCGACCTTATCACCGCTGAAATGCTGTAAGCCGATGTAAACTCCGCCGTTAACGTCCTGACACCTGTCTTCGAAAACATCTGGATGGAAGAGGAACTCCCAGACGACTGGCATAAGGGGCTTCTAATTATTGTGCCGAAAAAAGGGTAAAGCAAGGGTATCAGTACCGGAAGACCCAAGAGATGCGATCTGGAGTGAGGAATTGCACACCGTTGGTGCAGAGGATGTCCAACGAGTCCACAATTTCACTTACCTCGGGAGCATCGTTTCAGAGCCTGGAGGTACCGAAGAGGACATCACTTCGCGCATTGCCAAGGCCAGAGCTACCTTCGCACAACTTCGAGCCGTATGGCAGTCACGGAAATTGACCCAAGCAAGATCAAAATATTCGGGTCCAACGTCAAACCAGTTCTGCTCTATGGGCGTGAAACGTGGAAGGTCACTAAGGTTATCTCGCACCAGCTGCAGATCTTCTTCAGCCGCTGTCTTCGCCGAATTCTCCAAAATCTTCAAACGACGAACTTTTGGAACGCTGCCACGAAATACCGATCTTTCAGCAGAATAAACGCTGCAAGTGGAACTGGATCGGCCACACTCTCCGAAGGGACCCCGATCACATCCCCAAGCAGGCTCTAGATTGGAACCCCCAGGGAAAATGCAAACGTGGTCGCGCCAAAAAAACATAGCGGCGCACTGTTAAGACTTGGAGCGAGACCAAACACGAAGCTCAAGACCGAATGCGATGGAGGACTCTTGTGGACGCCTTCTGTCCCATATAGGAGACGTAGGACATTGAGTCACTAATATTATATGTATAATGTATAAATGTATGTTTTTTACTCTTTTACGCAACAACTACTTAACAGATTTTATTGAAACTTTACAATATTGTCGTTTATACATCAAAATAACAAATGGCTAGTTATAATAACATTTGTTTTACCATAACTTAAAAAAAACCTTAGAAAATAAAATATTTTGTTTTATTTTTGATTACTCTGACCCCCAACTTTGATTACCCCGACCATGAAAATTTTGATTTCGCATAACTTTTTATTCCTGCTTTCTACGGATGGGCCAATATAAAAAATATGCTCGTAATAATGTCTATTTTGAAATGTTTTACCTAAACTAACTCTAAATTAAAAAATAAAAAAGGTCGGGCTAATCAACAAAATAATCCAGATCCGGAGAATGACCGAATAATAGCTTTTGAGAGTGAGAAACCTCTTTAATTGTTTTTCATATGATGATATATCTATATTTTTAATTTCATTTGGGATGAATCTCAGAATAAATCGTCAGTTATTCGACATTTTGACATAAATACTGAATCTTAAATGTCAATGTTATACTAGAAGTTATTCTCGGATAAAAGTTTGGTCGAATTGGGTCTAAACCTATTTGAAAAATTATTTCACTATTAGAATTCTACATTATTTCTGATAAACATAGGCGGTACAAAGTTCGCCGGGTCCTAGTGTCACTTATTTGCTAAAAGTTGGCATACCTAAATCCCATTCATGCATTTAAGCACAAGAATCCCCTTTTTTCGTGCTCCAAATCTTTTACGTAAAGTTTTGACGGTGATAGCCGTTGACAGCTAGCGGCAGCCATTTTGTACGCGCACGCGTGGGTGCACCGACCGCAGTCCAGCCAAGCGGTAGCTGGGTGATGTTCTTGGGTGTTCTTAAATCATGTGAAATGGAACCGTTTTATAAAATAACCTAGATTTTTAACCCATAACAGGGAAGCTCTTGATCTGCCTGCATCTCATCTGATAAACCTTTGTTTGTCTGTCATCCGCTTTGCACTGAAGGGAAGTCGATCCTTAACTTCAAACTCCTCCTATGTTCTTCTGATTAATTTCGTTACGGGCCCAATGACAGTTTAACTTTCCCCCGGGACAAACTTGACCTTCACTGGTTGGGTTGTTGGCGGTCAAGGTGTAGATCCTGGATACACAGGAGATTGCAGCGGTGGGAACGAGAGGTGGGAATAGTCCCGTATAAATTAAGATTCTCTTTAGTTTTAATGCTCGAAAAAAAATAAGTTAAGAAAATAAGATGATCTAATGTGGTTAAAACAAAATATTAATATGCAGGAAACCTATTAAATAAACTGAACACGATACAACTATGTTGTAAATTAACTCTATATTGAGCCATAAGAACCGCGCCTCGGGCGGTCTGTATATTGCGAAATAAATAACTTTATTACTTACTCACAATAACATTAAACACGTTCACTTTCGCAAATAAGTATAATACTTATAATATACTTACTTTATTTTATACTAGACTAGAATTTTATTGTGATTTGTGAAACTAGCTTTTTTTTCAGTCTTGTAAATGCTCAAGACAAAGGCCCAGTTTTTTTATCCGTAGTTAAAATAACCAATAATCAAAATTAAACAGTCTCAAAAATATTTTCTTAAATCAGAAAAAAAACATTTTTCGGACAATGGTTAGCATGACTTTTGGTAAAATTTCATCAAATCAAAGAAATCATTATAATAACTTATCAAGCACGTCTTAAACAAAGTAATATAGACAAAAGCTCTTTTTCGACCACACACAAGTAAATAATATTAAAATGTCCACCAATCCATCCGTTTCAGATAATACAAATCTTTAACTTGAATTATAAAATAGGCTGTCTCTACCATCCACGTATAATATGAAAGGGATAGAGCTAGAGTGGAGGTGTCAAATTTAGATTTAAAAGAATGGTGTCAATTCGACACCATTATCGTGAGACGACGTATGTATAAGACGATCCTGCTTTTACGTTTGGGACTACTTTACCTTAAGGTGGAAAATCAGTCATAATTTTAACAGAATTAATAAACTCAAGTCCTCTGTTTTGCGAGCGAGATAATTCCACATCTTAAATTACAGAATTTCATTCATTTCTCTCCAAGATAGCGACTCAAAAAGTAGAACTACCGACTGTATTTTTGTTTTAAATTGCTAATATCAAGTAACATTATTCAAACTCCAGTATCATGATTATTTTGATTCCAAAATTTACCTACTAACTAAGTCTAAGACGTCTAAGTATTTCAAACATTAATACATCTACCTCACCGTTACTTTTATTACAGAAAACACAAATTACTGACGGAAAGTAGGTACCAAAAGTACATCCATCCATCATCAAATTGCTGGTATTAAAAGTTGTATGTAGTTACATTTTGCTCAAAACACACATACCTACAGTCAAGTGGGTCGCAGAGATGCCTGTGCTCAACCAAAATTTAATAAAAAAATGTAGGTAGTTAATATGAATATCACAAATTACTATTCCTTCGAGATCAACAAAAAATTTTTACATTTTTATTTTTATCTCCGCTGCCTTTTTTTGAGATCACACTAAACGTCAGCTTATGGACTGGTTTACACATACGGGTCTAAAACCACTTTATCAATAGACGCCGAGAGTTGCTTTCCTGCTGATAACACGAAGGTGTTAATACAAATCTGAATTCTTTGTTTTATGTATAGTTTATTGTTATTGACGTAATTAACTACAGGTTATATTGCCTTTTTGTTTGGTTCTAAACTAAAGTATGTTACTATGTAATTTTAACTTATATTTATAGTTATTTACTCGTCATATAACTACACTTTGGAAGTTAAAAGCAATAGGTATAAAATATGCCTAAATCATTAAAATTTAAATTCTAATAATTTTGTTATTTAATTCCAGTTTGATTCCAGCCTTAGGCAGGTCGATTTTTTCAAGTTATTTATAGGTAATTTACAATTAAAATAGTGTTTATAAGTAGAGCTTTTGCCGGCGTGTATTTTATTAATCTATTTATTTATTTATTAACCTCTGTGGTTGAGGATTCCGGGTTGAAGCTCGCTTCCACCTTCGGCCTGATCATCACTTTCCATCAGGTGAGATACAGGCCAAGAGTTGTGCCAAGAGCTTCCTCGTTGTGGATAAAAGAAAGTTAAGAAACCTCTAATTTTCTCAATTCGTGCATTTTGTGAAATGCAAATTATGTACTTACCTTATTATTAAAAAGTTTTATCTGAGATTGAATCATGAATGAGAATGAATGCTATTAAAGCCACAGGCAAAATCTAGTAAGTATTTTAGGTAATATCAAGTTACAGCACACCAAATAATGATATTTATGGTGATTATCCACAAATTTTAAATGATCCTTATTCCAATATTGCCTCAGTAATTGCTGCAGGTAGCACATCGAATAAAATGTGAAAGAAATTATTAATCTATACTTATAATAAATCTGTAGAGAGGTCAATTCTGTACATGAAATATATTTTCAAAATAACTATCAGGGGGTGATTAGTGATCGATACTGATGCCAAAAATGCAATCAGTAAAATTTTTGTCTGTCTGTCTGTCCGTCTGTCTGTCTGTCTGTCCGTCTGTCTGTCTGTCTGTCTGTCTGTATGTTCCTTATAGAAACAAAAACTACTTGACGGATTTTAACGAAACTTAGTACAATTATTCTTCATACTCCTGGGCAGGTTATAGTATACTTAGGAATTCCCACGGGAACGGGAATTAGCGAGAAAATCCTTTTGTATGAAAAATCTAAACCGCTTAAGTTAGACGCTTGAAATTTGGCATGCAAGTACCTTAGTAAACGTAAAGCTTAGTTACAACAGGATATTGCGAAATTCCCACGGGAACGGGAGTTAGCGGGAAAAAACATTTGTATGAAAAAATATAAACCGGGGGTATCTGAAGGGGGTAAAACGGGATCCACGCGTACGAAGTCGCGGGCGGCCGCTAGTATTAAATAAATAAATAAAAAATGTATTTATTTATTATTATAAAGAGAAAGTGTCCCCAACCAGTCTGGAAACCGTGGGGAGTGTAGGCCAAATCCTCCATTTGCCTCTGGTACATTAGAGGGTCGTACTCCTGCAGTGGAGACTAAATGACCTGATGATGAAAACCGGGGTTATAATACATGTGGAAATACTAGCACTTAAATGTAAGAAATCATGATTATTATCATTTCAGCCATATGACGTCCACTGCTGAACATAGGCCTCTCCCGATGCTTTCCATGTTGATCGATTGGTAGCGGCCTGCGTCCAGCGCTTCCCTGCTACTTTTATGATGTTGGACCTTTATGTAAGAAATATTAAAACTAATTTTAAGACCCTTTGCTTGAGGTTGAGTCAAGTGTTGAGCTTTGATTCCATCTAATGATTCCGTGTGAAGCTCGTTTCCACCTTCGGCCTGGTCATCACTTTCCACCAGGTGAGATACAGGCCAAGAAGCCTAAGGCCCGATTCAACCAAACTTTTATCCGAGAACAACTCCTGGTATAACTGGCACACTGACAGTTTCAGTATGGGAAATATGTCAAAACTGACGATTGTTTGGTCGAATCCACCTAGTCTAGTCTTTTTTTAAAATTGATAACCACACATGCAAAACCGCGGGCAGAAATAAATAAATGGTATTATCAATAACTTTACCTTATTAATGTACAAACCAATTTGGCCATTTCGTATCGCGAATAAAATATCAAAATACATTATAATTAATTCAACCATCATCTGAAACCTTATACTTTGATGGTTTTGTCGTCGAAACTGAATAAAATCAAATAAACATCGTATTTGATTCCTTGTGCGCACCATAAAGTATGGTGTCGAGAGAGATGTAAAGATTTAAAATAATATTGTGTCAATGTAAGTTAACACCTGCTCGACGTACAATAAAAGCATAACCACTGGATAGGGTAGTGTTCCAGGAAGAAACAATGCTATAGCTATAGAATAAATCTGCGTTTCTATTTTGTTAAAAAGAAGGGTTAAAAGAAAGAAAAAATGATTATTTGGCACCAAATTACATGCACTTTCTAATACAAAACAAAAATTATATAAATTAAAAAAATATAGGATTGGTACCAAATTGGGCTCCGCTCAGTAAAGGTTAGTAGTCGATTCGAACGGATGTATTATAAGTATTAAAATACAATTTCAGAAAAATCGACCGCCTCTGTGGTCTGACTGTGGTAAGACCACCTGCATCAGACGCAGAGGTCCCGGGTTCGATTCCCAGTGGGGGCAAATTTTTCTGTTCAGTTTGGTTGATGGTAGGGCTTGTTCTAAGTCCGCCTGGCTAGCTACCACCATCTTACCTAAGTCTGTCGCCATAACAACAATGTTAACAGCATTGTGTCCCGGTAGTTAGAGGTAAGATAGCCAGTTCCTCCGTGGTTGAGGATTCCGGGTGAAGCTCGCTTCCACCTTCGGCCTGATCATCACTTACCATCAGGTGAGATACAGACAGACCAAGAGCTTCCTCGGATAAAAAAAAACAACGCATTGTTCAGAGAAGTAGAAAGGTCTTATCAGAGGCAGTCAAAATATAGGTATTTTTAAGGTTTAAAAATTCTATTAATTTCTGAATTTATGAAGTAAAATGCAAAGTACGCAATAAACTGATTTTGAAAGTTATTAAATTATGAAGATTATTAGTAATTAAGTAATTAGCTTGTTTGTTTCGTATGATAATTATCATTTTTTGTGTTAATTTTTTCATTGAATATAATGAATATTCAATGAAAAAATTCGTATTTCGATTCGTATTGAAACCTTGAGACTAGCATTTTCTGTTTATGTTAGCATCGTGGGCAATTTTTGATATAGCATTTAGCTAGCTCAGTAACTACCAACATGCATTTTGAACTGTGCACTACCGTTTTGATGTCATAAGTACAACGTGGGTAATTATTGTTAGCATTGAACTAGCTCGTTGTAGCTATCCTCATCAATCTTTTACTATGCGCGACGCTTACGCCTAGTCGCCACCTTGGCCCAAAAAACCGAACCCGAGACTTCATTGGATGTCAATTATTGCACTCCACAGAGTCAACGGTCCTGCCTTCATTCACAATGGAATGTTTGCGTACATCTGTTCCTTTTTAGGGATCAGTGGGGTGATGAAAAACCCTTTTCGTTCGTTTCTGCCAAATGACGTTCAGTGCTGGACAAAAGTCCTCCCCCAAGGCTTTCTATAACGACCGGGCCTGCGCTGCCTGCATCCAGATTTTTCCCATGACCTTCACTGGATCGTCGGTCCACTTAGTGGACGGCCTGCCCACACTAAAAGAACCTTTTGTATAGTGAGAAAAAATTGGGACACTATTCACAAGTATGTGACATCAAATTAATTTATGTACGGATACTTTGTGAGTTGCTCACATAAAAGGCGACTTTAAATTATGTGGAAAGGATCAAATTATACTGGGACATGAAAGCCAGCCTTTCAAGTCATGGTTTTTCAACTTTTTTTTCTTTCAACTCTTGTGGCGTTTTGGGCTGATACTGTGTAGGTTTGTTGTCGACACGAAAAGAAGAAGAAGTCATGGTTTGACCAGCGGGGATTTAGATAAATTACTAGTTTATGATTTTGTGTTTATTTTAATTTATTTATTTAGTGCCCAAAACACAGATTTATCTATCAGTATTTATTGCAGCTCTCATGAAAAGTGCATAGAGCATGCAAATCGATGTAACAATTTTAAAAACTCATTCATTACAAAACCCACTCAGTTATTTCAAATTCGCATGTAAAATGCAGATAAAAGTTTCAGAAACTTTATTTTGGATTCTTATGTCAAAAAATCAAAATTATCTTTATTTGTTTAGACTAATTTTAAATTAGTTCTTGCATATCGTCAAATGCTCTTAAGGAGCCTATACATGTCTTATTCTTTTTTTGCCCTACCAGCGCTTCGAGACAAACATTTGGCAAGTGCTGAGAAGAAGCGCCGCAACAAACTCAGTCACCAATCACTGTCTGCCGGTTTTAAAATATAAAAAAGTAGGAAGTTACAATATATTCAGAAGCATGTACTTTTAAGTAGAGACTTTTTACTTTTGCAACGTCGAGTAGGTTCTTACTCTTTCCAAAAAAAAATTATTGAATACGGAACCCCTGACTTTAAGAGCGGTTACACACGTCGGAACTTTTTCTTACAACACTTACAATGAATCATTGAGTCCCTGAGGCGTAAAATTTTGATCCCAAGTCCTTATTATAACAATAGAATGTCTCTTACATTGTTATTCGATACTACCCTCAAATAATAGATTCTAAACTCAAAACCGATGTACGAAGGACCAAAACTATTTGTAGATTTTTAACAATCACTTCACTAAACTCCTTATTGTATAACTTGAATAGTTATAAAAAAATTACACTCAAAATCACAAATTAAAACCCCGTACCATGATACTGACTAGCGACTCTTACGATTCCGGTGTAAACTTTTGTTTGAAATAAACTATGCAAAAAATCTACTTCTCCTATTATTAAAGTCGGTTAAAATGTAGTTTAAGTTACGAAGGCCATAATAACGAATCGATTGACACCTTAATCAACAAAATCGGATGAATAATTTAGGAGCTAGGGAAGAACATACCTAAATACAATCATCATCATCATTTTAGACACAGGGCGTCCACTGCTGAACATACGCCTCCCCATCTTAATGATCCAGATTGGCCGATTGGTAGCGACCTGCATTCAGCACCTTCCTGCTACTTTTATGAGGTCATCTGTCCACCTTCAGATTGGCCGATTGTTAACGGCCTGCATCCAGCGCCTACCTGCTACCTTTATGAGGTCTTCTGTCCACCTTGTGGGTGTCAGAAATGAAGAGATCCATAAACGAACTAAAGTCGCAGCCATAGCCCGACGTATTAGCAAGCTGAAGTGGCAATGGGCAGGGCACATAGCACGCAGAACTGTCGATTGGGCAGCAAGGCATATTAATTTCTGTAATTTGTTGTTCTAGATCTAGTGTGCCAAATAAATGTATTTTCTTTCGTTCTTTCTTTCTTTCTTTCAAGGTTCTGGAGGGGCCACAAAGATTCTACTAAAATCATAACCCTCCCTTTTTGGCTTCGCTGTAGTCAGGTAAGCGATCGCATTTTCGTGGTACAGGGGTTGTAATACGATATTTTTAATTTACCGCCATTAATTTCGTTTCGTATTTGGGCAAATCCTTTATATACGGGAAACTTTGTTATTTGATACTTTTCTGGTTTTCGGATGAGTGCTTACGTATAAATTACTTTTTACCTAGAATTTGGCAAATTGCCTATTTAGTTGTTAAAATTTGTAGCGGAATTTAAACAACTTTTAATTAGAAGTAGCTTAAATAATAAATTACTAGGAAAACTGTGTTTCAAGCATTAGTTTTCTTTGAATTAGCTTACTTCAAATAATATTTAATTTATTGAATATTCCTGTCTGCTAAATGTTTGTGCTTAGTACTCAATTCTAAAACATTACCTTATAGTTTTTATAAGTTTAATCAATAAAACACTTTTAAGTACCTACCTAACACCTATTACAAATTGTGACTTTATGTATTTTGTAAAGATGAAATAAAGTTATCCCATCAAAAACAATACTTGTCAAAAAAACCAAGTCTCGCAACTCAGTTGTTCTACGGTAAAAAGTTGTGAGATCCATGTAATACCAAGTCCAGGCCAGGAAATCTTTAACGTTTTACATAAATATATTGACTTGGCCATCGCACTAAATAATTTAATTTACACGTGTTTTCATGCGATGGCCAAGTCAATATATTTATGTAAAACGTTAAAGATTTCCTGGCCTGGACTTGGTATTACATGGATCTCACAACTTTTTACCGTAGAACAACTGAGTTGCGAGACTTGGTTTTTTTGACAAGTATTGTTTTTGATGGGATCTCATTTCTTTTTGTATTTTGTAGACAGCAGTTATGTATCTAGAAAACTGGACCGAAATTGAAAAATTTTACTCGACTTGGCGGTTGCACTACCGTGCCCCCAAATCTCATTTCTTTTTGTATTTTGTAGACAGCAGTTATGTATCTAGAAAACTGGACCGAAATTGAAAAATTTTACTCGACTTGGCGGTTGCACTACCGTGCCCCCAAATATTTTAGTTTTTCCTTGATTCATACACCAAACACTACTTATATTCCAAATTTGAAGCTTCTAGGTCTGCTAGAAGTGCCTTAGAATTTTGATGATCGGTGAGTCAGTCAGTGAGTCAGTGAGTCAGTGAGTCAGTCAGTGAGTGACAAAATTAAGTAATTTTGACCCGTTATAATTCTTAAACTACTGGTTTAAATTGAATGAAATTTTAAATATACCGTGTCTTTACAATGCCTACATAGCTAATGAAAATTCAGCCTTCTAGTTTTATCCACAACGAAGTTACAGGCGGTCGAAAATGGCCTGAATTGCTTCGAGAAAAGGATGGTACGGCCGTGCCGCTTTTTTGCTCGACTTGGTGGGGGCACTGCCGTGCCCCCAGATTTATTATGTATTAGTATTTTAAATTATAATTCTCTTTTCAGCTTTTCAGGGCATGTATACACGTCCCTAATATGTATAGCTCGCACCACTTCGAGAAATCATAATTGGCTGGACCGATTTTGAAAAATGTGTAACAATATTTCTGTAGTAAATATACTGACTTGTATAATAATAGTTGAAACGACGCCTACAGTTACTGTTTAAAATCATAAATATCGACAGGTTTTACCAATGTCTCCCCAACTCAATGGTTCTTCACTGCTGGAGTTTTTATTGGCGGTCAAGCTGTAGATCCTGGCTACACAGGAGTTGCAGCGGTGGGAACGAGAGGTGGGAATAGTCCCGTAACTCAATGGTGAGACTTATGCCCATTTTCACCATCAATCCCTAACTTTTAAGTGACCCCTATGGAAACAAAATTCCTATTATGTGTTACCAGGGGTCACTTAAAAATTAGGGATTGATGGTGTAAACGGGCAATAGACAGTCGCCCGGCAAGCGAAAGATCGCAAGTTCACATCCCACCAGAGGCAAACTTTCAAGCAAAAATTCACATTTTTAATACATTTATCGTTATAAACGCATTATTATTAATAAACCTCCAAAAATTTCTTCATTACATCCTACTTACTGTAATGTCGGAGATAAATCAAGTCGTTTCGTCTAGGGATGTTATGGATATCCGTAACCGTAACCGAAACTTTCGGATATCCGAAACAAAAATATATCCGAAACTGATTTAAAGTTTCGGATAGTTTCGGATGTAGGCAGTTTAAATTGTTTTTTTGTATAGCATTTATGTAAAGCCATAACAGCCTGATTTACCTTTATAATGCCATCTAGTATAAATTTTTATTTTTTTATTACTTTTTATTCGATGTAAAGTGTGCGACTTTACATCGTGATGCGTGATGTTACTGTGTTTTTGGCAAATAAACGTTTTGAATTTGAATTTGCGGCTAACACTTTAATTGCTGCGTCTAAACCACAGATTATATCCGTAACCGTAACCGAAACTTTCGGATATCCGAAATAAAAAAATATCCGTAACCGAAACCGGTATAATATTATTCCTATATCCGTAACCGAAACTACATATCCATAACATCCCTAGTTTGGTCCACAATTTTGGCGTTTTAGTGTGCAAACAAAGAGGTTAGATACCATCTATAATGAGGGGTTGTCGATTTTTCGACAATTCGCATGAAATATGCTCCGCCGGACGACGTATCTGAGATCTTGTCCGACGGCGTAGGGTGACCATGAATAAGAAAATAATAATTGTGTAAAAAATAATCTAATAACTCAAAGGACTGACTGACTGACATAGTGATCTATCAACGCACAGCCCAAACCACTGGACGGATCGGGCTGAAATTTGGCATGCAGGTAGATGTTATGACGTAGGCATCCGCTAAGAAAGGATTTTACGAAACTCCATCCCTAAAGGGGTAAAACGGGATCCATGCGTACGAAGTCGCAGGCGGCTACTAGTTATAAGATAAGAAAGTAACTATCTGTCAGTCCGTCTACTACATTTTTCAAGCTAATCACTTATTTTAAAGCCCGGTTTCCACGAAAACGGAGAAGAACTCAAATACATCTTTTGTTTGAAAAACATCAAAAAATGTATGAATCGTCGATGACTTTTAAATCTCAAATACTCGACGCACAGTGGTGCTACAGCTTTGGTGCCATAGTAAGAAATGCTAAGGCAGACGTATTCTGTCAATATACAGCACTTTTTTTTTGGCCGGCACTTTTGATTTTGAACAAAAAATGTATGAATCGTCGATGACTTTTAGATCTCAAATACTCGACGTACAGTGGTGCTACAGCTTTGGTGCCATAGTAACAAATGCTGAGGCAGATGTATTCTGTCAATATATAGCACTTTTTTTTGTTAGCCGGCACTTTTGATTTTGGACCAAAAATGTATGAAACGTGGATGATGTCCTTTTTAGAAGATGAGCGAAAAGGTCATGTGGAAAAATCTTCTTGGTTTCAAACACATCTCCTCTTCTCTCCGCTATAGAAACGGGGGCTACATTAGGTTCTAAGGGAATAATTTATGTAACTTTATTTTGTAGTGAAATTAAAATTTTACTTCGGATTAATTGCATAATATTTGTAATAATTGTAAATTAATTAAAAATAGTGTACTTCAATTAATGACCTCAATTAAAGTAATGGAATCAATGATTTTATTTATGTTTAAACTTCGTACACCAACGTTTCTAAGATCCAGTACCACCTCGTCAAAAATAGACGGTTTTCCTCAATCAACTTAATTTTAAAATGGTTTCCGGTCAACGACACAAAAGGCTGTCTTTGGGGACAGATAATAACAAAATGTTGGACACAAATTGTATTTCTTTTGTTTCATTAAGAAATGATAACGACAATATAAAATGATCGCTCTGCGTAATTGTTTTTTCTATTTTTGGTCCTACTGATGAATGTCTTTGACGTCAGTTGTTTAGTCAATTGACTAATTTCATTATTGATTTTGATAATGACTAAAGCCATAAGTGTAACTTTACAGTCATTGAAAGCATTTGTAGTTTCATGGTAAGAACGAAATTAATTATTTATTGATCTAAAGACAAATCATGAATAAGTTAATAACAATTCATTGTGTTAGGTTTATTGATTTTGTTTTAAGTTGTATCTAAGTGCCAATACTTAAACTCGATGCAATATCAGTTGAAGATTAACTCCTGTGATTGGTCTAAATTCAACCAGTCATAAGTTTCGATTTATGCTTTTGAAATTCATTAAATCTGGTCTTCGTTCTGCAATGTGCACCTGCGTTTTGGTATTGTGTAATAAATTAATAATTAAATATCCTTGGACATTTTACACTGCGCTTCTAGTCCCAAACTAAGCAAAGCTTGTACTATGGGTACTAGACAACGGATACAAACATACTTAAATACTTTTTTTTTGTAAATACATACTTATTATACATAGAAAACAGCCAGTCCAATACAAACATATACGTTCATGCACACAAATGTTTGTACTGTGCGGGAATCGAACCCGCTACCTCCGGAATAGTAGTCCATTTCGAACCACTACACCAAACGGCCGACAAAGTAAAATGTATATCATTGGTCCCAAATAGTCCACCCGTTCCCAAACTCATTGTCACCCTACAAAACTGAATTATTTGATATTGTAACATAAAATTTACTACTCGGATTAATCAGGGGAGCCTCTTAAGCGAAGGCCAATAAAAATCAATGTTTAAAACTACCCGCAGATGCGAGATAAAAACATCGAATTTAAGTAAAACACATTTTTAATTTAAATTTTGAACTGTTTTAATTTTTTCGGATTTATCGAACGTGGATCGAAGCCAAATTGGGGATTTAAACAGAAATTGGTATTGAAGTAATTGGATGTAGGGGTCAGGTTTTTATAATTTTAATTTTATTTCGTTAAGTTTACGGTGGTGCGGGGTTTCGTGATTGGTCTCGTTTGATTCTTGTATAAGTAAGTATTAAGACAAGTATTGTTTTAGGTTGCACTTGTAAATAGCTAAGAGGTTACGCAAACATAGACACTTATCTATATCTTTCAAAGAAAGCGAAAGGTCACTGACTCACTAACTCATCACGAAATCTCAGAAACTACAAGTGCTAGGAGTCTCAAATTTTGCATGGGGTTCCTTTTAGAACGTGTTGGTGCTCACTAAGACAGGATATTACAAAACTCCACCTCTAAAGGGAGTAAGACGGGATCCACGCGTACGAAGTCGCGGGCGGCCGCTAGTTTCCTATAAAATCTAGATAAATATACAGGGTGTTAGGTAAATGGGTATATGAGCCGAAACAAGCCCATGTTAACATGGGCATATAAATGGTATGGTGAAGTCAGAAATTTGATATCATCATTTTATTTTTTGAAATTTTCATACAAAATAAATTTTATAAAATCCGATTTGTATGAAAATTAAAATAATTAAAATGTAGATATCAATTTTCTGACTTCACCATACCATTTATATGACCATGTTAACATGGGCTAGTGTCAGCTCATATACCCATTTACCTAACACCCTGTATATCATCCTCGTAAGGATTTCACAGATTATCATAATTTAAGCACGAAATAGATTCTTCAGCTGTTACAGAACTAGTGCTAAACATAAAAAAAACATACTAACCGAATTGAAAACCTCCTCCTTTTGTTGATGTCGGTTAAAAATAGATCATTGTTTCTCTACCATACTTTTCCACTCTATTACGTCATAAACTGTCCAGTTAATAATTTTTCCCGCGAATATATCAGTTGCGGACGCCTATGGCTTAATTTCGACCGTTGTTTAGCCGCCGGCTTATCTACACAAACGGACGGTAGGGTTGCCACTGAGCTTTTTCTATTTTTTTTTAATATTATAAATTCAAAATCAATATATAATGTGGGAATCGAACTCACCCTTTTGTACCCTTTGCACCACCGGCCTGCACCACTGGTGGTGCAAAGGGTATTTTTTAATCCCTTTTGCACCACCAATAGTGCCGCCCTACCATTAACTGTAAAACGATTATCTATAATCATATAATATTAATATTATAAAGAGGATAGATTTGATTGTTTGTTTGTACTGAATAGGCTCCGAAACTACTGGACAGATTTGACAACATAACATAAAAATTAATAACAACCATTCATACATACATACAACGAATAATTCCTTAAAGTACCAGGGCAACATAATCATAAAGGAGCTATATCAAATTCTTCTTGGTTGACCCGAGAAATAAACATGTATCATAAAATAGCTCCTTTATGGTTATGTTGCCCTGGTACTTTATTCGTTGTATGTAGGATGTAGGCCCGGGGTATCGTGGGTCTGAAGTGAAATGTTTATAAGCACTTACACACACACAAATTAAAACTTTTAGGTAGGTTTTGATTTATGTATAACAATTAAATTATTAAGTATTTTACAGTCTACTACTAGTTTTACAGTCGATGGTAGCACAGCACTATTTGTTGGTGGTGCAAGAGGGATTTAAAAATACCCTTTGCACCACCAGTGGTGCAGGCCGGTGGTGCAAAGAGTATAAAAGGGAACCCCCACGACCTATCGCTTGCCGCGCGACTGCTCTTCCATCTGAGTATAATCTGAGCTACTTTTAAACACTGGATGAACCCGTCGAGTTTTTAAATGTTTAATACGTTATTACGACCTTAGGCAGTTCGATTTTTTCAAGATTTTATAATTTAGTTTGAGATTAAAATTTTAAAACTAAGTTTTTTTTTTTATCCATAAAGAGGAATCTCTTATCCTGTATCTCAATTAATGGAAAATGATGATCAGGCCTAGGCAATTTCAATGTTTATTAATAAATTAAACGCCAAATCAACAAAAATCTACTCTACATTCTAAATCTTAGGTAAAGGTGGGCTCAGTCACTGGAAGAAAAACTATTTGAAAATTCTTTTTTTTATATCCACAACGAAGCGTAGTTGGAAGCGAGCTTCAACCGGAATACTCAACCACTTCAAACCAGTGACTTGGACTGTGGATCAAGCTAAAAGTGAGCCAAGTCACTGGAAGACTCAGCTGGGGTGGGTCGCTAGTATTCTATACTTGTATTACGAGTGGGTTCTCTACAATAGTTTGAAGAATTCCTTTAGTGGCAACCCTGTCACCAAACCTCAGACGGGAGGTGTTTTCTTTGAATCTGGGTTAAGCTGGGATGCTGAAATTGGTTCAAAATATATGCAGTACTTGTTATATTATATATTATCGTGTTTATAGACAATTTTAGCTGCGGTCAGACGATGCGATGCGCTCCGGTGCGTTGCGATGCGTTGTGTCTAGCGCTTACCTATCTGAGTCAGTGATTGAGGTATGGAAGCGGCACGGGAGAGGTGACATTGACATATTAAGACACATACAAATCTGAAGAAGATCTGAAGTCTCATAAAAACTCATAAAACTCATTTATACAGGGTGTTAGGTAAATGGGTATATGAGCCGACACTAGCCCATGTTAACATGGTCATATAAATGGTATGGTGAAGTCAGAAAATTGATATCATCGTTAATTTTTTTTTAATTTTCATACAAAATTAATGTTATAAAATCCGATTTGTATGAAAAATAAAATAATTAAAATGAAGATATCAATTTTCTGACTTCACCATACCATTTATATGACCATGTTAACATGGGCTAGTGTCGGCTCATATACCCATTTACCTAACACCCTGTATATGCAAGTAAGCTTTTAAAAAGCACTTTTACTGGCTGACGTTTGACTGACTCAAAACCATACCGCTCCCATACCTCAGGTACTGGCTGAGTTAAGTGCTAGATCTATAGTAAAGGGGCGATTAAACCACCTAGTTGTTAAGTCAGGAAATGCTGGAAATGCCCAGACGTCTGGACATTCGGTAATGTGCATATATCGAGCAATTACTGGGGGTCTACCAAGTAAGTCACCTTAACGACGTAGCACACTTATCAACCCGGAAACGGATCGTAATCGTATCAACTCGAGGCGGTCAGTATTCTTTATATGAAACTCCGTCCTGCAACGCACACTTATCCGTACTTCTGAACACAGACATCACTGCCTTAAGCACGCCAACTACTCCACAACACAGTAGCTCGTTACACCGTACGGCGAGTACGAGGCTCTGCTTTCCATTTCGGACGGTACAGACATGTACCGGGCCGGTTCTCCCCTATCCGTCCCCCGGACACGGCCTGAGCCGAGGTCCGAGCCTACCGTGGCGCCCTCAGGCCGCGTCCGTAGTCCCCTCGATTGGGCCCACTAGAGTGAGCCCGCCGTAGGCTGGACTTTGGTCCAACACCGCGGTGGGCAACCCTCTAGTTGGGTTCGCCACTGATCGGGCGCCTTATGCGATCGATACGGCCCGATCGCGAACGTCGGTCTGCGACCGACGCGGACGAGCCTGGGCTAGCCCACACTCGGCCTCGTCGGCACGCGCACCGATGATCGCCAAACGGCTAGAGTACCTTCTGTACTCGCCACTCTGCCCGGTGAAGCTGGAAAAGCTCCTCAAGCTAAAAAAAAAAGTGTAAATTGGACCTTGGTCCCCGAGCATAACACCCGCTCGGAAGGAAGCATTAACATCTAGCTTCCTTATTGTGGATGAACATCTTATCCCACATAATCACCTCTCGTGGTAAGACAACCAGTTTCAGATCCAAAGGTCTCCTGGGTTCGATTTCCAGCAAGTGCAAAAATTTCGGTTCAGTAAATAGGGGGTGTCCTAAGCCCGCCTGGCTACCTACCACCATCTTACCTAAGTCTATCGCCATAGGAACGTTAAACATTGTTGTGTTTCGACAGGTGGAGGTAAGATACTCGTAGTCAGTTCCTCTGTGGTTGAGGATAAATAAGGTGAAATTTCATCATCAGCTCATCATCAATATCATCACTCCACTGTAGGACCACTACCCTCTGTAAACTTGCTGAAGGTCACTGGCAGAAGCTGGATGCGACAAGCCGAAGACTGGGTAAAATTGATTGTATTGAAGGAGGCCTACACACAGCAAGTGGAATGCTATAGGCTGACGATAATGATGAAGACTGGTTGATACGCCTTATGAGACGACTGGTAAAATCATAAGACGAGTGATAGAGACAAACAAAGTCGACTATATCGAACGCGTTTGCCAGAGTAGACCCCTAAATAATGTTATTGCTACAAATCACGGAAGGTCAACAAAGGAAAGTTAATTTCCTAGAATTTAGCTTTAAAATTTTAAAAACATATTCTTAAACATATTTCTAATATTTTTGTCACATATTTGGGGAATGAAGTAAGTAGGTAGAGTTTATTTTAATATTTAATACGCTGTCGTCCGTGCTAATTAATTTCGCGGATCACCACAGTAATTATGTATTAAGGTAATTAGTTTTCCTGAAATTTGATAGTATAATAACAAACAACAGTTTCGTTTACAAATATGTGGGGAGATTACGTAAAGAGATGGTACTCGTAATAGCAACTTTACTCTTCTTTATAATACAAATTTCTATTAAGTACACGTGTTTTGCTTTCTGTTACGATTATGACATTAGGTAAAGATAAATAAATTCATAAACGTTATTTATTTTCCGCAAATAGGCTTTTTATTTAACCCTACCACTGCTTCGGAACAATAAACTCAGTTGGTATTGTCAGCCTCTTTTTCAAGGACTTACTTATAAAAGTTTCTATAAAAATAATTATAGGTAGTAACAATTGATGCAAGCTAGGCAGTCACGAGTATTAGAGACATTTCAATGCATACTCTTTACTGTACGCTGCATAAAAACTGAAAATTAATAAAAACACAAAATGATGCAGATGTAAAGAAAAGGACCCTGGCAAGAAAGTGACAAGTAGGTAGGTACTCGTATTAAGTTATTATGCATCTCGGTAAAATGCAATGCAAGAGACGAAGCGCAAGCACGAACACCGAAGTATGGGCGACTCACGGCGAAATTAACTGAAGTTCGTGTTTACACTATAAGTATCGGTCAATTTTCCTCATAGTGTACCTAACTCTGCACCACAAATAGAACAACGAAATATTGAGAAGCAGAAAAAGAAAACAAGGGTTCAAAAATCTATTTCTGCTTTTTTTTTAAAAAGCTTCCCAAATCTCTATCCCCACACCTAACAGGTCCGTTTCCCGGGCACAACATGGCGCCGTCGCCATGGCAACCGTATCGCGGGTTTCTTTCTGAGTGATCACAGTCGCCCGGGTTAAGCGCCACTATGGATTCTCAAAAACAATTTTACAGGAGTACATTTTAAAGGTTACGGTAGCTATGTTTTGATCATTTTGAGTGAGTTTTTTCTTGATTAGAGTTAAGAAGGTAAAATAAAGGAGTTATTTTATTGACAGAGTGAAAGATACAAACATTGTAAGGGTTAGAAGTACATTTTCGCGAATTGCAGTGTTTTTTTTTTGTTGTTTTTTTCGAGATTGATAAATCTAATAAGTTAGTCGATTGAGCAAGTAAAATAGTGACAGCTAAGAAACTATGTCAAATAACGAGTAGGTACTTAAGCTTTCATTTATGGTGAGAGTGAGACAATTTTTTTAGCGAGTTTAAAAAACAAGCAGGAAAGAAATAGGTACAAAAAGACTATACAATTCAGGCGGTCTTATTGCTTATACAGCGATCTCTTCGAGATAACCTAAGGAGAGGATACACATAATAAGTAAAAAAAAATAGTTCATTTTTCAATTTTTTTTTCTTTTGCGGTTTGCTTTTAGCACGAATTTTTTTTTCAGTTGTTGACTGCGTAAGTTATGTTTTTGTTTTTTTTTTGTTTTCAAAAATAAATTTTAATAATTATTATTCTTATTTTATAAGAGGTCCATCTTGTCAGACTACCCTCATCTTCTCCTCAAGCCGCAGTCGACCCTGCTCACCTGTGTAATTAGGCTTTTGGGGATTTGTCGCCCGGCCGTTTCGCGAGAGCACCGATATTGTTGGTGCACCACAACATACGCGTTACGGCCAGTCCATTCCAAGTCAATTGGGTATTGTGTACTTACTTGAATAATACTTTTGATCCAAAAATATTACCTATTTCTTAAAAAAAAGCCTTAAAGTTGAGTTGGTTTTTAAATTGCTGCATAATTAGATTTTAACAGCTTTGAAAACATTGGTCAATTGAGTTGGAAAAATGCAAATAGCCGTGAGGTTGGCAGAGTACAGTAGGAGTACTACTCCTACTGGACCACCCACCATTCTTCCCGTGGATGTAGTAAAAAGAGGACTAACGGAGAAAATGCGCGAACTTAGGACGGTTCAACCCGTCTGGCCGGCGCAGCGTGGTTAGTGTAAGATGATTTCTCCATTTGCCTCTAGTAAAATATTATCATTTGATAAAAGGAACATTTTATTTATTTAAACTTTATTGCACGCAATATCGAATTACAAAAGGCGAACTTAATGCAATTAATTTAAGACATTCTCTTTCAGTCAACCTTTGGGCTAAATAGAAAATTAGAGTCCTACCTAATTTATGGTGCATAAAATAAATATTGGCGTAGTATTTTTTTAGCACCAGCACAAAAAAATGGGCTGGCTGTTCAATCCGTGCTATGTCTGCGGTCAGCAAGCCCACCTTGGCGCCTGAAGCTGATGTGCGCTTTGTTTGATGTAAATTACTATCGGAGGCAATTCAATTTTGTGTTAAATCCAATTTTGTTCTGTTTACCTCGACGCGTGGTGTGGCTTTATTTGTCGGGCTTTGTATGTATATCAATGTTTAGAGTCCTAAGCAAATGTATCATAGTTGAGGGTTCAGTAAATAAATAAATTGAATTTGCAATAACTGGGCGGATTTATTTTTATTGGGAACCGTCTTTGGGGTGTTCATAGTAACTTTTTTTTTGTAGTAAGACTCTCTTATTCGTTACTTATCTAGTTCGTTCGTTCGTTTCAGCCAAATGACGTCCACTGCTGGACAAAGGCCTCCCCCAAGGATTTCCACAAAGATCAGTCCTGCACCGCCCGCATCCAGGCACCTACCGCGACCTTCACTTATCTAGTAAGAAAAGTAATTAGTTTACAAAATAAAATAAAATTCATCAATTATAAAGGAACAAAAGATAGATCAAATCGAAAATGGAAGCGAACTTTCCCCTGAATCCTCGACCACAGAGGAACTGGCTAAAATAGCACTTAGTATGTATTACAAGTATACCTTACTTTAAACGTAACCTTAACCATAACCGGTGTTTGTGTATGGAGTTAGACAGAAGTTTGTTATAGTTAAAGTAGATACCTAAGATGATGCAATCCAGCCTTAACTTACTTGTTATAAATACTATTTCGCAATAAAAATTACAGTCTATAAACAACAACCATAAGCATACAATCTCAATTCCAAAACCTCACATCAAGATTCCCATTAAAATTTGATTCACCCAAAATTCATCTCAAAACGCACTTTTCTCCCCTCATAATCTACGAACTCTGCTCCAAATAAACACGTAATTATCTCATTCCACCCTACTTCCCGCACCGTCTGAGCGTCGAACCGGCGGCCAGGTGGTCGGGAATAATCCCTAACAACCAAAATCAATACGGGGAGTCAGGATGGAAGGTGTGCTCCGATTGCGATTGGGAATACCGCCGGTTCTTCATTTTAATAGCAGATTTTTATATCTTTTTGAAAGTTCATGACAGAATGTCAATTTGTTTACTAAAATACAAAACTTTTATTTGTGTTAATTACCTATTTGTAATATTACTCACATTCATCGAAATAGAAGGAAATGGAAAACCGTAACAATAAAAAATGTTATCGAATTCAACGTTCGATAGTTAACTATTAATTTACAAACAACAACAAACAAAAAACACAAACTTGACCTTCATTGCTTGGGTTTTTATGGCGGTCAAGCTGTAGATCCTGGCTACACAGGAGTGTAAATTAAAAAAAAAGTGTTAATTTAATGGGGAAGTATTTTTTTTAATTTGCTCTATGTTTTTGGTGGATGTTTGTTTTTTATGAGTAGAAAACTTTCATGTGTTAACTATGAAAAATTTTTCAGTTCACGTATCTGCGTCGTTGGGTATTACGAACTATTTGACACTGACTATACCAGCTAAATATCGCATGTTTCATTTGTGTATCTCAGTTTTTTAGTGAAAAAGCGACAATTCAAAGGACCCAAGTGGAACCCACCGCCGCGGCCAGGATGGCGTGTCATTTACCTGTCTTCATTAGACTTACTTTGGCGAGCTTTATCGTTATACAATTTGTACTGTCTGTATACAGGGTGTTATACAATTTATGAACGGACCGTATACAGGGTGTCTATGAAATCTTTAAAATGTTCACATAGGTATTGATGCCTTAATTCTACTAATATCATAATGTGAAAGTTTGTGAGGAAGTTTGTTACTCTTTCACGCAAAAACTACTGAACGGATTTTGATTAAACTTAGCAGTTTAGATTTTACATTATAAAAAATACAGAATTTATAGTCTCTGATAAACTAAGCCAGGCGAAACCGCGGTAAAGAGAAAAGGCTTTAAAACTGTCCTCCGAAAAAAATACATAAAAACACATTATTGAAATCGAAAAACACGAACTTAATGTAATATTATGGAATTCTCCTCCAGGTGATCTTTGGGCCAAGCATTAGAGTAGGTAGTCACTGAAAACAATTTAACTTTCCCCTAGCACGAACTTAGCCTTCACTGGTTGAGTTATTGGCGGTCAAGCTGTAGATCCTGGCTACACAGGAGTTGCAGCGGTGGGAACGAGAGGTGGGAATAGTCCCTAGAAAAGCAGGATTCTGATGTAAGACATTTTTGAAGCAATTGATACAGGAAATTGTCTATAAAATGTATCAAATGGATTCAAGTGTTGATATCCCTTTTGTTATCTTTTTGGACCCCTCTTATTCTATTTTATTCTTAGAAGTATGACCTTTATTCTCTTTGAAATAAGGAGCAAATAGGGATATTTAGATCGCCTTTCAAGTATATCAATAGTATGAATAAATAGTATGGATAATAAAAATATTTAACAGCAATTTGTCCAGTTAAAAGCCATTAAAGTTTATTATTGCAGAGGGTCTGTCAGTTTGTGTGTTTTGTCAAGTGTTTTGAAGTATCGTTTTATAGATCTAGAGCTTAACTCACGTCAATGCTTGAGGTATGGGAGCGACACAGAAAGGTGTTTTTGTGACGTATTCCGCTTTGAGCACCCGCCCAAATAGCACCTGCACGAATAGCACCTGGCCCATTCCACTTAGAGCACCGCTACCAAATTTGGGGAGGCCTATGTTCAGCAGTGGACGTCCTGTGGCTGAAATGATGATGATGATGATTACTGGATAGTTTCTGGAAGCCTTAGACACTCTGGAATTTAGTCACATAGAAAATCCAGTGTCTAATGCCCATTTTCTTGTTTGCCGTTTTTTTAAGTGACCCCTATGAAAACAAAATTCATGTTGTGTTACCATAGGGGTCACTTAAAAATTACAGATTGATGGTTAAAACGGGCTTGTAACTCAGGTGGAAGAGCAGTCGCCCAGCAAGCGAAAGGTCGTGGGTTCGATTCCCGCCTTAAGCAGTTCGATTTTTTCAAGTTATTTAATTCCTAACACAAGCAACAGTATGCTTAAAAGGAAACTCCAAACCCTGTATGTTATTTAAGTACTTTTGTAATGAAATAAAATATTTTGTATTTTTTTTTGTATTTATAATTTCATCATCATCACGTCGGCGTCGTCGAACAACGTCGTATGATCGCAACCGTCAAAATCTGTTTTTTTGCATTAAACTACTCTAAAATAGCCCCTTTATAAACTAATTTTTTAATTTTTCAAAATTCGTAATAATTTCGAAGATACAGAATCGAACACCGACGGATGTGATTATTCTAACGCAGTACAGAGACGTGTTTGTGCAAGCGTCATTGTACTTCGGAAGACTGCACATCGTTTGTTGGAATAGCTTATACATTTGTCGTTTCGTTCGTTTCAGCCAAATGACGTCCACTGCTGGACAAAGGCCTCCCCCAAGGTTTTCCACAATGAACGGTCCTGCGCTGCCCGCATCCAGGCTCTTCCCGCGACCTTTACCAGATCGTCGGTCCACCTAGTAGGAGGCCTGCCCACGCTACGTTTTCCAGCCCGTGGTCGCCACTCGAGAACTTTCCTGCCCCAACGGCCATCGTCTCTACGAGCTATGTGCCCCGCCCACTGCCACTTGATTTTAGCAATTCTGCGAGCTATGTCGGTTACTTTGGTTCTCCTACGGATCTCCTCATTTCTGATTCGATCACGCAGGGAAACTCCGAGCATAGCCCGCTCCATCGCCCTTTGGGTGACCTTGAGCCTTCTTATGAGGCCCATAGTAAGAAAATAAAAGAAACAGTGTCCTTTTGTTTTTATTTTATGGTATTTGTAGGTAGATTGATGAGTATAAACATTAAGAATGTTTGGTACAAAATAATTGTTTTTGGTGGCGGATGTACTGAACTTACATTGTTCTAAGGACTTTTGTTTGACGTTTGATCAGAACCATCGTTGTACTTCGGTAAAGTTTGGTAATTTTGACGTCGGATATACACAACCGACTTTGTACTAGGGACGGGTATTCCAATTGCGTCTTTGTTCTATTTTTAAATTGCTTAAAAAATAAAATAAAAAATTGAGACTACAATAATTTGATTTTAATGTGTTTCTTTTTGACGATTTGTTACTCAAAATAAACATTGTGTTAAAAATAAAGTTTTTTTNGATACGGCCGCGGTGCAGGGAGAGATTGCAGCACTGCCCAAATCTCGATCAAATAGAAGGCCTTCTCATAGTCCACGAACTTAATATAATTAAATAAATAAACTCCAAGCATAGTGGCAAGTTATACTCTTCGATCTTCTGCATAACCTGCCGCAGTATATGGATGTGGTTTATCTATCCTTGATTTTTGTTAATTTTCTTTGATACCTATTGTCTTTATTTATAAATTAATTAATAATGAAACCTAATAAACAATGTTTTTTTATTTATTTCCTCCAACTTTCTTCATCATCCGACGGGTACTTATGGCAGAAGTTCCGTAGAATAATGACTAAAAGTGACATACGTCATGTATTTGATTAAAAAAATTCGCAGAACAACGACGGTTTATCACATACATCCTCAAATTGTCCATAGAACATTGACGCATGTGATTTTTACAAAAAACTAAGTATTTTTGGAGATGGGTACATAGTTTATTTAAAATAACATCTTTATGTTTATAACATCCCCAAATTTGAAACCGATCAGCCAAGTAGTTTTTTTTGTAGACACAAAAAACCGGTTCCAAAACTTCAAAACGCTCTCCTGGAAACTTAACATTTTGCAGATACGTCGTTGTTCGACGACGCCGACGATCATCATTTCAGCCATAGGACGTCCACTGCTGAACATAGGCTTCTCCCAATGCTTTCCATGCTGATCGATTGGTAGCGGTATAGGTATTTATTTATAAACAGTATTTTTTTAATTATTTGTACGGAAAAGTGGAATGTATGTTACAAGATAAAATGTTAGATTGTTATTCGTCAACAATTCAACGAAAACATTCTAAAAGTCGAAAACCGATCCATTCTGGTAAGAGCACCGCCACTGGTCATAAAATAGTGCTCACATACATTTCTACTGGCAGTAAGGTTGCCAACTTCAAAAAAATACAAACTAAAAAGTAAGGTATCTGAATAAAAATAAATATTTTTTATCTGAACAACAAAGAAAAAACACTTAAAACATAATTTGAAAGTTACACTATTCTACTTGAACTTAAAGGAAAAATAGACTACTTAATTTACCCACATTATTCTTATTATTTAATGTCAATTACTTACTATTATCTTGCGTTTTTACGCTATCATTTATTTGGAATTAATGATTGGTTAACTGGTAGAGAATGCCATAGCGGCATTAAGTTCACATCTTACTTATTTTTTTGTGTGAAATGAAGTTTTTAAATTAAATTATCACTTCAATATACCTTACAGTACTCGCGAAATAACTATAGGAGATTTGAGAATTATTCTTATCTTTTATATGACAATCAATTCCTTTTGGTATTAAATAAAGCGTTTTTACCGCGCGTTGTCATACAATTTCGGACAGAATTTACTTAATTTAAAACCTTTCCTTTTTCATGCATATTTCTATAATTTTAACTCAAATTCTACACGTATAATATCAATTTCAAACAGACACTTTCAGCTTTTCAATCCGGATTAACTTAAAGATTAAATAAAGATAAACTTGAACTTTAGATTGGCAGCCCTGTTGTTACAATGTAACAATCGGTAAACTTTCGATCGATCCTAAAACAAATCTTATGGAGAGCTTAAAAGCTTGACACATTTAGGTGGCTTTGTGGTTACAACGTGATGGGTGACCGGAAGGATGACGAAGACTATAGGTCTGGCGCAGAACTCAGTCAGTGCCTGAAGTATGACAGGTCAAAGTCAAAGTCAAAATTTCTTTATTTGTAGGAGGAGCCTCTACATGTCTCATAATCTTTTTAACCTACCAGCGCTTCGAGACCAACATTGGCAAGTGCTGAGAAGAAGCGCCGCAACAAACTAGTCACCACTGTCTGCCGGTTAATATAAATAAATAGAAAATAGCAGTAGTAGGTACATTGATTCAGGAGCAGTTCTCTGAATTTACCACGCATTCTTGTATGGTATATCTTATAAGAATGGGTATACAAAATAATCCACCTACCCTCACCAGCACTTTATCTATTAAATAAAAAACTCATGCATAAACCCTCTTCCTATAAAATCCCATAATAATGCCATTATAATGAGAATACGTAATTTGCGTATCAAAGTACAGTACCTCTAGCACGAAAAACTTTCGACTTCGAATCGCTGGCGTATTCGAATCACCATAAAAAGATTAAGGCTGAGTTGCACCACCTAATTTTGACCGTAACTATAACGATAACCGGTGCTTTTTGTATGGAGTTTGACAGATTTTTGACGTTTGTCTGTGAAGTAAGATGGTGCAACCCACCCTTAGTATGTAAACTTACATCCGTATTCACAAGCATTACTCACAGTGCGCGTGGACGCACAGGGTGACACACGAATCAATCACAGAGTGCTATTAAACGCTGTGCATTCGATTTGCTTCGCTTAAGCAAGCATCATTTGTGAATACGGGCATTAGTATGAGAAATGGTAATACGAAACTAATTTGACAATCGAGATCATCACGTTATCGTTGAATTATTATTCAAGGGTATCGAATTTTGTCGAATACGCAAACAATTCGAAGACGAAAGTTTTTCGTGCTAGAGGTGCAGTACTTTAACAGTAAAAGGTTCCCGTACGATGTTAACGTTGTAAAAGTGAGTATTTGAAGTCATTATGTTTATGAGATTTTGTCATACATTAGGAATTTTCTTCCGTACTTCCTTACAATACTACATTTGCCCACGGCTTCGCCCTCATATATTTTGACAGTCGCTAAAATCATTTATTTTTCAGAAACTGGGATAAAAACTATCCTGTTTTTTTACAATGTTTCAAACTAATTTATCGATCAAAGTTCAAACACAGAGAGCAAACCACTTAAAGCTAACAATCCATATACCTACTTCATATAATCTATGTATATCAAGCAATTTTTCTTGAACGCGCTAATCTCAGGCACTAATTAAATAATATTTTTGTGTCGACAAATATTTAGGTATCGAGGAAAGCTTTACAACATCACCCTACAGCCAATAGGGGCGGAGCAGTAAAGAAAAATTTTACACAAACGGGAAATATCATTCAAACTATTTTCACGCGTACGAAGTCGCGGGCACAATCGCTAAATGAGGGCTATCGTTTTTACACTTAACAGTTGGCACCCCTGGCGATTGACAGGACCTTACTCTACAGTGGCGCCATCTTGATGAGTGCGAATGCGATAGTCCTCCTACCACTTTAGCGCTCACCAGTTGGTGCCACTGTCTTCGCTACTAGCAAGTGACAGGACCTTACTCTACATCGGCGCTAACTGGTGAGCGCTAAAACGATAGCCCTCATTAAGCGCGCCTTATGACCAATGACCATACCTTACCATTTATGAAGTCGGTTAAAAAGCCCACGTAATAGAGCAATACTAATACTTCTCACCAATTTACCCTTGTAAGGCATATAACCAAACCAGTTTTCAAAAGGGCGCCCTAACCACATATCTGGTCAAAGCGTGTTTGGTGTTAAAATGCCGCCATGGTAATTGATATACAAATATTGGACAACTAGCGGCCGCCCGCGACTTCGTTCGCGTAGACCTCGTTTTACCCCCGTTAGATATCATGTTGATAGATGGCGTTTCACGGCTTCCCCCGAATGAATATTTACGAACGTCATACAGTAGTTTGTCCAGCGCTGTAGATTTTAACCAATGACGATAGGTAGATGGCGCTTTTTAGACAAGTCTTATTTATTTATTGAAATTTATTTGTCACATATCGTCATAAGTTAGCCTATATGTTAATCTGGGTTATAAACAATAATACTCTAAAGTTTAAACAAAATCCGTTCAGTAGTTTTTGCGTGAAAGAGTAACAAACATCCAGACATCCAGACATCATGACATCCAGACATCCAAACTTTCGCCTTTATAATATTAGTAGGATAGGATGATTCACTCTTAGTCTAGGCGCAGACCATCGATTTTTAGTTGGCCGATAAAATTGGACCCGATTCTAATTTTTATGAAGAATCGCCCGATACCAAATCGGTGTAAAGTGCGCACTTCCATACATGCCCATACTAATTAACTGCCCGACCCAATTATCGGACATAAAGTTGGTGGTCTGCGCCTAGGCTAAATTCTCGAAGCGGGGGTAGATCCCAATAGGTTTTTTTAATCTAAGGCTGAAATTACCATAGGGTTAGAAGACATGTAAAAAGTTTGGCTTTTGTTATTTATTTTGACGTTCCTAAGTGCTAAGTCTTGGTCTATTGAATAAAAGATATTTCAAATGCGATAACTGTGTCACTTATTTTGTTTCTAAGAAAATAATGCTTTTTGGAAGCTTTTTCAGGTATCTTAAAACTTTTGTAAATAAGCTGACGAAATTAATATTTTATAGGTCTAACGCTTAAAACTCATTAAAACTCATTTATTTCTGTAAATATGTAGGCTTAAAAAAAGCACTTTAACTCAGTCCACTGACTCACACCCGTATTCACAAACATTACTATGAGGTCTCACAGTGCGCTTAGACGCACAGGGTGACACACGAACCAATTATAGAGCTCTATTCAACGCTGTGCGTTCGATTTGCTGCTTCACTTAAGCAAGCATCGTTTGTGAATACGGGCGTCAGCCACTGAGCATGGGAGCGGCACGGAACGGTGTTTTTTAGACTCTATCATCGTGTCTCAATGTGTCATATTTTATTGTAAACTAGCTGACCCGGCGAACTTCGTACCGCCTTAGCGTAGAGATTTTCTTTATATTTTTTTCCGTACAAACCTTGTACAGAGTATTAGAAAACTACAAAAAAAAATCAGCCAAATCGGTCAAGCCGTTTTCATGTTATGTCGTGACAACGGAAAACGGGTTTCATTTTTATATATACAGATTGTATTTTATTTTTGTGTTGATGATGATTGTTATTTTTATTAGTATTATAATGTAATTTTTTTTTACTCCATTTTTTTATTTCTTTTTATTTTGACTAATTTTAATTTATAATTATTTAATGCAATTTTTTTTTTGTATTTTGTATAATAATTGAATGCCCCTACGTACAAAAAGGCGCCCACTGAAAATCAGTGTCTTGGTCAACGGGCCAAGACGTTACTGAGTGAGTGGCCTTTTTGACAACTTAATTATTATTTTTTCCTTTTTTCTTTCTCCTTTTTGATGTTTGTGATCTAAATGATAAGAATGTATCTATTTTCTACTATTGTTGTTGTCAAATAAAGATTTTTCTTTCTTTCTTAATTTCTTTCTTTTGTAACAGAAGGGAATGGAAACACTTGCTTACAAGTCAACTTTTTATATTTCGCACAGTAATCGGACAGAGTTTCAGCTTAACTTAGTATTCGGTATCGAATGCCCCGGAAAATGAGCTCCTCAGCTATATAATACAAAACCCCCACCCAAATGGTGTGGCCATCGATAACCAACCGGTAGTGACGTCACAGTCTTATAGCGGATGTAGTCAAATGGCGTACTCTGCATTACGGATGTTGCGGCGTTGGCTTGGCGTTGGCTTGGTATTGGCTTGGCATTGGCTTGGCGCTGGCTTGGCGCTGGCTTGGCGCTGGCTTGGCGCTGGCTTAGCGCTGGCTTAGCGCTGGCTTAGCGCTGGCTTAGCGCTGGCTTGGCGCTGGCTTGGCGAGGCAGGCATAGGCTGGCATACGGTGTTGCGTTACACTTTCTATCATGTCATAATATTATTATGTCCATGTCACCCCTCCCGTGCCGCTCCCATACCTCAGGCACTGACAGAGTTAAGCGCTGGATCTATTATTGTTATGTTCCATTATGTTGTACTAAATAACTGCTTCAAATTATTCCCCAAAGCGGCTATCGTCGTCATACAGCGAACCATACAAGCATAGTATGTTCTATATTTACCCAAACACCTCTATGTACAACTAGACATGCCATAATAGGAATACATTTAATAAAATAAAAAATAATAAATTGGTGTATACTGAAAGATAGGATTTTGTCATTTAGCTGCCTTTTAGGTAGACGGCATTATTATTAACAGTAAATAACCCGTTGCCATGACAAATACCTACAACTCTGAACGTATGTTAAACTCGTCTGTTGATAAAATTAGGCCTAAGTATCACTAAGATACCCGGCAGACTACAAAATTTTAGTCGGCCGATAGTTGGCCCGATTCTAATTTGTGTGAAAAATCGACCGATGCCAATGTGCGCACTTTCATACATGTCCGTACTGATTAACAGCCCGACCCAAAATATTATTCGGCCACAAAAAGTCGGTCGCCTGCCGCTAGGCTAATACAAATAATTTTCCTACTTTTTAGAGAGCTTTTTTGGAGTCGCTTCTATTTTTTGTTGACATTCATCATCATCATCTCAGCCATAGGACGTCCACTGCTGAACATAGGCCTCCCCCAATGCTTTCCATGCTGCCCGGTTGGTAGCGGCCTGCTGTTGACATTAATTATTATATTTTGAACGGCCTGTCTAGTAGTGTAATACCAGTCTATACTCACTAATAACCGCGCGTGTCCGTCGCCTCTTTAGCACTTCGTTTGCGGCGCGCCTCAATCAACTCCTGCGCAGCTCGGTGACTGAGGAATTTAGACTTTGGGCACTTCTTTGTTTGACTGATCTATGGAGTGTTTGATTTGTGAGTAAAAGAGCTTCTGGTGTTCATAAGAGTGTTCTGCAGGCGTATGCACTGCACGGTAAGTTCCCATCGTGTTTTAAATATCGATTTTAGACGACAAAGCAAATCGTAACTTCTGAAATCGGTATAATGCTGCGAGAAATATTTATCGTGGCGCGTCCTAAGAAAAGCACATCATATCCTACTAAATATTACAAATGTGAATGTTTGTGTCAAGTGGCAGTGGGCGGGGCACATAGCTCGTAGAGACGATGGCCGTTGGGGTAGGAAAGTTCTCTAGTGGCGACCACGGGCTGGAAGACGTAGCGTGGGCAGGCCTCCTACTAGGTAGACCGAGGATCTGGTAAAGGTCGCGGGAAGAGCCTGGATGCGGGCAGCGCAGGACCGTTCATTGTGGAAAACCTTGGAGGAGGCCTTTGTCCAGCAGTGGACGTCATTTGGCTGAAACGAACGAACGAACGAATGTTTGTGAGAATGGATGGAATATGGACGTCTACTCTTTCACGCTTAAACCACTGAACCGATTTAGATGTTTAATATAGAGATAGAAAGAGATGGTTTGGAACCTAGGGAAAAACATAGGATAGTTTTTATCCCGGTTTTCGGAAGGGGGACATGCGCGCCTAAGTTTTTCTGTGAGTTCTGTCACATTTCACAGGCTAAAACAAGGTCTTTACTAAATTATAAAGGAGTAGAGTTTACAAGGTCCTAAGTTTCTTTAGAGGAAGTACCCTTTGAAAGTACTGAACCGATTTTGAAAATTCTTCCACCATTCCAAAGCTACATTATTCAAATCCATATTATGTAATCCTTAGTCAAATCCGCGGGCAAAATCTAATGATTTTCAATACTTTTAGATAACCATATTTAAGGTATAGTTCGATCGCTAACCAATCCTTTTCAGTAGAGATCTGTGCACGATATCAACAATATGGTTACGAAATAAGAACTAATGTGACATGACTCTCAGATAGTTGAGCCACTTGGCTACGAGAATAGAAACCATAATGCAGTATAACGATAGGGTGTCCAACCCCCCTAGGCAAAGCTAGGTAAATTTTTCCCTTCTAACCATTTCGTATCTGGCTTCAAAACGAGATAAACAGTACCATTTCGAAGCTGGCTTCTATTGGGAGTAAAAGTTGTGCAATTTCGGATCTGGCTTTTAACTGGGAGTAAAATAATCCCATTTCGAAGCCGGCTTCGTAAGAAGCAAATTAGTAAGTAGCCAGCTTCGAAATGGGACAACTTTTACTCCCTGAAGCCAGCTTCGAAATGGAAATGTCTTAATCCCATCTTGATCGATTTTTTATTCCCGTATTGAGTTAGTTTTGTAAAAGTGCTTTTTGAAAGCCTACTTGCAAAAATAAAATTAGTTTTATGAGTTTTTTTTAGAAAAGAAGTCGGGGCAAAGCAATTTCAGAATCTGGTACCTAATGACAATACAATATTGTGTAGATGGATCTGATGCTGCTACCAGGGCCACCTACGAACCATCCAACTTCTCAATGACTTAGCCCTTAGGGCTCTTTCCCACGGCAATTTGAATTCTATATTCGAGCGGATCGGTTTTTGTGAGACACTGCAAACGGGATGTTCCTGTGAATATCAAAACGCGTAAAACGGGATTAAAAAAAAACAGTTCCTGCAATAAACAGGATGTCTCCGTGGAAAAGAAGAGAGCTTGTTTTTTTTTTTTTAATGTTTTTCACTATTTATTAATTTTATTTCCCGTACTCCATGGTCACCCCACAAACTCAACATTCAATGCGCCAGCGCAGCTAGATTCCAAATTCAAATCAGTCTCCGTCGGGCTGTCGTCGGGAGCACGCGTCTTCAAAATTTACATACTCGTTTTGTATGTAAAATATTTTACATATATCTCGTACTTTTTTTTCTGAATAAAAAGTACCTTTTCTGCCTAACGATGTCGTTTTTCCATTTTTAGACTTTTTCCTTTTTTGGTGGGGTTTGTGAACCCGCGAAATGTAGCGGTCGTGAGAGGATTTCTATAAAATGGCATGTCAAGCTTATTGCTGTCTTATTTGGTAATAATAAGAGTTACTTTGTAATCAATATGTTTAGCCAACTGACTAAACTAAACTGTTTTTTCATCCACAACGAGAAAGTTCTTGGCCTGCATCTCACCTGATGGTAACTAAGTGATGATCAGGCCGAAGGTGAAAGTGAGCTTCACCCGGAATCCTCAACCACGGAGGAACTGGCTATCTTACCTCTAACTGCCGGAACACAACAATGCTGTTAACATTGTTGTTATGGCGACAGACTTATGTAAGATGTTAGTAGCTAGCCAGGCGGACTTAGAACAAGCCCTACCACCAACCAAACCAAACAGTCTTACCACACTAGACCCCAGAGGCGGTTATCATTGAAGGACCACAAGGATCCTAAATGAACCGCTTTGGGTGCACGGGACTATTCCCACTTCTCATCCCCACCGCTGCAACTCCTGTGTAGCCAGGATCTACAGCTTGACCAATAAAAACCCAACCAGTGAAGGACATTTGTCCGCTTTGAATGCAAAGTAGCACTTACTTATTGCAGATGCAGTACCAACAATGTTTAGCTAGATTTGCACGCTGCCAGCTATACTGACGAGATCGTCAGTCCATCGAGTCTTTTTCGTTTACCGAGACACTACCCACCGAGACTAAGTCGTCCCAATTTGCCAATATTTGAGTCCCACGGTCCAAAATTCATTTACATGATCGTTTATACATTCAGCATGGATGCTAATTCGTCAAAATGTACTTTCTGATAAAAAGACGTGTATTGCTCATGAAATAAACAAAACATGTCAATTTTGGCTTACTCAATGTCAGAGCAGTTGCCAAGCGAAAGGTCGTGGGTTCAATTCCCATCAGAGCTAATTAATTTTCAACCGACTTCAAAAAAGGAGGAGGTTCTCAATTCGACCCGTATGTTTTTTTTCTATGTTTGTTACGCGATAACTCCGCCAATTATGAACCGATTTGAACAAATATTTTTTCGGCGTATAGGTAATACCTCAAGGGTGGTCCCATTTAAATTTAATAATAGAAAAAACAACCCCCAAGGGTGGAAAATTGGGAATGAACTTTTTTATACGCAATATCTCCGCCGATTATAAATCAATTTGAACGATTATTTTTTTGTTCAATAGGTATTATCAAAAGGGTGGTTTCATGCGAATTTGAAGAAAATATTTCACCCCNATTATTTCACCCCCAAGGGTGGAAAATTGGGGATGAACTTTTTTATACGCAATATTTTTAATTTTTAGTTTTTTTTTTTGTGTTCACGCATTTGAAGTCGGTTTTATTTTTTAAAAAAGTTAATTATGTTCGCTGACGATTGACGTCTCCATAACACCCTCCCGTGCCGCTCCCATACCTCAGGCACTGACTGGGTTAAGGGCTAGACCTATAATTCCTAATTATTGCATATTATTCCTAATTTCTACAGCGCAAAAAAAAATTGAACACCAGAATCTCCCCCTTTCGAATCCGCCATGATTTTTCGTTTTAACCTTTGGGTAAAAGAATTGGGAATTGAGTTCCATTCTAGTGTTCACTACAATTTAACAACTTCATTGCTTATTGACTTACTTTTGACTTAAGGTCCTATGTCCCCTAGATGGGGCAGAGGGCGTCCACAACAGTCCTCCATCGCGTTCGGTCCTGAGCTATGTGTTTGATCTGGCTCCAAGTCTTGCCGATCTTCTTCGCCTCGTCTGCCACAGTGCGCCGCCAAGTTTGCTTGGGGCGACCACGTTTGCGTTTTCCTTGGGGGTTCCAATCCAGAGCCTGCTTGGGGATGTGATCAGGATCCCTTGGGAGAATGTGGCCAATCCAGTTCCAGTTTCCAGTTCAGAATTTAACAGGGTTAAGGGCCAGACCTATAATTAATTATTGCCATTTCTACAGCGCAAAAAAAAAATTGAGCACCAGAATCTCCCCCTTTCGGATCCGCCATGATTTTTCGTTTCGACCTTTGGGAGAAAAATTGAGAACTGAGTGTCATTTTAACTATTGTTGTCACTACAATTTAACAACTTCTTTGCTTATTTTATTACTTATCTGACTAAATATCAACTTCAAACCAATACACAAAATGTCATCATCATCATTAATTCACCCATAGAACGTCCACTGCTGATCATAGGCCTCCCCCAATGATTTCCAAATTGAACGCCTTCCTGCTTTGTGAGGTCGTCGGTCCACCTTGTGGACACAAAATGTGGTTTGACTTTTCGACCCTACAAGGCCATCGTCAGCCTTCTTTATCTAGGAATACGCTGTGGGAACCAAAATGAAGAAAACAGCGAAATATCCTTGCGCGTTACATTACCTGTAGGGTGACCAAGCGTTCTGCTGAATTTTAAAATCCTTCTTTTCAAAGAACAAAGTCTACTGCGGGACAGAAACTTCCGTCAAGAATTTAGATTTTAACGATAAAAGTATACAAATATCCTTGGGCATTTATGAGTTCTTTCTTCTATACGTCTGATCATATTGTGGTTAACTTGAATAAAATGGCGTTCCTTGTGAGAAAAATCTGAAAAAAGTATCAATCCAGATGTAAATTGCTATTAGCTGAAAAGAACGATTATTTGGACCAATCAAAGGCTTGAATAATATTCTGGAATCTAGATTTATGCTAGAATTTCGTTTTATAATCGTAAAGTACCTACTTTAGGTTATTTACAAGTATGATGTTCGAGTGTAAATTTATGTTTAGCCGCATCTGTAGTCAAGTGATAAGACCACTTGGTTCAGATCCAGAGGTCCCGAGTTTGGTTCCATTGAGAAAAATCTGCTTCCATTGGGAAGCAGATTTTTCTCTTCAGTTTGATTGGTGGTAGGGCTTAACAGCATTGTTGTATTCCGGCCAGATAGAAATAAGATTACGGGTGAAGCTCGCTTCCGCCTTCGGCCTGATCCTCACTTTCCATCAGGTGAGATGAAGGCCAAAAGCTACCTCGTTGTGGACAAAAACATGAAAAGTTTGATTTATCCCATGATGTTCTCTCTTCATGGTCACCCCACTCGCGACTCAAGCGCAGTTTGATAGCTGCCGCTGAATGTATAAGCGATTAGGACATGCGCATGCACATTCGACCGGATTCTTTCGACGTTCGAGGGAAACCACAGTAGATATCCACTTATTTACACAATACGGCCTCTTCAAAATGATAGACAATAAAATTATGCACTTTGCATGCTTCACCTCACCTAACATCGGCTCTAGCATGAACAACTTTCGTCTTTGAATCGTTTGAGTATTCGACAAAATTCGATACTCAACCTTCGAATTAAACGATAACGTGACAATTTTGATTAAGTTTCGTGCAACCATTTTTCGAACTAAGTTCACTTCACGACACGTTCATAATGGCGCTGTTGTAGTTTTCGTACTAAATCTTTTTTTTGATGGCGATTCGAATACGCAAACGATTCGAACTCGAAAGTTTTTCGTGCTAGCCGTACTAGTGTGATTGCGGTCAAATACCTGCCTTGTTCTGCAAAAACGTCTTCATTTCAACCAAATGATGGCTACTGTTGGACAAAGGCCTCCTCCAATATTTCCACGAAGACCGGTCCTGCGCTGCCCACATCTAAGGTCTGGTCGCCGAGCACGTAGAATTTTGTCCAATGACCCCAAGCTACCTATCCTTATCGCTCGCGCGTAATTTTATTGCTGTCGCGCTCGCACATTCACTGCGGCCACCCGTCGCACAGTCGCGACAGCAATATAATTACGCGCGAGCGATAAGGATGGGTAGCTTGGGGACATTGGACGAAATTCTACGTGCTCGGCGACTGGACTATAGGTACCATATTCCAGCGACTTTCACTAGATTATTCGGTCCATCTAGTGAGAAGCTCGTTTCAGCCAAAAGACGTCCACAGCTGGACAAAGGCCTTCCCCTTGGATTTGCACAACGACCGGTCTTATGCTGCCCACGTTCAGGTACTTCCCACCTTCACCAGATCGTCGGTCCACCAAGTGAGAGGCCTACCCACACTACGTCTCCCAAGTCTCCCGGTCCGTGGTGATCACTTGTATAGTTTTCTGCCCCAACGACCATCTGTTCTACTACGAACTAAGGCTGGTTTTAGTGTTACGCGGACCGTCAGGTGCGGACCCGATCTGTATGAACTGCTAGGGAGCGAGCGGTTCCTCCGGACCGCATTACTCTAAAACGCTCCTTAGAATTTCATACAGATTGGCCGTGCGGAGCGATCCGCACTGACAGTCCGCGTGACACTAAAACCAGCCTAATTAATATGTGTACGTCTACAGCAGCTAGCCTTCTACTACTAATATTCCACTTTTGCAATTAAAGATTCCTTCCATCGCAATTTAAACTAAATAAGTACCTAAGGATACTAATGATGAAGCCTTTTTAATAAAGTGAAAGAAAATTAACTATCGCAAGTGAAAAGCGGTCAAGTGCGAATCTTACGCACACAAGAAGGGTTCCATATATTAGGGTAGTAGACTAAACATCAGACTGATTTTTTAATTAAAATAGGACTAAATCTAAGGAGAGTAGAATAGGACCACCCCCACTCTTACCATGGATATCGTAAGAGACGACTATGTGACTTGTATTATGCCAACATTAGGAATCTCCAACCCGTCTGGCCAGCGTGGGGAGTGTAGGCCAAATCCTCCATTTGCCTCTGGTACATTAGAGAGTCGTGCTCCTGCAGTGGAGACTGAATGACCTGATGATGGTGATTATAAAATCAATCATACAGAATAGACAGAAGTTTTTCCTTTTTCTAGCTCTTTTGAATGAGAGAGTAACGTACTTGTTCTCATTTTTTTACTTAGTAAAATTCATAAAAATTCATAAAATTCATTTATTTTTGCAAATAGGCTTTAAAAAAGCGCGTTTACACGTCCCAATATTAACCCTACCACTGCTTCGGGACAATAAATGGGCCAGTGCTGAGAAGAAGCAGCGCAAGAAACTCAGTCACTAAGTATTGTCAGCCTCCTTTTCAAGGTTTTACAGTCTTTAAGATATACAAATTATAGTCATAAGTATTAATGCGAGCTAGGTAGTTTTTTTTATTTTTTTTATCTCCAGCCGAAATTACCGGAGTTTGGTTTTTGCAAGGTAATGGTATTTTAAATATGCAGACAAATGAATGTACATATTTAGAGAGTGCTGGTAGCTTCTCGCCAATGTATACGAGCAAACTTGTAGGCTCCATACTTTACACACATTTATGTACAAGGTTTAAAATTTTAAAATTAACAAAATAAGTAAGATTTTTTTTTTGAGGTTTTTTTTTTTTTTNTTTAACAGGTCCGATATTTCAAAGGGGTTAACTTTAAGGTATTGGCATATAGCCATGTGCTGTACTCTTTGCCGGGCAAAACGTGGACATTCTTTGAGTAGGTGACGTATATCCTGAACAGCATTTGTGTCGCAATTGCACTTATCGGTCTCGACTATCTTGAACCGATGTAAGTATTGTCGGTGATAGCCGTGACCGGTAAGAATTTGTGTCAGGTGGAAGGAGTGTTCCGCCTGAGCGAAGAGTTGGTTGATGCTGTCCAAGTTTGGGAGCCAGTTGCGGGTGAGAGCACCAGTGTTAGCATTAATGTAACGATCATTCACTTGGCGTTGATTTATTTCCCTTATTCTGCGCTTTACGTGGCTGATCGGAAACCTAGCAAAGTCGGGAGCTCGCTGAGAAGACGCTGCACTTTTTGCGGCCTCATCTGCTGTTTCGTTGCCTTCAAGTCCAGCATGCGCCTTGACCCAGACGAACTCCACGCATCCCGAATGTCGACGTAAATGATCGTGAGTCATTACTGCCAAGCTGTTGGTGGTTTGCCCATTTGCTAACTCTTGAAGAGCAGAGTGAGAAAGAACTCAGAGACCTAAATAAGCCATTCCTTTACCTTGTACACAAGTAGCTTCATAAAATTGCGTTGAGCACACACAAGCAAAGTCCCTAAAACATCCATTCAAGTGAGATAAACAGGCGTGCTATATTCCGCAAGATATCAGAGCTTATGAAAGAGCGGCTTTTGAAGTATTTTCCATTACATTTGGCAAGTTGTTAATCTCGCTAAGACCGTTTTTTCGCAGGGACTCAAGGTTGACAAACACTGTAAAAAATTCCATGAGATATGTTAGAAATAAGATGAGACAAACCATATCATGCAAACCTACTTTTAATAATGATAATATTGATAATAATGTAAGTGGTGAAGCGACTTCTTCCTTTGTAGGATGGTCCGCAACAAAAATAAAAATTGTGTGATTCCGGTTTTACAAAAATATTTATAGGCGCTTTTGCCTACATTGGATAGTTATACTATGCAATATATTCAATTCAACATATAGTTTTTCACTTACACAAGATTGAATGTACAGTGTACTCTGTGTGTAAAATGTGTCTGCACTGCTTAATGGCTAAAGCATCAGTTGCTTGGCTAAACTAATAATCATAAGGACAGTACAGTGTACAGTTCCTTAGTCATGACTGTAAATGACAAATGAACGAAGATTTTGTTAAACAGCACCATAATTTTATTAACTTTTATATTTTAGGGTGTTTTCTTATAATGGACATGGCGCACAATTTTTGTTGAAGATGCCAAAAAATACTACAAAAAATTAGAATGAATACTGTATTTTTACTTTTTTGATATCTTTAAAAATGACTGAAATATTCAAGCTCAAAGTGCGCTCTTCCGCTAGGAGCGATTTTCCGCGCGGATTTTGAAAATGTGACGTAGTAACATGAAAAGCTGCATGTAAGATATTATCTGTGTACAATGGTTAGAATGGTTAGTAGGGGAGCCGAAGCGGGGATTTCGGGACTTACTAAAGAGTGGCAGACTAACATACAAGGAAATACTTTGTACCTGGTTGATTATCTTTAAGTATGAATTTTTGATATAAAACGGCANATTTTATTATGAATAAGACCGTTAGTATAGAAGTATAGATAATAAATCATAAAGCCTGTATAAAAGATGTATTTTCTCATCGTTTTGGATCCCAAAAACTGGTCAAGTGTGAGTCGGACATGCGCTCAAAAGGTTCCGTACGAGATGGAACAACATGCTTTATTAAATCTGTTAAATACCTACTTTCGTAAACCGAATAGTACCTACCTAGGTTGCACGTTTCTTGTATGCACTTAGGATATTTTTGCCAGCGCGCATTCGAGCTTAGGTAACGATATAAATATTTCAAGTGTGGGGAAAAAGACAAAATGATATCGACTCCGGAATAAACTTGTCAGAAGTCACTGCTTGAACTTTGAACTGGTAATTTTTGCCTAACTCACTCACGACTTATAACCCTTCATCATCGAACTACACAACACTTCTACAGTAATTTGGCCGCTAAAGTTCGCGGTGAACCCAAAATTGGTTGGTTCGGCTTCCAATTCATTAGAGTGGCTCGCAATGGCCGTGGATAAACAAGTTTCGTGAGTGCAGTCTGGACAGGCAGTAACTTAGTTGCGTGATGTGATTAGGGCATCAAGCTTCGAGCTCAGTGCAAATTATTTGCGAAAGGTGTCGCTAGAATGTGGTAAGTATGTTCCACAATATTACAGGAAATCTTTGAATGCAGTTTTCTTTCTTTTCAAAAATATTTTCTACCTACAGTGTTAAGAGTACTTTCTCTTCCAGTATTCTGAAAACCAATATAATGTTTTGAATTACACCAAAGATTGCGCACCCGCATATGAAAACTCAAACGAGAACAATGATGGCGCCCTGAAACTAAGACTTTACGATAAGATATAAAGTTTCGCATATGGGCTTTATTGCCAATTCTAAGTTAATTTCTGTATTGCTATCTCCATCTATGTGTTACTGTAAAAGCTCGAACTACGGTTAATCTTAAGATTTAAGTGTAAGTCTTAGGATTTACCGACATGAGTTGGTAAATGTAAGTATTTCTGAAAATACGACAATTTTTTCGAGCTTTTACCATTCGAATTCAGTATATGCTAGGTTTTACCTCTGTCAGCTGGTAGATGTTGGTTTTAGGAATAAAACAATGAGTAATTCTTAATGGGGAATTATAAAACGATCAAATAAAAAATAACTTAGCGACTGATGATGACATACTGTTTTAATAATTTGAGCGGTATGAATTTGAGTAAGCGAAAAATTAACTTAAAGTAACTAACGACGAATATTGATTAATAATCAAATGCAGAACGAGCTTACAAAAAGTGGGTTATGTTCAATCCATTTTAGATATTAAAATTCTGTCCGTGCGACCACATTACTAAGTGAGCGACTAGAAATACAAAGAGGGCAACTTCAATATTAAGATAGATTCGATTTTTTCCAATTGAAGTAATTTCTGATGATGAGATGCCCTGAGCACGTTATGACATGTTTTGTTTTTCAACATTTACCGTGCCATTAATGTAAATCCTAAGATTTACCAACGAAATGGTGGTAAGAGTTCGAATCGCAAACCTTTTGGGACATTTACCATTAGGAATTGGTAGATCTTAGGTTTTACTGGAATATCTTAGGATTTACTGCAATTCGAGCTTTTACAGTAACATATGCATTGCATACCTACATTATGCATTGCAAAACTCTAGAATAACTTTATTAACATTAAAGCTTATTTTGGTAGACTGACTGACTGACATAGTGATCTATCAACGCACAGCCCAAACCACTGGACGGATCGGGCTAAAATTTGGCTTGCAGGTAGATGTTAAGACGTAGGCATCCGCTAAGAAAGGATTTTACGAAACTCCACCCCTAAGGGGGTAAAACGGGACCCACGCGTACGAAGTCGCGGGCGGCTGCTAGTGGTTTATAATCTTAGGCTAGAGTAACAAACAAAAAAGATATATCTCAGACATCAATTTCTTAGCTTGCGTTTCGCAAATTTAAAACTTTTCACATCTTTCAGATTGACCAAAGGATTAAATCCCAAATGTTTCAGGTTTCCTAATATAGTCTGCTGCCACACGCCATAACACCAGCTCTGGAGTGTAATGAATAATCGATAGACATGCAGGTAGCGATTACCGGAACAGTAGATATTGGAATAGAAAGCTCATGGATCGTATATCAAAATCGATGAAGAAGATTTATTCCGAACTTATAACTTTTAACATTATTAGTTTGATTAATTTCATTGCAGGTGTCACCTGATATTAAGTGTAGATGCAGTGTAGGGTGGCGTATGTAGTAAATAAATGCCTATTCACTCTCGCCTTGAAATGGCCTGAATTATTCTGTTCCTGAAAGATATCAGCAGGCAGTGAATTCCAGTCCCTAGCTGTTAGTTAACTTGAACAATGGTTTATTGTGCTATAAGTTTGGGTCTTTGGCAGGAAATTCATGGAGCAAAGATCTCCAGTTGTTTCAATTTTAACCAATCAAAAAGTTTTCGAAAATTTAATGTAACCGACTCCAACATTTTGTACTGATACAGGCATCTGAATGCTATGAAATTTTATTGTTCCAACTATTTAAGTTACGTAGTCCTTCTGACTGTACATCGTCTATGGCTCTGTGTTGGCGGTGCGCGATCGCTGCAATTAATCACAGCAAACTTTGCCCTCATTATATGCAGTTTTAATGTCGTCAGCAAAGCCATTATGTAGGGATGATGAAGACGTTTTATAAGCTAAGCGATGTTACAGTTTATTATATTTGAAGCGAGAGTATGTTGATAGCAATTTTATTTCAGCTTGTGACAAAGTCGAACTAATTATTTGAATAGATAGTGTGGTGATTAAAATATTTAATTTGTTATTATTTTAATATTCAGAAATAAAATCGATTAATATGTGTACATCATTGTCATCACTTTAAAATAAAATCTTCATCGTGGTTTAGAGACAATAGAAGAAGATTTTTTTTAAATTAAGACCTCACTAATAATATCATGATAACTACATCCAGTATCCATAGTATACAGGGTGTTTGGTAAATGAGAATATGAGCCGACACTAGCCCATGTTAACATGGGCATAAATGGTATGGTGAAGTCAGAAAATTGATATCTCCATTTTAATTTTTATACAAATCGGAATTTATAAAATTTATTTTGTATGAAAATTTAAAAAAATAAAATGATGATATCAAATTTACCAAACACCCTGTAGATAGCCGATAACATCATCAGACCATACTTTTTTGTTGTAAAAAGCATTTATGATGCCACCGCTTACGTCGATATGCTGTCTTCCGCTCCGCACAAGAAACTGATTAGTTTGGGACTAGGTAATCGCTATAGTGGATCGAATTTAATAATACCGTGTTAAAAATAAACCGCAATTTCAACTACAATTTCAGTTTACCCATTAAATCCGGGCTTAATATAGTATCATTCGATTCCGATGGAGTAACAAATTACTCCCCGTGGACCCATTGGTAATTCATACTCGGACAAAGGATAATGCTAAACCCTTCTCATTTCCTCACTTTTGTACGACACAATAGCTATTGAAAACGTTTTCATTATTATATTGACCTTTTGAGTATTCCTGTCTTATTAAGGGAGGATTTTTCAAGCACCGGGTTTTTTCATGAGGTAGGTAAGTATATGACCATTAACTATGTACATATACAGTGTGTCCGGGCATGTAGTGATCAAACTTTAAGGGCGTAATCTATGGACAATTTTATCGGTGAAAATACTTTAAATTTGGGGCTTGAACCATTTCTCGCATATTTACAAGGATTTAAGTTTTTAATTTTAAGTTTTCACCTCTTCCTTCAAAAACAAGTGATAGTGTGGGTAACTTAACATTAATAAGCAAATATTTTATATCATGCGATAGCCAATAAAATTATCTACTAGTAGAAGTAGAAAACAGACACAAGTTTCATACATTTTAAGGGAGTAAGAATGGATTTAATTAGAAATAAACATGATTTTTTTCACATCTTTTTCAGTTATATTCCAACACAAGAAAAACCAGGTCGTTAAGGTATGTTTTATTTGCATTGTATTATTAGTATTTGAGCCATTCTACAAAACGAATGTAAATTTATTAGTCTACGTCTATTAGTTTCGACGTAATTGTTGAACAGAGATACCCATTCCCAGCGGTGTCCATAATAATCGGAATAGGTTGTGTGATTCTTTCAGGCAGTGCATTTTCGCATGTCGCGTGCGCTATGGAAACCGCTGGGAAGGGGTATCTTTGTTCAACAATTACGTCGAAACTAATAGACGTAGACTAAAAAATTTACATTCGTTTTGTAGAATAGCTCAAATACTAATAATAAAATGCAAATAAAACATACCTTAACGACCTGGTTTTTCTTGTGTTGGGAAATAACTGAAAAAGATGTGAAAAAAATCATGTTTATTTCTAATTAAATCCATTCTTACACCCTTAAAATGTATGAAACTTGTATCTGTTTTCTACTTCTACTAATAGATAATTTTATTGGCTATCGCATGATATAAAATTTTTGCTTATTAATGTTTAACTACCCACGCTATCACTTGTTTTTGAAGGAAGAGGTGAAAACTTAAAATTAAAAACTTAAATCCTTGTAAATATGCGAGAAATTGGTCAAGCCCCAAATTTAAAGTATTTTTACTGATAAAATTGTAAATAGATTACGCCTTTAAAGTTTGATCACTACATGCCCGGACACACTGTATAATGTTAGACAACGTTGTATATCAGCGTCAATGGTATAGATAACTTTATGAGAAAGATTAGTTCGTTCGTTCGTTCGTTTCAGCCAAATGAGGTCCACTGCTGGACAAAGGCCTCCCCCAAGGCTTTCCACAATGAACTGTCCTGCGCTGCCCGCATCCTGGCCCTTCCCACGACCTTTACTAGATCGTCGGTTCACCTAGCAGGAGACCTGCCCACGCTACGTCTTCCAGTCTATGAGAAAGGTACATAGTAGGTATCTCGCACCTAACTAAAATTATAGTCACACAGCACCTACCAAAAGCAGGATAAAAATAATCAACAAGTTTTAGCCATGCATTAAAATTAATAATTATTATTCAAATAAGAAAGTCCTTCAGATGATATCAATCTCACATCTCAATTACGGAACTAATTTCACTTCTCGTTCCCTCCAGTGCAACTCTTATGAAACCAGATGTATTCTTGACTGATAACTAAAGTCGACCAATGAAGGCGAAGCCCTAAGAAGGGAGTCTGAAGCAACCCCTACACAAATAAAACCCATTATTTACAACGCTTTGTGTGTGTTCACGTGTGCTGAAAGATTGCTTCTCACCCTTATTTCGCGTTCACTACTTTTCCTTTGTGCACGTCTGTATTGTGTTTTACCTTGAATATACTGGAAATTGACAGAGTAAGCACGTTCCCATCATCAGCGGTTCGCCCCGGGTGCCAAGAATCAGGAGGTGACAACAGTCGCGGAGATTAGTACTCATTGGCGTATCTGCATGGCAAGGGCCGTCATGATATTATGTCATGCGATTGGTATTATATCATTCGTACTAACATCTTTCATCTTCGAATTGGGCCCCAAAATCCTGGGGGGCACCAACCAACCATTAGGGCCTATGGACTTACGACCGGGCGGTATCGCCCCGGGTGCAATCCATGCTTCATTCATTCTATTACAATGCGAGTCATAGGAATTGAAACAATAGTCCTTCTCTATCTATTTCCATTGTTTTTGCTATATTATTCAAACTAAATAGTTTTCCAAGTTTAGGGTGATCGATAAAGAAGCCTTTGTTATGTCTGCTTGCTATTCAGAGAACGCCAACTTTCTCCATGGTAACTGAAATGTAGGTACCTATTTTGCCAAGGTTCTGAAAATTTAAGAAACCAAAATTATTTTTATGACAGTAAAAATAACTCTAATTGATTTATTACCAAGTTTACCTTTTTCACTTAACGTACGCAAAATGAAGTAAAAATTGTCATCAAATCTTTTTTATTTTTTACATTTAATGATTCTTATATACTGGGTAACAATTGATATAGGTACCTACTCGTAATACAATTATTATGTTCCTATGTGTCTATCCCATCAAACCCCACGCGGTCGTGTAAGACCGCGTAACATTGATATCTCTATTGTTCTCAATTCGCAGGGCTTGAAGGGCTATGGAATCATAAGTCAACCTACATAACAACGAACGAATCTAGCTATTTTTGGTTTCGTTCGTTCGTTTCAGCTGAAAGACGTCCACTGCTGGACAAAGGCCTCCCCCAAGGATTTCCACCAAGACCGGTCCTGCGCATCCAGGCACCTCCCGCGACCTTCACCAGATCGTCGATCGTCAGATTTTTGCTTTGAACAGATCTAAATATAATACACATTTTATAAGCAGTAAACGGATAAATTGAAACAAACAGATAATAAAATTGCTTGAATAAATAAAGAGTCGGTGAGCCTGTTACCTTTCTTTTTTCTTCCTTTACTTCCAGCACTGAATACGTAGACAGCCAATGTGTCATAATATCCGAAGGAAAATGGGAGAGAAAATAAAAATGTATTACAAGGAAATCGTAACTCATGTAACCACAAGCGGGAATACTCCTGAGAACGTCTTGAACCGTCAAGTTTTGTTGCTCACACTTCTAAGGGCGCAGCTACACAGATACATTCTTTCAGTTTTTTTTTAACTATAGATATTTTTTGGTCTTTGGCCTTTTATAATTCCACCTATCTATCTTTTTTTTTATGTGACAGGAGGCAAACGAGCAGATTGATCACCTGATGGTAAGTGATTACCGTCGCCCATAGACACCCGCAGACCTAGGGGCTGTCTATCTGTCTGTATCAGCCTTTAAAATAATTCCATTCCGGAATAATTCCATAGTGATCCAATAATAGAGCCATAGCATCAAGATCAACTCTACAAGGCGTGACAATTAAACAGTCTGCTCAGCATTGTGGTAGAGTTATTATTTTATTATAATTTATTCATACGTATTACATCTTGTTGTATGTAAGTCCCTTTCGACATAAAAAACACCAGTAGAATGACTTAAAAAGACTAACGTTTTATTTTCATGGACTATAATTTACACTAACTTTTTTCCGCGATACTGTATTATATTGTAGCCCATATAAAAACGCGTAATGCCTAGGTACATTCCTATTCCGGAACCTGTTGGAGTTTATGTTTATAGTTATACATTATAACGGACTTGGAATAAGGACAAGTACTACCTTTTATCGCAAAAAACAATGTGAAGGTGTGAAATACGGAATGAATGTTTAAATGGGTACTACAACCCCCTTGTTTTTTATGTTAGGGCTATTAGATAATAAACCCCCTTGTTAATAGCTCTAACATAAAAAATAATGGGTCTGTACGTACCTTCCTATGAACCTCCATAATTTGGTGAGAAACTTAATCTTTTGACTAGGCTTTCTGTGACAGGCAGAAAGACAGTACCAATCCGCTGATTTAGTTACAAGTAGTCAAAAGAGGTCACAGTATTTATTTCATAAAATAATATTTTATTACGTGCTGGCAGCTTATTAAATATTTAAAAGCAAATTTTGAAAATGACAGTTCAGGTGTGATGTTCCAAAATTAAAATCGACCGTTCTTTTGTTTAAAACGAAGCGAATGTGCGCGGCATCTAACCAGCAAATGTCCACATTCACACGAAAGCGTAACGTGCAACAGCTGCCCTTAACGGGCAAGTCGTGAAATGCTAAAATACATTTTTTCTCAAACCCTCAAGGAGACTTACGGATTTCACAACTTTCTCAACATTTCCATTTCGCTCGAATTTCTGAACAAACGCACACGGACATAAAACCATCGTATTATTCGCCGAGATATTTTTTATGTTTGGTTTTGGCTGTAAAAGATTCCCAAGAAATAAACTCCGGTTTACGTAAATCCCAGAAAGTGGATATTACTTTCTTTCTTTTGTTCGTCACAGAATCATGGTGCCTCAAAGTACGTCAAACCGTTGATAAGCCAAAAAGTGCTCTATAACTTGACAAAATAAGATTTTTTATTAGGAATTCCAAAAAAATAAAACCGACTCCAAAAAACCTAAACTAAAACGTAGAAAAATAATTACTAATTACCTACTTATTTATACGTTTTAGTGTAGGTTTTTTGGAGTCGGTTTTTTTTTAATGTTAGAAAACTAATGTTATTAAACTTCTCTAACTTTTCATAAAGTAGCTGGAAATTGTAGGCTGGGGAATATACTTCAAATATTCAGATTATTTGGCTTAGTATTTCTTCTACAGAAGTTGAGTTACATTAATTACAGACTTAGACTAGAACTCTTAAAAGAGGACTAAATAATGACGATAAAATAAGATGAAAAACTGTTGTAAATACGTAATTTGATTCGAGGTCTACTGAACTTAAATATTTGGACAATTTTCAATTAATTCCTTTGGAAAAATCGTCTCAATTTTAGCAGTTCTAGCTGTCCTGTTTTGTTCACCATCCTCACTACCAGAAAACCATTTATGTATAGGTACTTAAATTTTGCGAACGGCGCAGAATTGACTGGTCTTTGTGGAAATCCTTGGGGGAGGCCTTTGTCCAGCAGTGGACGTCTTTCGGCTGAAACGAACGAACGAACTTAAATTTTGAAAGTCGATTCACCACAGCCGATAGAGAAATCGATACACATACCTACATAAAAAACATACATACCTAAAGAGAAACACAGAACCTCCTCATTAACGTCGGCTTAAAAAATAGCTAACGCGGTGTGATAGGAGTGATGTAGGTATTTATGAATAAGGTTTATGTTTAATTCGGTTAGTAGCTCTACCTACCTAATATTGCAGTGCAGCGCATCACATCGCATTTTGTGACTGCGCGCTGCACGCGTCTAGGAAATCTCGCCGAGAAATAAGCTGCAGCTTGTAATAGAGATCTACATGCGCTACTTCAGTAATGGAAATAGAACTTAATAAGTAGCGTCAGCAAAAACATTTGAGTTGAAGTTTATTATGAGTTAACCTTAACTGTCCACAAACAAAAAAAAATTAAACAAAGCTGTCAATGCTTTAATGGATCATTTTCATCGGTTGCTCCCAGTCCGCATCAAGGTAATCCCGATACCCCCATGTAACGTGGCTTACGTAGGTAAGCTAATACTTGAGTTATCTTATTTGGTAAACCATTATCACTAGTGGAAACGATCGCGATATGCGAAAGAACATTCAGCGTACGCTTCCTTTGGTTATCACTATAAGAGATACTTTGATCTTTCTTCTTTGTTTATTAACAACTAGCTTTTGCCCGCGGCTTCACCCGCGAGACATCTAGTTTGTCACAGATCGTCATAAATTATAGCCTATATGTTATTCTGGGTTATAAACAATAGTACTGTAAAGTTTCATCAAAATCCGTTCTATAGTTTTTGCCTGAAAGAGTAACAAACATGTTGACATCCAGACATCCATACAAACTTTCGCATTTATAATATTATAGTAGGATTATCTTTTTCAACCGACTTCAAAAAAGGAGGAGGTTCTCAATTCGACCCGTATGTTTTTTTTTTCTATGTTTGTTACGCGATAGCTCCGCCAATTATGAACCGATTTGAACAAATCTTTTTTCGGCGTATAGGTAATACCTCAGGGGTGGTCCCATTTAAATTTAATAATAGAAAAAACAACCCCCAAGAGTGGAAAATTGGGGATGAACTTTTTTATATCTCCGCCGATTATAAATCAATTTGAACGATTATTTTTTTGTTGAATAGGTATTATCAAAAGGGTGGTTTCATGCGAATTTGAAGAAAATATTTCACCCCCAAGGGTGGAAAATGGGGGATGAACTTTTTTATACGCAATATTTTTAATTTTTATTTTTTTTGTGTTCACGCATTTGAAGTCGGTTTTATTTTTTAAAAAAAATAATTATTTCTAATGAAAATTATCCATAAATATTGCTAAGCTTGTTTTGCTGTCTCTCCCCATGCAGTAGGCTGGGCTGAGTGTGCCGCTAATGCGATTGTGACGCAACGCCTGGATAAGCCACGCTTACACGCTACGGGACGGGCACGGATATCTTACGACTAATATTGGCAAACCATCTTACTTTAACTATAACAAACGTCAAAAGTCTGTCAAACTCCATACAATAACACCTAAAGCTATAGTGATGTAACCAACATTAAAATAGGCGGCCATTAGGTCCATATTAGGTATGACAAGACGCCCCAACACTGATGTGTAATTGCATTCCTGTGATTAGCAGAATTAACTTAGAAATTCGGGTCTATAGATCAATACAGGACTTAGAGAGATGCCACACTTACTGCCTTTTGGACCATGGAAAAAGGGACTAAATCTGTATTAAAGTTTTTCAACCGACTTCAAAAAAGGAGGAGGTTCTCAATTCGACCCGTATGTTTTTTTTTCTATGTTTGTTACGCGATAACTCCGCCAATTATGAACCGATTTGAACAAATCTTTTTTCGGCGTATAGGTGATACCTTAAGGGTGGTCCCATTTAAATTTAATAATAGAAAAAACAACCCCCAAGGGTGGAAAATTGGGGATGAACTTTTTTATACGCAATATCTCCGCCGATTATAAATCAATTTGAACGATTATTTTTTTGTTGAATAGGTATTATCAAAAGGGTGGTTTCATGCGAATTTGAAGAAAATATTTCACCCCCAAGGGTGGAAAATTGGGGATGAACTTTTTTATACGCAATATTTTTAATGTTTAGTTTTTTTTTGTGTTCACGCATTTGAAGTCGGTTTTATTTTTTTTTAAAGTTAATTATTATGAACTTCTAAAGAATGTGGATCACAGCCATTTTAACGGTCATACGTCTAGAAAGCGTCCACTAGAACTGAAACTCTACCTTTAGGATTTGCTGTCGCCCTACCTGCGGTGGGCTGAGTCGAATGTCAGTGATGCAATTGTGACGTCACCGAGCTCTGTGCGAGGGATAAAAACCGCACTTACTTGCATAAGAATAGAAACTAAGGCTTTTCAATCTTGAGACGATCTTAAATATTATTACTAAACATCTTTTTTTATGGATAACAATGCAGGTATTTGACCGCAATTGCATCTTTAACTCAGTCAGTCTCAGTATTTAATGCTCACTCATTTATTGCTTTCGTTGTGAACTTGAAAACCAAAACATTAGGTGCACCTTAGGGCAAGGCAATAACAAAGACAATGATGGTAACAAACTATGAAAAATTAATTATACCTAAGTTCAGACTCATAAGGACAAATCTATATCACAGAATTCAAAGCAGGTAGCTCAGTAGTAGAGGTACCTTGAGAAAAGACACACGAATAAAGAAGCGGCTAGAAGTACCAGTACAAGGAAGCGCTTCGTTTCGCTTAGCTCGTCTTATCGGAGGCACCATATACCCGATACAAAAGTAGCTATGAAAGTATACTATGACGTAGATCCTATAAAGTTTCCCATAGCTATTAAGGTTTGTTTTTGATTTCCGCTAAATAGTTCTCAGATCAGCCTTTGATGCAGTGCACTGGAATTAAAACTTCCCGATCCTTCCACCCGGCCGGGCATTTCAAAGTTTAGTAAAGTTCGCTTAATACGATACTTGACTTGATAAAAAATATAAGGAAATGCTTGAATGAAAGTTGAAGCTTCAACTTTACAAGTCAAATTGTTTTCATTATTTTTATACAGAACAGTAACAATGTGCTCAAATTCAGCATTGATTCTGCTGAAGGAAAACATACATAAGTACAACCAAAATACGCGGATTTTCACTTGTCATTGAAATCGTTTGTTGAAACCTTTTACAGCCTACTTCTGCATAAAACTTTTAGGTGCTAATATTCCCGCTAACCTATCCAGGTTAATTTAATATTATGCTTATGTTAAAAGTGAGTTCACCACTATTGTGAATGGGGGTAAAACTAGAATTCTCTCAAATCGGCAGTTCGACGAACGTCTGACAATTTCCTAACCAAACTAAATACCCTACCCACCTATTTTACAAGACCAAACTTTCCAGAACATTCTCAGATTCTAATACAGGAGTACGATACGTCGATTAATCTCGAGGAGATTGCCTCCGCTTCGGGTATTACTTATCAAGGCTCTATCGGCAATATGACGCGAGTGACGTGGAGAGCTATCTTGTGGAGCTTAATAATCCTAATTGTGTATAGATTAAGATTCTTTAGACTTCCATATATGTATACGCATAACTGGTTAATATTACAGAATAAAAATAAGTACTAGTAATATACGAGTATAATATACGGATTTTCGCATGTCTCGGCCAATATAAGGTACGTCAAAAAGCGGGAGAGGGACTTCTTACAGCTAAAATGATGATTGATGATAGAATATGATTCTTTCAAGAACATATTCGATTAATTTTATTTTGATTTGGCATCGCCACGTAAATAAATTAGGTACAAATTGCAAAACAGTATACTTAATAAGTGTATGCTCGAGTTAACATTTACACTAGATTTTCTATAGAGACGAATCTCTCTCTCTGAAACAGATTCAATATTATAATCAAGAATAACCTAGACCCAAACGTAATCCCAATCTAAACACATACTATTCCAAGAACATGTAATGTAACTTATCCAGGAACTCAGTTCAATTACGGCCCAATCTACCGGGAAATGACAATTGTTAATTAGTTAAAAGCTATCTGGCCGGTAATTAACCTAGCTAGATAAGATTGCCTATGTTCGTAAACGCTTGGTTACTCGGGTATGCAAACGGCTGCGGTCACACTACTGACTACACGATTTGTAAAATGTGATAAGGCGGTGATCCAAAATACCTTGTTAAAATACCCCTTCTTCTGGCGGAGTCAAGTAAATACGATTATATTGCACACCCCATGATGGGACGATGTGTAGTTTTTTAACGCAATATCCTAACATGGACTACGTACTATCAGTACAAGATTCCTTCAAGAGATTTTTGTTAGTTTTGGTAAGTATTAAAAGAATGGCTGAAGATGACAGGTAACTCTACATTTTTCTTTCCATTAGGCCTACCTAAGATGCGCGCTGTGATAACTTTTATCGACGTCAAAATGTATGGGCAAAATCGATGAAATGGCGTGATAACCGCTTATCGCGGCGCGCATCCTAGGCGTACATACCATCTTTGAATACCATCAACGATCAGGCGTTAAACTTAACGTAGTATAATTAAAAATACATTAAAATTGTGATGCTCCGTTAATGTTCTCATATAATATCGTTCCGATATCGCTCCGAAATTGAAACGCAAAATATTAATGCCATTTTTTACACCACATCACGCTCGTATGCATTATGCATCATGTCTCCAGCTTCATGATTTAAAATACAATCAACTTCAATAAAATATGGGAAAAAATCTCGGCAGAAACGTAAAAAGCAGCCGAGTACATGATAATTTAAACATAACTCGACGCCTATGGAACACAGATTTGATATTCCGGAGGCAGTTTCAATTAGGTTTGGTACGTGTGCCCAATACTGAGGCCGTCACCTCCGCTTCATTATCGGAGGCTGACTGTACTAAACTAAGTATACTTGTTATGTTGAGGCTGACTGTGCTTTCTGTATTTGTAGCAAACAGTTGCGTTAATATCGCTGTTACTCTTTCTTTTGAGAAAAAAACAATCAACTTACGTATCTTTTATGTATTTCTTGTATTTATTATGTCTGGAAGATTTTCATCATCGTGCTTCTAATTGAAGAAAATAACGAGTAGTCTTTATACACATCTTATTCTCATTAGGTAACGATTTTGAAAATCATATTTTGTTTTGACTATTCCTTGAATAAAATTGTTGTATCGTATTGATAACTCTTTTTTATCCAACGTATTATCAGGTCTATTCAGACACTACTACAAATAAAAAAGCTACCATAATCAATGGAAAAAGAGAGTGCATTAATTGATGAATTATGCATTTTCACAGCGGTAAAAAGTTGCTCAAGGGAAAATAATATCGTCAACGGTACAGAGCGTCCTCTGCGGTCCTCTAACGGAGCTCAGGGTTGCCACAAACTATGTTATTTATTATCTTCTTCCTACTACATTTTATGCTACTATTGCGGAATTTTTTTCAAATTTTTCTTTTCATAAACCCTTCAACTAAATTTAAAAAATGTCTTGGTTCAACCGTTCTCGTTTTGTGTTTTAGATTAGGGCATCGACGATGCTTTTCAGAATAACTTTTCAGGGTCTCAAATTATCTCCATGACAGTTAGGAATTTTCGTATCCCTTTCAGCACAGAATAATACGAAAGTGCGTTCGACTTTGAAAAAATCTGGTGAATTGGTAAACCAATTTTACCGCGCCAAGACGCTTCCGATCGATCGTACGGTTCAATATATTTGCTATTTTTCAAGAACTTTCAATGGCATTCAGTCGGTGCTGTGTTGAGTGACAAAGATGGACGTGTACCTGACTACGGGAGGCGTGAGAAGTATAAATTTATTTAAATTACTTCTTTTGTGGATTTAAATGAATTTTGTGCGTATTAATTTAAATTATATCCTTAAAATATTCGCTTTAATTTTGAACAAAGTTAGATGAAGTTGAGTACCAGGTACTCCTAAAGTTCTACAGCACGATCGTGCGTGTCGGGAGGATGTTTGAATTTTTGGTAATGTAAGTAATGGAAACCTTTCGAATCTTTTAAAGGCCTGAACATCAGATTTGCTGCATTAATTCATTGGGAAGGATTGTAACTTTAAGCTGATATATTAAGATGGCAAAGAGCTTGTTAATTAAGCTGCTGAAACGGCGAAAACTTGCTATGAGATTTCCTACTCTGAGCAAGTTCCTGTCAGAGATACTGCTATTGAGTTAACTTTCAAACCTCACGTCATGCCGAAAGTTCCTCTACGTGTGGCTGAACCATCATCAAAGCCCCCCAAAAAAGTATAGGGAGTTTTGTTGATAATTGGATGCATTCTAATCTCGTGAAGCTATCTAAGGCTTTATTTGTAATGGCTTTAAAGCCATTACAAATAAAGCCTTAGATATGTAATTCTTAAGAATGGACCTGACGCTAATTTTATCTGTTATTATACCCAAAAACCACTTCTTCTTGCTCTAGAATAATCTCAAGGATGTCTCCGAGACACATAACCACCAAATAATACAAATCCACTTTAGAAAATACAGCCACTAGTGAAAATATCGAGAGGATACCAGGATTCTAGTACCAATAGATGAACCAAAATGATCCCTTTTATGAAAATATCTAACCCCATGTGTTACTGAATAATCGCCTAGACATCTGGGATTCAAAAAAATAAGTTATAACTAAAAACGAAGGCCCATATCCAATTTTAAGATGCTACTACCCCCAAAATTCAGGTTTTGACAGAGTTGTAGGTTAGGGTCATAAGCTAATTTTTAATTGTTGTGCAGAAATTAGTATCTAATTACAATATCATGTCTTTGGGAAAAAAAATAAAGCTCTTAATATTTAAAATGTGTTTTTTTTAATTACTTTAAATTGTAATTGTAATGAAATAGCTATTCATAGTTTCATAACGGATTGATACGATCGTGCGGGGGATTTAGGGGGGTTAAAGTCACCCCCTGATTTTTTTCGCTATTTTTCTCTATTTACGAAGATCCTAAAGACCCCAGAAACTAACGCGATTTTTTAAAAATCGACAAATTTTTCTCTCGTGCTGAAAGGGGTATTATAGTAGGTATTGATTTGATTATAGGTTGTCTACACTGAAAAACATAGTTTAGTTACTTCTTACACAAAAAGCGACTTGCGAACTACTAACTACTAATTTTTAGTTATGAGGAATAAAATGTTGTGTAAATTAAACAAACAATTTTGTAGTGAGCTAAACTTGGTTAAGTTATAGGTAAAGTTCTCTGTTCGCAAGTCACATTTTTTTTAATGTATTTTCTGTGCAACCGAGAAGTTTTTAAATTTAACCCCAAAACACGCATTAAATGTGTCAATCGAACATCCCCCTTGTATTTATTCGCTCAAAACCAAAAGATAACTTTTACAAGACTGTTCGCTATTTACATTTATATTGCTTCGAATGCGACTCATAATACATCATAACGATGTTCGCGGGGACGAGTGGAGCTCAAGTAGAATGAATTTTGATGTTAATCACTGAACTAAGAACGTTGTATGTTGTTATTTAACGTTTATTAATATTTTAAAAGCTTCTGTCACCAGTGTAGATTTGGGCCTTTCATCAAACACTTTCATATTAAATGCATAAAAATAAGTACAGATAGCAACGATGGATTGTTCCGAAACAGTGGTAGAGTTAAAGTAAGGGACAAGTGTAAAAAAGCTTTTTAAAAGCCCGGTTGCAAAATAAATGAATATGAATTTGGGAAATTATAGACTTACATTTTTCCTTTATGCCCTACTCGTGTATGCAGACCTGCATTAAACTTAACACAGTATTAAGCTTTATTTTCTGTACATTTCTACAACAATAAGCTCCATATCGTCTTTGTAGCACAGTGTGTTTTATAAACGTACGGCAAACATTGTTTTTTGGATACGAAGTGAAGCACGACAACATTAATTTCTTATAACTGACAAGTCATTAATCTTTCTAATGGTTCTTTTTTGTTGGCAAATTGCATTTCGCGTTAATTTTGCTGTTAAGGAAATAATAAATGTAATTATTAAACAATGTAAAGTTTCGGATCTGTGAAGAGTTAATCATTTTTAAAATAAATACCTTCTTTCGTCCTAGATTTTTCTTGAAATCCGGATTACCTACCTAGATTTAAAAAAATGTACCCGTTTTAAACTACTAAGTCAGCATTATGAACGTAGGAAAACCATTATTCGTGTAGTTCGGGAATCGAGCCCGCGACGGCTACGTTCACTTTGATCTGACTTTTTAGAACGTATCCAGTGTGGTAAATAATTAATAAATAAATAAATATCCTTAGATCATTTTGCACTGCGCTTCTAGTCCCAAACTAAGCAAAGCTTGTACTATGGGTACTAGATAACGGATATAAACATACTTAAATACTTTTTTTTGTAAATACATACTTATTATACATAGAAAACACCCTGTCCAATACAAACAAATATGTTCATGCACACAAATGTTTGTACTGTGCGGGAACCGAACCCGCTACCTCCGGAATAGTAGTCCGTTTCGAACCACTACACCAAACGGCCGACAAATCCTTTAAAAGAACGCAAAAGTGTAAAACCTTATTTTTATTTATTATTAGCCTTAGTTATTTCGTAACAAGGCAACCCTAGCCTGTATTGTGCACGATGATGTGCAATGGACTTGACCTTTTCTCAATAACCAGCTCGTAAGGGACTCCTCGCTAACACCTACTCAGTACTTGTATGTGCTTAGCTAGCAATTTTTCTAATATGAACTTGACAAAGACTTCTAATACAGGGTGACTTTGAAATCGTTGGCATCCTTTTAAAATAAGTCTCTACTCTCATGAGTACATTCCCCAAATATGAAACAAATCATTGACAATCATGAGGTAAACATTACGTCTGCACATTGCACTCTGTTGATACGACTAAGTTTTTAGTGGCAGAACGTATAAAAAACCTAATAATCCTATTTACCCACTCAGTGTCAAACTGATAAACTGCTATAGACGCGGGTGAAACCACAGACAAAACCTAACTTTAACAATGTTTCCATACTTTATTCAGTCCTTTTTTAAAATCCCTACGGGGCACGAGTACCTTCTATTTCCGCCATCCTTTTTTTCAAAACCAAAAACCGTGGGTATTCTATTATTATGGAAAGTAAGGTATAAATCTGAGTTAGGCCCCGCACGTGGGCCGTTCACTGACAAATTTGTTGCGTGCCATGTCCCCGCGGTCCTGGGATCGCTCCCGAAAACGTCACGTGGGTAGAAAGAAAAAAGGTTGGCTTGAAACACATTATTTAACAGGCACTTCCAAAACGTACGTGTAAAACGTGGTTTTCTGTAATACTCGTTAGACAAGAAGGTACGATTATAAAATGACCTCGATTATCATTTTATACAAAATGTCCAAGACAAAAATTAAAAATGAAGCCAGTATTCTGCCTCCTTACGAAAATCATGAAATGTAATTGGCCAGTTGTAGTGATAGAACAAGCTATATTTGGGATGTCTATATTTGTATAACTGCCCTGAAAAAAGACCAATATTATAATAAAGAATTTGTGCATTTTTATAGTAAAAAGAAGAACATAAGATCTAAAACCAATGAAAATGTTAAGCACACACAACATCCCTTTAGGGCAGGTTTTTCAATAGTCGGATAACTTTTAACTGAAGAATAAGTCACACACACACATTAAAAGATATCTGACGATTGAAAATTCAGCCCTTAGAGGTTTAAAAACTGCGAGCGAATATAGCCGAACATTCGGCTCTACTTTCAGCAGTGGTACTGCATAACATTCAAGACCTTGACTCCGGCAGCCGTCATGCGATGCTCGAGCGTGCTGAATCGACTGCGTATCGATCAGCCCCAAGGCCGTTCGGTTCGGAGGTTTCGTGTTACCATCAGATATTCGAGGTAATGTTGCAGATTTGACTTCAGTTTAAGCACGAATTGTGAAACAATGTTCAAAACTCAGTAAGTAATAGCTGCCCGTGCCGAGTCACTGGGTTAACTCAATTTCTTCATCTCAACAAAATCTGTGTTACGGTCTCATACTGAGCAGAGCCCAATTTTAATAAGTTTTGTTCTTTATTGGTACTAAAAAGTATTTTTTCTTTCTTTCAAAATGGGATTGAATTGACTGAAAATATGACGTCATCTTCCTTGATCATACTTTCTATTCATTGATTAATGCAGTTGTTTCACTATTACTAAGAAAAACAAGGGTCTCAACGCGACATTTTTATGTAAGTTTCATATGTCATGTACTCAAGCCTTAACCTGACTTGACGAGTCTGTTTGTGACCACAGCTTCAGCATAGCTAAGCAGCCGACTCTAGAACGTCATCATGATACAATACAAAAATAACCATTGAAAGTTATCAACAGTTTACACGTCACAGCCTGCGCGAGTGCAGAAGCGTAAATTACAGTCAGGTAAGCCAACGAACTACAGAAGCAGTATATTTTAATGCAGAGGTTCTCAACCAGTGGTCCATAGACCAACAGTGGTCCGCATGAAGTTGAAATATAGTTTGTGAACGATTTTAAATTTCGCGTGGTTTGAGTACTAATAAGAAATATTAGTCCTAGGATTAACAAACTTGTACAGAAAAATGGCATTTATACATTGAGTAGCTATTTGATTTTCCAAATAAAGATATTTTCCTTGTTTTTTTATGACATGGTCCCTGCAAACAGTATAGTAATTAAAGTGGTCTCTAGTTCAGAAAAGGTTGGGAACAACTATTTTAACGCGTGTGTGACTGTCTTTTGTTCTGCTGCGCGGGAGATAACGTCGGAGTGAGAGGCTTTTCAGACCGTTTAAAGGGAGACGGCAATAATAGCTGCACGAACAATGAGTCCTGATGTAGGTCAGGGTTGGTTGATCAGTATTTGAGGAGGATCGAATTTCATTTCCACATACCTAATTAATTATAAAACCCAAACTAAGCAAAGCTTGTATTATACACCTACTAGAAAACGAACATAAACATACGAGTAAATATTTTTATTTTTTGTAAATACTACATACATTATTATATTAGATCGAATAATTATCTTGGCCTAAAAATTACAGTCCCCGTCCAATTTATCTGTGAGATGAAGAAGATGAACTTTAACGGTGTCGTTTTTCAAAATAGATATTTTTTTAGAACTGGCAGGTACTAATTGACGATCGAGCGACTCGATAGATTAAATGCTGTAGGTATGGCACCCCTAGCTATTTTCTTCGTTATCGCCACAGCCCCAAGTAAACTTAACTTAAAATTACTTAAATTAATCCTTAACTTATAAGGCGATATGTTTTATTTCAATCAAATATACCAGACTGAAATCACTCAATTATTAAAGTTCAAGCGAATTATAACTAGTGAGGGAAAGAGTTAGTTCACAATCGTGGAATTAGGTAAGTATCGATAGTTATACAGAATATTTTTTATCTTCTGGCCACAAATGAGGTCTGGTCACTAATACATCTCTCTCTTTACACTTTTCACAGCTTTCAGCTGAAAGTCACAATTAACTAAAATTACATTCAATCAACGCAAGCTAACTACATAACCCTCCACAGCCCTTCACGACCATTAGGCTGAGTTGCACGACCTACTTTAACTTTGACAAACACCAAAAATCTGTCAAACTCCATACAAAAAGCAGCGGTTATCGTTATTGTTACGGTTAAATTAAGGCAGAGTAAATACAAATGAGTAGGTCATCTTCATAGAACCGCCCGAACGCGGTTTGTATGTGATCGCGCCAATACGTATACGGCGCGCACGCACACACTGACAAAATTTAGCTTTAATTAGCGGTGAGTTGCCCCGAATTTTGTCAGTGTGTGCGTGCGCGCCGCATACGTACGCCAATACGTACTAACGTACGCGCTTACATACAAACCGCGCTCGGTGCGTTTCTATGAAGATGACCTTTTGTATTTACTCTGATTAAGGTGGTTCAACTCAGCCTTAAAGTCGTTACATTATTATTAACTGTGTGCTTACCATGAGTTTACGTTAGATGTGCTCGCTAGCGACTGCGTAAAAAAATGTCATTAATTGTATGACATATTGTGCAGCGCCCCTAGCGGCTACTTTCAAGAAACAAAATCTTCATAGAGATTTTTGACGTACTCGCTAGCGAGCATACCTAACGTAAACTCATGGTAGGTACACTGAAGTGTGACATTAGCGAACATAAATAATCGATAGATTTACTCGATAATCCGTCATCACTATCTGAAAGCGTTGCTTCAAAGCGTATTGTTATTCTTTGAAGAACCCGATCGTTTCTTCTACGGCCAATCATCGGCTTGCCTTTCAAAGCACAGTCTCATTTCATTAGCGATGCCATTATAAAGGTTTATTCACATTGCCACGTGACTTTTATATGTGAGACAGGTGAGTTAGTACGCGGGCCTGAGGAAAATATAAATAATCTTACTTTTATTATTTTGTTATTTGCAAACTAAGCATTAAAGGAGACTAGTTTCTTTCTAGTAGAGTCATAATATGCAGAAAGTTCGGAGACAATATGATCTCATCATCATCATTTCAGCCATAGGACTGATGATACTGATAAAATTGATCTGCCTTATTGGTTTGCTTTGTCAAAGAATATTATGTATAGGCGTGGCATTGATAAAATGTACTTTCTAACAATGATACGTGGAACCGTCAGTCTTATGTAGATACTATGTAATACATATTTATTTTGCCTCGATTATCGATAGTAGACTATTGATAGATTAAAAGAAAGTTTATATAACTTTAGTTTGATTTTTACGCAACTTAAAAGATTAAAATCGACAATAAAATTCTCTAAGCACTAAACATTCCACTTACTCAAATGCGAAATGAAAGGCAGAGTACAGTTCAGCAAATAAAAGGCCAGCCAGGCCCGACTGAATATGCTGGTCATACAAACTAGACGTGACAGGGTACAGTCAGCCTGAAAGTTCTTAAACCGATTCCAAATTGATATCAAGTTAGGGTTGCTTGATACAGGGTTTAAGCCAAACAACGTCCACTGCTGGACAAAAACCTCCCCTAAATGTTTCCACAACGACTGGTGATTGGGTACAGGTATAAAATAACTATAAGGAAAGCGCTGGACGCAGGCCGCTACTAATCGATCAACTTGGAAAGCATTAGGGGAGGCCTATGTTCAGCAGTGGACGTCCTATGGCTGAAATGATGATGATGATAAAATAACACAAGTATTGAATCCCAATCAATATTAAAGTATGCATAAGGCGACAACCATTATATTCATGAAAATGATAAGATAACAAATTGCGTAACAAAATGAACACCGACACTGACGCGTTCAGTTTTTGACTGCTCAAGCGGCCATGGCTCTCACGGCCGCTTATTTTTAGCAAGGAGGGTCGTGTATCGTCACCCTAATGAACTAGTCGTATGTGCTTGAAGGGGTTTTTTTATCATGAACTAGATTTACACAGCAAATATGTTTTGAATTAAAGAACCTACTAACTTTGACGTGTAATTCCGGTAGAGTAGAATAGGATATCACCTCTATCTTGTGGATATCGTAAAAGGTGACTAAGGGACAAATGAGAACATCAGAACTTTTCAACATGTCTGGCCGGCCTCGTAAATGTAGGTGAAATTTTCAATTTGACTCTGGTGAATTAAAGGGTCATGCTCCTGCAACGAGGATTGAATGACTTGATGGTGATGATGATCAACTAAATAGTTTCATGCTGTTTACCATTGTTATGTATTCTGGGACATTTTCTAAAGAACAACTAACGCCTGCATTCACAAACGATGCTTTTTTTAAATATCCTTGGACATTTTACACTGCGTACTGGTACTAGACAACGGATATAAACATGACGGATGCTTGCTTAAGTGAAGTAGGAAATCAATCGCACAGCGTTGAATAGAGCTTTGAGATAGGTTCGTGTGTCACCCTATGCGTCCACGCGCACTGTGAGACCTCATAGTAATGTTTGTGAATACGGGCGTAAGCTTCTAAAAAAAGCTTAAGTAAAATTAATGGCAAGCCTTTGCCAACCCTGACCCAGGTGAAAGGGACAGACAAATTGCTTTAGACACTTTTGAAGTTTCGCCAGAAGAAAATTGCTTAGATCAACATTGTTATTTGTTTCAGTTGTTAAGCAGACCTTTTTTTGTCTTGTATTCTTTGTGAGACAGATGATCGCTGAATTCTTGGGTCTATCCCTTCAGTTCCCTAACTGGAGTAATCTCGTTGAACATTCTAAGAGCAATGAGTTCCTGACATAACTTCAGGTGAAAGTATTCACAAACTTAGATTTTTATCGATGGATAATAATATGTTGGCTTTGGTGCCTAGATATGGCTGCCACAGAATACCAGCGCTATACTCTAGGTCTTGACCTAGGGCATAGCACATGCTGAGTGGCTGCCATTTTGGTTCAAATTTAACTACTTAGTAATTATATTGTTGTAAGTAGTCTAAGGATGTTTGGACTAAATAAAAATATTTTTCTTTCTTTCTTTCTTTCTTCTTCTTAAATCTGTAGCTGGGAGCGACGTATTACTCTCTTTAAACTTTATTCTAAAAAACTGTACCTTCTTATGTGGTCCAATATAATCGCAAATAATCTCAACAGAATAGATATAGATTCATCATCATCGCCTTTCAAGTGATAGTTTTAATGTTTTAGCACGAAAAGAGAGGAGACGGAGACTCGACACCTGCCCAAAACATGGCTAGAGATACCAATGTTCATCACATTTCTTATTACTCTGCCTTCCCCTCATTGGGTTTTCGACCATTTGCCACAGGGTCTCATTACAGGGAAAAATATGTATATGACTGTACCAATTCATCACACTTCATATCTCGTCAGAAATTGACACGTTAAGTAGGTACGCGTTTTCACGTTTATGGCGAATTTATTTTCATATAATGAAACTCATAAAAGGCTAATCAACTCTGTAGATTTACAATAACCTCTTCCATTACCCACAAATCATTAAGCTATAATTTTCCCACCACGAGGCACAAGTATTACCCTACTAATTCTAAAAGTCTTGAAGGAACTCCAACGCCACTTTCAGCAATTAATTTCCAATTTCTCAGGAGCAAATAAACTAAATAAACTCCGTAGATTTCCATTGAACCACTATTCAAAATAATGAAAAGAGATTTCCTTGTCGAAACCGTTGTCGGTATTAACGTAGTTGATATAGGCCCAGTAGGAAAATTTCATAACTTGCGACAATCAAGTGGCTACATTGCGAAGTATCTCAGTCATAACGCAAAGACTCATCGAAATATTTTACAAAAGGATGTTCTTCAAAGGTTTACGTGGCTTACAAGCAGTGGACTGTAATTTAATAATATGATAATGATGGCTTAGTGCTTTAAAAATAAACAGTATAGGTAACCAAACCAGTTCCATAGAATATATGCAGCCTAACAAAATAGTCAAAATAGGCAAGGTACCGACTTAAAATGTCCAAAATAACTGAGTGGGTTTTTATTATTTCATGGACGTTGTATGATCGCGTATTAACTGATATACAGTCTGGGTCACATGTTATTTCGACTAGTTGCAAAAAAGAGGTAAGTAAAACTATTTTACACACAGTCCTGTGTGCCTACCATGAGTTTACGTTAGGTGAGCTCGCTAGAGCACGTCAAAAAATTATATGAAGATTTTATTTCTTGAAAGTAGCCGCTAGGGGCGCTGCACAATATGTCATACATTTAAGTGTCATTTTTTTACGCAGTCGCTAGCGAGCACACCTAACGTAAACTCATGGTAGGCACACTGTATGAATGAGAGCTCTTGTACGACGCAAAAACTTACACTTATTTGATCCTAAGTTGCACGCATATAGTGTCTGGCAACATTGAATCAAGCCTACTGGTATTACTTATATTGCGAGATTACCCTCTGCCCCTGATTTATTGGCGCCTAAACAAATAAGCAGTATTGACTGCGGTTTATCGAGCAAACTCGTAAAGCAGAGCCTTTTATGGACAAATACCTACCCGCCGATTGGATCCCGACTTTTATTACTCTTTAAACATTATAGTACTCTGGGGGCCTCCAACACAAAGTACTGCTGGTATTGTGTTTCGCAGGTTCGGTGTGCCTACCATGAGTTTACGTTAGGTGTGCTGGCTAGCGACTGCGTAAAAAAATGACATTTAAATGTATAACATATTGTGCAGCGCCCCTAGCGGCTACTTTCAAGAAATAAAATCTTCATATAATTTTTTGACGTATTCGCTAGCGAGCACACCTAACGTAAACTCATGGTAGGCACACGGGAGTGAAAAACGTCCCTGAAGTATTTGCACATGTTGAGCCTTCATAATGTGGTAGAGAATAGCGGACTATAGAAAATGAATAAGAGGCCATATATTTTATACGGCACTAGTAAAGTAAAGGACTTAAGGAGATCCGCAGGAGAACCAAAGTGACCGACATAGCTCGCAGAATTGCTAAAATCAAGTGGCAGTGGGCGGGGCACATAGCTCGTAGAGACGATGGCCGTTGGGGCAGAAAATTTCTCGAGTGGCGACCACGGGCTGGAAGACGTAGCGTGGGCAGGCCTCCTACTAGGTGGACCGACGATCTGGTAAAGGTCGCGGGAGGAACCTGGATGCGGGCAGCGCAGGACCGTTCATTGTGGTAAACCTTGGGGGAGGCCTTTTTCCAGCAGTGGACGTCATTTGGCTGAATCGAACGAACGAAAGGACTTTACACACCGTCACCGACACCGATTAAGTCACAGCCTGGCGGCTTGGTGTCGATGACTTTATTTCAAAAGAAACATGTCAACGACTTGTACTTTCTTTTGACAATTTGACTCGTTCACAGACATTTGCCACTCATTCGCCGCTCTCTCCATACAAAGAAACTAGTTATTATTGGCCTAGTAACGATCAATTGACTTAAAAGTAACTAAGAAATCTTAAATATTTTATTTACTTTTATCAATAAAACGCCGTTTCCCTGGTAGGCACAAACTCTACTTAATTACATAACTTGTTTCGGAAGCCCCTGAATATCACTTAAATGATCATTGATTACAAAATACAAGAAATTCATCAAGAAATCCCGTTCATTTTATAATCTTGTTGCTTCCGAAATAGTTATCGAAGTTTTCTTAAAATGTAAGCCAATCTGGATGTCAGTATGGCCGGTTTAAATTCTAATTGAAATGTGAAATAGAAATCCTTACACGAAATCGTGTTGCGGGCTGGCACGCGGCTACTGACATTATTGTGAAGTTAGTCACTCGGAACTTGCATTTGAGAATTGCACGTTACAAAATAGTATTTAAATCAGCTTATTACGGGCTTATTTTCCGTATTTTTGTGCAGAAATCTTCTACCTAGTTAGTATCCAGACGAATGACTGCATACAGATATACCTAAGGAATTCTAATTAATAAATAATCTCAATTAATCGGTAACAAAACAAATAAAGGGATATGATAGGTACCACTTTCACCTCGAAACCATTACGTACATATTTTGCGGTTCTATTACAAAGCTATTAAAATGTGTTAGCTCGATAAATCAGGGCTACCAAAAACGTCCAATCGAAATCCAATCTAAAATAGGTATCCACTATCATTACAAATTGGGACTTAGGACCATAAGTCAATTACAAATATTCCGGTATTGCAATTTACAACTTTTCATCATCATTTCAGCCACAGGATGTCAACTGCTTAACATAGGCCTCCCCCAAAAATTTTCAAATTGACCGATTGGTAGCGGCCTATATCCAGCACCTTCCTGCTACCTTCAGTCGTCTCTCCACCTTATGAGTGGACGGGACGTCCCATGTTACGTTTAGCTTTACTTTTCTTTCAGAAAAGTCGAAGAGAGCGAGGAGGCGAGGAAGTCGAAGAGAGCCGCGACCACGTACTTTGGGAATGTAACCTATATGACGAAGCTCGACAGAAGATGCTGGATGCGATACGGAAAGCCGAGCAAGGACCTGTTTATCACCAGGACCTCACGAGTAGTCGTAGTAATTGGATCGCGCTGCGCCAGTTCGCGCACTCCTGGCACACAATCAGGCGAAGTTATGAGAAGAAGTGATGACATTCATCAACGATAGCAGCCCGACGCGAAGTACCGTATTTGTGGTGTCAAGCCCCAGAAGGGGGAGAATTGACAATGAGAAGGGACAAGGATAAGAGAAATTTGTAGGGAGTCAAGCAAAGCGCCCGGGGAAATAGCCCAGAACAAGTACCCGCGCGCTCTCCCGAGATTCGGTTCGTACGCCGTGAGGCAGGAAGAACCATGGGTGGTGGTGGGATTTTCTTTCAGAAAGCCCTTGGACATAATACTGAGTTTCTTGCGCTGCTTTTTCTCGGCACTGCAATTGGCCCATTTATTGTCCCGAAGCAGTTGTAGGGTTATTACTGGGACGTGTAATAGTGCTTTTTAAAAGCCTACATGCAAAAATAAAGAATTCAGTCGAATCTAAACCAGTTGGTAGCCCTAGCAAACAACTCAACATCGCACACGCGGCACAACTTTGCTGCACAAAGCTCGCGGTCCGCATACAAGCTTTTCCCTCATTTTACTGAAAAATATATTCTAATATTTTGCTGGCTTTGCCGAGCCTATGCGGTGCATGCTGATGTAGAAACTGTGATGCGTTGATATTTGGATTCAGGAGGATTTTTCATTTATTTATTTCTTGTTTGGACTTTGCGAAAGTAACTCTGTCTGTCTATCTCGCTTTCACGCCTAAACCACTGAACCGATTTTGATGAAAATTGGCATAGAGATTGAGTCCCGGGAAAGGATAGTTTTTATACCGGTTTTTGAAACAAGGACGCGCGCGATAAAGATTTTCTGTGGGATCTTCAATCATTTCAATCAATCAACTCAATCATTTGTATTGGAACATTTAGAGTCAATAAGGGAAACCGAGGCTATTTCAAAATTGCTACACCCAAGCCAGAATATTATTCTTGAACAAAAAAAAGAAACTTAATACTTAATATGTCACTAGTGTCAAAAGTAGTTAATATTACATTGGTGATAAAATCCAAAGTTACATTTCAGTTATTCCACACGCAATATGCAGTAAACGAAAGGGCTCGTGAATTCGTGATCGTACGACGTACGATACACGATATATGCCCGTGTTATACCGCGACATAATATTGTACAGTAAAGCCATCAGAATAAACAATTTTGTAGTAAAATAGCACTTATTTACTCCTAAATAAGACGTCACGGTTGACGTGCTGCCCTTTGTACGATGGTGTTGAATATAATGCAGGTTAAGTCACTCTCAGGGGTTAAGCTTAGACTATACTGGTAAAGGCCAGTTTGAAGAGTGTAGAGTACCTACAGATCTGATGATCTTACTTGAATTTTATTTGTACTAATATTATAACCATGACTCATTTAAATATCAGCTTTACACTTAAACAAAGAGCATTCAAAATTTTTAAAAGAAGGAAACCTTTTTTTCTGTGCGTTTTATTTCGTGCTCGCGATTAGGTACTTGAAAGTTTCCTGGATCTTTAATCTCTCAACTAATAGTCCTGTTAATACCTTATGGTAAGCTAATTTGCGTTACAAGTGGGTTTACCACTTCACATTCACAATAGTCCATCGACGCGGCGGCGGACTTTAAAATTACACAACTGAAGGGGTGAGTAGACAAAGGTGTTATCTGACAAAACTGAAGAATCGACTTTTTTGCATGAACATAGGTTTTAAGTGATGATAAAATCGACTAATGAGCTCAAAACACGCAATTTTGTTACGTGTCAAACCTTAACAAAGGTGTTATCTGACAAGCATTCATACATTTCAGGATTCAAATGTGGTATGAGCACTAATGAGCAGATTAACATTTTCAAACACTCATAACTCATTTTGTTAGTTAAGACCTTTGTCCACTCACCCCTTCATTACTAACAATTGATTTCGTATTCCGCAGTGTGTCTTCAGCTTTACAACGTGTAGAGTTATATTATTATACACCTCTCGTGACACGTTGAACGATATTCTTATCGCCACTCAGCAGCTGATATGGAGATTCAGGATTATAAAATCTTTATGTTTATGAAACGAGATGTATAAAGTTGATCCCATCAAAAACAATACTCGTCAAAAAAACCAAGTCTCGCAACTCAGTTGTTCTACGGTAAAAAGTTGTGAGATCCATGTAATACCAAGTCCAGGCCAGGAAATCTTTAACGTTTTACATAAATTATTGACTTGGCCATCGCACTAAATAATTTAATTTACACGTGTTTTCATGATTTTGATTTTGATGATCGGTGAGTCAGTCAGTGAGTCAGTGAGTGACAAAATTAAGTAACTTTGACCCGTTATAATTCTTAAACTACTGGTTCAAATTGAATGAAATTTTAAATATACCGTGTCTTTACAATGCCTGCATAGCTAATGAAAATTCAGCCTTCTAGTTTTATCCACAACGAAGTTACAGGCGGTCGAAAATGGCCTGAATTGCTTCGAGAAAGGATGGTACGGCCGTGCCACTTTTTTGCTCGACTTGGTGGGGGCACTGCCGTGCCCCCAGATTCTGAGAACCTAATATACGGAGTTAAGTTTAATATCGTCGGTGAAAAGTAAATACTGAGGTGCGTATTACATANCACTTTTTTGCTCGACTTGGTGGGGGCACTGCCGTGCCCCCAGATTCTGAGAACCTAATATACGGAGTTAAGTTTAATATCGTCGGTGAAAAGTAAATACTGAGGTGCGTATTACATAATGAAGTTCAAAGCTCGAATTTAATATTATAATGTAAACTTAATCTTAAGGCTAATTAATTAATTACTATTAATTAGCACATAAGATAACTTTGTGATAATTTGCTATACCCTTTCAGGGTCAATATTATTATAATTATGATGCATGTTTTATATGATGCTAATATAATGTAAATAAATAAATCAATCAATCGATTTAAAAAGTGTCTTCAGATTGGTTTAATTTCAATATTTCACGATCACAAAATAGATTTAATCTAGTTTTTGTTAGGTTTGGTTTTGAACCCGTTCATATCCTATCTAACTTGCATTAATTCGGTGAAACATTATATTTATGTTAGTTAAATAATTATATCGAGGGCTACTTATGGAAATTAAATAGGTTTTATCTTGTCAACAACAACAGTATTTTAGTGTCACCACTTCGCATAGGTACCTACTGTAAAATTGAAATATTAACTAAATGAAAAAGAGGTTTACACTTTTGTAAAACCAGTAGTCACATAAAACCATTAGCATATCAAAACAGTTTTCACCATCCCCTCGTGTCGATTTCCAAGTAATAGGAATGTAGGGGACGGTCCCTGAAGTTATGAATGATGAGCTTCATAAGTTAAACATCAATGTTTCAACGAGTTCATCAAAGTTGCCCCAAAAATAATCGCAATTTTGTTGGAACAAGCCGCCATGCTGCGAAAATTCGCTGAACGTAATTTATGTAAAGAAGTTGGATTTATTACATTTGCCGTGGTGGCTACTGAAAAGATTTTTTAGTCTGTGTTTAAATATTCTAGTTTTTGTTAAAATTTAAAGTTCTTTTAAACTTTTTGCCTTTGTGTCCGGGCTTCTGTGTCGAGTTGGTGAAAACCCCATAAGTTTGTTTTTTTAAAAAAAACTACCTATTACCTACATTCATTGATGGTTGTTTATTTGACTTATTGACAGATGATTAGATCGACTGATGAATGAGATGATGTAGTATCTAAGAAAAAAAAAGAAAGATAATGTATTTCAATAACCAAACTCGCAGAGAACACAAGAATGAGGGTTTTCGCGAATGAAAGATCCGCTAGATGGCGGGACGTGGATGTGGGGTCTGACTGCTGCGTGATTGGTGGATTTTGACATATCTGTCAATGTCATGCCAAAAATAACCAATCATGCAGCATTTGGACCTCGCGTCTGCGTATTGCCACCTGGCGGATTTTTCATTCGCGAAAACCCTCATTTTGATGAGATATTTAGTAAAGGATTTATAAAACATTTTGAGGCAAAAACATTAATTTTATTCAGTTCTATACTCATTATGAAAAATCTAATAAGTTGAGTCCAATATTAATTTACATCTCACGAAAATAGGACACTCGAACGTATACGATAATCCAATCAAGTCCGAGCGACATAAAAAGCAACCGCAAATATCGGAGACGAGCAAAAATAATATCGCTGTCTGCAATAAATTCCAGTTAGTGATGGATACCTATCGATATAATCTTGCTGTCGATTAAAAATAACGATATCGAACTAAATTACATAGCAAATTTATCAAAAAGAAGACAATTTATTTCATAAAGATGGCAGCCCTATTGTTGCTACGTATGATGATGGTGTCGAGAACAAGGATTGTTGTTTTAAACTTTCATGGTCACTAACGTAAATTATTAAGGTATGTAGCAATCCCGTCATTAATAATAAAATTAAGGATTGTTGTGTTTTATTTCAAAACTATAAATAAGGAAGAAAATAAGAGAAAGGATAGAAGGAAGATATTTTTTATGCAATACGGGGACAGTGACATTGTATTACTATCGATAATTCTAATACGTATAGAAATTAATATAGCCGCTACGGTCAGCAATCGATTTTGCAAATGTAAATTGTGATCTCGAGATCTTTCGCTGCTGTCACCATCGACAGATTATCGTTATTATCGATAATAAGCTATCAATCCGCATCACTAATTCCCACTGCTACGTGGAAATGCGTTAACACCAGGAAATTATGTTGTGAGAGAAATAACGAGAAAACCTTGATTTTCCTTCGGAACAGGTGTAGAAATAAATTAATGGAAGCTAGATACGTGTGGCTACGGAATGTTTCATTAAACTTATTGGACAGTTAATAATTTATTGGCAAAGAGCGAGTTTAATATTGTGCGCTCACATAGATCGCCTTTTGATTAATTTGGTACCTTCGTACCGGTGTTAAACAATTCTAATTTTACTGCTACAAAGATTTCTTTGTTCAGAGGACAATAGTATAAAAATACCTACTGATAAATGACCTCATAAAGGTAGCAGAAAGGTGTTGGATACAGGCCGCTACCAACCGAGCGACGTGGAAATCATTAGGGGAGGCCTATGTTCAACAGTGGACGTCCTGTGGCTGATATTATAATGATGATGATGATGATAAAATAATACACTCGTACGATTGTTCATTTTAAAAGCATTCATTAATGTAATTGTGGTTGCATGAAGCACACTGAAAAATCTTTTAAAGTAACCGCAAAATAAATTTTAAAATATTATAAATTTTAAAATGTCTTTCATCTCGAATTTAATTTTAATCTTTTAAACGTAATACATTTAAAATCTTTCGTTTTACTTACGCAGAATTTCACAGACCATTTTTTAAATCTCAAAAGCCGCGTGGAAAGGTTTTCATGTAGTTGTTTTATTATTTTAATCACATTTATTTTAAAAGTATTGGTAACTGTTATTCAGAATGTAAATATTAAAGTTTATACATTGTTACAACAATGGATTGCGGTATTTATTCATAAATTAATTTATTGATTACAGTGATAATAATGATATTTTGTTATTAAATTCATTTGGATAAAACCTGATTCTGACTGTTGATATTCGTCATAAATTAATCGAAGCTGTATAGCAATGATTTACATAATAATGAGATTATGTGCATGAACTGGAAATGTAATTTTCCAAAAGTTGTATTCCAGTTAACTTTGCACAAATAATGATGCATTTTGAAATACAATACTCTTCCATTCAATGACATTATTTCCCACTTGACGTCAAACTTTAACCCCAAAATAGAAACATCTCCTCTACTCCTAACAAACTCGTGCTAAGTGGGAAACGTTTAAGAGTCCTCGGTTCATAAAACTTCGCGGGTAGTTGCACAAAGGTCAGGGTCGGGGTCAGGCTTATCACGCTGAAGGAGTGCCTCCTTCCGCCGAGGGTTATCGGCGTCTTCAGTTATTTTTTTCGTTACGTGAAAAAGCGAAATCAACTGGTGGAAAGATAGGACCAAGATTTAAACTTAATCACGTACTTTTGGTTAGATTTTTCCATTGTCAGCCAACTTTTTTCTGAGAATCTATCGTTCATAATTTTACGCTCAATTTAGTATCAAATTCCCAGTCCCGTAAGTAATAAAGTAAGACCAGGGTGTAAGACGTAAAATTTAGACCACATCTTTTACATTTTCACATTTTGCGACTTAGGGTGGATTCGACCAAACAAGAGTAAAATTTTCTCAAAATAAATCGTCAGTTTTGACATATTTCCCATACTAAAACTGTCAATGTGCCAGTTATACCAGAAGTTATTCTCGGATAAAAGTTTGGTCGAATTGGGCCTTAGCGTATAGAGCTGTTTTAATGTCTCTAAGTAGTTACTAACTTTACTGAAATGTCTATCAATATCTCAAACGTAAATGTTTTTTTAAATCACTGGCTTTACTGAACAAAGCTGCCCATTTATTTATTTCAACTTTGCTGATTTCTGTCGTATTTTATCTGTGTATCAAAATTTGTTTGTTTCCCTTGACGTAAATTTCAGCTCAAAAAAACAATTCTAATGGCAAAGTTTACCAGCAGAAACGGTAACCGGATAATGATGCCTAATGAAACAGGTACACAAATAAATTTCCTTTCTTTTGTTGAAATATTGATTTGGTCTGGGTTAAAACGGTCGACATGATAAACCTATTAGCGTTCCTGATTTGGGAGGGTTAGGCCACGGCCTTTGACAAGCGGAGCGGAAAGCGGAAGTAAAATCTGATCTTATACACGATCCATGGAATGGTCCATGTTTTGTATAAAATTAGCTGCAGATGTGTAAAAGTAAATAACGTAACTTAAATCCCATTTTCTAACACCGTCCGCCCAGCAACGCTACGAAACCAGCGAAGACTATGTGCTACAGAACCAGTGTCTTCTACAGTGCTACGATAGCATCCCCAACTTTGACCTATACAGCGCTACGAAATCAACACAAACTACGGAAACCGTTCTGACGAGCTACGAAGACTACAACTTTAATCTACAGCGCTACGGAACCAGTCGCTTTACAGTGCTACGGAATCTGCGTCAGCTTTAATTAAAAGTGGTAAAAAATTATGTATTCTAATATGAGCTCGATCGAGTACAGTGGGCTGAGTGTGAGTTTACATCAAACATCCACACTAGTGAGCGCGTTAAATAAATTTATGAAAATTTTAGTACTTGTTTCCGCTAGGGGCGCTGTACAATCCGTTACACATTTAATGTCATTTTTACACACTCACTCTGAACACCGAACTATTGGTTTTTGCTGCAAAATAGCTCCTATCTGGGGGCACGGCAGTGCCCCCACCAAGTCGAGCAAAAAAGCGGCACGGCCGTACCATCCTTTTCTCGAAGCAATTCAGGCCATTTTCGACCCCCTGTATCATCACACATCACTAAATAATTTAATTTACACGTGTTTTCATGCGATGGCCAAGTCAATAATTTATGTAAAACGTTAAAGATTTCCTGGCCTGGACTTGGTATTACATGGATCTCACAACTTTTTACCATAGAACAACTGAGTTGCGAGACTTGGTTTTTTTGACAAGTATTGTTTTTGATGGGATTACATTTACGTAAAATGTAAGATACTACCGTACTTAGCATTACGTGCATGAGCTCGCCCGCTCCTCGCTTATCCCGCTTGTGCATGACCGTGCTATTATACATTTATGAGCCCGCTTGCAAATTTCTGTCAGGTGCCCGCGGATTGGAAATTTTTACGTATGACTGAATCGGCTGAAAAGGGGCAATTTGTTCCGTGAAATGAGGTCGAGATTATCAGTGACATACAACTTCGTTTTAGCGAATATTTCTTAATTCCGTAAAACGATCTTTTATTTTTTATCTATTTGGAGGAAGGGACTGCTTTGGATTGTACCTATTTTTAGACGTCAAATCATTTGATATCAATAAGGATTTGGTGAGCATTTGATAATATTTTTCATTCAACTATTTAAGGCGTGTTGCTACTATCAGGAAGTACCTTAATAAATATTTTCGAATCATCAAATAATATATACTAAGTTATGATTGACATTAGAGGTAAATAGACAGAGAAGAGACAGGGTTTGTTGGTCTCCTGCAATCACTGAGTCATAGACCTTTTTGTCTCTTACGACTATAATATTGTATCTGTGATAAACTGTACATGAAACCTGTTTTGAGACAAATAAATACTTTCAATTTATCTATCTAAATTCCGAAAGCACCGCTACTATAGTACAGCTTGATCAACAAGCGTTAGTACTGACACGCACTGTGACACACTTACGTTACTTACGTCACATCGAGGCTTACATTATGCCCCAGATTTGGATGGAAGCACTTCTATGCAAAATTTAAGAACATTATAAAATAATTTGGACCTAGTAAAGTCAGCGTCAAATAATTCGTGACATTCAAAGTGGCCAAAAAATTGTAACAGGCTGAAATTTTAACCAAAAAAATTCCAATTGTAACAAAGACGTCTGACAAACTTTTTGGTTACTTTGGGTGTGACGAACTATTTGACGCTGACTGTACCTATTAAACTGAAGTTTGAATGTTTGTTGTCAGCAAACTTTACCACCCACAAGGTGGACCGACGACCTGATAAAGGTAGCAGGAAGGCGCTGGATGCAGGCCGCTACCAACCGTGCGATGTGGAAGTCATTGGGGGAGGCCTATGTTCAGCAGTGGACGTCCTGTGGCTGAAATGATGATGATGATGATGAAACTTTACCAGACCGGCTATACATTTAATAAAATATCTCTAAATATTCCATTAAACGCGGTAAACATGCCCCAATAATTTATAGCCGTGCCCAAAAAACCGTCGATGGTCAACAGTATCAAATAACTCGGATCTAATTGAATAACTTTGACCATATTAATAATTATGCAAAATGTCTACCGCACTCCAGCTCAAAGCACGTTTGACAAGGCTATTAAACGCACCACCCGCTGCAACTAGGCTGGCCACAAGTCCTGGATTGCGTGAGACTTTTAGGACTTCAGAGTTTAGAAACATAGTTCTTATGGATATTGATTTGTCCTGGATTTGGATTAGACCACCCGCTGCAAGCAGGGTGTCTACAAGTCTTGGATTGTATGGGACATTCAGGTCTTCAGATATTTTAGATATTTAATCAAAATTACGTCCACTGCTGGACAAGTGCTAAAAATTTACATAACGACCGGTACTGTGCTACCCGCATCAAGGTGTTTGTCTTAGGTGTTATGGATTCCGATCTTCAGAATTTTGAGTCAGTTCCTGTCGATATTTGGCCTGGATTTGATTAGCACTGGCATCGTCGTTTTAGATTATACAAGTTCAGTGCTAGACGAGGTGAAGACTCTTACACCAATCATATACAGTGTGAGTCACGTTAAAGTGTACATATGAAAATAAATGAAACTAGACCTATTTTTATCGACAAAAAAGAGGTCAAACATTTTTTGAGATTTTTTTTTAATTTTTTATAGAATTTTTTTTCTTCAAATTACTTATTATAAAGAAAACGTAATAACTTTTAAACTAAGCGGTATATCCTGATAAAATAAAAACAGTAATAATGCTAAATAACAGGCGATACTAAAAAAATACATAAAATATACAAAAAAGGCCAACAAATAATAAAAAAATTATACTTTTTGAAAAAAATCCGCTTAAAAATTCGTGTTTTTTTGGTTATTTGATAAATTTCTCCAAAAAATGCCCCTATAACCGGTAGTTTTTATTACTTAGTATTATTTTCTATGGTATTATCTTTGTAAAACCGAAAATCGCATGTCTCTATCCCTATCACAACATTTGCTATGATCGTTTGAACAAAGGCCTGCTACAACATTATTCTCCGCTACAGGTAGAGACAATTTTAATTTGAACTAAAATGCTTATTTTACTTCGAAATCTTTTGTTTTTATTTGAAATCTAACTTGTCTTTATCAAAATTACAAATCTAGAGCCATTTTCAGTTTTGTTGTTAACGAAGCGTTGAATGGCGCGCCCGGAGAGGCTTAGTTCAAACGATCATTGCAAACGTTGTGATAGGGATAGAGACATGCGATTTTTCGTTTTACGAAGGTAATATGATAGAGAATAATACAAAGTAATAAAAACTACCGGTTATAGGGGCATTTTTTGGAGAAATTTATCAAATAACCAAAAAAACACGAATTTTTAAGCGGATTTTTTTCAAAAAGTATAATTTTTTTATTATTTGTTGGCCTTTTTTGTATATTTTATGTATTTTTTTAGTATTGCCTGTTATTTAGCATTATTACTGTTTTTATTTTATCAAGATATATCGCTTAGTTTAAAAGTTATTATGTTTTCTTTACAATAAGTAATTGGAAGAAAAAAAAATCTATAAAAAATTAAAAAAAAATCTCAAAAATTATTTGACCTCTTTTTTGTCGATAAAAATAGGTCTAGTTTCATCTATTTTCATATGTACACTTTAACGTGACTCACACTGTATAATGATAATAATTTTCAGTTTATAATGTTAATATTGAAATTCTCTTGTCTCCTACCTACTACAGATTTTATAGCAGAGAGACAGCTCAGAAACTACACTAAATAAGAACTAATAAAAAAGACTTCCTTCGAAAAACCTTTGTCAGCCAATATAAAACTAGCTTCTAATATCTATTTCCTACTGATACCACAGTGTATGATATAGGCTGTCATCTAAACATATTGAACTCGGTCCCAATTTGAGGCGCAGAGCTGGCAACACCAGCTGCAACCCAAACAGCTTTAATCGGTGCCCATAATCTGGCCAACTAATTGAATTTAGCCGCTCCAGCTTTGACGCAATATTTGGAAACATGTAAATCACACTTGGATGCCGCAAGGGAAAACTAATTTTGAGCATACCACGATTGTACGTACTACAACTTATATCTTCAGTGTTAGTTAGGTTTAAAATTAAATTGAAAAAGTTTGATATTTTACAATAAGTTGATGTCATCTATCATCCGCTTTGCAATGGAGGGAAGTCTAACCTTAACTTCGAACTCCTCCTATGTTCTTCTGATTAATTTCATAGCGGGTCCAATGACAGTTTAACTTTCCCCCGGGACAAACTTGACCTTCACTGGTTAGGTTTTTATTGGCGATCAAGCTGTAGATCCTGGCTACACAGGAGTTGCAGTCCCGTAATAAGTTGATGTGCTGGTTTTGTCCACTCTGATTGTAGTGCATCTCAAGATGCTGTTCTTGATATATGGCTTACGTTTGACGACTATCTTTGATGTGATTTTACTGGTGCTGGTCTAACATGGAAATGATTGGTGCTATTGGTAGAACCATCAGAAGTACATGAATGAATAATAAAGTAGGAAAGAAGTTCAGGAATAAATACAGCAGGAAAACGATGTATGTCGACAAGTATCCGGGTGAGAGTCTCATTAAATGCATTAAACATAGTCATGATAATTATGACACGTTTTCCACATCAATGGATTCAATAGTATTGATTAAAATTGATTATTAAGCTGCGTTGCACAACCTAACATTGACCGTAAATAGTTACCGTCATAGGACGGTAACTGGTGTTTTTTGTATGGAGTTTGACAGATTTTTAACGTTTTTCAAAGTTAAAGTAAGATCGTGCAACCCAGCCTTAAATATTGCTTTTGTTACAGCAAAATAGAAGTCATGAAAAGCACATTTTGGATTTAAAATGAGTAAAGAGAGAGCATGTATCGTCGACTTATACATATTGTAACGGCTTGGCCACGTTCCAGAATTAGTACCAGTTTGCGGTTGTGGCTACAAGATAAAGGGAAGGTCCTATGTCAAGAACAAAATGAGAGGTGTGCTCGATCACATATGCACTAAATTATTACCTTACGTTACCTCATTGGTCTTGGGTCCCTCCAACTGCTGAGTATGTTATAATTTATGATGTCTACAATACCCTAGAGGTAAGAAGGTATAGATCCCCCTTTCAAAAGAACATAACTGTGTAATTGGGAATAAATATACATTTAATAGGATTATTGTAAGAGGTAAGGTAGCCAGTTCCTCTGTGGTTGAGGATTCCGGGTGAAGCTCGCTTCCACCTTCGGCCTGATCATCACTTACCATCAGGTGAGATACAGGCCAAGAGCTTCCTCGTTGTGGATAACAAAAAAATTGTAATTGCGTCATATGTTATGTGATTGTGTGGACAACATAGAGGTTAGCTTTCAATGTCACTCAGAAAAGGATTTTATTGATCTTATGTTCGAAACTCTAAAATCGACTCACACTCAATGATAAATCCGTAATACAAATTCTATCTTCAAATGAAATAAAAAATGCTTCTAAGGGGGACTTTAAGCTCTATCGGCTTATGTACATTCTTGTATGCTAAACTAGTTTTCAATTTCACTTTAAAGCCTTTAAAAAGTTGCATTTAAACTTATTTAGAGCATCCTACATAAGCTTATCTAAATTCAACCTAGTACACAAACTCCGCAAACAAACTCCAACTGTTTCCACACACTGATAAAGTTCAAATTGGTTTATCTCAACCGACGACAATAATCACTTTACTAACCATATTCAATTAGAGGCGCAACAGCCTGGTGAAAATGTTGGGAACATGGAAATAGATTAATTTGAGTGGACACGCAGTTTAGGTGTAGTTTAATGGCTTTAACTCACAATGGAGACACAGATTGACAGTGGACCTTCTCCAATCCAATACAGGTCTATAATCAAATATATTTTGTCAACATTCTAAGGCTGATTTGCACCACCTAACTTTGACCGTAACTATGACGATAACCGGTGGTTTTTTTATGGAGTTTGACAGATTTTTGACGTTTGTCAAATAAGATGGTGCAACCCAGCCTAAATATTTACTGAAATTAATGAAAAATACTAAAATAAAGACAGAGCTGTATTGATAATCTCTACATAATTTCACTTGTAATCGAATAAGTAAATCCGCGCTGTGACTGTTTGGTAGGGTTTTTTAAGACTACCGTCTTTTATGAAATATTAGTTTAGTGATATTATTTCTTTATTTTTAGCGAAGCTCGTGTCGCTTATAAAAAATGTATTAAAATGTTAGTTTCTCAGTAAGTGAAGCAATTGTATTCTTATGAGAAATAAAGTGTCTTTAACCATAAATTACGTACTGGGACGTAGAAAGTTAAGTGTCAATATTAGTAAACCTTCTAGTTTGCAAGATAGATTAGTTTATTGGTGAGTCTATAACATGCCTGTAGATTACACTAAGAATTTTGTATTTTGTACAGTCTGTATCAAGCGTACATTGGCAAGCATATTAGTTTTAACAGTTAATGATGATTGATCAATGATTAATTTGCAGAAAATGAACTTAAAGAATCTCAAAATCTATATTTTAAATTTTGTAGATGGCCTTTTTCTGAAAGTGTCACTGAATTTCCTTCCATTATACCTTCAGCTTGACGACGTAGTTTGTTGATCGATGTAAACTGACTAGTTGTTCCCGAACTCAGAGTGGACCCATTAGGATTGATCTGCTCTCCTATAGACAGGAAGCGCAGGAGTACAATTATACTACTAACTAAAGTTAGTAGGTACTGAGTACATGAGTTACCTGTACCTACTGTGCTAAATTAAATAGAACGACCTAACTCATGAAACGGACGGTTTCTGCTAGATACTGGACTGCATATCTACAGCTCAGGTTCGATACCCATACAATACAAAATTTTATAATAGGTATTCTATGTATTTGCCCTGTATGTTACTCCAATTCATTGGTAGTGTCAATTACCAAATTTCTATTGCAACTATAGTCTGACAAATAAGATAAGTTGATACCAGGTAAGTACCTCAAGTTTGTATAAGTATCTTAAAGGAACTAAAATCGTGTACTAATTCTCTCTTCGTCTTCAAACTGTTATTTATAAAAGTTAGTAAACTTCAGCTTCATGAAACTGACAACCTCATATTTCAATGTCATCAAAGTACGTCCTCGATATTTTTATTATCTTTTTAAGGCTTGTAAGTAACCTTATCTCTTGATGACTAGCGGCTACGGCCCAGATTATAGGGGTAAGGTGAGGGCACGCAAATTATACCTCTAGCTCCTTCCAGGTAGGTTTCTATTCCTTTGTCACGCCCAATTTCCCTGCAAACAGAGCCGGTGAGCGGTGGGCTGTGTATAACATGTCCAGTTTTCCCTGACCTGCGTTTGTGCATGTATCGTTCCCGCTTTGGACCTTATTTGTTCGGGTACAGGGAGGTGTGATGTGTCAGGCTATGTTGGTGTGGCGTCCGGACGTAGGTACAATATGCTGGAGCGTTACCAGAGCGAAAACCGCAACTCTGACAAAACAGGGGACATTTGTCAGTTCAAGAGTGGAGTTTTCATTAACGGCTGCAGCATTAGAGGCCGGTGTTGCTGGGCTTGTGATTTTAGCGGCCATTCGGGTAATAATTATAAGGGATGAAGGTATTTAAAGAAGCAAGATTATCATTAGCGGTCTCATAAATTTTGTTACAAAATAAACAATGAAAGGTCTAAAATGCCTGGTAAAATAAAGACTGTAATTTGATGTAGGTTTACCTTCCAGCTAGGTTTAGTTACCACAGCTTCCAGGAAGGCATGGCGAAAACCTATGATTTTTTTAAAACTACAAAATACAAAATTATTATTGTTATATTTTAGACTTTTCGAGTATATTTTGGTACTTTTGGCAGGCCGCTACCAACTGGGCAACATGGAAAGCGTTGGGGGAGGCTTATGTTCAGCAGAGGACGTCCTATGGCTGAGATGGTGATGATAATGATCTTTTGGTTAAAAATTATATCCAAAAATAACCCAGTAAATTGTACTATAACCAATAACCCAGAACAGAAGCGAATCCTGAGAGACGGTTTTAACCACAGTTTTCTATTGTAATACAAGTATGACGTTTATTTACTGGTACGAGGGCGGCACTGAAAATTTCGGGAATCAAGGAAGTGAAACAACATTACTATTTAAAAATGTATTTATTGCTTTTTAAAGTATTCTCCGCGAAATTTGACACATTTTTCCATACACGAAACCAATCATTGAAGCAACCATTGCATTCGGAAGTTTGGGTCTCCAAAATGGCCGTTTTGTAGGCTTCCACAGCTTCTTCAGGTGATGAAAATCTCTGACCACGCAATTTATTCTTTATTTTAGGGAAAGTATAGAAATCATTAGGGCTTAGGTCAGGGCTGTACGGCGGATGGACTAATAATTCTATGTTTTCTTGCTCTAAAAACTCTTTTGTTCAGTGCGCGGTGTGAGAACTCGCATTGTCGTGATGGAGGATGATGCGGCGGTTGCAGTTCTCTTTACGGAGTTCAGAAACGACCTGTGGCAAACAAATGCTAGCATACTAATCTGCATTAACCGTTCTTTGTCCCCCAAGAGGAATAGTCGCAACATGGCCGGTTTTGGAGACAAACGTGGCCACCATTTTTTTTGCAACACTCCGTGAACGAACAATTTTTGTTGGCTTTAATTCATTTTCGAACACCCAAACTCGTGACTGGTTTTTTGTTTCGGGTTCGTACGCGTATATCCATGATTCGTCACCTGATACGATGTTGTATACAGCATTTGAGGATCCTGCATGTAATCTCCCGAGAGTTCTGACGCACCAAGTAACGCGAGCCGCTTTTTGCTCTTCGCAGAGCGAATGCGGTATCCATCGGGAAAACAACTTTTTTACACCTAGTTGTTCATGCAAGATTATTTGTATTTGGCTCATGCCAATGTCTAAAGTTGCCTGAATTTCGCGGTATATCACATGTCGATCTTCTTCAATCAGCTTACGCACAGCATCAACGTTTTCTTAGGTGACTGCAGTTTTTGGACGACCTTGACGGGGATCATCACTGAGCTTGACACGTCCACGTTGAAATTCAGGAAACCAGCGATAAATTGTGGTTTTGGATGGGGCTTCATTACCAAATGCAGAAATCATCCGGTCAACACACTGTTTTTGTGTTAAACCACTCCGAAAGTCATAATAAATCATCGCTCTTGAATTTTCTCGAGTCAATTCCATTTTCTCAACGACTAAACAAGTTTGACTAGACCTTGTGATACGACCGAGAATCTTTTTTTAAATAAATAAATGGTATACGATTTTTAAAACCCTGGAGTTTGCAATTAAATAGATTTTAATATGACTGGAACAGTGGAAATATTCCATTCCCGATACTTTTAGTGCAGCCCTCGTAGGTACTTTATGGGTTAACAAATTAAACTTAGAAACAAACTGCTTTAATAAAAGAAAATCTTACAAACCCAGCTAATTGTACCTTTATTTAGTAACGTCGTCGCCGACACTCGTCAATCTTACTTAGGGGCCAAAAACAAGCAAATTGCACTCAACCCTTCACTGCTCCTTTCGAAGCAGAACACAATTCGCTCTTGGGGTTTTTAAGCCTTGCCACCTAATCTTTGAGTTCGTCGTCCAGTAACCGACATTTTAGTGTTAAGAAAAAACAAATGAAAGAGAAACAAAAGAAGATGTCAGTCACGAATCGAATTAAACAAATGAAAGTTTCAGTGGGAAACAAAAGACGAAGGTGTACTGATGAAATTAAGGTGTAATGATAAATTAACTTCAACAAATTAAGTATGACAGACGATTAAGTCCCAAGTCTCACAAAATACACCCAACAAACTGACAAAAGGTACTAATCCAAAACTTTTAGGTACCATATTACATACTCATTTATGCACTAGAAGCCTGTTTTTTTAATCATCATTGCTCTATCTGTCAGCATTATATGTATTTATGCAGAACAAGGCAGGTATTTGACCAATCACATTACAGCGTTGTTGTTGTGACCGAATTTAAAAGCCCAAAGCTTAAAGGTAGAAAGCCAAAGCCTAAAGCCTAAAGGTAGAGTCGTCGCTTATATCAATCATAACATTAATTTAGGCAGAGTAAAGCCTGATACTTAATAACTTTATTGGATGGTAGATTATAATATAAATTTCATAGATAACCCGTATACATTTCATAGCAAATACCCGTGTGCTACAAGGTTCACGTGAGGTAATAGCGCGTCCGCCCGCTGTTTGCGCGGCCCAATCTGCGGCTACCTGCTGCCAAACACGACCCAGACAGCTAGGGCTGCCGGCTGTCCGGTAGTGTCCGATCGTGTCCGGATTTTTGAATAAACTCGTAAATTCGAAAACAATACCGGGGTTTTAGGCTGTATGCTACAGCCTGAGAATGCCCGGTTTTCAGAAAAAGAAATACTTATTAGAAGTACGGATACGAAGATACGAAGTAAGGAAATTCATGGACCCGAACAATTAACATTAAACAAAACATTCGGAATTTTAACATAACAACAGCTTGCCCTTCGAATGCCATAACACTAATATGCGATTTCATTTAGAAACAACCAATTTTAACCGACGATTGGCTAACTTAAAATTCAATGAAAACGTTTGAGAATGAATATTCGATTACTGATCAAATAATCTATTATCGTACCTTAATCCCTATTGCAATCACTGTGATTTATAACATCGTTCTTCCTTTTAAATAATTCCTACTTTACGTGACAACCCTACGAACTGCAGCCACACATACCTATGTATTTACATCCCCAGCTTAAAAATAGGTCCCCTTTTTAGCGATGTTCAATTGACGTTTACATCGAGCTGAAGGTTCCTCCGAATTTCCTCAAAAAGGTACTCCGAGAGGATGCACTTTCAGTAAGTTAGTTTGATTCGGAGCAGCTGCAGAGTTAAACGCAATTTGGAAGTTTCCAGAACTCTAAGTCTGAGTCTTTCCACCAAAATTGTATCAAAGCAAAGAAAATTAGTACCTACTATGGCTACAATACGTCCCTCTTTGGCTTACTAATATACTCAAACTTTGTTGACAAAATTCTCATTTGTGACAAATATTGTTTTTAGGTCACGTTTCTAAGGTTTTACGGAATCCTCGATATCTTTAATCGATGAATAAAATTCATATGGCTTTTAGTATAAGTGTTTACATAAATGTTTTGGGTTAAGTAGTAGTACCTATCTATTTGTAAGCAGGTAATGTCATCCATTATTCATCCGTTTTCCACTCGTTATAATTATCATCCCAGGCGTATGAACGACGGGGCAGTAATGCAAAACACTGAGGCACAGTTTTAAAGGATGTTATTTTGAAGAAAAATACCGTCTAATAATAATATGTTGAAATCTATAGGTGGAAAAATCCATATCCGCGCGCGATAAAGTTTTTCTGTGACAGACAAAGTTTCACGCGAGCGAAGCCGCGGGCCAAAGCTAGTAAAGATATAAATTGTTACCAAAGTTTTTGACATACTTAGACTTTAAAGTTAGTAGAACATTGTGAGGAATTAACAAAGGATAACGCAATTCGAACAGCCACCACCGCGGAATGATTCCCTCTACTTTAGCTCCGCGGCTGCGGTTGAACCCGTCTTAGCAGACTGAAACTACTTACAATACTTAGTCAACACAGACATATATTTAAAGTAAAGCTTTTGGTATATAACCAGCGTGAACTGGCGTTCCGTTTCCCTGCAATGGTACCTAGTTGACATGTTGCTCTACAATTTTACGTTCCCCTACAATTTTATAGGCGACTCATTGCTCCAAGTTACGTTACACTTCACTCGCTCACTCGATTACGTATCAAGGCGCGGTACAACTGTGAATTGCTTAAAATAAATGTAACGCCGTACCCACATACATCACTGCCTCCGGTCACCAGCTGAGTGCTTAGATATTTTAATCTTTTACAAGCTTAATATCATCCTGACCCATTGATTATTATTATCCCGGAGCAGTGGTAGGGTAAAGTGATATTGGGTTATGTAAAAGCGTTTTTAAAAGCTATACTATTATATCGAAATCAAAACTCCACAAAAAACACTGCTTACAAGTTACTTTCCATGCCTACATTATCTGAACCTGCTCTTCAAAATGCTACTTCAAAAAGGCCTTCTCTACATTACATTGTAATTTCGAGTGTGTTATCACATTACATAATTACTTCATGTCAACAAACTTTAGTCCCACAGGTTTACCTTGGAACAAGTTGCCCCATAACTCACGTATAACAATAGACGCGGGTCTATGTATTGTTAATGGCGACTGTCAGGAGAGCTGTTCCATGTCCCGTGACGGGGATACGATACATGTATACCTACTACCTACTAAAGTACCCGCTATGAGCAGTTATGGGCAGTTTCTACCTGAACCGTAGGCCAATGATGGGCGTCGCGATTAGCTTTTGCCGCGCCATTTTATTGATTTTACTTGATAAGCCCATACATTTGTCGTGTAAAATCATCGATAAGATTTTATCACGGCGCTCATCCTAGCCCGGCTGGTTTGTCGTGGTAATTTCATTTTCATCCGATTTACACCCTATTTTTTGTCCCAACTGTTTAAGAGTGGAAAAGATTATCGTAACTTTTTAGTCGAATGCTAATGAAATTAAAGATTTGTGGTAAAAAGTTAAGTTATTATTACTCATTTGTTAGGTAAAATATCATTAGCCCTTTATAATTTTCTTTATAAGATGAGTAGGTAGTTTCAGGGATATCTCGTTCTTCTTCCAATCTTTTAAACTATGCCTTTTAAAAAAAACTATTTTTACAGAGAGCTGTCATAAATTCACACAGTCATTTGATGTTTATTCATACGTATTGTGTTTTAGAGTATATCATAAAGCGTTATAACAGACCCTCATCGCAATAGTTGAACCGCAAACATACCCCGAAAACTCATATCGTAGACCAAACCATTTCTCAATAATAGAAAAATTATAACTAGCCCCATCCCTTTCCTACACCCAAATCTAATGATCGACAGACAGGGATGAAGTTTGCAGAATATTCGTATCCAGTTTGTGGGAACACAGACGTAATGGGAGTCCCAAATTTCACTCGTAGGACAGATTACTGTAATGGAAACCCGGCATCCAGCCATGAAATGTGTCCCTACCCCGGATCAGATATGATTATTTTCCACGGCAATATTTCTGGGAATATTGTTTGCGTAGTTTTACACTCGCATGAAGATGCCCTTCCGATTTTGTTTTGGAATTGGATTCATTGATTTTGGGGCTTAGTAAAGTGAGTATTCGAGTTTAAATTATTCTTTTAAAGCAATGTGTAGCGATAAAATTAAATTAGCCCATGGTATTAGTAAGGTGGCTGGCGATGTAAGGTTTACCTTTACAGGGGCATTACACTATCAGATTTTGAAACTTTTAACGATTCTAGCTATCCAAATATCGTACGTTATAAACCAACCTTGACATGGCGTAACGATCCCCAAATCTTTACTATTTTCTAGAGTTCATCTTTAATCGTATGTTCAACTTTGATAGTGGACACTTTCCTTTTTCCAGTTAGTTACACACAGTCAAATTATAGTTTGATCATCAAGATATCAAACTAACTGGAAGAAAAGGTATTCATCCAAAATAAAAAAGTAATAGGCTACTACACGTTAGGCAGAAAATACTATTAAATAAGAATACTTATGTATGTGGTAAGCAACTAGCCAGTTTATTGGCAAAACTTGTAAAAGCAAACAACGTTTATTATTCTTTCTGGTAAGTAAAACATTATTCTGTGGTAAAACCGAAAGGATAAATCAAAGTATTGCGTGACGAATAATTTAGAGCAGCTAAAGATCGAAACGCTTCGGAAAACGAATAATTTTGGGGAAATAGAAATGAAATTGCGTGTTAAAAAGGGGATTGCCTAATTCCGAGCGAATTCCGAGCATTACAGCTAATGACGAATTCAAAACATACATTCGCTTGCGAAGCAGTCTACGTCGTTATTTTTTATTTCGTAATAAAATATGGAAATGAGAGATTTGAGGGTGGTTTAACTTGATTTATTTTGTCAATTCTCATTTCCAGTGTTTTAACAACCCAAACATAGGTAAAAAGTACACAAATTAATACAAACAGGGCGAAAGGTTGGCAAAAAGGTATTTAAGCAATGAATTCAGACCTTGAAATCTGAAAGCATCATTAGGTCTCCTTAAAGTACTCCTACTGGCGACTTACACCCGCATTCACAAACATTACTTTGAGGTCTCACAGTGCGCGTGGACGCACAGGGTCACACACGAACTAATCACAGAGCTCTATTCAACGCTGTGCGTTCGGTTTATTGCTTCACTTAAGCAAGCATCGTCTGTGAATACGGGTTAGTGGTTGAGTCTGAGATACAAGCAAGATTGTATGAAGCATTCGCAACTAGCGGCACCGTCTCGTACTTCGTGTTAGCGCTAAGTTTGCCGGTCCGTGGAATGCGCGTCCCCTCCCCCAACCGCGATTAAACGCATTTAATTTGCGATTAAACGCAATTAATGTGTCTTATTTTACGCAAATACACATTTTTTATCAATATTAATAAATAAAAAATATTTTAAATATAGTTTCTTATAGTTATAGACCCTTCCCTTCGAGTGACGTCATATCGCCAGCGGCACACTTAAAGCGAATGGATAGTAAACTGGTGTTTACAGCAGCGTTACAATCTTCATCAGTCCCAAGATTGCTTTAGCAGCAGGCTCTAAGAGGCAATGTCCTGAACTCCTGATCCACTCGGAAGCCGCGGCCGATCGACCTGTTGATTGGTCTCCGAGTGCGATTACTTCTGTCTTTGTGCTTGAGTTGACAGCACATAAGACTATACAGTTTTGCATTATAGTACGAGTAATTTGAACTAGGTACCTAGGAGTACAAGTTGTTAATTTTTTGACATTGTAGGTATTAATTCTTACAGTAAGGTGGTAAATTCATGCGTTCAGACCTGTTCAGACAGACATCAAGTCCTCAAGAAATAATAAAAAATTATAATGGTTATTATTCGATCATTAGAACTTAAACGAGATGTTACGTTTGAAGAGATTTATAAAACACACATGTAGTTTCTTCAGCAGCACGTTTGTTTACCTACGAGTATCTATAGTACCTATAAATCTTGATGATTTTACGTCTTAAGTATAACAAACGATAATGTAATTAAAAACCCGTGGAAACTTCTTACAGACTTATTTCATTCCATGTTTTCACTCAATGTGGAACAAGCGGTTAAGAATTCGACTTCCCACCTCACAAATTGCGAGAAATTATTATTTTAACACTGTAAGTGTAACCGATAGCTGGTTATTATTATAAGTTCGGCTCCGATGTCCGCAATCTTCGGAATTCCGACGAGCAAGTTTCGTAACTTAATTAAAGCAGAGGTGATGTAAACCGCCCTTGGATAGGGCTGGCGCTGTGGGAAAGTCTATCTGAGGTATTATTTTGCTAATAATATCAATTTATAAAGCGAAATATTAACCAAAATTATAGCTGTCTCAAGTGATAAGTGCATAGATTCTGCGATAAATCTGGCGAGCCTATTGCTATTTAGGTTGCTTGCTTATTATATTATCTATCCTAACAATATGGAATAGGCCCAAGCACAGATAAATTGCTGCCTTTACGTTCCTATCTCTACTTGAGCATAAAAAACACGTTTTGGGACACTTAACTAAGCTCTTGCCTTGGCTAGCACCTGCAATAAACTCATTCTACAGTATAAATTGTAACTGCGCAGCTGCGGTTACAAGCCTCCTTAGACTTTATGAGTCGCCATTGGCGTTAGATATGGCTTAATCCAACCAAGCTTAATAACAATTCAAGATTTCAATGTCCTGACCAAACTGTTTGGAACAACCCATTTTGAAAATGAACATGGAACTAAAAATCCAAGGTACTAACTTCTCTGGCCGACAAATGACAGCCAAAGGACATCCATTGCTGGAAGTATCCAGCGATCTTTACCAGAACGTCAGATTCGCGTCAACTTTTCGTCAATACTGCAGTGGGCTGAGTGTGAGTTTACATCAAATGCGTTCACTCACACTAGGAGGCCCTCAGTGGAATGGAACTCCTAAGAAGGCTCAAAGATGTAGGCAATAAATTAAATATTTTTTTGTTCTTTTTTTTCAGAAACGCGTAATTTACCAACCAATAAGCAACAAACAGTTTAACAAACTTTCTCAGATACAAAAAGAGGAAATTAATTTATTTAATAGCTTCTTGCAGCCCTACTCGGGACATTCATAACGCTTGCTATTATAACTTGGAAAGTCGGTAAATACTTTATTCGCGATGGAAGATAAACCTTAATTTGGGTAAAGTATATATTTTTTCCAAAGTTTTCAGCCTAATGATGAGCATAATGGAAATCAGAGTAGGGATCAAAGTTTGTAAATATTTCCTAACTTAAGTCTTCTATGAACATTAATGAGCTAAATTATGAGAATGTCTCTAAGGATTTATTAACCGCCTCTGTGGTCTAGTGGTAAGACCACCTGCTTCAGACGCAGAGGTCCCGGGTTCGATTCCCAGTGGGGGCAGATTTTTCTGTTCGGTTTGGTTGGTGGTAGGGCTTGTTCTAAGTCCGCCTGGCTAGCTACCACCATCTTACCTAAGTCTGTCCCCATAACCACAATGTTATCAGCATTATTGTGTTCCGGCAGTTAGAGGTAAGATAGCCAGTTCCTCCGTGGTTGAGGATTCCGGGAGAAGCTCGCTTCCACCGTCGGCCTGATCATCACTTACCATCAGGTGAGATACAGGCCAAGAGCTTCCTCGTTGTGGATAAAAAAAAGGAGGAATAAAACTTTAAAATATGGCAATTTGAATTAGCAATGTGAGCGCTTTGGATCTGTAAGCTCACTTGCATTATAATTAAATAAATAAATTGACACAAAACGCTGATGCTCTTCTTAAATATAACCTGGATTTCAGTAATAAAAATAGAAGAAATTTTTCTTTTGAAGATAGGTAACGATCGATCTGTCAAAAAACTGTTATAACAGAAAAGCTTACGAGGAAATCTAGGGTCTAATTGAATCGTTTCAGATGCCTATAATGATCAATTAGATACTGATTCAATAAGTTCAATAACCCAGCAATGTTGTGTTCAAAATGTCTCCTAGGAAGTCAAGTTTACTAGAAGTCACAGTTATGTTCAAAATGTTTTGTTGTTGGTCATTATTTCAAGTTTACTAGGAGGAGTTAGTAACACTTCTTGGTCAAAAGGAAAAGGTAAAAAAGTTAAAAGGAAAAGGACAAATAAATATATGTTATTTTCTAGCAATCGAACTGTAATACTTAGTGTCCGACCGAATATGGATTTTCAGCCGAAAACGAAAACGAAGCTTCGGCTACAGTCTTATTTTCGGCCGAAAACGAAAACGAAAACGAAAATGACCTTCAACTCTTGAGAGTTTGAATTTGAATTTCAATCTGAAATTAAATATGTAAAAACTTTGAAAACCGTTAATGTTTTGACCAAAAACGTAATGAAGTTTGACAGTTGTTTTTGATAAGGATTGATTAAAGAAAACCGGCATTAAAACACAAAAAATTGAATTATGAATTCTTAGCAGAATAATTATTTCCGGTGTATATTGAAATATTGGGAAGTGAAGAAGAATTATAGGGTGTCCAGTGGGAATTTTTCAACTTCAAAAATGATTCATACAAATAAATTAATGATTTTTTATTATTTATTACTAATGCAAACTAGAGTTCAACAATGCGGATTTATTTTTTTATAGGAAATGTCTTTTAAATGATGCCCGTTTTACTATAGGCACTCTCACAGCCGGACCCTTACATTCGCAACTATGCGAGCGCAAATCGCGCTAATGATTTTCCTGCAATTTCACGGCGAATATTTTCTTACAGAACCTGAATTATTTAAGGATTGTTTGCTGTAAACTTTTGACTTGAGATATCCCCTCAAGAAAAAGTCGCATGGTGTGAGATCTGGTGACTGAGACGGCTAGGGTATGTCCCTGTACGTGCTGATCATTTATATGAAAAAAATAATAGTCCTCAGTGTCTCCATCGAGGTACTCTCCGAGTGTGGTGAGACACCTTCTTGCTTAAATAGTAGTTGACCGGGATGCAGTTGCAGTTGTGGTATCAAACATTCATCGATCATTCGACAATACATTTCAAATACTTATTGCTCAATTGCGAACGCTCTGTAGGCTCCCCGACCAGTGACTCATGGCGTATTTCAAATCCGCATTACTCTATTTTGAAACAATTAAACTTAATGAAAACTCTTTGGTTTTATTTGTATTCAATTCTCACTTGACACCCTTTATAACGTAACCTCACTTCAAAACTTCAAAAGAGTGTGACGATACCGCGTCCGTTCAAGTTTGATTGGAATTATATGTGCACCAGATTCAGTTCCGAAGATATCTGAACGATAAACGTCACCATCTTATTCACTTATTTCTGATATTCGGTTTGGCCGAAGCTTCGGCTGGTTCTTGGCCGAAAACGAAAATATGGCCGAATGTCCATTTTTTGGCCGAAAATGGCCGAAAACGAAAACGAAAACGAATATTCGGTCGGTCACTAGTAATACTGTTATTTACTTTCCATTATGCAAACGTCGCTCTGGCGTAGAAGAAAAATATGTTTACAAGAGATCAGTTCTCTCAGACATTTACCCATCCATAATAGAGTTAGAGCGGTAGGTAATATGAGTATCACATGTGCATAGATAATATTAACAATACCTAATTGCCATACCTATGCTTTTTCGCAAAATGACCGCTCCACATAATGCCTTGGCCTTGCCTTGCCAAACAAAATGATGGTGTACTTACAGACAACAGCATAATATTAACCAGATTGTATTTTGATGGCAAATAACACATTAAACATCTTCTTTTAAAAGGATGCCAACTTGGGATGCCAACAATATCAATTTATTACACTTTCTTGAGTAAAAAACACAAAACTAGCTAAGCAAAATCTGTCAGCTTTTAATTCAAAACATTATATGGCCGTGAATCATTTTCTTGAATTATGTAGGTACACAATACAGTCCATCGGACTGTACGAGTACAGTCGCGGAATGAAAAGGTTCGTCAGTTTTCAAATTGATTCCTTCAACGAATCGCGAGCACATATTACCTTTTGAAACTATGTTACAGAATAATCTCGAGATAGACAAAATAATCTTTAACTGTTAGTCAGTAAAGTTCAAAATTATTCAGATTAAAGTTGTTTGACATTTATCTTGTCAAGAAAATTTTTATGATTGATAAACTAAAACCTTCTTGTTGGTTCAACCTGCCATTATTATTTATATTAAATAAAAAAAATACATTTTGTAACATTGCACTGATGGGACAGAAAAATAAGCAAAACCTTCTTCGTTAGCAAACGTCACATTTATTTAAATGTTAGCAGCACTGTTTTTTGCACTGGTATGTTGGCAGGTTTGACTCTTACAGTACCTAGTGCAAGCGAAAACCGACACTAAGGTGACGAACCTTTTCATTCCGCGACTGTACATAATATTTTTGCTGCAATAAATATAGCACCTAACACCACGGCATAAGATACCACAAATTTTTAATTTACCTTGAGGTGCCGTCGTACGTGCATAGTATCATACATAGATAGGTTGTTCTACGTAGGTAAGAAGTAGGAGGTCCTCTGGATCAAAGACTTAAATAAATATGTATGTACGGTAAAACGCTCGACGGATACAAATTCCTCACATTGAATTGAAAATGCATCTCCGTCTGACAGATAAGCCAGGGGATGTATGTCAAATATCTATACTACTGGTAGGTATTTTAAATTGTTATTATATAGTGAAGAGTTGTTGTGAATAAATAAATAAATATGTATTAATAAGTTATTATCATTGGAAGTATGACAAGAAAGAAAAGCTAGCCTAACGATTTACCCCATGTTACTAAATTCAGAATCACTGATATCAGAAACCAGGGGTTAATACTAAATGCAATTAAAATACATAGTGAATATTTCAACGGATTTCTCTTTTTGTGGGAATTTTATTAATTAAAAGTATTTATTCTACAAACCAAGCATCGTCTTACATAATTATAATTAGAAGGATATAAAGATTTTAATGTAACTAAAGTTACATTACTTTATCTACCCCAGTCTATCCCATACAAAAGAGAGTTGAGTCGTTTATTCTCATGAAGAAGCCTAGCCCCAGGTCTATACTTATCTAAAAATATGGACAAATCAGCCCGAAGCCAGAATGCATGCAGCGAATATTGAGTGAATTCCCGTGTTCTATCTGCCGATTTATAAATAACCATAAATATTTCCTGCGAATCCATTCCGTCGAAGCATATCAACTTCAGTTTAAGTATTCGATACTATTACTAATCAAATACTACAAGAAAATATAGCCTGAAAACTCTCTGAAATCCGTGTGGGTTGAAATGTATCCACGACACACTTGTATCCTTTTAATACAGAGTTTATTATTCTGTATAGTTGACATTTTCATATGCCTATGAATAAATATTACTTATAGCTGACCCGGCGAACTTCGTACCGCCTTAGCGTAGAGATTTTCTTTATATTTTTTTTCCGTAAAAACCTTGTACAGAGTATTAGAAAACTACAAAAAAAATCAGCCAAATCGGTCAAGCCGTTTTCATGTCATGTCGTGACAACGGAAAACGGGTTTCATTTTTATATATATAGATTATCCGTGATTCTTTGAAAGTATTTCATGGCCACCTTCACTAAGATATGAACACCGTCAATTGTAAAAATGATGAAGACATAAGGTTCAATGACTTAAATAAATGGTATTGAACGCCTTTTAGAAACTTGCGAGCAAAAGCGCTTACCTACCAGTATATGTTTAAAATAATGCCAGTGAAACCCTACACAGAAACATGTTGAATGTAAATACCACAGTATATATATGAGCTAAAGCAGTACGGAAACTTAGCCCTTTCGGCGAGTTAAATACCTACACTTCAACTGAGTGTTAGGGTTGGCACTCTTAACCTTTATAAAATTAATAAGGTTCTTACTTACTTATTTATTAAAACGTTTATTTAGGTTTTTTAATTATCAAATACCTAATGGAATAAATTAATTGACTAAGTAGTTAACAAAAAAATAAAACGTTAATTAGGTTCTATAATGATCGAATACATAATCGAATAAATTGATTAAGTACTATTAGAGGCCAGTAGAATCTCTAGCCAGTAGAAGATCTATTCTCATAAATAAAATACCGGATACTTACTTTCACATACCTATTGCCTCTTTTTAAATACAGTTCATCACTTAGTACAAAAGCGTGCGGAGCAAATTACTTTATCAAATAGAACACATAAATTGTTAAAAAGCTTCATTACGTAATTTAAAAAGAACTATTACAAAATCATATGTAAGCACTTTATTTAAAAAGTAATATTTAATCATTTTTACAATTCAGAATTATTACGAAGTTTAAAAAATGAAAGTTTTGGTTTTGAAGATGCCGAGTTCAAGCAGCCGTATACTACGCAATTCACTCGTGGCACAGAATAAGTAATAGTACAGGTACAGAAGGATTACTCCGCAAGACGATTTGAATAAATGCGAGTCTTGCTACGACGCGATACAGTGGAATTCAGCTCGCACAGCACTACGTACCTACAATTTTATTCACCTACAAGTTTTGTCCCTTTCTATCGCGTGCCTCTGAACTCTTCTTACGCTGTTAGGGTTGCTGTCTAGTGAAAAAATAATTAATCTACTTATTTGTAATGACCTACGTATGTAGGTAAGTATGCATTCATTATGTTAAACCTTGGGAGAGGCCTTTGTCCAGCAGTGGACGTCATTTGGCTGAAACGAACGAACGCATTCTGAGCAGTAGTCATAGTAGGTTAGGTTCCTATACTATCCTAAGAATTATTGATTACCTACATGGCCAACATACCTTTCAGCATCTTTGGGAAGCGAAAAAAAAGATAAATCCGGTAGATTACTTTTCGAATTTAAACACCCGACCGCCGCACAATATTTCTTTCTCTTTATGTCCATTTTTAAATAATACTTCGATCATAGAATTATAATTAATGATTAAACGAACTTACCTTAAGTGATGTTCTATCATAATTATACGAAGGCTTCGTCTGAAGAGATTAGAATACTTGTAGTAGCACGTATTGTGTGGCCATTCATACGCTATAGTTGAGAGATAAATAAAAATATCATGAAAAAAATATTATGTGCAAGCTGTACTTTTCATATGGCAACATCGGGATCGCCATTTTCATTTAGTTCAGAGTATGGTTGGTTTTTCTTAGTGCAGTGGGATAAAGGGGTTGGGAGGGAGCTAATCTCTTCAGACGAAGCCTTCGTATAATTATGATAGAACATCACTTAAGGTAAGTTCGTTTAATCATTAATTATACTTTGCTTCGTCTTCGAGATTAGAATACTTGTAGATCTTTAGAGTTAAGAAAAACCAAGATGTATAAGATAGTTTCTTATTATTTGAATAATTACAAAAAAAAAATAACACAAACAAATTCTTGTAATAAATATTTAAAATATTAAACAAAAGTTAGATATTTCAGCATTAACAGATTATAACTTAAATAAGCATTGTTATTTAATCATTTAAACTTTATATGATAATAACACCTATTGAATTATGACAAATCATTTTGATTTAAAATTGATATGGCAAAATCATTACTATTATCAGTAATTATCGATTTATGGTAAAATCTGGCAAATACGTTAGATGAATCAGACCAACCAGCGGTTCTTCTTATGACATCGATACTAACGCCGCAATTGTGAGCGGTGGATGTTGACGCATGTCTGGTTGAGTGGGCAGTAAAAATATTTGTGTCGATGCCACTTTTTTGTAAAACTTCCTTAATCCAACGACTGATTGATTGTGAACATACAGCGTTATATACTATGGGAAAAATCCGAAATGTCAAAAAATCAAGATGGCGGCGGCGTGGGCGGCCATTTTGTAAAAAGTTGAAAATTTCGAAATTTTGGAATTCATTTTTCGAGTACATGGCAACACTTTGGAAAGTCGAGTTGTATGAGGCGGTTGTGTGTCTTGTCGAGAGGTTTCGCTTGGGTGAAGAAATTTCTCCAGTGTTGCCACACTTTGGGAGATTTGGTCCAAAAATGTCGAAAGTAGAAATAACGACTTCCGGTCAAAAATTTGGATGACGCCTCCTGCAAAGGGGTCGTGCAAATGACATTTGACCATTTTCATCTCGATCACCTGGCAACACTGGGAGCTACGCGGAAAAGTATTTTTTTCGACATGGGTGTCTTTAAAGTTAAGGACGGACAGAAGGAGATATGGCAGAAAAAATCCAAAAATGTGGTTTGGTCGGTTATACGATCCAGACTATGGGAAAAATCCGAAATGTCAGAAAATCAAGATGGCGGCTGAGCTGGCGGCCATTTTGTAAAAAGTTTCAGATTTTCGATTTTTCAAATGCGTTTTTCGGGTAGTTGGCAACATTCGGGAAAGTCAGGTTGTATGGGGCGATTACGTAGTTTGTCATGGAGTATCGATTGGAAAACCAAAAATTTCCAGTGTTGCCATACTTTGAGAGTTTTTGTCAAAAAATGTAAAAAATGGAAATAACGACTTACGGTCAAAAATTTGGATGACGCCTCCTGCACATAGGTCAAACTAATGACATTTGACCATTTTCATCTCAATTACCTGGCAACACTGGGAGTTAGGGAAACTCAAAGTTTTGGGGCATGGGTGGTTTCAAGGAATTGTTTCACGGGACTGGGTCAAGTTAGAAAAAAAGTAAAAATGGGGTTCGGCGCGGAAAATGGTCCAGATTAAGGCAAAAATGCAAAATTCTCAATTTTGCAGAAGGCATCGTTGTTTAGCTCCCACTCGGTATCAGGATGTGATCGCCGTGACTCCACATCAGCAACTTCGTTGTCTTGTGAACTAATATAAGATGCATAAACATAGATATTCCTTTCTTCGCACCATTTCCAAAGTTTCCTTGTAACGCTTGTAAGATGTGGAAAACGTATACCGCCCATTTTGTTAATATATGAAATGGCGGTAGTATTGTCGATGCGAAGAAGTACTTGACAATCTTTAAGATTTTTTGCAAAAACTAATAAACCAAAATATGCAGCCAAAATTTCTAAAAAGTTTATGTGCATATTTCTTTCGTCCTTGTTCCATTGACCATTAGCTGTTTCCTTGCCACATGCTGCCCCCCACCCTGTTTTGCTGGCATCAGTAAAAATTTCCAAGGTATAATAATCGTCCCTTATTGGATTAACAGAACTTACGATATTCGTTTGCCACCATTTAAGATCATCAAATAAATATTCGGGAATTGTCATAAAGCTATCATAATTTTCAGTTTTTTCTAAGGCTAAATATTTGCAGCGTTCTATATTTTTGGTGTATAACCAGCCATATTGAATTGCGGGGCAAGATGAGGCGAGGAGACCAGCTAATCGAGCGAATTGACGTATAGTACATCTTTTCAGTTTTAAGTAGTTTGATACTTCTTGTTTTATTAAAATCCTTTTTTCCGGTGTGAGAGCAATGTGAAAATTGTGCGTATCGATTATGAACCCCAAGTATTTACACGTATTACTAGGTGTCAATACACTTTTTTCATAGTTTATAATAAAACCCAGTGATTCTAGAATGGATACTGTTTGCCTAACATTTTGCTCACAGTTTTTAAATGAATCAGCTATTAGACATAGATCATCTAAGTATATTGATGAGATATATCCTAGAGATCTTAGTAAATATATCACAGGCTTCATCAATTTGGTAAAAACTAACGGTGCTGTATTTAGCCCGAACGGAAGCACATTGAATTCATACAATTTTTCATTAAATGTAAAACGGAGAAACTTTTTGAAGTCATCATGTATTGGCAACAAAAAGTAGGCATCCTTTAAATCAATTGTACATAGAAATGAATTTTTTGAAATTAATTTTATCGTAGTTCTTAGATCTTCCATTTTAAAGTGATTGGTCGGTATAAATTTGTTTAATGATTTTAGATTTAATATAAAACGTTTTTTCCCATTAGGTTTAGAAATTAAGAAAATACTTGATATATATTGTAATTCACATGATGTACATTCAGATATCGCGCCCGATTCTATAAGTTCATCTATAGCAAATTGAAAATCAATCAGTTCGTCATGGGAATAATTTTTTGGTAATGGAATAAAATCCTGTTTAGGAATCGTAAGAAAAGGTATTTTATACCCTTCTTTGATCCACGATAATATTAAACTATCATTAGTAAGTAAGCGCCATCTTTCGTGAAAATAAGACAATCTGCCGGCGGTATGACGTACCTCGTCTACCGGCGTGTCTGAGTCTGCCCGCGCGAGCGCTGCGGCGGCGCTAGCGGCGTCCGCTGGTGCCCGGAGGCCGCGCTCGGCGGGGGCGCTTGCGTCGGATGAGGAGCTTGGTATCGGCGAGGTTGCTGCGTCGCAGGTGTTGACCTCCTTACTCCCGCCTGCCTCGTAAACGGAAGCGGAGGCTTTGAGTTTAAAAAACGTTGTTGACCGGGTTTATTTTGTGTGTAGTTTGCAGGTCTAGGCTGGCTCTGTGCTGAAGTCTTCATTTCAGCTCCAGATTTATTTATTGCTTTTGCAGATCTTAGAGTGTCCGATAGTTTTTCCCCAAATAGAAAACTGTTGACATCCGTGGTATATAAGTGGTCCTTAATATCCTTTTTTATAGTAGAGGTTACGAAACTTCGACGAGCCATAGACTCCACATATTGAGAATCGCATAGGAGCCTAATCCCATCGATCAGTAACTTAATAACCTCAGCATCTTTGGTTTGACTTGCGAATATTTTCGTCAAGGCCTGACTAATACAAGATATTGCAGTTGCTTGTTGGTTTTGTTTTGATTCGATAACCTTGTCTTTTTTAACCAGATTATCGGATAATGCAGCTTTTACTTCGGGATTTAAACTTGGGGCGCCAATCTTCAAACAGTTTTCCGGTAGATGGTGTTTTTCAAGTAGATCCTTTTTCATATCTTTAGAAAGGCCCGTAGTGGCAATATGTTCCCAACGAACGGCGAGTTCAGCTTGTATTGCTTAGGTTTTATTTTTGGAAGGAGTTTCACCTAATAGTTCCAAAATGCTTTCATCCAAGACAATGGCAGGTTCTGATGATGCTGTCGATGTCGTAGGTAGATTAGGATCCGTGCTTAAAAGGTCAGGTTGTGTGATCTGTAACGTGGAATCTTGGATTCCGTTAGGAGATAACTCAGTTGTGTTATTTCCATCATCAATAATGTGTTCATTCTCGATAGTACACTCCGCAGAGTCTTCATGGTGGGTGTCTAAAAAAGAGAGAGCAATAGTACGTACTTAGACAAAAAAAATACTATGCGCTCATAAAGTAGGTCACAGGCTCATGACCTGTACTCAATAAAAAGTTGCGAAGGTACCATCCTCATAAGATGAACTCAACGCTTATTTTAATTGTAAAATAACATAACACAAGGCGGTAGTCTTATAAACTACCCTCAAGTATTTTTATTGTGAAGGCTGCACTCTCGACCGAAGTGCACTCAACACATACATATTTTACACATATAACTATGTATTATATTAGAAACAGTAATAGCATAAATACCTTCTTGTAATGACAACGCTAGATTTGAATCCTCAGAAGTTACACTCGAAGACCTCTTTCGAGTACGTCTTTTCAACTTCTTTTCTAGCTTTTTTATCTTTCGTAGAATGTAATCATCACTATCACAATCCTTGTTCTTGCGTTTAGGCATTTTTAATCAACTTTTGGATAGTAACTTGACGGTTGAAACAAAAAGAAATAGTGAGACGTAGTGAACGGCCGAGCACTTGAACGCGAATGAAAATGGCGATCCCGATGTTGCCATATGAAAAGTACAGCTTGCACATTATATTTTTTTCATGATATTTTTATTTATCTCTCAACTATAGCGTATGAATGGCCACACAATACGTGCTACTACAAGTATTCTAATCTCGAAGACGAAACAAAGTATAATCATACTACAACGCACGCCAGCGTCCTGACGAGCGCGCGCGTGACACTCGACTGATATAATACCCGCCGGCGGGGCGCTTCGCTGTAGGTAATTATCGGATGTACCGCGCGGAGTGAGCCAGGCCTGCTCGTGGCATGTTTTTAAAAATACAGCGGACAGTGCATGCAATAAAATTATTATTAAAAACACAACGCGCGCGACACTCGCGACGGATGGACTGCGAGGTTCGCTTAGAGCTCGTGTAAAGCGTGCGTCTGTGTGCGTGAGTCTGATTTCGAGCGTTTGTATGAAGCTTCCGTACTGTTTGATTTATCTACTGTGTAAATACCTTCACATACTAAAATACTTGATAATCTACTATTATAAAAATAAGTCGGGTTTTCCTCCCTGACGCTATAAGTCCAGAACGCACGAACCGATTTCCACGGTTTTGCATTCGTTGGAAAGGTCTCGGGCTCCGTGAGGCTTATAGCAAAGAAAATTCGGGAAAAGGGGGTAAAACAGGATCCACGCGTACGAAGTCGCGGGCGGCCGCTAGTATTAAATAAAGTAAAAGTGCAGACCTTTAGAATGTACATTAAGATACAGCTACACTAGGCAAGCTTGTAAAATGCATTTTCAATCTTATGCCTTTGGGATAGAAGTGTCGGGTTTGCAATTTTTTGCCTTTGAACGACGGGTGCGGTGAGATTGCATTCTGTTCATACCCCGTTCATCCCGAGGTCGTCGGGGTAAAGCTAAAAGCTACTTGGTGTAAGCCATAAGATCATAGTTGAGTATAAGACATGGTCAAAATATTTAACTCTATCCACTCTATCCCACTTTTTAAAGACCTATCATAAAGGATGACTACTCCAAGTAGTATGGAGTCGAACAAAGAAGCAACACCTTCCCTAAAATTCTTATCAGTCTGTCATACTTCAGGAGTGAAATCGAATTATCTATGTTTTAAAATATTACACAGACACAAAAGATAGGTACTTCACCCTTTCTTCTGGCAAAGTCTTTTTAGCACACTGTATCAAAAGTTTAGTTACGCAATATTAATTCTGACATTACGGTTGATCAAAGCTTAAAATTTTATAATAGACCAGTACAGACACAGTCTGTTTTTTATAATAATTAACAACAAGGGCGTTACCTTAATTTTAACTAGCTCCTATTTTGCGTTATCGATACTTCTGTTACACGAATAAATATTTCTGATTTCATCAAAGTTGACACAAGCAAATAAGGAATATCCTATCAGGACTGCTGCCCTGTTGATGACATCCTCACAAATCCCGCTACCACCCGCACTCTGGGCCGCGTGAGATCGCATGAATACGGGAGAGCCCCTTCATTCACAAGAGAAGAGGCTCGTTACCTGCCCCAGTCAAATGGAAACTTTTATCGTGGAAGCGTCCCCCGAGACTGGCTAGTTTAGGTAACTATTCGGCTAGGTATTTTGGACAATACCTGTGTACTTACGACAATGAATACTGGCAGGTAGCTAATAGCTCACACGATAGTTCCTAATAGTGCACATTATTACGTACATAGTGCACATTATTACGTACATAGTGTACTATAAGGTTAAATTCCAGTCATATTACGCTACCAATTAATTATTGGACAAAACACCCCTTGAAAGTTCATTCAAAGTTCAACATTCAGTATGCTGAATGTTACTTCAAATGCAAATTGCAACATCGCCTTTTAACCTAATACTATTTAATATTCTAATTCAATAAATAACTGTAACTCGACTACATGGCCCTTAGTGTCCAATGACTAGAAGTTTACTTATTTCTTTTCTAAAGATTGAGTATCTACCTATCTATGTACATTATTGTTATGGTAAAAAACAAATAAGTACCTAACTATTATTATTACTTAGTAGCTGCAAGTTGCAAGAAACGCCACATTAACAGGAAATCTTATCACTACGAAGCGATGTCTTCCAGACAGCTCGGAGAGGAAGCTTCTAACTCGTCCTATTTTCCTCCGACTACAGTTAAACTTTCCCTTGGGACTAACTTACGCCCATATTCACAAACATTACTATGAGATCTCACAGTGCGCGTGGACGCACAGGGTGACACACGAACCAATCACAGAGCCTTATTCAACGCTGAGCGTTCGATTTGCTGCTTCACTTAAGCAAGTATCGTTTGTTAATACGGGCGTTAGTTTTCGATGACTGTGTAGTTTTTGGCGGTCAAGTTGTAGATCCTCTGGCTACACATGGATTCTGTGTTGTAGGTGAATAAAATTGTAGGTAGTAGTGCTGTGCGAGCTGAATTACACTGTATCGCGTCGTAGCAAGACTCGCATTTATTTAAATCGTCTTGTGGAGTAATTCTTCTGTACCTTGGTACTATTACCGTAGTACTTATTATTATTCTGTGCTATTACTTATTCTGTGACATGGACTTGCAGCGGTACGAACAAGAGATGGGAATTGGGAATACTAGTTCCGATATTATACATTAACCCACATATCTAAGTATCGTTTGATCTTCAACGTTCAAGGTCGTTCCAAATTTCCTTACATCATGTGAGTATTAAGGAATAGACGCTGACTGCAAATAATACGAATTACTTATTACCAGGGTAGTAAATTACAGGGCAGAGCAGACTGCTATGTCTTGCTGCTGTCTTGTCTGGCAGTCTAGCTTTAACATAAATCGTGTATATTTTGGTTGTACATATAAATTACTATGTAATGTAATAAAAAAATAGGCACATATTATGGTTTTCCCGACCATGAAATGTTCAAGTGTAAAAGAAAAGCTTGTAAAATAAAAATAGAAAACATTTTATACTCCCACTCAATTGACATCCGCTCATGCCAAGTCCAACAGATTGGCCTGTTAGGCTTGGCAAGAGGGGAAAATGAATAAAAATAGGTAGTTTAACAACTATATAATTTTAGAGACCTTGATTTTAATAAAATAGAAAAACTAATTAATAGGTCTTGAATCCTTGAAATTTTCAGGAATATGAACTCTTGAAAATAAAAAATCCAACGCACTCATAAAAAAAACTTTTTGAATCGATAAGAAACTGCTTACGTCATCAAGAAACGTTCCGTTCTTCAGCTTAAGCCAATCAACGAAGCAATCGAAGTCGCTGAAAAACTTTTTGCTTTTGAAAAATGCAGTGAAATATCCAGGGCTTCGAATTGAATTGGAGGCAGGTGCAGGGCCGTCACCGAGCGCCAATTAAGAGCTGTAATGGCGCGCCGATCCCGCCGGAATCTCATTACGCCGGAGACAGACCCGGCGGCGGCTTGGCTGATAGCGATGGAGTTCACGTATGTATGTGTACTTTGATTACCATGTGTCAAATGATGAACATGAGAGAAAATAGTTACTGATCTCAGGACTTCCTAAAAAAACCCTTTTGCGAGACACAGTAGCTATGACAAAATTGGATCATATTTTTATGGCTTGACTGATACCGATGGAGATTCCTTTACGTATGTACATAGATACTTCTGATTGCTTAAACATAATGGTGAAACTGGAGAAATAGCTACTGATCTGAGGACTTTTAATGTAATAAATGGAAGATTATTACCATTGTTTCAAAATGAAAGTCATGATGTCACCAAGTGCTTGTTTTAGTGCACCATCGCTAGCACATCAAACACGTTATGTTATGTGCAATCTAACACCTTCACATTACATAATGCCTTAATGTAAGCTACATCAAGCTACGTCTGCCGTAGTTAAAATATTCGTTGCCGTACACAAACGCTTGCAGTAGAACCCCCGTATATCTAGTGAAATTAATTTGTTAGTTATTGTTTCTATACAGGGTGTTTCTTGTAAGGTGTCAAGCCGAAGGCAGGTGATAGGTGAGGACTAGACCTATCGATTTCACCCCCATGTATGTTCTACGATTTTTCGTAGTTTAGAAGTTATCGTTAATTTTGTGATTTTTTTAAATTTTATGACCTAGTAGGCTTTAAATTTTTTTATCTTTTTTTTGGGTTAACTTTTCTCAGATTTCTTTTTTTTTGACAGATTCCCTAGTAATTGCAGATGTTTGAAAAAAATAATCACCTTCCTATCTTTGATGCAGGATACAAAATGTTTGCTAGAAAAATAAAAAATATGCTTTTAGCAGAACATTCTAAAATTTTCAACTTAAAAGTTTGAAAAAAAAAGAACTTCCATAGGTCCAAAATAATTTAAAAATTGCGCAGTTTTCTACATTTTCATAATAACACAAAAAAACATGTACCAATAGTTTATTCTGTAATCGCTCTACTAAAGTAGTAAGTCGGAGATTCCGTTACATGTTTTTGACTTTCTTAGGACTAACTAATGTTTGCAATCCACTAAGTTTACGTTACGTAGAATACGTTTAGAGACAATAACTGAACAGAACATTTTTTATCCACAACGAGGAAGCTTTTGCCCTTCATCTGACCTGATGGAAAGTTGGAAACTGATGGATGATCAGCGAGCTTCACCCGGAATTCTAAACCACAGAGGAATTGGCTGTTCTAAATAGGTAGTCTTACCACTAGACCACAGTGGTGATTGTTACTTTACGATTAAATTTGATATACCTACCTATAAAAGTGTGAGAGAAAGGGAAAGAGTGTGTGTGTGTGTGTGTGTGTGTGTGTGTGTGTGTGTGTGTGTGTGTGTGTGTGTGTGTGTGTGTGTGTGACCTGAATGCACATTCGACAACGACGCAAAACAATTATTCGTAAATTTACAAAAGCTTCTTGCATTCTAATATGGTTTTGTGCTTCAGTCAGCTTTGTCCGCAGTTCATCAATATTTTCATATTCCCTTTTGTATACCAGATGAAGAGCAAGAGCTTCCACGTTGTGGATAAAAATAATCTTTTCAGTTATTGTCTCTAAATGTGTTCTACATAACGTAAACTTAGGGGATTGCAAATACTACTTAGTCCTAAGAAAGTCAAAAAAATGTAACGGAATCTCCGACTTACCACTTTAGTGGAGCGATTACAGAAAATAACGGCCTATTAAGTACATATTTTTTTGTGTTATTATGAAAGTTTAGAAAACTGCGCAGTTTTTAAAAATATTTTGGACCTATGGAAGTTCTTTTTTTTTCTCATATATTTCAGTTGAAAATTTTAGAATGTTCTGCTAAAAGCATATTTTTTATGTTTCTAGCAAAAATTTTGTATCTTGCATCAAAGATAGGAAGGTGATTATTTTTTTCAAATATCTGCAACTAATAGGGAATCTGTCAAAAAAAAGAAATCTGAGAAAAGTCAACCCAAAAAAAAGATTTAAAAAAATTAAGCCACTAGGTCATAAAATTTGAAAAAATCACAAAATTAACGATAACTTCTGAACTACGAAAAATCGTAGAACATACATAGGGGTAAAATCGATAGGTCTAGTCCTCACCTATCACCTGCCTTCGGCTTGACACCTTACAAGAAACACCCTGTATATGTATGTGTTTACAGTTCTATCAAGATAGGGGCGGGCGTTGTCGGTGGCTACACCCGGTAAAAGCAAGAAATACAAAAATTTCTACAGCGCAGCATAAGCGGTCTTTTCGCTAGCGATATCTTCCAAACACCTTCAGAGTCTTCGCTCTTCCCTTAGCGTAAACGATAAGTGGATAGATGTTTGTTATTTCTTCGCACAAAAACTACTAGACGGATTTTGATGAAACTTTACCATACATGATAGCTTAACGTGGACGTGGAAAGCATTAGGGGAGGCCTATGTTCAGCAGTGGACGTCCTATGGCTGAAATGATGATGATGATGATGATAGCTTAAACATCAAAATAGCAATAGGATAATTATAATATGTAGTTACCCACTTTTTATTCATATCGACTTAAAGCTATAATAAATAATAAATAAATTATATTCGATTCGCAGTAAGCCACCCAACCAGATTGCCATACGCAAACATCTATAACAATATTCATCACAAATTAATTTGGAACTATCGTAATTAATTTTCCGTTTCGGATAAGCCATCCTCGGGCTGTATAATTAATTTGCCACAATTAAATTAGTCGATGGATCTGCTGACATTCCATTTGTCTATGCTAGCTGATAGTGACGCGCATTCATTCTATGGTCTGTAAAATCAAACTGGAGATCAAACAAAGTCGATAATTTTAACAATATTTCTTTTTTTTATTTAATCATATACTAATTAAAAAAAAACTAAAACTTATGTCATGCAAATAAAATTACTTTAAAAATATTTCGAGCATAATTACAAAACGTTTTGTTTTAACGTATCTACCTACTTGATTATTCAAAATAAAATTAATGCAGAAAAAACTAAACGTTATCGCATCATCGCTATTAATAACTCCGTGGTAAATTGAGTCGTGTTCGCCGACATTAATCAGAGCGCTCTGTCATTATTCAAAATGGCGGCCGGTCGTTAACCGCAGCGCGTCGATACGGCGCGCGGGGGTCTCGGCCAATCACAGCGCGCGACGCCGTCTCACCGCTCACTCACCCAACCCAGTATTATTCCATATCTCCACGCGCACGCCCGTCACCGTCAAACGTGCAAAATAAACAACCATGGAAGACGAAAACGAATACGCCAACATGAAAACAACATTCAACAACAAACTGAACGAAATCATCAAGGCCAAAGGCGTCAACCACCAAATATTCAACCCGCTGTCTTACGCGACCATGATCTCAAAGGTGGAGCACGCGAAAGGACTAAAATTCGGTAAGACCCCCGCTGATTACGCCCGCTTGAAGAAATATGACATTTTAGAAATCGACGGCGTCAAAAGACTCGTTGTGCCGTTCTTTAGTAGCACCACCAGTAGTGGGAATAAGACCAGCTCAGCGATCCGTATGTTTGTTCATACAGACGAGATTTTTGATATATTGCACACCGCTCATTTGAAGAGCGGGCACAAGAGCAGACAGGGCATGACTCAAGAGGTAAGCCAGTTCAAAAATATTACGCGAGAAATGATAATGATCTACTTGGGTTTATGTGAAGTTTGTCAAGAAAAAGTTGCAAAATTTCACGAGAGAGAAATCAAGAAGAGCTATATTGACTTTATAAGTATGTCTGCAGATCAACATGGATACAATCTTATTCTTGTATACTTGGACGTCAAAACCCAGTTCGTGCAGCTGCGACCTTTGAAAAATACGGAACTTCAAGAGGTGACTCAATCTCTTTTGGATATTTTCACTATATTTGGCCCTCCTGATTTGTTACAGGGGAATGTAAGTAACGAATTTGGGAGCAGTCTTGCAAATGAAGTTTGTTTGTTTTGGTCTGATTTTAAATTTAATTTTATAAAGACAGAAGATAGAGACCAGTTACTTGTGGAGTGTACTATCAGGGTGACCGAGATCCTCAATGCTTGGGTGGAAGCGAATAAAACCATGGAATGGTCGGAGGGGGTGAAATATGTCCAGTACATGAAGAACAGGGATTTTAACCCTACACTGAATCGTTCAGCTGGTGAGGCTTTGTTAGGCCATAAGTTTGGGAGATCTGGTACTAGAAAAAGAAGTTTGGACCAGGCTCTTTCGGACAAAGAAGAAGAATCAGATGCGCAAGAAGCAATGAATTCTGGAATTGACAAACAAGATGTACCCATCAAGCAATACGCTCCGAAAAGAATTAAGTTGGAACAGGTTGATAATTCTGAAGTGCCACACTTGATAGTGTCAAATATCAAAACGAATGATGAAGACGAACCTGAAAACATTTTGTCATGAGTAGACTACTGTAAATATTTTCGAAAATCCTTTTGAAAATTAAATAAGTAGGTAACTTGTTATTGTAAGAAAATAACTTTCCTTAGATATTACTATTAAATAACTCTCATAACATTTTGCGATGTTTAGATATCCTAAAATAGTGTTGCCAATTTTATGAAATAAAATACTAAACGTAATTATTGTTTGTTTTATTTAAAAATCCTTTTAGTGATATTTTTATAAGTAGTTAAAAGGCCAATACTGCATATTAATTAAAGACTATTAAAATACCTAATTGATGATAATTTAAACAAAATTATTTTAATAACAGTACTAAAAAAATATTACATTTTGAACCTTATACCAAAGCCTATAAAATTTAAAATCTTTTGGTATGCTTCTCCAAAAGGGAAATAATGAATGAGCTGTCAAAGGGCCAGGCATGTTAATTCGACGAGCCCCTACTAATTTGTGGGATACACACGGTACTTTATATTGGCAAACATATTTATTTAGTAGGATAATTATTAAGTAGGGACAGTAATTGAATTACGTTTTGCTATTAGTTTTCCTGAAGTATAATAAACAGTGTATAAAATAACGTCGGTACCTTTCAAAGGGCTTCCAAAACTACTTAGGTACTTAACCTTTACCCCTAATTCTTACCTATTTAAAATTGACGTCATAAAGTTACACTTTTAGAAGTAAATAAGATGCCACATTTTGTTTAACTTATAAACCAACATCCATACAGTCTATAACAAAAACCTAATTACAGTTTCAAGCCCAAGTTTTAATTTTTAAATAGGAAACATTAATTAGTGATTACTAGTACTACTCGTAGTATGTACCTATCATCATCATCATTTCAGCCACAGGACGGCCACTGCTGAAGATAGGCCTCCCCCGATGACTTCCACATCGCACGGTTGGTAGCGGCCTGCATCCAGCGCCTTCCTGCTACCTTTATCAGGTCGTCAGTCCACCTTGTGGGTGGACGTCCTACGCTGCGTACCTATACATTGTTCTAATTATGTATCCATATCCAGGGAAGCTGAACCACACGAAATAGCGACTTCATCGACAGTCTAATATTATGTACCTAAGCCGTAGAACTATTAATTATCGTCTAAAGCCAGGTTTCCCGTCGTTCCTGCCCGTATTCCCCGCCTCAGAATAAAATTTACATAACTCAAAATGACCACATGACAGGGGCAGTGCAACCGTTTGTCACTCCAGGATTAGCAGACCTGGATCCAAGGCTATGATGTTTTTATCACATAGGTAGGTACATACTGCTTAGATCGGTCGGCATTTTTTGGTATACGGTCAAAAGACTATAATACTAACTTATTTATTTAGGACAAACTTTTGAGAAGGCGCGATACGAACATAAAGTCGTAATAAAGCGAAAAAAAAAACACATACCTATTTCATATTTTTGCCTTAGAAGCTTTAGCAAAAGTTTTAGGGTACGCTGTAAAAGGAACGCAGAGCTAGTTTTTGTTGTAAACCAATAATAATAAATAGTTTTTGTTTTTAAATGTATTGTTTCACTATCAATAAAATGGACACTTACCTTTAAGCAGCACAAGAAGTCGCCTTTCACGCAAGACCACGTCAGCAGGTTTTACCTGAAGCAGAAAACCGTCTTAAGTCAACTGTAAAGTAAATTTAAAAAATCACAAAGGTTCAGTCTACCGCACACAGTCCAGGGACGCGACGAAGCGTCAAAAGATGGTAAAAGAAGGAAATCTTATTATGTAAGTGCTTACTGTAAATTGCAGCAACCCTTACCGCTTTGACAAACAAGGAACCCACCTGGCGGGTCGCTCATTACGCGCGTGAGGGCGCCCTAATCTGGCGCCCGGGCCACATTCCCGCCCACTGAACACGCAAAGGTTGCCAGTGTTCCCGCTGTCCTCCTTGACAGGGCTGCGGGAAAAACAAATGAAGATCTAACAAAACTTAAAAAAAACAGGATACCGACGGCTGAACATAGGCCTTCCGCAAATAATTTAAATATTGCCTGTTGGAAGCGGCCTGCGTCCAGCGGCTTTTTGCAACCTTTATAAGGTGTACCTTGTAAGTGGAGGTTGTGGGTTTGACACCTTGTGAATCTGACGTCTCAATTACGCTGAACTTGCTAGCTATGTGCATAGATAAGAATAAGGCTATGTGGCATACAATCAATATAATATGACAACAACACGTGGTCAAAAAACAATGAAGATAGAGATTAAAAGAAAGTGAAAGTATGTTGAAACCCATATTTGTTAAAGGTTTTTACCCAACTACGGCAAAGCAAAAGGAGGGTTATGAGTTGATGATTATAGATTTGCGACAGACAGACCACGCTTTGCCCATGGGCATAGCTACGGGCAAATGCTAGTATAACATACCTATACATAGATAAGTATGTTTGTTCAGCCCTGAGTCACCCTGAGTCCGCCGAACAAGGATGAACCTCTAAATTGTAATCCGAGCACAAACATCTGTGAGCCGCGCCCTCGTTACCGCGATTACCTTACGAGCGGACCCTTGTACGATGTATGGGAAAAACTTCTGTTTGCCCGGGGAAAAGAAGTCTATGTTTATCGACAGCAAGATGCTGTGTCCTCAACTTTTGGGTTAGGTGGTAAATGTAGGTTGCATCCGTTGATTTTCTTTCTGCTTGATTCTGTTAAGAACAACTGAAAATAACTATAGCCAAAATCCCAATTTTCTATTTTACTCTGTGAGTAATTTACGTTAGGTGTTCTCACTAGCGACTGCGTAAAAAAATGTCATTAAAATGTATGACACATTGTGCAGCGGCTCTAGCGGCTACTTTCAAGAAATAAAATCTTCATAGATTTTTTTGACGTACTCGCTAGCGAGCACACCTAACGTAAACTCACGGTAAGCACACTGATTCAAACATATTTAAGTTTTGTATGGGTGCAAACACAAACCATTATACTTACAAACCTACCCCAGGAGAAATGTAAAAGCTACACAACAGTTACAAATACAGCTCACAACTTTAGGTACAACTAGGTAATCAATCAGACAAATAAGCAAAAATTCAACCTCGTCGATTCTTATTTTTATCACTAAAAAGAATATGGTCACACCTAAAGTAGTCTTAACTCTTTTCGGTATTACACATACTCATATGAATTCTAAAATTCTACTAAACTCTTACTACTACTACTCTTTAATCAAAAAGCCGAGCGGAGGCCTATCCAGGCCGGGCCTTTGACATGGAAATCCGCAGCAATGTACGGCTAATTGGCGGTTTCAGCTCAACTTGCCTGCTTATTCAATGGTGAATTTCAGGCCAGGATTTTGGGGTTTTAAATTGAATAAACTGACTGGTTTGTTAGGGCTTGTTCCCAAGGAGACATCCCGTTTTTTGCAGGATCCAGTTTAGTAGTTAATCAAACGAACATCCCGTTTGCAGTGTCTCATAAAAAACCGATCCGTTCGAATTCGTAAGTCGAATTTCAAACACACATAAATGCGTGTTCACACGACAGCCCAGTTTTGCAAATGAAAACTAGGAAAACACTACTCAAAGTAGAAGATTATTTACCTATTAATAATTATGTTTCATGGATTTAACACAGGCTTGATTTCTTAAATAGGTACATAATACAGAGGTAAGACCTACGAAATCATAAAAATGAATGAAAATGAGGCTGAAAATAATTAATTTCATCCGCAGCTTTTCTCAGCACTCGCCCACTTTTGTCCCAAAGCAGCCGTAGGGTTAATAAATGTTGAAAAGTTTTGGAACTAGTTTCGCAAAGGCTTTCACATTTTCCCCACAGGCTAGGCTATGTAGGCTACAACTATAATAAACACATTAACAACAAAACTCTAAACTTACCTGTATATCCTACACTAGCGGCCACCCGCGACTTCGTAGATACGCGTGGATCCCGTTTTACCCCCTTCATCTATCTTACGCGGTTTAGATTTTTTCATACAAATGTTTTCTCCCACTAACTCCCGTTTCCGTGGGAATTTTGCAATATCCTGTTGTACCATGCTTTAAGTTTACTAAGGTACCTGCATGCCAACTTTCAAGCGTCTAACTTGAGCGGTTTAAATTTTCCATACAAAAGGATTTTCCCGCTAATTCCCGTTCCCGTGGGAATTTCAGGAAATATTTCTTAGTGCACCTCTACGGTACCTAAGCTACGTCCCTTCCAAATTTCGAGTGCCTACGTTTAGCCGTTTAGGCTGTGCGTCACTATAGTGATAAGTCAGACTATAAGCACCTATAAGTCAGTCAGTTTCTCCTTTTATATAATTAGAAGATTAGTTCTCGTAAACTGGACCCAAAGTGAGGAAAGGTATCCATCTAACCCATAAGGGCCTATTCTCAAGGCCATTTCCGCGAGCTTAAGAAGTAATTAACAATAATTAGTAGCAATAATGGCAACCAAAACACACGCGGCAACCATTCGGCTGGTAAATTAACACGTCACAATACAATCACGCCACAGCAAGGTCAGGCACGGAACTAAAGTAAAATTACCTGAAAATAACGCCATTAAATTATTATTAACCCACTTAAGTGTCCTAAGCAGAGCGGGTAGTTGAACAAACTTCATTTCCTACTCTTTGCTGCTTGCAATTTTAATCGCTCCTGTTTAAACGGTTTTATTTGCGCTTTTAATTTATTAGTTACTTGGTGTTTAATAAAAGCCAAATAGAAAACTGCAATTACGTTTTTACTCTCTTTATAAACATAATACTAGCGGCTATCTCCCAATGTGAATCTCTAATAAATATCTTCTAAAATTCCTCAATATTGGTTCAGCAATTCATAAAACAGTTCCACACAAAAACTTTTAAATATGATAGTCATCCTTGGATAATAATAAAATCAAAACCTTTCGCAATCCATAATAAATTATTCTTCATCACACCTGAATGGCGCCTGAGGCTACATAGCAGGCAACATCACAAAGACTCGCAGCCACCGCGCGGCTAATTCAGGCGCGGAGCCGCATACAAAGTTTAATGGAGAAACTTTGCTCACTGAACAACGCACCGGTTGGACAAAAGATGTAATGTATAACGTTTCGTAATTTCTATGGACGGGCTACTCTTGTTGAGAACGGGGGAATTGTATTAGGAGTGAGTACTGACCACACAAACATTACTATGAGGCCTCACAGTGCGCGTGGACACACAAAGTGACATACGAAACAATCACAGAGCTCTATTCAACGTTGTGCCTTCGATTTGCTGCTTCACTTAAGCAAGTATCGTTTGTGAATGGGGGGTAGGTACTTTGTCATAGACGACATGAAGAAATGTAGAAGAATGTGTTGTATCAAGCCATGTGTAGATCAACCTATCTGAAGTTACTCGTAGAGTTCTGCAATCAAATTATGAAAGATTTCTTAACTTTTACTGAAAAAGTAACATTGACTAATTTACGTTACAATCCAAATGAATCAACCAATTCATTTTTCCACTCAATACCCACGTTCTTCTCGAGTGATTCTCCAATTGTACAGCGATACAAGCGAAATAAAATTACCATTTTTTTCCTGACAAGCTCACTCATCTGTTTGCGATTTCCGCGTATTTTCAAATATCAGTGAGTAACGTATTGAAAGGCCCAATCAAAATTGGCTCGTACGGGGAAAGGTGCATGCATAGTGTTGGCAGATGCACCATTGTTCAACTTTGTAACTTGATAACTATAATACTGGGACAGAAGTTGCGGGACGTCGAATGCCACTCATGCCCGTTTTCACCATCAATTCCTAATATTTAAGTGAGCCCTATGGTAACACATAATATGAATTTTGTTGTCTTTGTTGGCTCACTTAAAAATTAGGAATTGATGGTGAAAACGGGCATCAGTCTGTCTGAAAGCTAGTGTAGGATATGTAATGGCAAAAGATTTGAAGTTTAAACATATTTAGTATTAAAAAACAGGTAAGAACCTGTTTTCTTCACTGTTGCCTGCTATCATTAAAATGTGTATGGGTATACATACACATGTAGGTATTATCAACCGAATTTCGTCCTAATTAAACTTCCTTTGTTTCAATTCAACTTAATACCATCCACTGCTGACCAAAGGCCTCTCCCACGTTTTCTACAACGACCCGTCCTACGCTAGTTACGAGTAGTACGAGTTTAGGCTTTCCGCGACCTTAGACAAAGCAGCTTAACAGTTGAAAAAAATGCACATGTCCACTGGGATATTTTTTTGCGTCCCATGGGACGCAGTGTATGTTAAACCTCACTAGTGCAGGGATTCGAGTTTTAATAACGTCTGCACTTGCCGATAGCGATGTTAAAACTGCTATTATTTTGTTTGTGAAACATTTTTACTTACCTAGTAAAGCTGATTGCAATGGCAATAATAAGTAGGTACCTACTTATTGTTGTTTTCTAAGCTTCTCCGGCAGTTTAGCAGCTTGCTTGGAAAAATCTAATTAATGATAAGTACTTAGACATCTTTTTATTTAACTAGGTATTAACAGAACTAAGGTAAAGAATGAATTTCAAACGTTTTAATAAAACTTTGAACATTGTGACTCACAAAACTAAAATAAGTAAGAAACGAGGTACTTTTCCGAAATAATTTTGCCAACCGCAACCGTTTGGGGCTATTTTTATCAGTGCAAGTTATCGTTGGGATCGAAACCATTCGAGTATCCCGCCCTGAGTAATCAAAGGGCCGCGTTTATTTTAAGGATCTCGATCGAGTTCCGTAGATGTATTTTAGAATGTGCCAATGTAGTCCAGTCAATGAATGCCTTAACGACGGTGTAGAGAGAAATCCGTGGAACACAATTTCTGACCTCGGGACTTTATTTAGACTAGTTAGGAGGTGAACATAGCAAAAGTCCCCGCCCTTAGCCCTTGAGCCGACGGGGAGAGGGGGGTTTAAAGGTACGACTTTTCGGTTTTTCGCTTAATCCTTGGAAACTATGCGTCCTAGTGACATGGCTACTATGAACCAAAAAAAGCTTATTCAATTTGCTACAAGTGAGATAGTCAAGTTTTTCTATATCATGTATAGTTTTGGCGGCATCTGCTCTAGAAGGTCTGTAATATTGGAAATTTTATATTTGTCTTACATATTCCCATCAGGAGAAAATCGACTAAATCAATATTGAGCAAACATTCTAGACATGTGGGAACACGTTAAGCCTAGTTCCAGGGAGGGGACTGCACCGTGCGTATATTTAGACGAACCACTTGGAGCCACTTTTGACTCCTCATCACTCAAAAACTACTGTGTATTAACACTTCAAATTTGGCTCATGTGTTGAGACTTGCTGGATAAACATCAGCTTTAAATTTCGTAAATATACCTCAAACGGTTAATTAGGTATTGACGTTCAAAAATCGACATTTAGAGCACTAAAATCTATCTATCACCTGTGAAATGTTAAAATTTACTGGTTTTTTATTTGTTACTTTATATTTACACAACTACCTATCTGAATGCCAAATTTGAACCTTCAAGGTCATCTGGAAGTGGTTATAATTTGGTCTATAGGTCAGACAAATAAATTTTTGCACGGCAATACCTAAAGAACCGTTTGAGGTATATTTATGAAATTTAGAAAGAAAACTTTAAAATATTAATTATAGTTGCATCACTGACAAGTAAGTAGCGCTATTTAAAAAATCGGACCTAACCTTAAGATGATCCTTATCACCCGCGAAATAAGAGCTTTCTTTGCAGTGCTGCTTACGCTCGATGAGCTTTCGAGTGTACTTGATCATAAAAAACTTAGGCTGAGTTGCACCATCTTTTAAAAACGTCAAAAATCTGTCAAACGCCATACAAAAAGCACCGGTAATCATCATAGTTGCCGTTAAAGTTAGGTGGTGCAACCCTGCCTTAAACTGCTGTTATTAGTTACATTCTTTCGCCACTATATTCAGCTCAAGAATACCTTGCGGCCTTACACATGGTCTATCCCAAATACACACAGTTTTTATCCAAAATACACACATTAACACCGCAGATAGAGTCAGAAAGGGATCTCTGAAAATCTCAAAAGCGGGGAAAACGAGCGAATACGTTAAACGAATGAACGTTAATCGCGGTGAAACTGGTGTAAACTGGAGTAAACCGGAATCCGACGCTAAGCCAATCAAACTTTAAGTCGCCTCGATTTTTAAAAGGCTTCCTAAAGCCGTTCTTTCTCGCATAAGAGCTTAACCATGGTGTATCCACGTGCACTTTACTTTAACACTTCTCTCTTACTTACGTCAACGAAAAAAATCATAAGAAAATTGTTGTGAGAAGATATTGTCTCGTTCAAGTTTGCTAAGCCAGGAAAATTATAAAGGTCAGTGTCAAATCATTAGGTATACAAATTCTGTGACAAAATGAAGTTAATGTGAGAGTTAAATCATGTGATGTGATAAAAATGTAATATAGGGAACCCTTAATACCTAAATAAGCATGAAGAATAAGTAGTTTACGTATTAATTTAATAAACCTTGTCTTATGTCCACTGTGCTCTATGTTGACCAGCCTTCAAGTTGTTCACGAGCGTATTTCTATGAAAAGCTTGTTGAAAAAAGTTTGCAAACTCTGCACTCGTTTTATGTTGTACTTATTTTATGAGATTTTAAACGATAAAAATAAAGTCGGAAGTTTAGATGCTCCATTAAAAACTGTAGTCCCACTTCAAGAGAAGCTTTTACTGTTATAAAAACATTATTATTTGACTCAAACAAATTATTATAAAATAGATACACGAATGAGGAATACTTCAAAGTTTAAACCGATTCAGAATCTTTGTTGTTATTCACTGCGGCATTGACTAGCATTCTCGCAGTCAGATATGCTTATTACAGTAAAGTGATATAGTTGTTACGGTTAATGTGATAAAATGAAAATTATTAATAATAACCGGTTATTATGAATAATTACCGACAGTCGCGGTAAAAGTGATAAATTAATCACATTTAACAGTGATTATTTCATAATTCAACCTTAGTACTAATAAATTTCATAAAAGAGAACAACATCTTGTGTAGGTACTTACGTGCTCGTGTACAGCCAAACTTTTGAACGTTTTGATATCATATATTAATATAATTTGGCATAATGAGTTTGGAATGTTTCTTGCATAATATGACTTTTCCATGATGCCTATAACATAATGTTTTGATTTAAAGTGAAAAATAGGTTAAGGTGCGGCGAGGGTGGCCCTTGGGCCACCCCTAAGCCGCCTATTTAGTTTTATACACACATAAATGACCTCATATTAATCACATTTACCAAATCATGCGGTGATTATTCATAATAACCGGCGATTATTCATAATTTCCACATTTATCACTTTGACCGTAACATAGTCATAGTCTGTTGAAACAATCAAGTTCAACGAACTGTAATAAAATGTTAAGAACTATATCACAATCTTAGTTAACAATCCATATACAACGAGAGCACATCAGTCTACAGATTTTTTGCAAAATTGCACATGTATATTAAAGTACATAGTATGCCACAATAGATGCGATGGAGCGTGCTATGCTCGGATTTTCCCTACGTTATCGAATCATAAATGAGGAGATCCGTAGGAGAACCAGAGTGACTGACATAGCCCGCAGAATCGCTAAAATTAAGTGGCAGTGGGCGGGGCACATAGCTCGTAGAGCAGACGGCCGCTGGTGCAGGAAAGTTCTTGAGTGGCGACCTTGAGCCGGAAGACGTACCTAGCGTGGGCAGGCCTCCCACTAGGTGAACCGACGATATGGTCAAGGTCGCGGGAGATCACCGGCGCAGGACCGGTCTTTGTGGAAATCCTTGGGGGAGGCCTTTGTCCAGCGGTGGACGTGTTTCGGCTGAAACGAACGATGCCACAATATTGATGACACAATAACTAGCAAAATATGCTGCAATGGATGACCACAAAGCTATAAAATATTTAGAACACTTCAGTTTGTCTTGCAGTATCAAACAGGCTTTAGAAAAGCGAAGAGAGATCTTAAAAATAGGCCGCAGAGCAAGGCCTAGCACGAACAGCTTCCGGCCCCAATAAGCGACTGCCGGCCGGCAGCAATTTGCTAGGAAAGTAATCACGGTATCGACGGTTTTCTTTTGCTAAGTGATGTTTTTGCAAGTTAACATTCTAGAGAGATATTTGCATTGGAATAAAACTTTTGTGTAAAGTTAATCGACTTATGGAACTAGGTAGGGGAGGCAGGAGTTACGTGAAAAGTCGCTGGCTGATTCTATGTAGTTGCGACAATCTGAAGACAAAGATAAAAGACAGAATCATATGTCCAGCAGTGGATTGTTACAGAAATTGATAATCACCGAAAGTCCTAAGTACTCTAGTTTCTATTATTTAATGTAAAATTACTCAAAACGTAATTGCCAAAATTGTATGATGTCCCAAAACAAAAAAAATAAGTACCTACTTATTTACTTGCATGAAAAGAAAGAGATAAATTGATAGCAAAAGCTTTCAGCTCTACACAAGTGTGCATGTTTTCAAAATGATGACCATCCACATTCAGAGATTTTCAAAGGCTGCAAGCTTATAATTCCAGTGTTTCAGACCCACATCCAGCTGGCATAGTATAATAACGAGTATGGAGATGTTAGTTGTTTTTGCTAAGCTTTGAGGCCGGTGTGTTATTCCATTTCCATTCACTCCGGGGTTGTTTCAGATGCTGTCATTATCTACCGCTTTAAGTGAGCTCGAGAAAGGTTTGTAATACATTTTCATAATACTTTGTGTATTTATGTCGGCAGTAATGAGGTGTTGCGCTAAAATAAACTAGGGAGGTGACGAAAACAGTTTTTTCTATTATCGATATTCACTTGAATATGTAGGTACGATTCGAAAGTTACTAGCGATCTAAAAATCTAGTTTATTTGTCTCACAATCACGGCTTGCTAAATAAATTGCAATTTCTCGTCTTGTCAACGTCCAGTTAATTAGGTATTGTTAAAAAATTAATATAATCATTTATAATTCGTTCGTTAGTCTGAATAAAATATCGATGAAGCGAATTGGTGTAAGCCATTTTGATAGTTTCATTTTGATATACCTACAGCTAATGAGCAAAAAAATATCGATCGATACATCCATTTTATTCAAACTTAACGTAACCTTGGAAAAGTAAGTAAAACAAACTAGCAACAAAACTGTAAAAACTGCATAAGCAAACCAACATAAAATTGCAGTCGTAGTTTTGAACTGTTTTTAGCGGGGCCAACACTCCGCACGCCAAACGAGCAAAAAACTGTCCACGCCGATCGCAGTTCCCTGTACATCGGCTAAGTGGCAGTTCCAACGTGCGTGTGGATTCCGTATAAACAAAACAACATAAATCAGACTACAAAATGAAGCCAAACGTCCTAGGTAGGTCCTAGGGAGTTAATTTTTTCAAATCGCACTTCTTACCTAGCTCTATCTAAACATTAAACATTCACAGTCTACACCTATTTTCCTACTTAAGGATTTGCCACACTGGATACGATCTGCGGTCAGCGGTCAGGTCAAAGTGACCGCAGAACATAAATACCTAAATTGTCGGTCCCGCATCATGAAAAATGTAGGTTCCGACATTGTCGGTCTCTACATTCTGTATTGATGCAATATTACCGTGCGGGCCAGCAAAGAACGCAAACCGCGCCCCTGCCTGATAGATTGTCTTGTCCAGACCTCTGACCGTTGCCTTGACCGACAATGTTGTTCATACATGATGCGGACTGCGTTCATTTTGACCTGACCGCAGAATGCATCCAGCGTGGCAAATCCTATAACTCAAAGGTGACTGACTGACTGACATAGTCATCTATCAACGCACAGTCCAAACCACTAGACGGATCGGGCTGAAATTTGGCATGCAGGTAGATGTTATGACGTAGGCATCCGCTAAGAAAGGTTACGAAACTCCACCCCTGAGGGGGTAAAACGGGATCCACGCGTACGGAGTCGCGGGCGGCCGCTAGTTTGTGTATATAATATGAATTAACTTGCCACGTAGTAAATATGTGTGTACGGAACTACAAAACCCAACTAACCATTTTAGGAAATACGCAGCCAGTTACGCCGACGCGTCCAGTGTTGGCGATTTTACACTCGTCGACGTTTTTCGCGAGCTCCCATCTAGGGATATTCCGATACTAATAAATACGAGTAGGTACTCGATACTTTTGATTCGATACCAAGTATTTATTGTATCGAATCAATTTTGCGATACATAATCGGTATCGAAACAAAAATACTTGGTATCGAATCGAGTCAGCAAAACAACCGAAAACAATAAAAAAACCGAGAACGCATCATACAGAACTGACAGAGCAAAAACAGTCAGCTAATCAGCTTTAATCGGTTACCGAGTTACCGGTATTCGTCGCGTGGCGGCGTGAGTGACGCGTTGTCTCGCGCTGGGCCAGCCGAATTCGTCCGACTTCAGCCAAGCCCGAGCCGAAAGCGAGAGAAGGAGACACCCGCACCCGCCCGCAAATCATCTCGCCATTCCGCCATTGTGAAAGTGTTAAGTGATTGTTTACAAGTAACAAAACAAAATAAAAGTTCCAAAAAGTATCGATATCAGTAACTATCGATACTTTAGGAGTACTTATTTAAGTAGTATCGAAAAAAGATTTGAGTATTATCGAAATGAGTAGGTATCGATACTTAGGTGGTATCGGAACATCCCTACTCCCATCTAGCCACATATCAAGTTGACTGACTTTGATCATTACTATCAAGACTTAAAGTTGAAAATACTGTGAGAAATCGTCATTTAGTGCATCCGTACTGCCTGTAGGTAGTCGCTGCAGCTGAATAATATTTAATTGTGAACAACAAATACGGGTACGGAAATTGCCCGTGTTTATTCGTTCTGCACGCGAGTAGCTTAAACTGATGCTGATGCGCTTATAAATGGACTTGTATATTATTAAACACTCTTTCTGTTGTTCTCAAACAACATAATAAAAATATTTTTACTTGAGTTAAAATGATTCACGAAAAAAAACTGTGACAAAATCGTCTTAGATTTCATTTACCTACATAAAGTCCTGAAATAACGATATCACTTATTATTCTAAAACTGCTCATTAAGTTGTCGACTCATTACTGCTTTCACAATGCCACTGTCGAAGTCATTCATTCATTTCAAAATAGTAGACGTTTCAGCTATTATGAAACATTTTAGGGTGTTTCCTACATTCATTTTTGTAAATATTTTTAATCTCACAATTTGTTGCTCTTTATTTTCAGATAAATTATTCCCGCCTCAATATTGTAATTGTAAACACCTGTATAAATAAAAAGAATTTTCAATACCAGCCCATCGCGGCCGCGTGGGCACCGCGAGTGCATTGTCAACGGCATTGTTCCTCCTTCAATAGAAGCTGGAATATACATTTATTTCTCTCAACGTTGCCTTCTACATAAAACTTTATTATTTAGGTTTTATGGAATAACTTTTATGTTCTGTACTTACTACAATTACCTACTACTTTCATGGTTGCAGAATCCTTTGCACATGGCTGGTACTTTTGTTACAACTCAAATTAATTTTACTGCCTTGGTTTATTTTATGTTCATTATTTTTGCTTTTGGAGTCTGTAGAGAAGGCAGTGTTTAAGTTTCACAAATACAATACTTAAATGTAAGTGTGTAGGTACAATGTAATCGGTATGTATGTAATCGGTTTATAGAAACATGATTTTTAGATACTAAACTAGACCAATGATTGATTCTAGGAACATATTCGCTAACATAATCACGTAGTGTCGAAGGATTTGGAACTCTATACGTAGTAGGTAAAATTCTAGAGACTTTCTTTTCAAAAAAATCTTCCCAAAATTTACTTTATTTGGATCACCTCTATACTAATCTACATCCCAATAATGATGACGTTTTAGGAACAATATCTCCAGCCCCCATTTTAACTGTCTGACAAAGCAATGACCAAAACTGCTTGTTATACATAAAGTGTTCGCGACGCACACAGCGACAGCGTTTCATAAGCGCTGCAAAGCGGTGTATTGAGGCAGCGGCCGGCCCAGACTGTATACAGGGTGTTGTACGTTGGGACAATTTAAAAAATAAATTATAATAAAATAGTTAAACAAATCAAAAGATAAATCTAAATCGCTGTCATCTCGAATGTGGGGCTACCTATACTTGCCTGCTAACATTATTTCCATACTTCTGATATATCGATATACACAGTTAATACTAGTGCACCCGCGGTGTTGTTAAAAATGATATAAATATTTTTGGATATCTCTACATCACATCATTTAGTCCCAAACTAAGCAAAGCTTTTAGTAATGAATGAAAAACCTGCCTACCCTAATTTACCTATAAACTAGGATCACTGAAAAATGCATTACTTATACCGGTGAAGTTTTTAAATATTCGAATTCGTTTGACTTTAGAACTCTTACCTTCAATTTGTTCATTGTTTAATTTTACATTTACTGTATATATCTTTATTACAATACTCGTATAAGCAGACGAGCTTTTCCCTTATAGAGCTTGTTTTTTTTAAATTCCCATTATATTATTTATACGAAAAAGTACAGACAACATTAAAATATTTTGGAACACCCTGTTTGTTCACAATACCAAGTTGTATTGTGCCCTAGCCGCAGTCGTCGAGTGGTTTCGTAGACTTCTGAAAACAGTCTCGTTTTATTTTTTATTTTATTCCATTTTTGACGTGACGAGTTATTGCTTGCACTGACCACTTCTAGGCCCGAGGCGGAGGAAACGAATAGATTTCTTATTTTTCCGTTCTACAAGCGATCCCCTTTTGTATTGTGACAATACTTGAAATTGATATCAACTTTTTCTTGTTTTAGCTAGCTTTATCTGTGGTTTGTTGTTTTAACTGAAGACACTGAAGTGGAGAGTGTAGGCCTCCTTTTGCATCTGGGAAATTAGAGAGAATCATACTCCTGCACTGATCAAATTGACTGAAAGTACGAGTGACCTAGTTACTCAATTAATTAACACAGAACAAAAATCGTTGCTCTTTTGTTTTTAATTATACTTAATTCTAAAATAGTTTTTATATTCATCATTTTTTCAGAGTTAGTGTCACTTTTATAGTTTAAGCGTATATGATGCTTAATAACTATCAACAGATCAGCAAAAGAATCCACATAGAAGAATAATGATATCCTTCAATCCTGAAACCTGAATACAATTTTCAAACGTCAACGTACGTTCTTACCATGCTTTCTGACTCTCTGTAGGTTATTGGCGTAGATAATTAGTTTCAATTGTTTGATTTACTTTGAGGTTCGTTCACTTCCACGTCACACGTCTCCAGCTTGAAGGTTTTAGACGATTCGTTCCAGTTCGTAACGAGGCGTGACCGATAGACGTGCATCAAGTCAGTGCATATCCAGATTTCAATTTTGATCCTTTGAATATTCATTCTTACAAAGTATAGTGAAATTATTCATAATATTTACATACATTAGCGATAAGTAAATTTAAGTAGTTCTTGTTACCTAGTCAGTGTTGTGTGGTACCTAGTGTTGTTGGCCACCATTACGGCGTTGCCAGACGTCCCGATTTTGGCGGGACATCCCGATTTTTAAATAAAATTTATACGGGACAGGCTTGGTCCCGCTTTTCGGAGAGAGACATTCACTTCACCAGACTATTGTTTGAAACGCCATATTATTCTAAAGATTTTTTTTTTATTTCGATTTTGGTATATATTTATTCTTTTTTATTCTAAAGATGAATTTAACGATAGAGTAAATCTGATTTAAAATATTATTTTTTGTAAAAAATCATTTTCTATGGCTACTTTTGCTATCTATTGTCAAATAAACGTAATTTTAAGTCAAATATAAAAATAAATATTTGTAAACCTTTGATTGTATACGTTTTATTACTATGTCCCGCTTTTGACGGAAGAATCCCGCTATTTTCACTCAAAAAGTACTAAAGTCCCGACTTGGCGAAAAAAAAAAATGGCAACGCTGGCCACCAACCAATTTAAGGAATAAAGCAATGGATTGTATATGAATATTGACAGGGCAGATACCTATGTACCATCCTAGACTGCATCTCACTTAACATAAGGTGTGATTGCGGATCAAATGCTTCCTGCTTTGTTCTGTATTAAGAAATATCCTAAAGTCGTGTTTAGAGTTAGTTGAATTTAGTGCAAATAAAGGAAAATTCCTTTATTTAACACAGATCCACCTATTAAACGATCGCCAGATTATTTTTTTATATTTAATTGGGGAAATCTAAGAACATGTTTACTTATTGATCTTATTATAAGCCCTTCAGTATTATTCCGAAGTAAGTTTATGACAGTGACTGTTTCAAGATCGCATTTGTCTTGCACTATTTTCCGTCGGGAGTATGATACGCTGACATACCCGTTATGTAGTCATCGGCCTGAATTGATTGAGAATTTCAAACCCTATACGAGTACTTATACCAAACCAATAATTCTTTTCAGTGCCGCGTAGAGCGCGCGAGTGTCGCAGGAGACGTATCGCCGCCATATTTCACGTGGGCGTTACTTTTCGCCATTTTGTACAGTCGACTACAAAAATCTTTTTACTTCCTTGCGAAATAGTTAAGAAATCCTAGTTCACGATACCACGGAAAACATTCGTATTAGGATCTATACGAATACGAATGTTTTCGGACAGGGCCAAATAGTTTCGGGGCTAAGTGAAAAATGTATTCAGCTATCTTTGATGTTGACTGTACATTTTTTCAGTGGCAAAGGCAACGTGTAAAAATCACTCTTTTTACGAAAACTGACGCTTTCCTTTCCGATTTTCTTTTATGTGCGAAGGGAAACTAACTGAGTTCTAGGTATTGAAAGCACTTGAATATTAACTACTTGCTCCAAATAGATAAACTTAAAACATAAAGTACACTGTACAAAAAAAGATTAAGCAACTTACAAAAGGGATGAACCCCACTAGTCGATCGAAATACTTTTAAGAACTGTCAAAACATAGCTTTTTCCTATAATTTGTATGGACATACTCGTACCCATACAGCAGGTATGCCGCGAATCCACACAAAATAGCGGGTTTGAAAAAAATTGCTAGAAAATGGGCAAGTGAGGAATACAGCGACCACTTCGCGTCCTGAACACTTTTTTTTTTTTAGGGTGGACTGTCTGTCATGAACACTACCGAATCAAAAAATACAAACGATAGGGATACTTACTTGTAGCACATCAAGTCTTCTCACCGGTGATCCACCACATGAAGGTGAAAATGTCAGTTTACTGGCGGACCCGCCTTTTCCCTTTTTCTCACTTTCCAATAGCCTGCTGGATCTGGGGAATCCGATAACAGCCCGAAATCACCACATTATTGCGTATTTTACACTATAATATCAATTTTTAGCCGGCACGAAACACACAGTTTGAGATCTCAGCGGAATAAAAAAAGTCTATGGCAGGATCGAACGTCATTGACAGCGCGTTGGCGCGTAATTCAAATTTCGAACTACGGCGTTATTTGAGCGTTCTCAAATCGACTGATCGATGTGATTTAAAAATAGTGGGACCTACGTTTAACAATGACGCTTACTTAGTTATTTATAACCAATGCTATTTTGTACCTTCACATAGGTATAAGTTCATATTAAATACATATAATACCAATAAATTGAAGTGCAAATCAACAAGTCGATAATAGGTTTCTCAAGCACATATTCTTAGGTCGGAATAGCCTCTTGCGTCCAGGTCACCACCACCTGGCAATAAGAACACATTCCTAATCACTCCTAACTGGCAGCTCTGTCACAGTGTAGGATCTAGCAGTACATTGAATTACAGCATTTTATGAAATCACATTTTGAGCTCATTTATTCAACATTTCGGCCTTGTACTCTCCATCGCTGAACGTAAGCCTGCTGAAAGAATGTCACAATGCATAATTTCCGGTTTTTCAGGAACTTTGAGATCGTTGGTCTAATGAAAAAGATCGGTCCTACAGTACTGTCGAGACGTAATCTCCTTTCAAGATTCCGTTTACTCCACTTTTCAAAAGTTCTACGATAGATACTGAGTATAGATTTGAATACATTTACTTACATTCTAAGGTATGGAGAAGATAGTAAATATTGTAAGATTGTATTGCGCGTTAAAAATCAAGGTCCTAAAACACACGTACGTACGTTTCTCTAGAAACTTCCTGCCCCGTACAACCAAACTGTGTGAATGGACTGTCGTCTGCGGTGTTTCCGGACGGATACGACCTGCAAGCTTTCAAGAGGAGAGCGTATCTTTATCTTAAAGGCCGGCAACGCACCTGTAACGCCCCTGGGTCTGCGGGTGTCTATGGGCGACGGTAATCACTTACTCAGGTGATCCGTCTGCTCGTTTGCCTCCTATCACATTAAAAAAAAAAAAACACAGCCTTGAACTCAATGAACACAATTAAACATCGTAAAACAGTGATCGTCATCACCAAAGATTTCAAGAGCTGTCGAAGTCTGGAATACCCACTCTGTGGCCCACACCTGGCTGTTCATTGATTCCTCCGTGGAACTGGGTCGCCTCTTCAGATGCGATTAGCCGGGCACTAAATAAAGGGACGCCTCGCTGCACCTACGAGACGGGTTTTTGATTGGGAATTAAACTCGGAATCAACCAGCCGTGCCACTTGATAGCTATTGAATAAGACATCGATATCTGTAAATGTGGGTATGTTTACCAATAGAGTGTAGAATATTATGAAAAATCTTTTTGGATAGGTAAATACATATTCTTAATTATATTGTGCTAAACATGTCCCAGCTCTAAAACACTGAATTTCAGCAGGTTACTCTGAGCAGTGGCTCAGGGGTTGCATCTCGTTTGTTTGCTTTTAAACAAGATATTTTAAAGTAGTACAAACAATTTCGTGGGACTCTGAATGCATGAAAAACAATCCAAGAATTGGTCAGGAAAATTTTATGTGTGACTAATTTATTCATTCATCAATATCAGCCAATAAAATATATGAAAAAGAATATACCTACTAAAAGTTGATTATTCATTTATTCATTCATTGTCGAAACATAAACCAGACTCGATTGCTCAAACCGTTTACCTAATTCGTATCGAATCAAAACCGGTGATGGATTCGAATAGTTAAAATGTAAATCCGGGCTTAACGAATGTGAGCGAAAAGAGCGAAACTCGATGTGATTTCACGATTCTCGATCGGGGATCGTTAATGGAAAACACGAGTTGGCCAATCTCATCATCAGGATTATCTTTCGAATGAAATGATTTTTTCGAAACTCAAAAAAGAACCGTTCTGCCTTCTTTTTTGAGTTACTTTTTTCGCAATTTTTTATGAATACAAAAAAAACAAAGTAGGTAACTATTGCTTCTGAAAAGGTTACGTCATAACAGTTCATTTCATTAGGAGTAAAACAGTATTTATGAAAACTTTTCATATCAATTCAGAGTTACAATGCCGCAAACTAGGAATCGCCCACTGTTTACACGAAAACAAACAAAGAGCTTATTTTATTGGCTTCTATTTACTTTTAAGTAAACAATTAATTTCAAATAGGTCATTCGACATTCACGCGACGCAGGTACCGTTTACAAAAACTTGCACGCGACACGAAAAATATCGTAAAACGAGCAGTTTTTCAGAGTTTTCCTCGTTTTATTGAAATTTACGCGGCTGCCTATTGTGCTTAATTAAATTCTTTGGAAGTGCGAACGGCTCGGCTAATGAAGTCTCTCTAAAATTGACCTGCGGGGTTCTTGAGCCGTTCGCGCGTAGAGATGCGATTAGTCTGGGCGAGTCTTTGTTCGTGTGCTCAGTCGTGTTTGTAATTGCTGAGGATCGTGGGTTTTATGTACACAGTATGAAAATAATGGTTCACTGTGGTTGTACGTTTTATTACAGTGTTTTATCATCAACTATGGCCCGAACATGACGTCATGAAGAGGAGTTAGATTCTTAAAAGGAATATCACGAAAAAACCATGCACTTTGCATGCCGCTACCCATTACAATTAAAGGACGAAAATGATGATAGAATTTGAGAATCTTTTCAAAATGTTACTTTACATAGCAAATGCAGTTGCGTAGTAGAAAACTACAGCTTTTAACGTGGTCATTGTACTCTACTATTTTCTAATCTTCTTTGAGATTAACGTTGTATTTTCACGTGCTGCTTTAATTACATTTACTCATCATGGATTCCGTTTCGTAAAGGAACGCTGCACTTTAAAACACGTGCGAAAGAACACATTAGAATTCCCTTTGTCTACGTACAGACGCGTCTTTTTAGACATAACAGGTATTTGCCGAATAGAAATTCCATTTCTCGAATTAAGTACTTTACCACGTTTGCTTTCTATAAGACAGACTTAGGCTGAGTTGCACCACCTAGCTGTGACCGTAACTTTAACGATAACCGGTGTTTTTTGTATGGAGTTTGACAGACTTTTGACGTTTCTCAAAGCTAAAGTAAGATGGTGGAACCCAGCCTTACAAAACAGACATAAAGAGTCTAGCAGTATAAAGTCTGAATATGAAATGCTAGAGTCTGCTCCGATCTTTCTAGCATTCAACGTAAATTAATTAGCTTAAATTCAGACTCCCAACTATTCTATAAGGTAGGACGGAGGTAAACACGAAAACACAGAATTTCCTTATGGATTTCAGGGTATTGTGAAAATTCATGATTCTTATTAGGTACATAACTAGCGGCCGCCCGCGACTACGTATGCGTGGATCCCGTTTTACTCTCTTAGGGGTGGAGATTCGTTAAAACCTTTACCTGCATGCCAAATTTCAGCCCGATTCGTTCAGTGGTTTGGGCTGTGCGTTGATAGATCACTATGTCAGTCAGTCAGTCAGTCACCTTTGAGTTATATTATATTTAGATTTAGAAGATATTAGATACTAGCTGACCCGGCGAACTTTGTTCCGCCTTAATGGCAATAAATAAGCAGACTTTTTTAAATTTCGAACGGGATAAAAAGTATCCTATGTCCTTCTCCTGGGTCTAAACTACCTCCCTGACAATTTTCAGCTAAATCGGTTCAGCCGTTCTTGAGTTATAAGTGGTGTAACTAACACGACTTTCTTTTATACAGGGTGTTAGGTAAATGGGTATATGAGCCGAGACCAGCCCATGTTAACATACTCATATAAATACTATAGTGGTGTCAGAAAGTCTGGGAAAGGTACCATTATTGAGTAATCAGCTGATTCAGTTTTTGTCGCCAAATTGCTTCGTGACACCCCTGAAAATTAATAGTACGACAAACTAGCGTAGATAAAACAAATAACAGAATTCATTATAATTTTCTGCCTAAAAATTTGTGTCTGAGAGGCAAAAACCTTAAGCAATCCCCCAGGAAAATCAGTCCATTTAAAAAGATTTAGCACAAGTCAAATACCCCCTTACCTTATTTGATTCGATTTGGATTTTGGATAAGTAAAAGTAAACAAAGTGGTCAAGAATTAATTTTACTTCATAGACTTACTTATTAAAATAAACTGAATAATCAGGACCGTTCATTGTGGACGTCATTCGGCTGAAATGAATGAACGAACGAATCATTAAACTTGATAACTTTGATTAAGGAAAATGAGACATTGTAGGTAATCATTTAAATTTTATCATCGTAAATCACGATATTGTGTACTAAAAATACCTTAACTAAAAATAAGACACCATTGAAAAAAAACCTTAGGCATTAAAGAAATGTGTCCAACGCACTGTTTAATCTTTGAAGGACAACGAAATGTCAAGAACAACGGAACCGGCACGTGTAGTGCGAGTGAGACGCAAGACGTATCGCACGGCGGCTTTCACTTGCAAGAAAGAGTCGGAAGATCATCGCGGCGCAGGAGTAGGGATGTGTAAGGAGGTGACATTGAAGGCAAAAAATCGATTAAGATTTTTCACGTGTTCAATAATAAATCGTTGAAGGATTTTTTTTCTACAAATAATCAATTTAGGTGCCATTAATTCATTTCCAATCATTAATGGAGACGACATGTGGTTGGGGTTAAGTTTTCATTTCATGATTGACTAATGAAGGTCGAGGTGCCGTAATTACAATCCAGTTGGTCAGTACAGTAGTCTTGCCGATTGTCTATCAATAGCCTATCGAAAGGCCACCCAATCACTCATACTATCGTTAATAAAATATCATATTTTCTAAGAAAAATAACAGCGTTTATCGCAAATTTAGCTAAAACATTTCCAAAAGCATGGCAGATTACGGTTTTCTTAATTTACCAAATAAAACTGTGTTGTTTTTTTTTTCAATGTCTTCTATCAATGCAATGGTATCGTTAAACTAATTTAGACCCATCGATAGTATGAGCGATTTCAGGTAGGTAGGATCTATCAATTAATCGATAATTGATTTTAAGACATTCCTATTGATTACTCAGATGGTTTTCAAACAATTTGATATTTTAATCGATTTTTTGTAATATCAATATCGATTACCGATTTTATGGAAAAAATAATGACCCCGCACTAGTTGCACCGCGCCATGCGGCCATGTTTATTTGTTTACATTATTTTGTCAGTAAATAATTTGCGTTCGTTGCGATGTTTTGTTGTTGACGTTCTGGATAATTAGATATTCAAATAGCTAAGTAATACAGTGAAATTATGGTGATGTGTGTTGAGTGGTGTTGGTGCAATAGGACTTTGTGTCTTCTTTAGTGTGATGAACGATTTATTTCCGGGAGACCTTCCGTTCCACGATGCCTTGTAAATGTTTTCGCGGGTGGGTGAATCGACACCACCATACCACCGAAGGGAGACCCGGAGATCCCGTTCTTGAAAATAGGATTTCACTACAAGAACCTACCCGGTCACTTGAAAGCGTGGGAAGGTGAATTAAGTGAGTGGATGGATGTGATAGATGTGTTGCGATTCGTTTTGTGAATTAGAGTGAAGTGTTACCCCCTGAATACCTTGGATTGCTTGCAGAGTCAATAAAAAGAGGTAAGTGAAGAATTGGTTCAAAAGTAATAATAAAAGTGGGCGGTGCCGACTCGCGTCAAAATTTGTGAATGAAATACCGTTTGACCACGTTTGACCTAGGAGGGAGTTGCGCGATCGTAGGGCTGTCCAAAAATTTAAATAATAATAATTTATTTAGTTTTGTATGGGAAAATATTTTTTATTAAATATTACGATATCCACTTTCTGACACCACTATAGTATTTATATGAGTATGTTAACATGGGCTAGTCTCGGCTCATATACCCATTTACCTAACACCCTGTATATACAGATATGGAGTTTAATGGAACGACGAAATAGGAACGAAATCTATTGTGCATTGCATTGGTCACAATCAGTTCATTAACATACCCCATTGAATATTTTCGAGTAAACAATTTTATTAGATCTTTACATAAAATAAATCCTGAAAAATCGCATCGCTATCGCATTATTTATGTCAGCAGGTGGCAAAAAATAGAAGTGGGCAAATTAAACGTTGTAACGAGCCGACGTGGCACTTCTCAATTGCGCCGTTTGCGTCCCCCTCACTTCACACCTGGATCTGAAGTAACACCCTGTAACTGAGGCATTTGTGATCGTTGTTATTGTTGCAAATGATTTTTATATTGCTGAAATTTTTTAAAAGCACATGAACTTTATGAATCATCTTCATAATCAACATATTGCCGATTAAACAAAATTTTGTGAGTAGATAGAATTAGTGTAAAAAATGTAGAGATACTAAAGTTTTGATGATAGATTAGATAGATAGATACTAGAGAGGAAACACTTTCATGTTGACTTCAATCACAATTGTAAATAAAAAAAGAATTTTTTAAATTAAAAGGAACAATAATATTACATAATAAGTATTCACCACCAGAGAATAATATTATGTAGCAATTATTTTGTTCAAGTGTAATATAGTTTTATCGGGAATAAAAACTATGAATTCTTTTCGGTCAATATCTTTAGTAACTTTCTTCAAAATGATATACTTAATAACTATTTTTACTATACTATTTTCTACGTAGGTATATCCTCTTGAATCACAAATTTCAAAATCAAAAACAGTGGAAAATTTTGAACACTCAGAGGTCTTACCATCGCCAGGGACAACCATTGTACTGTTAAGACAATACGATAACAATAACATTAAATTGTATTCACTAAGAATATTTCTATGGAACAGATATATTTTATTGGCACAACACCTTTGTTGGGAAAAGCTAAAGAACGAAAAGCCACGGCATTTTCCTTAACAATACACTTTATGAAGCCACGCAATACAAAAACTGAGCAAACGCGGCAGAAATCAACGACATACGTATGTACGGGGTTTCGTAGAATAAAGTATAGATTCAGTCTATTCAAAGACAAAAGTTAAATTATATTTAACCAAAATATGGGTAGGTACTAACCAAGTCAAACCGTTTTGGTTTTCAAAACAAAAGACCAATTTTTAAAGCAAAAAGCGGCTTAAGCGTCATTAAGAGTTCTTCTTCGCACTTCGAAATAAACATTTAGAATTTGGGAAAACATGGACGTTTGCGACAATCTACCTAATGAAAGGGTATAAAAACTCATCATGATCCATTTATCTATCACCATGATGTAATCGCCTTCTGTTCTATTCCTCTTTGAGCAAGATATTTCAAAACGTGATTGCCAACAGCTAACTCATAAAAAGATTTTAAACTTTGTGCATAAAAAATAGCTGTAAATCTTGCCTTGAGTCCCTTTACAACCCTAAAAATGAACTTTATACGAATAAACCTGAATAAACCCAAAAGAAGGCAGGTGCAAATAAATTGAAATGAAAATATAGCGAGCTTTATTTAACAAATGGGAAATAATGCCTTCATTCCCGGACTAATCGTGTGCTGGAAATAAATAGCTATATTTTGTGAAATAAATAAACATAACTGTACTTTTTACATTAAGAAAAGTTCGAGCGCTCTTTATAATTCGTGCTTACGTTCTTTAGGAGTCAACTAGATCCTGTTTTAAAAACTCGTTACCATTTCGTATTTGCCTATATTCGTAATTATAGTACCTAGTTATATGGTTCCTATTCCACAATAGATGTCAATGATATGAAAGTCAATAACCTTCAAGCTTTATAATGGGGGTCATGGATGTGTGGGCATCAACATACTTAAAAGGATTGAGTTGCTTTATCTGGTTTACCAAGTACCTACTTGCAAATTCAACTGCTGCAAATTTTTATATCGATCTGTCGACATAGTAAAAATCAATGATATTTTAAGAAGAAAACTTTGAAAACTTTAGAGTCGACCCCTAGAAATTGCTCGGTTGTCATGCCTGAACATAAATTAACTGTTGAAATTTCGGTTGCGTCGGATATCGTTAATTCGGTAACGGTAATTCAGTAACAGTATCGGCAGTTCGACGACTGATTCATTTTCAAAATTACAAGGGTATTACGTTACAAACAAAGTTAATACTCAGTTAAATTTTATTGAAGCTTATATTATACATATTGTACATACAGTTATGAATGTTAAATTAATTATCGAGTGAATTAATCTAATATATTCTATCATCTTAATACCCACACGGTGAGTCCCTCAGTCACTGTGAAGATCTAATAGCTCAGCAATCAAATAATTATTAGTTCTTTAATTTTGTAGTTTTTGTTCTTAGACTGAGATCAATCGAGCATCATTTGGTTTCTTTTGATATTTTAAAGACCGTTTCGGGGTACATATTGAAACAAAATTCAGAGCTTTTTTGTATCGTGCTTCTCAAGCCTAATAAACCCTCAATGAGCGATGCTGTTGCGACGCTATGATACGTCACTTACTGATATATAGGCCCCTAGAATGATCTGACAAAGCCAGTGGTTCGAACGCGCTCGTCGCTGATTCAGGACACTGCTTTACTCACAATTATAGGTATGCTAGAAGCAAGGAAACACCAAAAAAGGGCCAAAACAGTAGTTATATTGCAGCTCAAAACATTAACACGAGAGTGTACCAAAGCCAACTTCAAAAATCCAAAAAACAATATTAAAAAAAGTAAAAAACCATAAACAATTATCAAAAAGGATTGCTGGCCAAACTGCCAGCAACAAACGCATTTAAGTCTGATCGCCATTGCTGCACGCCGGCTGATCGCGTGTGATCGCGTTGGTTTTACTGAACCTTTATTTAGCTTCTAATAAAGCACAGGTTCCTCGATAGCTGATACTTCACTCTCGGGCCGCTGGGAGAGTTTTGTGACGTCACATTTCAAAGTCTAATACATGTAAGAGTTAAATGTTTTTGGCGAGTTTATGCATGACTCCTAACCCTTGGAGCGCCTTTGATTTGCCGCCAAGTGCCGCGCTTTGCGGCAAATTTAAAGGCGCCCTTATCCAGCTTCTAATAAGGCACAGGTTCCTCCGTGGGCTTTGCTTCGCTCTCGGGCCGCTGGCAGGTGAGCGCGCCGCAGCGGTTGGGACAGCACTTCAGAGCGCGCGGGCAGTCCGAATCTCCCGTGCAAGAGTGGGAGCACACCCATACCCCTCGCGGGTACTCGGGGCAGCTGCCTTTCTTCACTGGAAGCCAGAAAGTATTCTAGATTAGAACTTGAGAATCCTTTCTACATACATGCACATTGCACACATAATTTTATGCTGTATTATGTAATTGTACTTATGTGAAATTGTGAATGTACCCACTGCAAACTCGTTAGCTTTACATCACACCCTAGTGGTTTTTAAAGCTATCTAAATGTAATTGTCTCAATGTAACTGTCTTTAAGTTGTTAAATAAATTTAAAAAAAAACTTATAAGCCAGACAGTAGGTACAGAATCCAAATCTCACTAAGTGATTCATTCATATTCATTTTAGTTAGGTAATTAAGCTTGTTTAATTATAACCTGTGATTGGTTCCTGCCAGCTCATCCTACTTAGACAAAGTAACATTTATGACTGTTTTAATTCTCTCCATTTTTAACGTACCTACCTATACTAGTTCGCTGCGTAAAACGATTTTGAAATTGAATCTGTCGTTTTACTTTATTTAGGGAGCTGGATTAAGTCCAATATTTTCCCCTTAGTATTTATCTCCGTACGTGATTGCGTGCGTTGAATGCAGAGCGCCAAATCCAGGAACAAGTATTCCAAAAAAGTTGGCATTCAACTCGAACACAAACTATACGTTTGAATTTAAAATATTAATGCCAATGGTGTACGTTAAGTAAGCCATCTTCGGGCGCACCAACGCCACCAAGACAGGAGTCGGAGTTAGTCGCCATGGCCAAAATCGATAGGTCGGATGAATCATCATCATCTCTGAATACTGACCCAAAGTAAGGAAGTGCCTCTGCGTGACCGGGTCAACGCACATGGCGCCTCCGCAAGCAGTGGGGCAGCACAGCTGGGTGGTGTTGACGCAAGGAGTCGCCGGGCCGCACGCCGCATTGCATATGTCCACTGGCAACGTCGGGGGACACGATCCAGGGGACCCGGAGCCGGCAGCACATTGGTACAGAGGCACCAATGCTGCCAGGACTGAAAATGGTAAGGAAACTTCATTGTAAAGGCTGAAGCTAGAACTCTTCTCGTTCCCATTGCAACTTCTGAGTAGCCTCATGCATTCCTGTATATTAAACCCAACCGAAGAAGGTTGTTAGTCTCTAGTATAGCGAGCGATAGTCTTAGAGCCCACTACGAGTTTAAATAAAATATACCTAAGAGGAGACTACTGGAGACAAGGCTCTCAAGTTTCCCCGTAGCAATGCGAGATAGGTAACAAAACACGGAAAATTGCTTTCTTAGAAAACCTTTGATTATACTCGTACTTACTCTACGGACAAATTTATGTTTGTTTCAGCCAAATGACGACCACTGCCGGACAAAGACCTCCCCCAAGGATTTCCATAACATCAAACTCATGTAAGTAACAATAATTCATGACTACTACTATTTACATATAACTACTTCTTATAAACTGTCAAGTCACAGTATCTCTGTCATCCGTATGATAACAGATAAGAACCGTCGTCACGCCTTGGAAATGGTCTCCAATATGAGTACATTTTTCATCGTGCTTTTATTAAGTAAATGGTTAGTCCATTTACCTACTTTAAAAATTATATGATAATATGACAAATTAATCGACAGTTCGCAGCACATATTTACACCACCAGACTATCAGGTTGACTGAACCTTTGACATAGCGATTACGTACTTACTTAACACTTAAACACAACACAAACACAACAAAGCACAAATCAGGAAGTAATTTCTTCAACGTCCCATTTGTTAGGAGGACTCACCAATTACCGGGACACAGAGGCGCAGCATTTCCACAATTAAGCGTGCGCCAGTCTGCTTCGGCTTATAATTCCCGTTTACAACAATAATTACTTGGAATTTATCGCGTCACAAATAACAAGCGACACACGGGTACGGCGAGCGACAAACAATTCTCGAGAACTTATTATCACTGCATTAGTAACTCAGCCCAGCTTTTACGAAAGTGAGCTTTAAACAGAAATGTAATCACTTTGGTTTGATTAATAAAAGGGTACGACATTTTGTTGGTACGACTTTGAGACCTCAACGTGATAAATCAGCTTCTTCTTATCGCTGTTGTGCAAGAAAATCTGTTTGTTTCTCATGCTCCTGCTTACTCTACCAGACATTAATTTATCATTTTAATTCCATGTTGCTTATGTTAATCTGTTAACTTACGAGTAACTTGGATCTTTTCTGAAATAAGTCAAGTTACACTGCTTCATGAATTTGATAGCAGTGTGTAGTCTTCGATCTCAGTCATAGATAAATAAAACGTAATAACTTTAATGATACTTATAATCTGTTCACAATTTACGAATATTAGAAACATAAGGAAAACCGCCATAATCTTTGCTCAAAAATAGCGTCATCAAATAAGGAAAAGTCTACAAAATTTGAATAGATTTCTGTATAATTCAAGTCGAATTAAGCGTTATTGTGTTGACCATCGATTCTATTTTATGTTTGACACTTGAAAAATAATCATTAAAGAAGTTATTGTAACAGATGATTACAAGGTTATCAAACATAACATAATTTCCTACATGTGTGCAGCAATTCTGAGAATGTTTCTTGATGTTAAATAAATTAATTAAATTATACTTACTTAAGTTTTTTGTTCAATCTATCATCCTTCTTAGTTTTTATTAACTTACTTGCGTTTACAGCGTGCACTCACAGTGATGATATTTCGATTTTTTGTCTCAACATGCCATGAATGTACGGGCTTATAAAGTACTAAAGTTAGTTTTATGATATTTTTATAGATCTCTCGACATCAAAATAGGTTCAGCAGCTTGGAAAAAGTGTAGAGCATACAATACCATTGATAAGTGCTTCTGTACCTACCCTAGAAACGACACAGACTCAGCTTGTCGCATTAAATACAAAAATAATTTTCAGATATCTAACCCAAATTCCAAATCACGCATTATTCGGGCCCTATTAGCCATCAATCCGTGATCCGACCCATTTTCTATCTTGAGCCTCGTGCAACTATAATGAGTTAATCATAACCCGTATTAATGGCGTCCTTCTGGTAATGCTCACCCGCCGTGAATTGAGCCCTGAGGGACCCTCGGTAGTGTAGCCATTACGCTGAGGTGTCTAGAGGACAGGTGCCTGCAACGGGACTATTCCCACCTCTTGTGTAGCCAGGATCTACAGCTTGACCGCCAATAAAATCCCAACCAGTGAAGGTCAAGTTTGTCCCGGGGAAAGTTAAACTGTCATTAGACCCGCAACGATATTAATCAGAAGAACATAGGAGGATAGTGTTTGCAGTGTAGGTAAGATAGGCTAGCTAGACAGTGCCTACCTGCCTTTTTGTATGGATGGACAAAACCACAGATCAATATTAGGGACTATTGCCTCTCTAAATGCTAAACAAGACATCTTCACGATTAGCTCTTTTTTTTGCCGGCAGGGGTCATTATTTAACATTTTAAATTTAGTAGAGACTTACTAAGTAAGAATAGCGTTCTTTAGGTAGAGTCAACCGAAGTATTAAGAATGATGAATCGGTGTTAAGAATGACAGTAGTCCTATCAGATACTTGAGTATACTTACATAAAAAGGTGCTCGTTTTAACTTTATGTTGAACCTGTGTATAAGTTTCACTCTTTGCTATCGATTATACCAGATAGGGGAGAGTTCGGTATATTGTACCGCCGGGTAAATTGTACCACCCTCATAGTTCGTAAAGTATTTATTGAATGTCTGTAATTGCAACACTCAGCGATACACAACTAAAATCAATTAATATCGGCCATGTGGTTTTTGCCGTGACAATTAACACGTGTGTTTTATTTTGAAAAGTATTTTTTCATTGTTTTCAAGTAACTTTTGACAATACATGTTTAGTTTGTAATTTTGTTAAATTTAATCACAGGGTGTTTCTAATATATTATTTAGAAGCGTAAATTAGTGTGGATTACAATTATTTGAAACATTTTTCGGTATTTATAAGCTATATTTTTTACCGATTTTTTTAAAGCACTATCACCTAGTTGGCTAAATTGTACCACATCAAGTTGTATGGAACTTTACCAAAGGATTTTGAAATTTTTTTTAGTAAATCACATTTTGTAATTATAATAGCGTAGTTATGTTTGACTAACAATAAATGAAAGCAAAAGACTGGCAAAGTAGATTAGGTACAAGTGTGCGTTACGATAATTGGAATTACAAAACTTGTACTCAAAATCGTGATAACGTGTAAAACAATATCGATTGTCTATGTTATTAACTACTGTTCCTTTTCGTTTCCTAATTTGTTAAGAATGTATCGTATAATATTTTGCCATAGTTTTTTTATAAGCTTGAAATTTATTGAAATCCAATTTAATAACCCTGTGGTACAAATTATCGAACCGATTGGCTAAATTGGACCGAAGCTCTGAACTCGTACTTTGTTGATTTGTGCTAAATATACAACAATCATGTTAATTAATACTTATGAAATAGTAAGTTGAATAATGTATCTTTTATTATTACCATGGACATTAGCAAAAACAAAAGTAAACTATGTGTAAAATAGGATTGAAAAAAACTGGTCCAAATTAGCGGACTCTCCCTTACCTACAGGTAGAAATAATCATGAATTCTACCCAAAATGGTTCCTCATGAAACCAGACACCGCTTAATCAACTTGAGAGCTCATTAGACTCCAAATAACCCGGTTTCCAGCCAATCTCAATACTCCTTGAACACTTGGCTACTCTATCCACGACCTTTCATTACGTTCGGTCGATCGGCATAACACAAATGGAGATTAAAATTGTACATCTGGTGGCACGAGACATCTGTTCGATGCCTAATCCACCGGGGCTTTTACATTTCTTTGGCAACGCGAAAATAATATAGCTACTTACATAACTTTCGGATAATTATTATCTTCAATAAGCCGTGCCGGTCGCTGTTTGCTTAGGTTTCGTTTTCAATTGTTATGAGTCAAGTCATTGTAGAATTTTGGTATAATTATGGTAAAATGTAGGTAATTATAAAATAAACTAACTTAGCTATACTTCCTTGGTAGGTATATCTGAAGCTTCTGAGTATGAAGACAAAACGGGGTATACAACAAAGTGGTAAGATGCTGTCGCTCGTCACAATCCGATGTCCTGAGTTCAAATCCCTGTACAAACTAATATGCCAGAGATAGATAGATAGATTTTGGCTACAGCTCTCATAGCGGATATGACTCAAGACTCGTGAAATGGCTTGAAACTAAATTAACAAGAATTCATACTTTCATAACTTTATTCCAAAAATTAAAAATATTGACAAGAGTTCAACATTACATAAATATTACCGGTTACATACATATTTACATTACATTTCATTCATTTGTGACATTATCACGGGTCCCTGTAATTAACTAAAACAATAGCTCATACAAACGCTACGAATCCAAAATATTTGACTAAACAAAGTTCCTTAACTAAATGCGTTCATTATGTAGTAAAGCTTGCCCTAGCATTTTAAGATATTTAAACCATGTATTCACCTGGAAGCATTGTTTTACATGGGTCGGTATCTGTTTGACCTCAATCCGAGAGATAGTGAAGACAAGATGGATTTTACCTACAATAATATATGTAATACGTTACATAGTGATACAATCTCTATAATAGGTATTTGATTGCTGAATGCCTGACTAACAAGCGAAACTAATTGAACGAAACGAAGTTACACATGCTTCCTGACTTCACTTGTCAACGTCGAAAATTATGAAGACGTTCTTAAAGATAATAAAATAATAGCTAATGATTTTGTACGGCCCGTATACTGCCAGGTGAATGCATGGCTTCAACTTATACTAATTAATAGTTTGATCACACACGATGCATTGTAGTTGACAAAAAAGTTTATTTTTTTACCTACATCTAGTTCTACCAAACTAATTCAATAGTCATGTTATTTATTTGTGTAGAGTGATTTTTAAATTTTTAATCACGATGTGAATTAGTAATAATCTCTTTAACATCACTTTTAATATCATATTATGTACCTTATTTATTTAACGTGTAATTGAAATAACGCAAAATATATGTATTAATATTAATTATGTGTATAACTAGTAGTGCTTAGTGTAATACTTTAGTCTTCTTTGTGATGTGTTCTATGTTCTGTCTTCTCTTCTTTTCTATTATGTAGAATGAATTCAAAATTTTATTTTGACTTCTATGACCTTTAATTCATATCTCTACAACTCATTCTTTTACTTTAAAGTTTTGCGTTAAATAAATTACACGATTAACATCATTTCATTTCTACCTACACATCATTCTCTCAATTGTTAATAAACTGGGTATCCTTCACATCTGAGCTGGACAAGTATTCATCCAGCCATTTCTCAATGACCGGCACATTCTCCGCCGACCACTTGGCTTCTTCCCTGATGTTCTTCATGGACCTTTCGATGATGCGTTCAGCTGAACCAAACTCTCCCTGGTGGGATACGTACAAGTTGCTGACCATGTCTAAACCGGCCTGGGTAGTGAATTGGGAGGTGGCTGAGGTGATCAGGTTGTCCCAGAGGTTGGTCCTGCTGGATAATCTGTTTGGAGATAAATGTTTGTAATTGTAATACGAACGCATTTTTTACGTGGTTAGAAGTTATTTTAGGTAGCCTGGTATTCCAACAATTTGTATACAGAACCGCTTATCCAGAATAATACGTCGACCATTATGCACGGGGCACAAACGTAACAAACAGTAAGTATAACTAACATACACTGACATAAAATATTTATAACAGACAATGATACAAAATCATGATCTTCAGCCATTGCAGTTCACTGCTGGACATAAACATACCCCAAAACCCGCTTCTTTACCCTCTATTCGGCTTATCTCATCCAATTTCTCCCAGGGACTTTTCCACCAGTCGTCACTCCACCTAGCTGAAGGAAAAATCATAGGACAGTCCACAACAATACTTACTTCTCCTTCAGCACATCCCAGTTGTTGCTTAAGAAGTGGAACAGCGTGGTGTATCCCCTGGACCCACCAGTCAGCATACTGAAGATCAGGAACACATCAGTCTCCGTGAAGTTCCCGTTGCCCTCCAGCAAGGTGATGTTCAGAAGCCTGATGATCTTCGTCTCATCATCAGGACAGCCCGCAAGAGTCTTTAAGAGGTAAGTCCTCTCACTCTGCTTGCGGGATGGAGGGAAGTTGATCACCCTCTGGAGACCAAATTCCCACTCTTTCTTGGTGCCCCATTTGAAGACTGGGCAGATGAACTGGTTTGAGATTCTGGAAATTAGGAGAGAGGGAGCTTAGTTTTAGACATTTCGTCCATTACAAGCCTTTGGTTCCAGTAAATAAGCACTGCTGTTATAGCAGTTGTTAAAAAATAAATAAAATTTTTCAGTAGCAGAAAAATCCTCATAACCGGATGTCGTAAAGTCTGTGATTTAAATGGACCCGACATACCCGACGACAAATAAATCCCCAAAAAATAAGTCAACAGAGAAAATCGCTGATACAAATCATAAAGGGGCATCACAGAAAATGGCACAGTCGTAGATCCGCAGGGTATTTTTCGGTTATTATGTCCGTTGAATCCACAAAGGCACATTGGGGTTAATTGAATTAGGTTTTTGTCTGGAGTTGCTACAATGTGCATGCGGCGGGAATGCGGCAAGGATTCGGGCACCTGAGCCCGAATGGCTCTGCTTAATTGAACGATGCAGCGAAAAGCGCCGTATAGATATTGCTTTGCACGAAACAGTAACTAGACAATTAACATGGTTTTGGTGAGTCAGTCTTCAACTTAGAAAAATTGTACTATCTAGACTAGAGTCTAGATAGGTAGTACAATTCCGCAATGTGAATAACAGGTACGCCAGAGTAACAAATCCAAAATTAAAATATGACTTTTTAAGTACATACATTAATTTTCACATACGTTTTAATACATCGCCTCACCAAAAAAAATATCTACAGCACTATATATAGTTTATTTATAAATCCTATTGCGTTTGCAGAGCCATTTCCTATTCATTTTCCTTTGCTTCGCAAACGCATCTCCTTTGACGCGCCGTTAGTGCAGCAGCTCTATAGCATTTTTTACTCGGACGAATAAACAGTAAATAGGCCACTATACGGGGTTGTTTGGGTTTGAAGTACACATGTGGTAGATTTTTCAGTCTGTTTTTTTATGGTAAGAGAAATGATACGATGGGACAATAGGAAAAGATTAAAATGATCCAATAATTTAAAAAGAAACAAAGTTGCTTGTACGTAACAGAATCTTGGGATATTCCCACAACTGCATAAAATGTAACCAAAAGATTTTACTTATTAATGATTAATGAATAATAATGATTTTACTACGATGTTAAGACCAAGTTCGTCAGTCTGTATAACTATGCACAATGAAAACCTGTAGTTTTGATTGATTTTGATACTATTCTTCCAAGTTCATAAGTTTTTTAATATCTTCGGCACTTTTGCGATTTTGGTTAAAGTACCTAATAATGTGCTCACAGTTTTTATTGAACTTCGAAAGTTCTGAGCTCAAAGGGCGTTTAGTTGCAGTCTGCTACTGGATACAGTCTGCTACCAAACGTGAAAGTAGAGAGATCCAAAAATACGTAGCCTACAAGTTCATAAGTTATCTAGTCGCAATTCTGTATAATTTCTAGGTATTTTACTCACGGGTTCCCTTCATCAGGGTTCTTAGCCTGCATCCACTTGCTGTACTGCTCTTGAGCTTCCCTGATGCAAGGCTTGTAGCCCGCTTGACAGAGGAACGTCTTGGTCATCGAGCGGAGGTTCTTGCGCCAATTCTCTTCATCCTCTCGCTCATCCTTGATCAGCTCTTCGTAGAGAGGGCTTAGGAGGATTCTTACGTAGGCCTATATATGTAAGAAACTTCAGTAATGAGTTGAGAAACTTCAGTAGAGTAATGTCAAAGCGTTATTCTCCAAAGGTAGGCTCATGGGTTACTTGGTAGGTTTTAGATTTTATCATCATCATCATCATCATCTCAGCCATAGGACGTCCACTGTTGAACATAATACTCAACATCAAATAAACCGCACCTTCCGTGACGCGAACTTTAACGATTTTCTTCTGACACAATCATGGTGCCCCAGCAATGTTGGTATTATTTGAAAACCCAATAAATATCCTTAAAGAAAAACACATTTAATTTCTTAATAAATGATTAACATATACCATAAATGTGACTTGAAAAAATACCTCACTTTGGGCCCACCTATGGGATCAATTAGACCAATTTTTATGGTTATAAAACCAAATAATGATCTCACGTGTCCTCTTTAACAGATGGATAACGATTAATCTCAACTTAACAGTTTTATAACCATAAAAGTTGGCTCTAGCGTAACTACCTATTTTTTTAAGAAGTGACTCTGCTGGATCCTTCTAAAGACACATTTTTGGGGTAGAAACCTTTCCTTTATTGAAATGAAGGTTAGAACTAGGCTTTTAAATGGTGCCAATATTGGTGGGAAGTGGGGATTCGTACGTTTTAAAATGCTTGTCGCGGGAGGTGCGATTTATTTGATGTCGAGTGTATTATTATGCCTCCCCCAATACTTTCCATGTTGCCCGGTTGGTAGCAGCCTGCGTCCAGCGCCTTCCTGCTACCTTTATGAGATATATTTAGATTTTATGCTAGGTAAAAATAGTGTAAAAAGAGCTAGATATAACTAGACTAGAGAAGGGTGTTTCCCTAAAGGGAGCGAGGTATCTTGAAGTTACTCCCAATGCTTCTCTTTTACTCTGTAATGTGATCGAAAAATCACTCAAAAATAAATCTTCTTACCTGGAACTTGCTATGGATACATTCACAGATGTGTCTTCCAATGTGATCGATCATTGTAAACACTGGGTCCCATACCAGATGGTTCCTTTCATTCTTCAAGAACAGGGTCATATTGAAGGCAGTAGCGAAGGACAGTTCTCCGGCATACGCCAGGTTCCACGCATCGTGTAGGATCTTCGCCCTGGTTAGCTCAGGGATCAGGTGGCGCTTCTCGCCTTGCAGGAATTGGGAGAGGAGGTTCCAGTTTTCGTGGTCGTAGTTTACAGGATATGGAGCTAAAAAGTGTTACTTAAATTATAATGTAACTGATCTCGAAACTGGTAAATTAACTAGACAAACCTCTTATCTGTTAAAACTAAAACAGCTCTATAGCACTGTTCCATAAAGAAATATTGTCTCTTTTGTGTTTTCACCACACGAAGAGAATTGACAGAATTTGGGCTAAAAGTTTGCTGCTATTTACACTCTAAAGAGCTAATAAAAATGCAAAACAAGACAATGCTCTATCAAACAAATCCTACATTTCAGATGACTTGAGAAGCTAACATGAAAGTAACAAACCTAGAACCAGGTCGAGTTAACTGCGCACCTCGCTAGAAACAGTAGCGGCGTAAGGGGGGGGGCGGTGGGGGCGGTCCGCCCCGGGTGCCAAGCATCAGGGGGTGACAAAGTCACGCAGATTAGTACTCATTGACGCATCTGCATGGCAAGGACGGTCGTGATGTCATGACAGGGGGGGTGCCATTCTTGGGTGCCTTAGGCTTTAATTTATATTNAGTAGCGGCGTAAGGGGGGGGGCGGTGGGGGCGGTCCGCCCCGGGTGCCAAGCATCAGGGGGTGACAAAGTCACGCAGATTAGTACTCATTGACGCATCTGCATGGCAAGGACGGTCGTGATGTCATGACAGGGGGGGTGCCATTCTTGGGTGCCTTAGGCTTTAATTTATATTATGATGGGGGGGGGGGTGCCGCCCCGGGTGCCAACCTATGCTACGCCGCCACTGGCTAGAAAGCGACTCTTCCTCGCACTCACCCGCACGTCTCCCCGCGTTCGTACCAGAGCGTCGATGTGACGTAACGGCCGCCAGGTACGCAGTTAACTCAACCGGCTTGTTACATTTAAGGAAGTAATATCACAGAATAATAACAAGTACTACGTACAGAAGTTTTACTTAGCGAAGGTATTTAAAAAAATGTATGCTCAATGTCATTAACAATATGGTGTGATTTAGCCTGTCTCAAGAGTCAAGCACCATTTTGTTGACAAACGTCAGTGATCGGCACTGCGCCGAAGCTATAGGGCTGACTTTGGTAAAATGATGTGACGTGAGATGCCAAACTGCGGAAAATGGCGGAGGAAATACATGATTTACCATGAATTATCATGAATAATATTAACTACTTATTTACCTCTCAGTGTCTTGAGGCAACTTAAAAAAGTACATTCTGTTTTTATTATTATTTAGGCAGTTAAACACTGCACAGTATTTAGTACACCATTTTCTTTATTTTCTTCCATCATACACAAGAATACGCGTGCGTGAGTCAATGTTCGTTCGTATGTGAGACCTTGTCGAATAGTATCCTGTAGGTGGGCCATCGTGCGTGTTTTGTTTTCGATGTAAACTCGCGGAGATGAACAGGCCTGGTAATATACACTACAAGTTTTTGAATATTAGCAAAAAAACAATTACCAATCTCCTCTGGATTGATGATGATGAACTGGTCCTTATCAGGCATGTCGTTCAAGGTCAGCTCCTTTCTGTCCCGCATCCAGACAGCGGGGGTAGCATTGCTGAAGTCTAGTTTGTCCCCGCGAGCGACGACGATCGGCGCCCACCATGACATGCGACTTGCGTCGGGCACGTCGTGGGGACGTTCGCGGAGGTATACTTTCTAGAGTTGAAGACGAAAGACGACGGAAGATAAGTAAAAGACTTTGACGTAAATAAATATAGTATTGAAAAAATAACCCTACCCAACCCGAAAAGGGTCATTCTAGTGCTCAAATAAAAAAACTTGGGACTAACCTTTTTTTTATGTGACAGGAGGCAATCGAGCAGACGGATCACCTGATGGTAAGTGATTACCGTCGCCCATAGACACATCGACAACTTATAAACTTCTGAAAAATTATAACGCGGTCTCTACTTGGGTTCGATAACCGCACAATACAAACATTGTATACAAGATAATCCCCTTGTAACTATGTGTATTTTGGGTGCTTTCTATGTGTGTAATTTATTATGTAGACATGTAAATAGGTACCTACTCAGATAAGTTTCGTAACTGTTACACATTAATGTACTTATTTTAGCTACTTAGGCTGAGTTGCACCACCTAACTTTGACCGTAACTTTAACGGTAACCGGTGTTTTTTATATGGACTTTGACAGATTTTTGACGTTTGTCAAAGTTAAAGTAAGATGGCGCAACCCAGCCTTAGACTACTGCACAATTTTCTAAATCTACTTGTATTGACTAGTATAAAAATAGTAATCAATGCGATATCTTTATGAGCCATTACCTGTGTCAAAGTAACCGCCTTGCTGTCGTACTTTCTCTCCGCATTAATAACCGGCAGCCGATCCTTCTCTATCCAGCTGTTGGCGATCGTCTTAATGTTGGAGTCCTTAGGAATCCTGCCGTCGGCGACGGCCGCGGCATTCAGCGCGTTCCAGATGTCGTCCCCGGAGAATGTTTTGAATTTCCTAAAATAATTCCAGTAACGTGGAATATGGGCAAGGCATGCCTGAACGAAAATAGCTTTCATAGGAATTAGCGTGGGAAATGGGAAAGACTGTTAATTGATTAATACGGATGATTGTTTATTACGTTATAGGTAAGGAAGTTATGGTAATTATTTTACAGTGGAAATAAATTGCTGCAATTGCAAATTGCACTTATACAGTGCCAAGATCTGACCCAACTTTTTTATATTCTTCTATTTTTCAAACTTTTATTTAAAATACTGATTACACTGACGATCTGCTATGCCTAAACCCTTTCTATAACTTGTACTACTAAATAAATTTTTGAAATTGAAATCTAACGTAAACCGTCTTGAATATACCTACTAAAATAAAATCTATCAACGTACATTCTAAGTAATTAGATAATTTAGTGCACCTCTTACCTAGACTCAATGAACGTCCTCAATCCCTTCTTGAAGGTCTCCCCTCCAAGGGTGAAGTTGAACATTCGGAAGAGCAGCTCGATCTTGGTGCAAGCAGTCTCTTGCTTCATACCCGTGATACGAGAGTGGGGATAGCGCTTGCTAAACTCGTAGTATAGGGAGTAGAGCACCGTCATGGGCCATTTGCCTTCCATCTCCGAGCCGTTGTTTATCTGAATGAAATTAAATTAAAAAAATACAATCATTTTCTCAACTCTCCGGCTATACCTTGACCTCAATGCAGTATCCTAAGGTTGAACATCCCCCCATCTACTCATATGCATGACACCAAACTCAAGCAAGACAATCTAACGTATCTTCTTCAATAATTTTCGCTAAATACACAAAAATCTTTCAAGCATTATTTATGAAAAAAGGCGAATTTTTCAGTGTCATATTTGAGTCTCATAACGAATACTATAGGACTACCATCCATGTCAAACATCATTACATCAACATAAAGAGTGTAATATCTTGTAGCTAATTTACAAAAGATTGCAATAAAAATGTAGAGACTGACGTTTGTTATATGTCAAATGACTATAATGTACGAGCGGCAGAATTGATAGAAATGATACGAGAGTACACGCCGTGGCGGTTGATTGTGCACTGATTTGATGGCATGAAAAGTGAAACAATTAGGGTGAAAATGCTGATGGCGCGGAATGTACTATACCTCTTGCATCAGTCTCTTTTACTTACCTTAAAAGCAGTCTCAGCAGCGAGGTAGCCCACCAGAGCTTTGTTTAGATGAGCGTCGGACCACCAGGCCGGGGTGGCCAGCGCGCCGAGCCACTGGTACGTCACTTCTTGGGCTAGCGGCAGGTAGCCTTTACCGCTCAGGTCGCTCTCCCTGGGTACATTTGATTGATACTAATTTACCAAGCATAGATACTAATCAAGCAGATTTATTTAACCAACTTCAAAAAAAGAGGAGGGGCTACACGTTTGAGTGGCACCTGTGCTAGCGACAGGTAGCCTTTACTGCTTAAGTCACTCTCCCTGGATAAATTAGATTAATACTAATTTAAGCAGAATAGACACTAAATCGGCAAGACCTGTGCGCTTACCATGAGTTTACGTTAGGTGTGCTCGCTAGCGACTGCGTAAAAAAATGACATTAATTGTATGACATATTGTGCAGCGACCCTAGTGGCTACTTTCAAGAAACAAAATCTTCATAGAGATTTTTGACGTACTCGCTAGCGAACACACCTAACGTAAACTCATGGTAGGTACACTGGAGCGAGATCAAACGCGAAGCTCAAGACCGAACGCGATGGAGGACTGTTGTGGACGCCCTCTGCCCCATCTAGGGGACATAGGACCTTAAGTCAAGTAAGTCAAGACACTAGATCAAACAGATTCATTTAGATTTTAGATTATTTTACCGACTTCAAAAAAGGAGGATGTGCTACACGCTTGAGTGGCACCTGTGCTAGCGCGGTACATTTGATTGATACTAATTTAACAATTGCATAGACACAAGAACAGATTAATTTCGATTATTTAACCGACTTCAAAAAAAGAAGGAGGTACTACATTCCATTGTATGAGTGTTTTAATAGTCTTAAAAAGGTTCTTAATATCTAATAGTAAAACTTACATACTGCAATTTACTCGTAAAGTTTTATTGCAATGCTTTATGAAAGTCAAGAATATGCAAATTTATATTACCAACTGCACACAAAACTATGCTAATGTAAACGATTGTGTATTTCGTTTTAGCTACAAAGAGATTATTTGAAAGCATGTGGCGAGGAAAAATTAAACCAAACAGTTATTAAAACTTTTATATCGTCGTGAAAAACATTCTGCCTTTGTGAAAATTCAGTCGGAGTGGAGGAAAAGAAAAAAGATGTCGACACAAGCGAGAAGCTTCGTTTTAACTACTGAGGATTTTCCTTGACTGTGAATAATTCTTAATATAATAGTAAATTATATCCATGTATGAAAGAAGATTTTATACCCATTTTATCATAGAAAATTGAGTTTCGGAGTTATAAAGATCGAGAATATTATATTGATTATCTTTTAAACTCTTATTCTTGTCTCAGAGTCTCCGAGGAATACTTTAAATATTCATTGTAGTTATCTAGTGTTTTAAAAATACACAAATCAACTAACAAATAAATCAGTCAACAAAGTACGCGGTAACACACACAGTGCCATCTATCGTGTAGATATTTCACAAAACACTGCCCTCTGCCCTCTTTAACTTCGCAGTAATGTTCTGTTGAAATAACAGATGGTGCTGTGCGTACTTACATCGCGATTGCATTTGAATTTTCTCTATCAAGTAATACCTTGGATTTACGTTGCATATTCTAATTTCTGTAAGCTGTTGCTTGACAACATAATTTTTGGAAGAGTTCGCATTTATACATTGAATGGTATAACTGCGAACTTTATTTCGGCAATATCACAAAAGCTTCATATTTTCTGCCTAATCTTAGTTAATTATCTTACACAATATGTTACCAATGGGATAAGCAGTTGAACATTTAACTGGTTTATTTTAGTTTTTCAAGTTAAAATATTTAGTTGATGACGCATAGAACTCTATTTTTAATACATATATGATTGCTATTTTGTGGTTATTTAATCCCACCAAAACATTTTCATGCAAAATGTTACCAAGACGAATCATAATATGGCTCCACACTGTGAAAATGTTATCAGATGTCATGTAGAGAAAATTGATCGAATATTAGGAGTTCGTGTTCAATTGTTGCTGTATTTCCACTTAACTTTATACATATGTCTGGCTTTGTTTTCTATTTCCATTAAATTTACGAACATAAAGGAATAGTTTTATTATCGTTTTGTATTAGCTTCGTGCTATCAGCCTAATATAGGGGTACTGCCAACCTTGTCTATTATCCAGCAAGCGTTAGGGCACACTATCGGCGAGCCTTGAACTCTCCTACATTTTACATAGATAAGTTCTAACTTCACTGATAATAGTGTTGTCCAACTAACGATAGTTTTCTACCGTTAAGTGTCTAGTTCTAAAATTAGAGTTTTGTAAATGTGAGAAAATGGGCTGTTGATGATTGTCGAAAACTTAGATTGGACTATTTTGCACAAATGGGTGTTGAGATTACTCATACTTTAATTTTAATTTATTTTTAAGATTTTTAAGCTACATGTGTCAAACAAGGCTTTATGTTTCTATAATAAAGATAAATAAATAAAATTAAATTGGAAGAGAATTGAATGTTATTTGAAAAAAAATATATAATCGATATTTGACTATCTAACATTACTGAAACGATAAGCCTAGTCTTACGAATTACAAAGGTCGAGACGAGAATTATTAGACGGAAAAAATTGCTAGTTAATGTGATCTGATAGATAGAAAATACAAAAGTGACTTTACGCTGAAGGCAGGAATAAAATTGAAATGTTGAAGTAGTTGTTTTTCTTCTGCTTTCAGTGGGGAAAAATGGCGTTGAATTCATTTTTCTGCGAAGTTAATACTATTGGAGGTTTTTCAAAGAAATTATTGCAGCGTGGGATGTTTATCCACAAGGTGGACCGACAACCTCGTAAATGTAGCAGGAAAACGAAGAAGAATCTAGATGCCGGGCGCTATCAACCGGTCAATATGGAAACTATTGGCCTATGTTCAGCAGTGGACATCCTGTGACTGATTGATGAAGATGTGGTGCATGTATCACGTTTTAATTGGTTTCGCCTATAGATGATAGATAACTTCTATGTGTAGAATACTTACTTGAACACAATCAGTTGTCAGCCGGCTTTACGCCCTTTTAGTTGGGTAAGGCCACTATGTCCACTAGCCCAAGACTGGCAATCTGGTCGAAGACATACCTTCTTTAACGCCTTCTAGAGTTTGCAGGTATTCTCAAGTACTTACTTGAACACAATCAGCCCCCAGTTGTCAGCTGGCTTCACGCCCTGGTAGTTGGGTAAGGCTACTATGGCCAGCTTTCTCAACGGCAATGGGAACCGCCAGAGGCTGGCGATCTCGCCGAAAACCAGAGACACTTTCTCGTTGACATCTTCTAGAGCTTGCTGGTATTCTAGACGATCCCACCACTCCCAACGCTGTTCAAGTACTTACTTGAACACAATCAGTCCCCAGTTGTCAGCTGGCTTCACGCCCTGGTAGTTGGGTAAGGCTACTATGTCCAGCTGTTTCAGTGGCAGTGGGACCCGCCAGAGGCTGGCGAACTCACCGAAAACCAGAGACACTTTCTCGTTGACATCTTCTAGCGCTTGCTGGTACTCCGAACGGCTCTACCATTGGCAACGCTGTTCCAGTACTTACTTGAACACAATCAGTCCCCAGTTGTCAGCTGGCTTCACGCCTTGGTAGTTGGGTAAGGCCACTATGTCCAGCTGTTTCAGTGGCAGTGGGACCCGCCAGAGGCTGGCGAACTCGCCGAAAACCAGAGACACTTTCTCACATCTTCTAGAGCTTGCTGGTATTCTAGACGACCCCACCACTCCCAACGCTGTTCAAGTACTTACTTGAACACAATCAGTCCCCAGTTGTCAGCTGGCTTCACGCCCTGGTAGTTGGGTAAGGCCACTATGTCCAGCTGTTTCAGTGGCAGTGGGACCCGCCAGAGGCTGGCGATCTCGCCGAAGACCAGAGACACCTTCTCGTTAACGCCTTCTAGAGCTTGCAGGTATTCTGGACGACCCCACACGCGGATTTCTAAAAGATAGCAGTTCGTTAAATTTTTGCTCTTTGCTGTTGTATTTTCTATGGTTTAATTCCTTATGTTTAGAGTAATAACTAATAAGCTTTAATACTATATTCATAACCAGCAAGGATGTGTGGTCACCTTGGTGGCCACTTAATTCAGGTTCAGATTTATTGCAAGGTATTTTAGATGATTAAAATGCTACAGAGTAGGTAAGGTACAAGGGAAAGGTAACTGATTTTTTCTTTTTCTGAACTTACTGCTCAAAAGGTTTTGAGGGTTAAACACGACACAAAACATACCTATTTGTTGGTAATTCAGTAATTGTCCTTATCAGTCTCTAATCTTATTTATACCGGTCAAACAACAGCAGGCCCAATAATACTAGGTCGTATCCCAGAAAATTGTAGAAACGTACGACCATCTCGCAAGTGTAAGACGAAGTCTGCCGCGAATGGTCTGAGAAATGAAGGCATTTGTCAAAGCGCCTATTCCCGAGGAATGCTTTTGTTGAACTGCTAAATTAAACTTAATGGACTTTTAGAGATTAATATTTCACTGTTAGTATCATGGACTCCAAATTCCATTCTCTCTAGTACGCTTATACCACGTCATAAAGTTGTTTAATTTAGGAGTTAATTACCTACTTGTCTAGATCAGTAGTTGTATCTGGAAACTTCTACGTACAAACGTGTTCAAACCTTATTTTACCCATATTATGTATTTTACCCTTGACTTACCCAAGTCATTTCCATAATCGTCCTTATAATGGGTGACATTGCCAAGTTGCTTGAGGTCTGCGATGACCAGGCCGAGCGTGAAGGTGGACATAGGAGGCGTTCTCTCAAAGTGATCCCATACCGCATTTGGCTCGCCGGTTCTAGATACAAAAGTATAAATAAAGTACTATCGCTTGCAGACGATCCTTAATTTCGATTTCCTCCTAAGTTGATCTGAAATATTTCGTTGTGGGTCTAATGATAGTAAACAAACTGGGACAAACTTGACCTGGCCCAACCAGAAGACATGCACCGATGGCACGATAATAATATCATAATAGAAGGTATTACTATGCCGATGTGGACGAGATATGAGAACATACCCATTAGCATACTCGTATCATACTCGTACTGTAGAGTTTTGTAGCAAAATTGCACTCATAACGACTCTAAAATACCTTATATTGTTAAGTTTTATAACAGTCGAGGTTTTTGTCTATACCAAAATTTTTGTACATTTCAAAACTAGCTTCTGCCTCATCTGCGCGGATTTCAGTATGTTACCTACGAAAACATTTCAAAATGAGTTTTCCATAATATCGCTTACATGTGAAGTTATGGGTCCCTCATTATAAACTTTCATGCCCTATTTCATGCGAGTCCTGCTAAAATTCATCGACATTTGTTTGGTGGTTTAGGGATGTAAGCTTTACCTATCGACCGTCAAATTTTCATATTTCCTAATATAAATGAAATTATTCAGCCCCACTAATAATAACAGTTTTAACTCCCAAGTCCCACTTAAAAGTAGAGTCATAAATTTTAATTCTTGAATCTGAATAATACACTTTTGTTCACAAAACCTTTCAGTTGACTTTCATAAGACTTAAGTCTCTATTGAATAGCTAGGTCAATTTAATTTAACCAATAAATCACAAGTAACAACTTCACTAAGTACCTGCCGAAGGAACATAATTCCTTGCCCTTTATTTAGCTTATAAATTGAAGTGAAGTATCACTTTTGTTAATTAATGAAAATCAACAAGGACTTTCTGAGGCCCGTAAGACCTCTGATATTTGTTTAGAAAATCTATTTGATTTACGAAAACTGATAGGCACTCGTCTCAAAATGAAAGAGAAGAACCTTAAAACGTCTAAGAAAATTATAGAAAAATGAGATTTTCATTTTTTCTATTCTCTTGTTTTCCACCCCAATTGACATCCTAAAAACATTACCCTTCCACCCTACTACAGTCGGGTAAACAATTATCCAGGGCCTCGTGCCAAGGACTTAAAAATCTTTTCTCGTTCCTCGCCACCAAAAGCATTATTGTCACGCAGACTCCGTAACGTGATTCGACCACTGAGCAAGTTACTTTATAAAATGTAAAAAAAAAACTTTTAGTGAAAAACAACCGCCTAGGCCGAGAATTCTCGGGAGACTTCAAGTAATTACGTTACAGAAAAGAGGGCGAGGAGATTCCGTGCTTACAAATAGGCGTTGTGGGCTGTTTGTCGAATAGCCCAAGGAATGTTTGATAGCACATCTCTTGTCATAAAATAGTTTTAAATATTTTGTTGATAGTGAATCAAAAAGTCTCCCAAAAATAAGTGACAACGTTTTTATGTAATTTGTTTTGCCACTTCGTCAGTAGAGCCATCTTACCACCATACTCGGATTGATAAAGGGTCATAGAAGCCTTCAAACATAGTCCGAGTAGAGTCCAGCTTAAGGTACAAGCCAACCTTGATGTCAGATATTAACAAGCCATCCAATGTTCTGGGTAAAAGGAGCTGTTCCCACCTCTGCAACTCCTGTGTAGCTAGCCAGAATCTAGTGCTTGATTGCCAATAAAAACCCAAGCACTGATGACCAAGTTTGACCCATCCAAGGGAAAGCTGAACTATCATTGGGCTTGCAACGAAATTAAGGGAATTAAATGCTTAGGGATAATAAAGGTAGCAGGAAGGCGCTGAATGCAGGACGTTGCCAATCGGTCATGGAAATCATTGGGGTAGACATTTATGTTCAGCAGTGGACGTCTTATGACTTAAGTAACGATGATGTTGAAAAAAAAATGCTTAGGATTTCCAGTCCAAACTAAGAGAAGTCTACTCACATGTCCTCTGTCCTAGCCACAGGCATATTGCTCAGGGCGATCATAGTCCTCGGCCGGACCACGCTCAGGTCGAACGGCGTCTTGTACCCTGGCTCGTCGAAGCAGGGGAACATTCTCCTGGCGTTGTTGGGACGCAGCTGCGTTGCCGCCACCATCCTACAAAATGTATTACTTTTATTAAAAGGTATTTAAAGTATCTTACTCGTATTTATCTTGTAGGTTAGCTACACCAACTGAGTTATCTTAGATCCTAAACATTTCGATCCACCGGAGAATCGAACACAGAACTAAAGACACATTCAAAAATCATTTTCGAAGTCTTTTCTTGATAAAATCGTATCGTACTAAGTTTATTTAAGAAATAATCTTAATCTGCTCTTTTTACTTGAATGATAAAATGACTTATAGAAAAAGGTAATCGGATGAAAAGAGGCTTACCTAAGATTCGTATTATGTTGGTCATTATTAACGAACGATAAGGGTAGTATTTAGCGTTGAAATAAATCGTAAGCCTATGACATGCTCAGTTCATAAATCTCTCCCAGCCCATTACAAAAAGATAAAGAGCCTCGAATTTTATTGCCGAGAAAATGTAGGTAAGGGTTTTTACCTTTGAATTGGTATAGCTATAAGTTTCTAGGGGCTTGAGCAATCCCAAGCATTTCAACCCTACTCTGCGAAAATATTTCGCATTACGTAATTTCGGCTCTACCTGTCTCATTCACTCGCCTTAGGTCCGTAAGGAAAAGCGAGATATAGAGCTAATAATGCGGATATAGTATAGCAGAATTGGACCCCTAGAAGAATTCAAGATTCGAACTACATTTTTGTTGAGTGAATTCGTATTGCCTCGTAAAATATTCAGGGGATTCCCGATTCCTCTACCACCACAGAATATTTAAAATAGTAAGCGATTCCCGATAATTTTACGGTATGTACTACATACAATTAAAGTACCTACTGAGATTATAGATTTTATTTTATTACAGGTTTTATAATGTTACTGATATGAAGATTTGAGGGAAGGCTTTTTTTCAGCAATGGAAGTCTACGGGACTTACGCTGAAATTAATAATGATTGATGTAGGGAGAGTATCAGTACTTAGTTGAGGATATTACTTTTAATTACCACTTACAATTTTTAATCCAGTTAGTGCGAGAAAAAATACGGGTTTTACCCAAGTCAGACATACATATTTTAGATGATAATAAAAATTTTATGGTATTTACTCATTAAGTCCATTTATTCTTTTTAGCTCTTGCCACTCTTGGACAATGGATGCTTCTATGCTTACCTCTCAACCTCCTGTTCCGTGGTGTACGTAGTCTTGAAGAACGCCTCAGTGGACCCAGTCTCCAGGTTCCCATTGAAGCTGATGAGAAGATGGCCTATAGACGACGCCGGCACCGACTTCTCTAAGTATATCGTCAGTAATGGCTTCTTCAGGTCTGGTACCACTTTCCTGACTGAAATCTTCTGGAGGTCCCTGCTGTAGATCAACATAGGTAAGAATGAGTACAAGACCACTATAATAGTATCAAATCACAGAGTACCTAGTTGTTAAGGCTGATTTGCACCACTTAACCGTAACTGTAACGATAACCGGTGCTTTTTTATGGACTTTGTTAGATTTTTGACGTTTGTTAAAGTTAAAGTAAGATGGTGCAGCCCAGCCTAAATGTTCTAACATCAGTAAGTTACTTCTATAGCATTTTACAATTACTCATAGCCATTACAAAATGGAGTACCTAATAAGTTTGCCGTTAATTAAAAATAGCGATGTGTTTGAATAGAGTCATAACAGCAACATTTAATACCGTCCTATTTTAGATGGTAGGGTAGAACCAACCCTAATATTGAAACCCAAAATACAGCTATATGTATTTTAAATACCCAATGTCGCATTTTCAAAATGCCAAAATGTATTGTTTCATTTCTTAATAGGTACAGTTACAGTCCATAGAATATTTAGGAAAAATACAGCTGTAAATCACTTTCATCAATACGAACAACAAAATTAAGCTGCAAAAACACGACGTTGTGTGAATAATAATGAACCGATCAAATTCACGGAAACACCAGGCTCGAGTGAGGTAATAAAGTGAAATATTTTTAATTCTGAAAACCGTTTTTCATCTAGCTAAACTCGAAGCGGGTCGAATCGTTGACTCATTCCGTCGAGATTGTTCACGTTGTTCGAATAATCCAATTCATACTGCTTTGGAGCCACCTTATCGGGTACTTATAATTAGAAGTCGTACGCATTCCTTTGTATTTCATTTGGATTTAAATTGTAATTATTTTGAAAGAAAATGAAGCTTTTAGCAGATGCAGTGCAGTAAAGGTTTGACATGTTTTACATACATAAATAGAGGTCACATGAATCATAAGATACCTCACTAATCTAGTCATACCCTTAGACAAATTACGTGTTATGTATCGGGATTTATTTTTACAATAGTTTTTATGTCATTCATCATTATGTACACACGTGAGTGTAATTTTCTTATACACATAAGAATCAGTCTAAATTACTTACGAATTAGCTGGAATATGAGCCTTAACTTCAGTTTCAGTGATTTCTAAATCGTGTCCACTGTGAATGTTGATTTCGTCTGAATCCTTCAGCCAGGTGATGTTGATGCTGACGTGGCCCTTGAACAGGCCATCTTCTAGGTACGGTTCGAGCTCTAAGCGGTAGCCAGTTGGCATCACAGTCTTTTCCAGACGTGTTTCCATGGTCAGGCCATGGTTGTTGTTTAGGTCGATGCTTCTCGCTCTGATGATGTGGTTTGCTGACACCTGGGAATAAACATTGGAAAATACAATTTCATTTCCAAACAGCGTTGTTATCTGTTGTCAATAAACTGAGTCAGAGTTATGTTGATAGCTATACATGTCGTCCACGAAAATCATGGCCGTATGGCTAACTTTATCATACAGGCAGGGGCTACACTCTACTGTTGTATGGTTGCATCCTATATAGATTAAAATAGCTGTTGTTTCGCAACCACATGTATAGTCTGATGTACAGTTAGCACACATAACAACGCTGATAATAAACATAAGACTCCTCTCCCGACCCTCCTTCAGTTCTAGATCGACTTATTATGACGTCACGGCCTGTCAAGCCGCAGCCATTTGTTAAAGATTAGGATGTGATCGTCAATTGTCACGTAACCTTGAAAGCTGATAAAATTCTAGGGCTGTTTAATCTAGTATGATCTGCCGCAATCGACTTGTCCAACCACAGTTAAGATATGAGATTTAAAAGACTTCCTAAGTACTAATAATTCTCACATATTGAAGGTGCACTTTCCTGCTTAGGGTTTTTCCAACCTAGCACTATAAAAAAGATTGATACGGCTACATGTTTATAAAAACAAACTACCTTTGTTATGACGGCAGCATTGACATTGCGATAGCAATTGAAATAGTACAACGTTGTACCCCAACACGGCAAATGTTGCTCTACATTTATTTTGTTAGGGCGCAATAGTTGTTAATGACCATTTTGATGTTTATAATGAGCATAGTTATCGTCTTTAAATAATGTAATTTGTCTTAATTCTTTGATACAAAATTACATCCAAATTTTCAGCAAAATGTGAATCCTAAATGTAAAAAGCGCTTATTGAGTTATTCTTTGGAAGGTAACTACCATTTATGTACTGCGTATGTTTCAAAAACCCTATTGTGGTACCTATTGTGCCCCAAATAGCCCATTGCCTCAAAATAAGTGCCTCCATTAAATGACGCTGAGATCCGGTGGCACTCCAGATAGGGTTGCCTCGTTAAGGTATTTTGTAGAAAAATGGATGAAAAGTGACACCCATTAGATGAAAGATTCGTCCTTGCAAAGGGCGAACTAAAGCGACGTTGAACGAAAAAACTTTTACTTAAGGACAAGAGTAAGGAAGACTGATGAACTGAGAAACCACGTTAGTGGTAGATGCCGGTTAGCAATGAATTGAAAAAGGAGAACTCATTGCATAACTTATTTCTGTTGCTAGCAATAGAAACTAACTCTACCTCTGCCCTCTTACTCTTACTATCTGACTTTACTTTGTAACTTTAATGAGCCACGAATATAAACTAATAAAAAGTCATTAGTCGTACATCGTACTTGAAAAAAGCATGCAAAAACAGTGGAATACAAGCAATGATAATGTATCACAAAAAAATAATTTCAACAAAAGACCGTGGGTATCCTCCTACTCCACCTGGAAAACTTAATATGATGCAAAGCTCTAGGGATTGTCAATCCTATCTTTGTGGCAAATAAACAATGAAACGGCGAGGTGAAATGACAATCCATTTTGCCCTTTTTTTAGAGATTTAAAATACTGAAAAGTGGTAAAAATCCCATGGACAGCCCTAGGGATAACAAACCTTATCCGGCGGCAGGCAGTGCGCCACACAGAGGCACAGGCCCGCGGTCACGACGCCCCACACAAACATCCTGTCCTCAGCGCTCCTTTGATCTGCACAAACGCGTCACGGTTTATTTACATTCGTCTTTTCATAAAAACCATAGGAAAAAACGGCACAATCTCATTCTGAAAACCTAAAAGAGCCTTTTATTTTTTTGTCAATTTGTTATAAAAAAATCGAAGGTTTGTAAAAATAGTTGAGCGGGAATACCCGCTAAAGAAACAAAAACAGCACACATGTTTACAGGAATGGTTACGGACCAAATTAAATATGAAATAGATATTACTAGTTCAGGTAACTAACATGTTTTACGAGAATATAATTACACATTATCTTTGCTAATGTGATACCTAAGTAAACATTGTTGTCTACTTATCTGAGAGTGATATTCGATTTTGTGAGATCTCATAATGATAGCTCTACTGCTATTGATTCTCAGGTGATAAATGCAATAATGATAGGTAATAAGTAGTAGCGTTGTTTAAATCAGTCTTATAAAAACAAGCTCAGTATGTTTAGGTGCGCATGTAGCAATAGGTATTAACACCTTTGTACCACGTGGAATGTAAATAATGACCTATTCTATAGATGTATGATTAGCACGGCAAAAATCGCACTGTTTTTGTAGCTGTAAAAACATTTGCAGAACTGTAGATTTGTAGGGGTGAAAGTTAACAATGGGGATATCCTATTTTAGGAAAACTCTGACAATTCGATTTTTCAGTCAAATCAACTTATCCCGGTAACATCTCACGCTTAAATTGATTAGTTTCAATAATGATTACGTTGGAGACCTGCAGAGTTGCAAGAGTGAAATTAACAATAGAAAAATCCCATTTCAGGAAAATCTCATCAATTCCGAAGATGATTGACAACAGTTAAGTGCAGGAAAACCTGCCTATAATGCGGGAAATATAAATATTGTGCAAAATAAGACGAAACTCACCTGCAGATGTCCGCCTGACGCGAACTTGAGAGAGACTGGGAGCGCGCGCGCAAAGGACCCCTCTCAATTGCCAGGATATGCCTCGTTTGCAATGACGACACTCCGATTGTGTTCCCTCGTTAATAGTATTTACTAGTGGGCACGACGATTTCGGAGGCACTGGTTAGGGAACAATAAATAGGTACCTATGCGAAATAACTTCTGTGAACTCAGAACTAGGTCTTCTGAAGGTCGTTTGGGCGGAATGATGTCATTTATATCAGCCAACACTCGTCCTGAAAAACAATATAGCTCTGGGGATCTGGGATTGCTTTCTGATGTGACCTGTTGTTATCAAGTTACAAAATTAAATTATGATTGTTACACAGATATATTGATGACGAACCAGACAACTAGAAGATCAGATTACTTCAAATCTCGCAGCATTTGGATCTCATAGGGAAGATACAACTAGAGTCATACCTATCTGACCTACAAGTCATAATTATAACTTTTAGACTAGTAGAATATAAATGAAATTTAAAAAAAATCATTTTTCGTAGCTACGATGATACGAACCAGGTCTTAACTTTATTTAAGTCAGCTTAGGAGATCTAACTATATTAGGTAACCTATTTCGTCGTCATCATTTTGCTCATGACACAATGCACTACAGGACATAAGTAAACTTCCTCAAAAAGTCAATTTAAAATTTTAAGCAGAAAGAAAAATATCATAAAATATAAAAACATAGCTTTCATAAACACGTGCAGTGAAACCCTTCGTCATTCCAATGGCCCATAAACACACGTCATAATAATGCAAAACAACACCCAATAAATGCCAATCCAATACGAAAACGGAATAAAACCGTATCGTAGCTCGTTTTATTGTCCAATAAGCCAACCCGCGCATATAACATACTCGTAACTATGTCATATAGCATGTAACGTATGTCTGCCACATCTGGCCGAGTCGTGAAACAAATCACTCATTACAGATTTATCTTGCTTTATTATCCTTTTTATGATCTACATTCGCTTACCTTATTCATTTTTAATTGGACAGTAACTTGAACTTTAATTGAGTAGTTTGACTAAAATACGTAATATACACAGCTAGGTATAATCTGGGCTTCTCGAGTAGGCCTATTTCGTAAGTATAGATACGTAAGTGTACGGTCTTAAGTAGGTGTACAGCTGGTTCCTGAGAATCTTGAAGGTTCTATTCTATGGCTATATCAATAAATCTGAGTTCAATCACCGTATTATTTTATACGCATTTTTCCTAAAGAAAACCTAAACCCTACTTAGCTGTTCACAACAGAAAAGAGTTAGCGAAACGCTTTGTTCGAGCTAGTGGGATGTCGATAACATAAGGATGGCACTTTCGAGCGTCTAGTTCCGCCGAGGTGAAAGATTCTCTTTTTTTCAGTAATAGATCTGATAATTACTACGAGTTTCAGGATGTCAATATTACTCACACACTGAAATAAGTATTTCCTGGAATGGAATAAGGTTTATTTCCCCAAAATTGTGGTCATCAGATAAGAAAATCCAGTATAAAGTTAATCCCAAAATTAGTGTCCATGCAAAATTATGCCCATTGCCCATATCATTTTAATTATATTTGCTGACCGCTTTTTCCAGCAATTTTAATTTGATTAGCAGCTATAAAACAATAAAGCGCACTTATGTTTATGATGCTCTAATCATGGTGTGCCTGATGATATCACTTTGTTTCCTTTCTTACTCATTATCATTAGAGATGTGCTCACTAGTAATGACCAGTATAATGAACTTGACCTCAGAGGAATGACGCATTAGTTAAAAATCGGTTCTCTTCAAGGTCAGCCCCTGGTAGGGTTGCCATCCGCCTAGTGTTTCCCGAACTGTTCCCGCTGTAAACGGTCATACGGGAAGGAATTTTCGGTATCCAAGAATTGGGATAATCTTTTGGTAAATTTGGATGAAAAGACTAACTGAAAATGATCATGAATAGTCTTAAGATAAGTTGCATGTAACACAATTTGTAAATAAATAAAACTAGTATATTTTCAGTATTGGTAGCCCTATCTGGATAATGTTTACTACAAATGGAAGCTAAAGTTGACAATTTAATACCAAGGTGAAGGCAATTTCTAACGCGTTAAGTGTAATATTACAAAACGGAGATAATTCTCATAATGATATGCACTGAAATTGCAATACTGCTATTTTGTACGTAGTCGAAGGTTTCTTTTAATGTCTGACTAATAAAGACTTGGATGGAAAATCATTTGAACTATTCGAATCGATAAGTACCTGCCTACCTACTATGAATTTCGGTATCCTTCCGTTTGGCCAAATTACTTTTCGCCAAATGTCACTTCGCAAACAACTTATCGCCAAAGTTTCATTTCCCAAATGAACTTTTAGCAACTGTACTTTTCGCAACTAATTCATTTGGTCAAATTATCATTTGGCCAAATTTTACTTGGCAAATGTTTATATAGCAAATGTTTTATGTTGCCAAANGTGCGCCGTACAGCCTCGACCTAAGCCCTAATGATTTCTATACTTTCCCTTAAATAAAGAATAAATTGCGTGGTCAGAGATTTTCATCACCTGAAGAAGCTGTGGAAGCCTACAAAACGGCCATTTTGGAGACCCAAACTTCCGAATGCAATGGTTGCTTCAATGATTGGTTTCGTGTATGGAAAAATGTGTCAATATTCGCGGAGAATACTTTAAAAAGCAATAAATACATTTTTAAATAGTAATGTTGTTTCACTTCCTTGATTCCCGAAATTTTCAGTGCCGCCCTCGTAGGTACATACCTACTCCTATTTGTTGATAAAGCCGCGCGCAGAAGCCAGTCAAAAACTATTTTTATTTCGGAAAAAAATAACTACATCGATCACCAAATCCAAGACATCTTTATTATTAATTTGAATGAAGTATGTAATTCATTTATCCACCTAAATTGAAAATGTGTAATGTCATGGGACGAAAATTTAAATTACACAATACATCAACTTTTTATCTCTTCATTTATCGAGAAGGCCAATAATACCTAAGAGATGAGTGAGTGGAGAGATTTATGTTTTCTTTCAACTCCGAAATCGCGTACTAAACGCGGGTCTAATGTGTTTTCAGTTGTAAAACATCGCAAGAATGTGTCGTAATTGAAATAACTATTTAATATACTACATTTTTATGCTATACTATGTGAAAATTGGTAGATACCAGAATAATATTGACGGGATTGCTACCCTGTACCTTAATTACGAGCCTCCATGAAAGTTTAAAAAATATATGGTAGATATCAGTTACGTAGAGCGTAGATACGCATCTCCTTATGTCATCTATGTGTCATGATAATCATTAATTTATGGAAGTAACAGAAAATTTGTCAGGAGGAGACACTAACCCAAAGGTGTCGACGTCGGACGCGGATTCGAGATTCCAAAAGCGCTAGTTCAAGTATTGTAGTGAACCCACTTCTAATACAAGCACATCCTTAGCTCTTGGAGGGCATAGCACCGCCAAACGAATTTTTTCTGCTTAACCCGAAGATAAACTGGTTGAGAATGTTTAAGTTAAAAACGTTAAGCTTGCCTTATGTTCAAATTTAAATAAATTAAAATAGATTAATACAAATCAATCACTTACTACTTAAATACGTCGCTTGCCATATTGAATTGTTGTGCCATATTGAATTGTTGATATTTACCTGTAACAAAAAATAAAGGTTTACACGTGTGTACTATGAAATATATTGAAATCACAGCTGAAACGAGGCAAATTAACATAATATATGCGAGGCGAATTGCAGTGTACGTTTCGAGGAATATAAATATTATATGCTGTTTTAGACAGCTCCATTATGCGCAACAATGCCAACAATGTAAGGTCATATTGCAAAATACACTTTTCTTTTGAAGCAATCTTACTGAAAAACATTAATACGATGTAGACTAAGCCAAACTCAAGTTCTAATAATATCACTGTTTTATTAACTGAAACGTTTTTTTTGTCTTTTCATCATATTTTACAGACTTTTTTTTATAAAATGCGAAACGGATTCCAGCAAACAACACTTTCCCAAAATATGAAAAAAAAAACATGTTCATATTAAAATATACAACAAAAAATGTACATTAACAGCCTTGACGAATTTCGTGCACGCTCGAAAAGAAATATGAGGCTAATTAAAAAAAAATGCCAGTTTAATGCTGATTTATTTGGATCACAAACATATCATACTATTTCACATCAAATATATCAAATCTTTCTTCTAACTGTTCTCACATTTATAAAAAAAACCATACACGCACTATCTTGCATTTACTTAACTTAAAAAATATATGGATTAATTAAATTGATAAATCATCTTGTTAGTTTCATGATTCCTGAGTAAAGTCATGCGTGCAATAAAATTTAGTGCAGACATTGCGTGTTGGACATCCATCCATTATGGATTGGCCGAAAATGTAAACACAACATTTAGTGCTTTCGTGCTTAATCATTATACATTCGCTATTTGTATATTTTGTAGATATTTAACTGGTTGATTTACTGGCTAAAAATATTTTAACTATGTTTACTGGTACTTATTAAGTCAATTTTATATTATTTTTCTTTTCAGGACACATAATGGGAAAAAATATAGCAAATCATTGATTTTTTTGTTTGCGTTTATTTTGAGTCCGACTTCACATTCACAGAAGGTTACTCTTACGCTGTTACATTCATATAATTCCGCTGTCAACTGTATTACATACAGCGGAAACAGCGCTATTCCAATTTAAGCCCTACGCTGATACACACAAGGTCTATAGCACAGGATTAGCTGGGAATCCGTCAGACTGACAGTTTGACAGGCACGAAGAGAGTTTCCAAGTTTCTGCTGAATAATATAATGTGTGCTAAGTATATCTCGACCCGATGTCCTCCATGAAAATAAAAATAACTACAGTTTCTGGGTCGAATTTCACGTGGAAAACATTTTATATTTGTATTATGTAATAAAATATGGTTACACTTAAAGTTAGGTTTGTTTTCACACCATTTTGCCTATTATTATTTCATGCAACAACCCTAAACTATTTCAAATTTCGTTTAAAATAAATTTAAAAAGTGACATATTTCAAAATAGCTACAGTTAACCACGGGTGGAAATTAAAGGTATTATAAATAAATAAGCGATTTCCAAAAACGATACCTAATGTAAGAACTATTTTTGAAAACTCTTTTGGCAAATGTCAAGTTTAACTGGTAACTCTATGTGTGTTATAGAATGTTGTTTGTTTTCCTAACAATAAAATAAAATAAAAATAAAATATATTTGCATGCAAATAGCACCGATGTGCCATGCTTCGACGAAGAATGCATGCTGCGGTTTAATAAACGATTTATAGGTATATCAACTTCTTGAAAACTGAATGTTAATTTGTTATTGTACATATATTAATAAAACTCGTAATAATTGTACATACAAGGCACCCTTACTGCCAGACTGTATATCAAAACACAGCTCAAATACAAAGGCACCCTTACTGCCAGACTGTATACCAAAACACAGCTCAAATAACTTGCAGCTAGAATGCTTTGGGTGACCCGATGACTGTATAGTTTTTTTTATGATCTCTACTTAGATCCGTCTTTATCAACAATCCCTATAGTCAAGCAATATCATAGCAACAACACGAACTATTTTAAGTCCCACGTGGGAATCGAATTCAAGACATCCAGATTGAGAGAGTCTAACTCTAACCACTCGACCACGGTAAACGGTAACCTACCTACTTTAGAAAGCGTTTTGCAAAGTAAAAATTGAGATTAAGCTATCGTAAAACCACACATGAAATTGCGATAACGTTTATCGGTTTTATAATGCAAAACAACGTTACGCAAATAATATTATGTAATCAAGAACAATCTGAGGAAACAAAAGGTTACTTCCATGATTTTTTATAAATTATCATCATCAGTTTATGAAGTCTCCATTGCAGGACAAGACCCTCCCTAATTCATTATCATCATCATCATCTCAGCCATAGGACATCCACTGCTGAACACAGGCCTCCCCCAATGCTTTCCATGCTGCCCGGTTGGTAGCGGCCTGCGACCAGCGCCTTCCTGCTACCTTTATGATGTCGTCGGTCCACCTTGTGGGTGGATGCCCACGCTGTGTTTTCTGGTACGCGGCCTCCACTCCAGAACCTTGCTGCCCCATCTGCCGGCCGTCAGTTCTGCGTACTATGTGCCCTGCCCATTGCCACTTCAACTTGCTAATCCGTCGGGCTATTTCAGCGACTTTAGTTCGTTTTCTCTAATTTACCAGAGGCAAATGAAGGATTTGGCCTGCACCCCCCACTCCACGCGTTGGGCAGACTGGTTGGTTTATAAAATAAAGCCAATTAAATTCCAAGAAACGGAAAAGCGCTGAAAGTCAAAATTCGTTGACACCATGGTAACCAGTAATTCCAAGAAAATCTTTTTGTAATGAACACTTCAATTTAAGCCCTTATTAAGTCTTCAATGAGCTGTTAAATTGTATTATCTACTCGTATAGACCTTGAATACCTAATTGTTTTTATGTTTCAATAGGAATTTTGCTGTAGTTTATAGTTAAAATGATATCACGAATAGTTCATTTAGGTCAAAATTATTCCATTTACTTCTAACTAAAAGCTGATGTTTTTCAATTTTTCCAATTTGCACAAATCTCTGATTAGGAACGTGATCAGCGCCGAAGACGGTGTTCGTTAGTGTCGCGTTTCGACGGAATATATCGAGTAATCGATACAGGCGCCTCGGGCGACACGGTGTAGCGGTTTATTTGCGAGCGGTGCGTTACGAGTGCTTTGAGAATTGGGGCGAATTTAATGAGTTTGGTAGAATCGTAGATGTAAGGAATTTTTTTTTTGCAATATATTTTTAAGAATGTATTAAAAGTTTAAAACCATTATTATTATAAACATAGGTAGACCTCATAATGGTAGCAGGAAAGCGCTGGATGCAGGCCGCTACCAATCGGCCAATCTGAGGGCCTAGTGTGAGTTTACACTAGTGAGCGCGTTAATTTTTTTTTATGAAAATTTTAGTACTTGAAAGTTTCCGCTAGGGGCGCTGTACAATCCGTCATACATTTAATGTAATTTTTTTACGCGCTACTAGTGACGACTGCTGAAATGATGATGATGATTATTAAAATGCAAATGCAGGCCGCTTTCTGCAGCCCTACCCTTAGGATATTAAATTCCTTGTGGGCGCAGACTACTTATAATAAACTATTAGGTAATTCTATTATTATGCCCAGACAACTACTAGATGTGGGGTAAAAAATATATAAATAAAGCCAAAAGAAGTCGAATTGGCAACAAGTATAATCAGTCGTGATAAGTTCATAAACGAATGAGATCGGTGAAAGTCGATAGCATGATAATAATGATAAGCGTGATAACTGATAACGTTAACACAAACAAACAATCGCCACAATGCAGGTAGAGGCAGCAGTTTTATCGCTTCTTACAATTTGCTTGTCGCGTTCATTCCTCCTAGACCACTGGTTCTTAACTGGTGGTCCGCGGACCACTGGTGGTCCCTGGAGGCATTCCAAATGGTCCACGAAGACATCGTAATAAACTAGTGACGTGACGTGATGAGTCGAGTCAACACAACGCAAACGGCGCACAGTGGGCGAGAAATCGACCTCCCCTTTCATAGGATTTTGAAAAAAAAGTGGTCCCTGAAAAGACAGAAATTTGGTAAAATGGTCCCTCGTGACTTAAAGGTTGAGAACCCACTGTCCTAGACAAAGAGACAGTTATAATTTCGAAATCGCTTCGCTCGAGCATTTTTAAAAGTAGTATCTCCGTCTGTGAAGCGATTTCATGATAGTACACAGGTGGTAATTTACTAATTTTGTCTATGAGGACGGTGAGCGACGTAAAGCAGATGGGAAATGGGGGATTCCCTAAAATTTAGGATATTTTTCTACCTCTCTTGAAAAATAGGTTTATTATGAATAAGTGAAATTTCTGGATAATTTTTATGTAAAATTTTCGTTTCAGGGGATTTAGGGTAAGACTTGGGGTAAAATTAAAGCCATTTGACAACGCTGTCGGCAAGGGATGCCCTCCAGATCTCATAAACATGAATGAATGAACGACTAACTAGTAAAACGAACGAATGAATGAACTAGGTATTAGGAAGCTCTGCACTGTTTGGAGCTAAGTGATGTTGATTGGGATTTTTCCCAAAGGTCTTAAGGACTCCTGTCGTTCTTATTTTCCCACCATGTCCATGAAATTTTAAAATACACTAATGGTGTCCACACTGGGCGAACAGGCTCGCGCGGCAAACTCGACATCCTGCTCACTCAAGAGCAGGGTGAGCAGGATGACCAGCGTGTCGCGCGAGTCCGTTCGCCCAGTGTGGAGTGGACTCACCATTACAAAATGCTTTTTTATTTTAATGTCGTGAAGCTTCTGGGCCCGTTAGGAATCAAAGTATGAACTTATATTTATTGAAACAATGGGTCGTGGACCTTTGGGAATAAGGCGTTGATTTTTAGATTTTTTTTATTGAATATTATTTGATTAATGTAGTGCATAAGTATTAACTGGACCTATTCCACCTAGCTGCACTACACAATTGCGTAACTAAAGTCTTTTCAAAGTCATACCGTTCAGTTTTTGACTTTTGAGTTAATCTGCCTGTTTATAATTACCAAAGTTATTCGATTAAGGGCTCAAGTTCTGTGATTTACGATAGCTTTGTTTTGGAACAGGAGATAATTATAAATTAGGGTTATTTCGCAAAATACACAATGGTCTTTGAATCTGGGTGTAATTTTAATGAATGAGCTGTGGACCTTAAACAAGCCAACCTAAATCAATAGCCTTGTTTGACCTAGGTAGAGACTACAGGTTATTAGGTAATAAATTAGAATCCTTTTATACAGGGTGTTGATTTCAATCCTTGCCTTATTTATTTAGGTGGTTTATTATGACTTATATAAACGTATTATCCACCAAAAAAATTACAAACGAAAGTGGAATTTTTAACGAATATTTTCCGTGCGACATCAAGTGTACCTGCTGTGGCTCGCAATTAAATACTGCAATACGTTTACACTGCGACACCATCGAGCTACGCTGATTGCTCGCTCATTATGTCGGATAGCCTACTGAAGGTAGCCACGTAAAGTAGGTAGTGTAAATAGGTATTTTTCTTTGACTAGCTAAAGTTGAAGTTCATTTTTTTTTTTTTTTCAAAGTCAATTTTTTTTTTCAGAATAAGCTACTTAACCAACTCCCTAAATATGGCGAGGATTGAAATCAACGCCCTGTATAGATACTCAGGGCATGTAGGAACAGTTACTGATTTGTGATCAGAATAAGCTACTTAACCTACTCCCTAAATATGGCGAGGATTGAAATCAACGCCCTGTATACATACTCAGGGCATGTAGGAACAGTAATGTTAAGATAACTTAAGTATATTGACTTGAGTGTAATGTGTGTGTGAGAGTCAATCAGGATAGGGCTATAGGATCCTGTACTCCTGTGTAGAAGAGGGCTGTCCTGCTCTGGTAGGAGTTGTTTCTCCATCTAGTTCTTTCGTTGTTCTTTTCAGTCACTTTCTACATATACGAGTATCTGAAAAAAGTCCGCCAAAAACAATTATCAATCTACAACAAATTTTTAAAAACATTATATTTGTTATTTGTACTAATTTTACGTTACCTTGTTCTTTATTTAAACCTAATGTAGTTGCCATATGAATGTATATTTTCTAAAGGACGTAACCACTCGCAAACGTTAAGTGACAGTCCATTAAGCATGTAGGTAAAGAACTACATCTAGATTCTAGACGAACAAACAACTATACCTTTATAACTTACTTGAACACGTCCAATACGACTTACCCGAGAGTACCGTCGTACGAAATCGAAACCTTTCACAGATTAAATAAGTACAGAAGACCCACTACACTCGTACTTCGATGCTGTCTTGCTTTCTCTCGAGAGTGAACGAATTACTGGGTACAAAAGAAATATAGTTCAATATTGGTATCTATATCTATAAAAGCGAAAGGTCACTGATTGACTGACTCATTGATGAGTGAGTCAGTCAATATAATCAATCAAGTGCTAGGAGTCTCAAATTTTGCGTGTAGTCCTGCGTCCTTTTAGAATGTAGGTGCTCACTAAGAACCTTGCAAAATTAAACCCCTAAGGGGTAAAACAGGGTCCACGCGTACGAATTCGCGGGCGGCCGCTAGTATTGGAATACAGCCTGGTGCTAATTTCGCGACACACTAAATTAAGGTAAAAATTCCCGTTGAATATTTATAGGCTGCCAATGTAAACCGTTAATCTACACAAAGATCTTTATAGAATAAAGAAACCTTAGTATCTGGCAATACACCACTAAACGTGACAAATAAACTCTCGACAGCACACACTGTACACCTTTCATTTGTGCCGAAATCGACAGCTCCTGAGTTCCATTGTCGAAAAGCATAAAAGGCGCAGATTCAATCAGCGTGTAGAATGGAGCCAGTGGAGCCACTGATGCCAAGAAAGTTTTTACGTCTCTACAAGTGACAAATACCCCAAAGCGTTCCTCTGAAAGATCCTTTTACGTAATTCTTTGCCGCATGAAAATACCCAGTTGAAAACTAGCAGCCGCAGGGCTGGCTTTGGCTACATTAGCATCGTTAGGTAAAATACTGTGCCGCCGGTTTGTGACGTCGTAAATTGAATTATGAGACGGTTCTGTTTTGTTTATTTATCTTTTTAACGAGACAAGGTATTTCGGATTCAAAGCGAAATAAACATACTTGCGTTATGTTACAGTAATTTAACAAACAATCATAGTTTTTGAACTGTCACAGAAGTATCTTCGGAATTTCTAATTCAAATTCTTTTCTAATTTAAGGGCCTTTTCAGGGCCTGGGGTCCTCAAAATAACGCATAAACAATAAACATAGTTTATGTCGTTTCTCGCAGGCACATATGATATGCCATTTACATGAAAAATAACAGATTTGTAAGTAAGCAAGTTATTATAAATAGTTGCTGACTGTACAAGCTTTAGAAGGTTCAAGTAAGGCAGAAAGAACATAAGTAGGTAAGCCTCAGCCTCGAGGCGGTGCGTAACTCGCGCAAAACTTACATAATAGGCTTAATATAAAAATATGTAGTAACGTAGGAAACTGAATAGAGTTCAACTGTAAGGGTGATCCAGTTTTGCGGCATACAGTAATGCTAGATTGCATTTGAACAAACATGACGTGTGATTGAAATTCGAATTGCAAATTCGGATGGAACAGTTTTTTGCGGGACACTGAAAATTGGATCATAAAGGTAGCAGGGAAGCGCTGGACGCAGGCCGCTACCAATCGATCAACATGGAAAGCATTGGGGGAGGCCTATGTTCAGCAGTGGACGTCCTATAGGCTGAGATGATGATGATGACTGCAAATTGGATGTTCGTGTGAACGTTAATATTAAAACACGTATACTACTAAACGGGACCCAGCAAAACAGTTCCTGCAAAAACGGGATGTCTCCTTCCTTGGGAACAAGCCCTAACATTACAATAGTAATTAACAAATTATGCTAAAATACAAGCTAAATATTAGAACGATGCGCAGTGAAGTGAGACGTGAGTTAGATTTATGAACTAGTCATTCCCCGCAGCTCCACTCGTGTGCGGGTTTGTCAAAGAAATGCTATTACGCGTCCCTCGGGAGAGAAGTGTGAATATTTTTAGGATTAAAAGTAGGACATGGTTCCAGGGAATAGGTAGGTACAGCGGAATAGTCTTTTGGAGAAAAATACTGGGAATCCGATTCCAGCTGGGCAGATTGTGGTAAGTTACGTCACAAATACTCATTGACGCCTCCACAGTGCCTGAAGAGCAAGGTATTTCTGCTGAAAATTACGTACGAAACTAGGTGAAAGGTGGAACATTACAGTGATGCTGGCGATAAATCGTGGTTTGCGAGGTTTCTTTCTACTTTATTAAGTCTATCAGTGAACTACCACTGACTAAAATAATAATATAAATAATAAATACTACCTCTGTAGTTAGATTTCATTCTCATATTATATGTAGATATATCGAGGTGGTCACTTTTATGTTTTGAACACTCCATGGCGTAGGTTCGTATATAAAATGTTTCAAAAATTTGCATTCGATTTCAACGCCACTCGAAAGTCCCATACGTATTCGGGTTACACTCTCGTCAGAATATCGAGTGACTCGCAAAAGCATTCCGGTAATCGGCGTAATTCCTTTATGGACGACATTCAATCAAAGGCGGAGTAATCGAGCAAATTGCGAGTAATCGCGAATCGATCCGCCCCCGCCCTATTTGCAAATTAAAGGCATCGCAAGTTTCCAGCACGTAATCGATGGAGTATCGAATGGAACACGTGTCGGTTTGTGCCTGTGAGTGAACGGTAATTATTTAGTTTTTGGAATATAACGTAGCTACAGTCAGCGTCAAATAGTTCGTGACACCCAAAGTGGCCAAAAAGTTGACAACACATCCTTATTCCAATTGTAACAACTGGAATAAGCTGGTGTTGTCAACTTTTTGTGGCTATAATACAGAAACACGAGTCTCAACGCGACATTTTTTATATGAGTTACATAATAGGGATGATGACTGGGTAATGAAATCAAAATTCTATTTAGTCCGTCAGACAGATAATTAGAAAATATTAGACTCATATTTATTATTTTTTTCCATAATCGAATAATTACAGTATTATATTGAGTTTAAACGTCGCGTGACGTTACTTTTGAGTAAAAATTCTACTCAAGCATGACGTATCGCGCCATTTCAACTCGATGTAGCACTGTTATTATTTAATCATGAAAGAAAATAAAAAATATGAGTCTAATATTTTCTAATATCTGTCTGACGGACAAATAATTGAAATTTTGTCATCTAGCCTATTATGTCCTTTTTTTTTTGCTACTTGCGTTTTGGTAGTTGTGGGTCATCGTTCAGCTAGTAACTATTAATCTGTGGTTCAGCATGATAGAGCTATAAAGATATAAGCAATTAGAAGAGCGGTAGGAAAGAATAATGGAAGATTAATCTTTAAATTAATTGCATCTAGTAGACCATAATAATGTGTCATTCGATTTGGCAATCGCTTCTTTAAACCCTATGATATTTAGGTATCTACCTACACAATAGCCAGTTTATGAGTATTAACGAATGACATGTGCTACAGTCCCAGAGTCTCTATTAGCTATACAAAGTAACATCGTGATAGTTGTCATATTCTCAAACGTTTACTAAAAATTTTGAATCAATCAAAATAATTTGTAGAAGCATCGTTATAGGTTTTGTTTCTTCTTTATGTCCAGAGTCGTATCACACATCGAATTTGACGCTATCAGCATGAAATTACAGTAGTTTAATTCACCATATTAGTTCATAAAGTCTCATGAGTATTAGTAGAATGTTTAATATTAAGCCAAACCAAGGCTCGACCCAAATATACCCAGATAGAGGCCGAAAATTTTAATCGTAGGCGTTGCCATCCTTTGTACTGCTAAACTCCCCAAACTTAATTTAGTATTTATTCGAGTGAGATAATTTGAAAACTTTAGAACAATGCCAATGGCCGCTGGGCAGGACTTGACTTGTTCTATTCAGTTTCGAAGACAGTTTCGTGACTGTTTGGATTTCTTTTATTATCGCTACGGGACTGTCACATATTTCACTAGTCACAGTTTTCATTTTTATTTTGCTAAGGCCCAGTTTCTTGATTCATAGTTAAAATAACAAATTGTTAAATTTTGCTACTAATGGTTAAATATTAACAAAATGTTATCTAATAGTTAAAAATGTACTATAAGTCAAGCTAACCATTGTTCGAAAATCATTTTTTTCTGATATTTAACCACTTGTCATTTGACATCTGTCAAATTTGACCATTGCTTATTTTAACTTTTATTTTTTTATGCATAACAAGGCAGGTATTTGACCACTTACATACACTTACACATACTTGATTCATTTCTTTTGAATATAAGTAATTTACTGATCTCATCAAAAATTGCCCCTAGCGGGATTGAAACCCCCGACCTAGTTGGTGTTAAGGTCCGGTACGCGGACCAACGGTTCATGCAGTCGCCCTAATCGACATAGCTACTCAATAGCTTAAGAATTCTATCACAACTTACATCATAATCATAATACTGATTGATTCTGTCCCTCCCATATCAATGGCCTACCATGCAAAATGCTACAGACGCCGCTACCTGTCTCTATCACTAACCATAAATGTGTGAGAGAGAGATAGAGTCGAGATATCAAATCCGTTTTGCAGAATAAACCCTGTAAAAACTCCCGTCGACTCCCGTGACGTAACCACAATCGACAGAGACAGATTGACTTTTATGAGTGAAGTTCGAGTGAATGATTACGCCGGTAAATACTGTCGTTTTTCCGTCGTCGGCTGGCTTAATCAAAGTTTCCGAAAAACATACAAAAAGTCGCCGGTTGCGAGATTACTGGCAACATCGGTTGATTTAGCTGCCAGACGCTTATTTGTTACTAATCAATCGGTAACAATAAGAAGGTTTTTTTGTCTTTTTGTAACTGATTTTGTCTTGTCTGTTGGATATTAGAATTTATATTCAGAAATACTGTAGGTAACATTAATATACAGAATGAAATTTAAATCGTTGGCATCGTTTTTTAATAAGACTCTACTCATGATGCATTCCCCAAATGAGACAAATCCAATGAGTTAAAATAGCAATATAACCTTTTAGAGACGACGACGACCTCTAAACATGATTAAAACTACTTACACTAGAAAAAATTTAAAGCACACATTATTCGAGAAAAAATACTAGTTTTCAACTTTTCCAAACTCTATACTCCATAAACTCGTATCCTTCACATAATTTATTACGTCTTATATTATTCAAACCTACTTTCATATAAACAAAAGCTCCAGCAAAAGCAAAAGCGCCAGCTAAATTAAACAAACGTAGACTTAACTCTGACCCGTCAGAAAATTTAATTTAAGCGACGCGACGGACTTGGCCGTGCCCAAATCTATAATATATAAAGCTCGATTACCACTGACTGACTCACTGACTCACTGATCAGGGGTATTTTTAGGGTATTTAGAGGGGAGAGGGGTAAAATTGTTAATGTTTGTTTTTAACTAGATTTTTTGACTGACAGCTTTACCACATTTTTTGAACCAAAAAACAAAATGGCGGCACTTTTTGAAACTCCAACTTTTTTGTTTTTCATCCTGAATTTTTTCTTTTTTGGGAGTTTGTTGGAGTTGCCAAGATGTGTTAAAAAAATTGAGAAAAAAACGGAAAAACAAAATGGCCGCGCCGCCATCTTGGATTGAAAATGCGATTTCGGGGTGTTTTTAGGGAGGTGTCACTCCGAGATGCGCCATTGTTTTTGAAAAATTATTTTGAGTGTTTGTGACTTGTATAGTCTGCTTCAAGGCCACATTTACAGATTATCAAAAAACAAGATGGCGGCTGAGCCGTCGGCCATTTTGTTGCGATCAAAAAATTCCCAAACTTTGGTAGCAATTTTCCGGCAGATGGCGACACCGGAGTGGGGTACAATGTTCCGGGCGATTGTTGGTCTGTTATTCGAGTGTTGCCATGAATCGGAAAAAACTACCATTTTGGAAGAAAATTTTCCACCACGGCCCCGGATAGTAGAAAATGGAAATTTCCGGAAATTCCAAAAACTTGGTATGCAGTCTGGTGACATTTAGGGACCCAAATGACATTTCACCATTTTTATCAAAAAAGTCTGGCAACACTGAAAGTTATGGGGAAAAGTTTTTTTTGCGACATGGGTGTCTTTAAAGTTAGTGACAGACAGAAAGAATTGTGGCAGAAAAAAAATAAAAATGAGGTTTGGTCGGACATACGACCCAGATTATGGGAAAAATCCGAAATGTCAAAAAATAAAGATGGCGGCGGCGTGGGCGGCCATTTTGTAAAAAGTTGAAAATTTCGAAATTTTGGAATTCATTTTTCGAGTAGTTGGCAACATTTTGGAAAGTCGAGTTGTATGAGGCGGTTGTGTGTCTTGTCAAGAGGTTTCGCTTGGGTGAAGAAATTTCTCCAGTGTTGCCATTTACACAATAATTTTATGTAAAACATTGCAGAAAATAGTATGGTTGCAAAAAGTAGGTATTGCATAAAATAGTAGGTTAGGTTAGGTTAGAACAGTGACCCTTAATGCGCGAAGGCGAGCGAAGCGTGCCGCGGCAGCGGCCGCCGAGCGCTAGAATCACCTCTATTGTTATTGAATCATTTGGAAATTTCGATACAAAGAATGAAATAAGGAAATTAATGTAGAACAAATTTTATATTAACTCCCCACTAAACAAAATAATAACCACAAGCTAATTTGTAACCATTTCATTTCATTATTTTGTAAATAGTTTATCGTGAAATATTTTTGCCTAATGAAACATTTGGCAAACCAAACTTTGCCAAACAATAATTTGCTAAACAATAATATGCCAAAAAAAACATTTGCGAATTAAAAGTTTGCAATAAGTTGCTTTGCCAAATGAGAATTTGCCAAATGAAAATTTGCGAAACGTTGTTTGCGATGTGATAATTTGGGAAACGTTTTTTGGCCAAACATTAGTAATCCATGAATTTCACAGAGTTGAATATTTCATATACGAGTAAGTATACTTCGTTTTTAAAGACCATCCTTAATTTAGGCTAGATTATCAATTTGCTATATGATTTACTAACCGCTGTTAGAACTGTGAAGCTGGACTAACTGATGGTCCAGCTCCAGTTAGACGGTTCGATTCCTAGTTGAGACAAAGTGTTGAAAATATTTACGTCTGGTTTTTCAGACATGTACATCGTTTTCATGATGGATTTGAAACATGACTCCACACTTCAAATGACTATTAACGGTTTCTGTCTTTGAGTCTAGGTAAATTAATACCTACTTCTATGTCATTTCATAATACGGATCTTAATGTGAAGCGCAATGATATCCTACTTACATGCGTTAGGGTTATTTCCCTTTGTTGAAAACAAATGGCATTTACAGAAACAGCACATCAGACTATACATTTTAGTTGCAAAATAGCCCCTATTAGAACTGTATAAGATGCCACACTGTTTACCTTGATATGCCGTTGTTTATCACAAACCTCGCCACAAATGCATCTCCTTGTGCAAGAATTAATCCGCTGCAAGGTTGAGTAGTTAATGAGCCGGTGGAGATTGCGACCATCCTGACGGTGCCGAGTCGGTTCCTGTCTGTGTCTGGAATCAAATGTCATTAAACAACACTGGTAAGTGCTGCTCTTTTATTTGTTCTTAACGCCTATACTTAATAGAAGTAATAACTATACCTTATAACTATACCTAAATATGTTTCTTCCCTGTTAAAAGTTGTTTCAGGAATCCATACTTGGAATACGAAACCCTTAGGCTGGGTTGCACCATCTTACTTTAACTTTAACAAACTTCAAAAATCTATCAAACTCCATACAAAAAGTACGGTTATCGTCATAGTTACCGTCAAAGTTAGGTGGTACAACTCAGCCTTAGATATTAACTTTTTATAAGATCACTTCGTCATAAATCCTATTTCTACAATGGCTAAGTTTGGAGCTATTTATACATTGAAGCTGTAAAAAACCTGAAAAATTCTGAAAATGAAATGAAAAGGTAAGTCATAGTTCATACTTCTAGCTTTGTTTGTTTTGTTAACTGGAAGCCGTAACAACGTAGTGAAGCGAACTCGAATTGTGATCCAGATTTAAGTATGTTACCTATCTTCAAGATTACTGATGGTGTCCATCCTGAATAGGTATGTTCTGTACGTTTTTACTGTTATCAACACTGCGAATTATTTTTACGATACTTCTTGTAAACAACATAATATAATATAATAACATACTTCGAGTTATCCGTCATCAGGACTTCTTTGTAGTGTCACACGTAGATGTTTTTCCTCGTTGCGATTGTGAAAAAGTAACTGACATAATAATATTGCACATAAAAACAGTTTATCCAAATAATAGGTATCTACTGATCATCAAACTACGTCTGATACCTAATTACGGAATTATTCCCAGCTATTGTTCCCACCACTGCAACTCCTGTGTAGCCAATGTCCCAGGATTCACAGCATGGTCGCCAGTAACAACCAAGCCAGTGAAGTTTATCTCGGGATGGAGTAATAGTAATAGTACTGCATACCTACTTAAGCACCAGCAATTAAATCAAAACTATTTGCATTTACTAATCATTCAACCATTAACATTTCAAAATCCTAATTGACGACACTCATTGTCTTAATTGCATAACGTCCTTTAACGTACAAAACGTAATTAATAAAGTTGAATTTCATTCACCTGATGGTATCGAAAACGTAACGCGTTCTACAGCAGGTAATTAAAATAACAACAAACTCATTGTCAGACATGAGCAGAACTGTATTGGCCGTTGTTAAGACCAGACATTACCTTGCAAGGTCGAAGGAAAATATTACGGTAGACTTTTCTTACAATTGCACCGACCAATAGCCAAGAACTCTCTGTCGAATCGGCCCACGCGGTTTAGTACGGTCCGAGGCATAATGCACTGCTGAGGGGGGTCTCGTTAAATTGGTCAAAAAATACGTAAAGTAATACTCAGTGTAGGAACGTGCATATTACCATAGATTCGTGCCGCGTAAACTACACTCGACGCACTCGATTTTCGTTTGTTTTTTTCTGTGCGTTTTTATTTTTAACGAAATTAAGTCAAAGTTGTGATAAAGCCAGTGTTACCGTGTGATTTGTTTTTAATTTTAAAATTATGAGTTCGTAATATTTTTTTAGTAGGAATCGTTGTGCTATTGTTATATTTTGTGTTAATTTCTAGATATAATGTGCGGTATGTGAATAACTATTTGCCATCAATTATCACCTGTATGCCGTTAACATACAAATAATTTGAAAGGCGTCACGAGTTGATCAAATAAGTTGCCGAATAAGCCGACGAATTGGTAAGTAACGTTCATTTATTAAAATTTATTAAGCAAAATCATTGTCTCTGACCTACCTACTGTAAGATTTGCATACAAAATTCTTCACAACACAAGGTTTTTATGATGGGTAGTTATTTGTTGTAGATTTAAATGATAACAGAATACGAAAAACTAATAAATAGCTGCCTTAAATCCTACTGAAACAAAACTTTTCTAATTCCGGACACATAAACACTGGATTCAACTCAAAATACTTATAGGCGTGTAACGAATTTTTTGCTCATTCCTTTTTTTGTGTAACATTAAATAAAATCTATGGATAGATCGTCAACAATAGTTAGGTTTTATCGTAGTTTTTGTGTCTGATTCTTCATTGTAAGAATTAAACTTGGAAATAAGTAGGAGCCAGTTTGTCATTTGCTTTGTCGTTAGAGTCATTCGGGGTAACAGCACGCGGTGGGTAAAAGTACGCGGTGGTCCGATCTCCGACAGGGGTGGAGGAGCCGAGGTCTGTGTTTGTAAAATAGAGTGGCGCTACTGTCGCCGTTTAGGAGCCACGTGCCGCGCCGACGCAATCTAAGTACTGGTCGCTACACGTCGCCGAATACTTGTAGCACGCTTATTTCGTTTAATTTGTATGCCACGGAAAAGTGTGCTGTAGTTAAATGGATAGCTCTGTGCCAGTAAGTATACTATATTTCTATTGTTCATTTAATGTAGTTTTGACCTAAGTTTATCATATTCGTAAAAAGTATTTAACGTGTGTGTTGTGACTGATTATTTGGTATATTTGCCGATTGGGGTAAGAGTACGAGATTAATAGTACGCACGCGTACGTTTACCCCCGTTGCGTACTTATACCCCAAATGAAATAAAAATATCAAAAATTGTTCAATCTTTCAGAATACCTACACTAAAATGCCGAGAAATTACATAAGGAAGGATCCTCATCTCATCTCAGATGACCAAATAATGAAGGCCAATTATTTTGATCTCAAAGTGGGACTATTGCCAATATAAATAATTTAAGACAAGATTCACATTATAATAGATACAGGATGGAATTTTATAATGCCACCTGGAGGGAAAGTACTCTTAGTAATCGAACCAACTAAAATTTGATAAAAATTACAGCCTGTATTTTTATTGCATCGATCGTTAGGGTTATGGTTTATGGATGAAATCTCTCTAACAAACTTGGTTAAATTAAATGAAAGGAAAACCATGAAATCTTAAATTATTTTAATTATTTACAAAAANCTTAGTGTTCCTCACTAAAAAAACCAGCACCAATATCTAGTACTTAGATTCTGCACAAAATTCTAAATCAGCCGCAGTATTTTTTTCATTCATCATCAACAGCCCTTTACAGTCCACTGCTGGACTATGAGCCTCCTCCACTATAGTGGAGGGTTTTGCCATAATCTCCACGCTTGGCAGGCGGGTTGGAGATCGCAGTTTAAAAGATTGTTGTTTTTCAGAGAGCGCTGCTGCCCATTCTCTGTTTGATGTGTAGTCCCTAAGTCGCCTCTTACGACACCCGCGGGAAGAGTAGGGGTTGGTGACAAATGTATTCTACTCTGCCGTCACCACACGGCTTTTCTTTAGTATTCTTTTCATTAGTATTCTTAATAAACGTAATCTTATCATCCTTACCGATTTACCGCCTTTTGTATTTATCTGTGCACTAATATTACTATTTATGTATGTTTATCTAGACAATTTTATGCAGCTTAGTATTTTATTTATTTTACCAATGGTCCGTGACCCTCACTCGGCATGGGGCACACTGAAAACCAGCGCCGTGGGTGGCCTTCGTCACCGTGGGCCACGGCAAATGCTGAGTGGGGTCCCGTTGCAGTGGGCATCTTGTTGGTGGATGGGTGGCACTGCTCAGTTTACTCTTGTTTTTATTTTTTCTTCTTCCATTATTATGTGCCACTGTCATGTCTATGTAATTGCCTGTATTTGTGTGATGTCCATTGTAATAAATGTGTCTTTCTTTCTTTCTTTCTTCAGTAATTTCAATTTGAATCCCAAATACATTTTCATACTTTTCAGATAAACTGATTTTTAGATACGACTTATTTTAGGTAGGCTCTTGTTGGTTTTATTAAAGATCTGGTACAAACTATACTCTACTGATTTGTATTTGGTAGATAGTTCTTAGATTTTTTTGCTAAAGACAAAAGAACATTGCACATAAAAGAAATAGTGAAACTGTGATCTCGCTTGGCTTCCCCTGAATTTGAACCAAAAACCTCGAGATCACTGAACCATCGAGGCCAATATACCTACTATTTGTTAACACCACATTAAGCTAACCTTATCACAACATTCAATTAAATCTTAATCACGGGCTAGCATTCTAATAGCACCCCACCGTGCCATCGCAGAATGGAGACTGTCTTTTGTCTTTTTGTCTTCAGCCTTAATTAAATGGGATGAGGAGCTAAATTGATCAGTTTACCTAGAATAATGTTACATTGTTCAATTAAGTATACCTACTGCTCGACTACATTTAATGAGGGTAATGTTTTCAACACATACGTAATTTAGTCCTAGTAAGTTCATCGCAATTTGACATGGCTTAGTTTTCAAATTCAACTCCTACAATGACTTTTCTGGCAAGATTTGTTTGAAAATTATATTATAAGTAATCGTGGGTTCAATTCCCGCCTTAGGCAGTTCGATTTTTTCAAGTTAGTTATAATTTTCAAATTAGTTTGAGATGCAACTCTTAACGTTAAAAATTAAATAACTAAGATTTGTTTTCCGAGAAGCATTGACCATGAAAAATCAAAGCAAACATATTATTTTTATCATGGCTGGCTCCAAGCCTCTACCATAGGAAAATTTTGAATTAGGAAATTCAAAATGTAGATTAGAAAAACATTGAAATATGAGCATTAGCGCGCGTTATCACGCAGCGCATTCGCGTCGCTGTGCACGATTCGATATGCCGCCCGTATTTACTTACACGTTATCGGAAAAAATTCAGCCCTGTTTTTACTGGCCGTGGATCACACTCGAGGCTATATTCTATTATTTTGAAGAAAATTGTTTATTTAAAATCAGATAGGTGGGCAGACCTCCTACTAGGTGGACCGACGATCTGGTAAAGGTCGCGGGAAGAGCCTGGATGCGGGCAGCGCAGCGCCGTGCATAGTGGAAAACCTTGGGGGAGGCCTTTCCTTTGTCCAGCTGTGGACGTCATTTGGCTGAAACGAACAAACTACTACCTATAGTACAAGTCTATCAATAATCTGGTTTATCTCAACTTAATAGGTGATATTTCTTGTTTTTCAATCTGTTTCTGTGTTTATCAATCATTAAACACATTTCAAAGACAGTATAACTACTTAAATGTGACGCTGTAGTGCGTGAGGATTAATAAAACTGAAAAAAAAAATGCTGGTCACACTATAATACTTAGTACTCAGTGTTAAAACACGCTAGGCATCATCATTTCTTGTTTGTTAATGATGTTACACGATTTTTTTGTCAATTTAATTAAGTAAAGGACAATAATAAACTAATTATAGGTAGGTACGCGTTATTTGCCTTAATTCCAGCAAACCTTTGATCAAAATATTGTTGTAAAAATGCCTGGTAAGTAAGTAAGTAAATCTTACAAACCCGGAAAATATTACCTTGAGGAAGGAAAAGAAGGTAATATCACTAGTTTTCTTAGGAATCGTTTAACCAAGAAGCCTGACAATTAAATTCGAGCCAATTAAATTTAATATAATAACATCTGTATTACTACATTTTCAATACTACGAGGGGTTAGTAAACAAAAATAGCTTTCGGAACAGACAGAGAAACACTTAATTTGATAAAAGCCCTCAGCATCATCATCATCATCTCAGCCATAGGAACGACCACTGCTGAACATAATGCCTCCCCCAATGCCTTCCATGTTGCCCGGTTGGTAGCGGGCCGCGACCAGCGCCTTCCTGCTACCTTTATGATGTCGTCGGTCCACCTTGATGAAAGCCCTAAAAAAGCGATTACGAAAATTAATCATTCGCCATATGGTCTTGTCTAGGGGCTTTCATCGGTCACGATTATACTGTCAGAACTGAGCTTTAATTAACTTAAACCACAGAATAACTTAAACTAAATAGCTACTTATTAGCTATCCTTTATTGATAAGCTCCTCATGGGGGCAGGTTAACCACTCCAAAAAATTCGTCGGTCAGTTACCTGTGTGATCCTTATGAAGTAGGTTTGTGAGAAATCCACACAAACACGTGTAACGGCCCTCCAAACACTAGTATTGTATTATCTGTGCTCTGACGCTCGGATTCGGATTTGGCGGGCTTGAGTTTCGCGGGTTCGCGCGCTCACTCGGCGCGCTCTTTTCAACGGCCGCCGCGCTTTGTGATCCGCGGAACTCGACCTTATTGACCAGTCGCGCCCTTTGCCTCGACGCGTGCGAACGAGCTATCGTTTTAATGGTTATAAATTATTAATGTAACTCGGCCACTACAATTGCGCCCAACGAGTGGCCTCGCGTTCTAAGTTCGAGAACGTTCGAGAGAAACCACGAGTACCTACCGCGACCCCAGTGAGTCGTGTTGATTGAAAATTGTGTTGAAGTGAAAAAATGCCACCGAAGACACGCCGAGGCACGGCTAAAGATAGCCAAGAAGAGGAGAGATATTATTCCAGCGATGGGTGAATATCCCAAACACGTTTTTTACGCGGCGGAGCTGAGAATCGATGGGAGAAATGTAATTAGAGCGATGATTTTTTTTCTGTATATAGTTTATACAGCGTTTTACACGATAGCAAAGTCTTCAGGACAATAGGTAGTTATTTTATGTACTAAAAAAATTTTCAAAGACCCAAAATCTAATAGCGGTGGCGCGTCCTAACTCTAGTTCTACTCATAAATTGTGTTATTCCTTCTTTCTCGGGGATTCTAGTAATTTAAAAATAGTATAGCCATAAAATACGTTAAATAAGACTTCCAAATGATATGAAAGAAATGTGATATTTCATATTTTAAGTGTTTTAAATAGCCTTTCAAAACTGTCCCACGAAAAAAAGCAATTACAGTGGCTCAATTTCGACACTCTCTTACTTCTCCAAAGAAGCTTTGAGAGACGTNGCGTGCTCTTGACCCGAATGACTCTAGTCATCGATTCATGAAGCGGAAGAAACGGCTGGACAAACACTGTAATTCCTGAGGAAATACCTGAGACCTTAGTGTTCCTCACTAAAAAAACCAGCACCAATATCTAGTACTTAGATTCTGCACAAAATTCTAAATCAGCCGCAGTATTTTTTTCATTCATCATCAACAGCCNCTTAGCCAACGTAGAAAAAGGCGAGGCCGAAGGCCGAGCGATAGTTTAAAGCCTGTGAGTCGCCATAGATTTATTTTTAATGCGTCAAAAAAGGACTAGAGCCCAGTGACAGACTGAAAGGCGAGGCCGAAGGCCGAGCCATGGTTCAAATCCCGATAGTTACCATAGTTAAACTTGTGTTGCGTCAAAAAAGCACAAGAGCACAGTGACAGACAATAAACACCCCCTGTAATTTTTGCGAGGCCGAAGGCCGAGCTCCGAATGCGAGGCCGCAGGCCGAGCGCCGCGTAGGGCGAAGCCCGGAGCGGCCAGCATCGCAGATCTAGCTTTTGTAGCCCGCGTAGCGGGCGACCAAAGCTAGTTTCCTATAAACGTCCAATTAAATTACCTCGGCAGTGCACTGACCCCTAAGCCCCGAAGATAAACAGGGAAATCGCGGCAATATGCAAATGCAATAAAACCCAACCATTGTTTCGTGTCACGTGAGCTACGGGCGAACCCCGTAATGTAGCGGTAGCGGGGTCGCCTTTTTGAAAAACGAATTCGACACGTTATTTATAAAAAAAATGTTAGGCGTCATTTTTTTTAAAGAACTAACTTGCGCCTCCTTTTTAATCCTATACTGACAAGAGGCATAGCACAGCCACAAAAAAGTGCGACTTATTTAAAAAAAAGATGGTATTTCGTGATTGTAGTCTTAGTTTTGTTGATAGTGAAATAAATAGCTAAATAAAATGAAATACTTTTTTACAGCGACACAAAACAGCATCAAAAATATGAAAACAAAAGTAAAACTAGATAGAGTAGGTAATGTGCGTGTCACCGAAACGCTATCCACTGAGCATCATGCTGAGGTGTCGTAAGGGACACCACGACACTGGTCTTCCGTTGATAGATAAATATTTGGTGGGCCTGATGAATAGTTTGTTTTGTAATACAGACCTTATGCCCGTTTTCACCATCAATCCCTTTTTAAGTGACCCCTGTATGACAACAAAATTCCTGTTATTTGTCAGCAAAGGGGTCACTTAAAAATTTGAGATTGATGGTGAAAACTGGCATTAGTATCTTATCCGTTATATTATAATATGTTTATTGCAAGTTAGAGCCTGTCACACCTATTACAAAGCCCCAAACTATGTCTACATAAATATTTTTTTACTGTGTCTGGAGTCTGGACTTCTAGAACCACTCGATTTGTGTCGTCATCGTCACCCAAACCCTTCACTTGATAAAGAAACAATGGGACATGACTCGGCAGCTTCCAGCCCACACGTCATTTGTAATATCGTTTACTTTTCCCTTGGTGATAACGCACTTTTTGTGAGAGATAGCAATTATTTTTCAATTTTAGCTTTTTACGTGGTGAATCGCTAAAATCAAGTGGCAATGAGCGGGGCACATAGCTCGTAGAGCTGATGGTCGTTGGGACAGGAATGTTCTAATGTTCTTGAGTGGCGACCACAAGCCGGAAGACGTAACGTGGGCACTTGGGCAGGCCTCCCACTAGGTGGACCGACGATCTGGTGAGGGTTGCGGGAGGTGCCTGAAATCCTTGGGGGAGGCCTTTGTCCAGCAGTGGACGTCTTTCGGCTGAAACGAACTAGACTAGGTACCTACCATAGGCTGACGTGATGGTGTTACGATAACATAAATACAAAGTGGAAGAAATGTATTGTTTTAAACTTTCATGGTCACTGACATAATTATCATTACTGACGGGATTGCTACCATGTACCTTAATTTTGAGTTTCCGATATTTCGGCACTGTTGCAAGCGTCATGGTCACGGCGTAACTCAAAATTAAGGTACATGGTAGCAATTATTATTACTAACGGAGTAGTAGAATTAACAGTGTTTTAAGTTTTTAAGATTTTGACATTTGTCATTTTTTATAGTAATGAAGATAATATAGAGTTTCTAGCAATAGAAAAGTAAAATGCGTCAGTCAAACAAACAATTGTACAAACGGATATAAAAAAGTCTTACAGATATACCTTAAATAACTGTACAACCAGCACCGTTATCTACGAAAATAATAAATAGAACAGCTACTAAGGTCGGTTTTTAAGTTTATGACAATAAATTACATGTAAATATTCAACTAGCATACGAGTATTTTTGTATTTGACTACACTCGGCTGTATTTAATTTAATTGTGTGTAAACAATAAAGACTCGCATTTGTTGTAGCTGCACACTTACGTTATTATTCTCAATTATGGCCGCACCTAGCGAATTATATCATGACACGGGCGGAACACTTTTTGTTCTCGGAACAATGCATATTGTGTTCCAGCGAACGTGTCTCGCTCGTGCGTTGTGTGTGTGCTTTAATTAGAACGACTCGACGATTTTTTGGCCATTTTGAAGAAAACAATCACCTTTATGCTTTTCGAACATATATTTTTTTCACTTGGAGTCAGCTTTTCGATGTGCACATCAGACAAAACATTTTCCTCACAAAATGGCATCTATTGCAAGTTTTTTTGATAAATCCGTTAACCCCTCGTAGTAAGCTAAATATGCGTCGAGCGGCGTGAATCGAACCCGCGTTCCTCGGATCACAAGTCGGCCAATCCGATACCTTCACAGTTCGGTTTTCGCTACTTCGAAGTATTACAACTGACGTCCTAACGTCAGAAGCTACAGTTTAACTTGATATGCCGTTGTCTGTCCATAGCTACGCTGTAGCTATACTATAAATGTTCTGTGAAACTTGATAAATATTGAGATAATGTTCAATTACAAGTAGAATAATCATCGTAGAGGTTAATCTATAATTAATTAGGGTAATCTATAATTAGTTGTAAGATATCAGTCTCCCAATTAGGTACCTATTACGATCTAGCTAGAACAATAATAGGGTAGGTTAGGATAATAATAGGTTAGGCATAAGGTTGCAATGAAATTAATACTGTTGTACACTGATCCTGCCTTTATTAGGTAGGGTTAATAATGTTTCCATATTTTGGGATCTAGTCATTCCTCTCACTCGGAACAAGGTGATGTAAGAGTGACTGGAAAACCTCATCAGCTCTACCTATCTATAATATACATATTATTTGGGCGCATATACGCCCTGAAAAGGGCCTAAGTACTGAATAAAAAACTTTGACTCGTAACTTTGTCTGTGATGCTGTCTGTCGTGTTTCTACCTTCAAAAAGGACTTCTGTTACAATTTTTTTTTTGGATCTCTTTGGATTTTTGGACTCTGATGCGTACCTACATTGTCGTCAAAGGTTTTTTTCTCTAGATTTGTACAGGAACATTTATAGCATAATCCAGACTGCACAATGAAAGCTACACCCTATATAATGGCTGGTGCATTTGTAAAATTTTCACATGGCGTGGGTAATGCATCGCGGCACTCGTGCCGAAGAGTGCGCTTGTGCATGCGACCCGCTATTGATTCCATTGCGATGCATTTTATTTTTGATTGACGGCCTCATGCCATGCGCTCACAACACACTTTGATCTAAACCCTACTGTGGTGAAAATAAAAACCAAATTAGTTTAGCATGGTGGACTTAAATGTAATTTAATTTGGTATGTGCCTACACACTAAGAGGCAGTTTTTTGATTACAGCCCTGAAACTTATTTACTTATTACAAATGCCGGCAGTTAATGATGATGCATGTGTATTAAATGTAATGATTTATGAAGTACGAGTTTTGCGCCACGTTAAGTAATGTTGAGTATATTTTATATAAATTATTGTCCCGAAGCAGTGGTAGGGTTAATACTGGGACGTGTAAAAGTGCTTTTTAAAAGCTTACTTACAAAAATAAATGAGTTGTATGAGATTTTTTATTAAAATTACAAAAACTTGACTGTTTACCCCATTCAAACAAAATCTTTTCTCGCTTTTGGTTTTCAGTACTTGATCTCTCTAATTTACTCTGAACATACAATAGATAAGTAAATGCTAACTATTAGAGGTTTTTAAATAAAATCAGTAGAGCTTTTAGCGAATCCTAATTTACCCAAGACTTGATTTCTTTTAGGCCAATACTTAGTGAAAATTCGATTCAATTATTTGCTAAGATCCATTGTTAAACCTAAGTACATTCAATAAAGCTCAAGTTTCTATCTAGATACTTGATCTAGATACTTACTTCTATAAAGGTCCCTGAAACTAAATGGAATTATTTTTGGAAATAAATCCCTTTCTTTCTCAGATTACTAATTGCTATTCGGAATACGAATTGAATACTTTACAAATATATACGTACGTCCTTAAAACGTCTACATCTAAGTATACTATCTATACTATTATAAATGCGAAAGTAACTCTGTCTGTCTGACTGTCTTTCTTGCTTTCACGCCTAAACCACTAAAGCGATTTTGATGAAATTTGACATAGAGATAGTTTGAGTCCCGGGAAAGGACATAGGATAGTTTTTATCCCGGTTTTTGAAACAGGGTCGCGCGCGATAAAGTTTTTCTGTGATAGACAAAATTCCACGCGGTCGAAGCCGCAGGCGGAAAGCTAGTATCCCATCAAAAACAATACTTGTCAAAAAACCAAGTCTCGCAACTCAGTTGTTCTACGGTAAAAAGTTGTGAGATCCATGTAATACCAAGTCCAGGCCAGGAAATCTTTAACGTTTTACATAAATTATTGACTTGGCCATCGCACTAAATAATTTAATTTACACGTGTTTTCATGCGATGGCCAAGTCAATATATTTATGTAAAACGTTAAAGATTTCCTGGCCTGGACTTGGTATTACATGGATCTCACAACTTTTTACCGTAGAACAACTGAGTTGCGAGACTTGGTTTTTTTGACAAGTATTGTTTTTGATGGGATNTGTATTTTGTAGACAGCAGTTATGTATCTAGAAAACTGGACCGAAATTGAAAAATTTTACTCGACTTGGCGGTTGCACTACCGTGCCCCCAAATATTTTAGTTTTTCCTTGATTCATACACCAAACACTACTTATATTCCAAATTTGAAGCTTCTAGGTCTGCTAGAAGTGCCTTAGAGTTTTGATGATCGGTGAGTCAGTCAGTGAGTCAGTGAGTGACAAAATTAAGTAACTTTGACCCGTTATAATTCTTAAACTACTGGTTCAAATTGAATGAAATTTTAAATATACCGTGTCTTTACAATGCCTGCATAGCTAATGAAAATTCAGCCTTCTAGTTTTATCTACAACGAAGTTACAGGCAGTCGAAAATGGCCTGAATTGCTTCGAGAAAAGGATGGTACGGCCGTGCCGCTTTTTTGCTCGACTTGGTGGGGGCACTGCCGTGCCCCCAGATTGGCATAATACACCGCGTTACTTAGCCCAATGAATGCCGCTCTAAAATTAGAAAAACATCGGTTTTGTTTTTTGTTACCGAATTATTTATTCACCTATAAACCCAACAATAACGTTTAAAATGTCTCAAATGACTGACGTGCACGTAAAGATCGTAGATTTTAAGGTTATAATTAACCCACCAACGCACTGTGGCTTTAAATACGCCATGTCGGGGGACGCGACTAGTGATGAGCGAATAGTTACTATTATTATCGATCATTAGAAAAAAGATAACTTAATTCATTTATTTCGGTAACTGTCATCGACTAGAGAAATAAAATAATTGTATAATATCTAATTTATCTATGATTTTATTTTAGTGCATTTGCGTAAAGTCGAATTTAACTAAATTAAATTCATCAAGTTCAAATTACCATGCAACGGTGCAATCCTAGTAGTTGGGATCCTATTCTTTATTATTTTTGATAAATATTTATAACAAATAAAGGACAGACAGACATGACGAACTATAAGGGTTCCTTGTCAGCACTACGGAACCCTAAAAACATGAACTAAGAAAATCAGGCAAAAGTATTACTGTAAATAGGAATACGCGTATAAAAGCATGATCTGACTACCACAGTCGCATTATCTGCCCCGACTACCAAATACCAGTCGTTATCAAATCATCGATATAAACACATAAAAGTATCGATAGCCCAACAATACTACGCAATAAAAACGCTTTAAAATTATAGTGTCCTGCGCTTTATCGCGTCGCGAACACCGTAACGCATAACATTAACTTATTTACCATTCCCGTCCCCATAACGTACGCGGGTTTATATTGAAACATTAAATGCACATTGTATTGTTTTATTGCGGTCCCATTTTGGTGGTCGGGCGAAGGGTGAACAGTTTTTTTAATTGTAAAAAATCGGCAAATATTTTTTTAATCATAATAAAAACTATAAATATAGCAGTAACATCGTTGTGAAACTCTCTGGTAGACCTTTGTCCAGCAGGGACATAATACGAATCGCAAAATAATAAATAATAGTAAAAGTATAAAAACTCATTGGATTTGCTATTTTTTTTTTAATGTAACGATTTAAAATTCAGCCTGTATTGACACAGCAATATTAAAAAAAATTAAAATAAACTTATTGATTTCATAAAGCTGTCAAGAGTCCAAGTGATGGAGTAATTTAAAAATTGTACCAACAATAGCTAAATTAGATGTAAGAGTGTGTAGGTACTTGTGTGTGAGTTAAAAACGTAATCAATGAAGTAGAGTTAGACGTTTGAACAGTGCACATAAAATAGAAAATAAAAGATTTGTCAAACTTCAATACTTTCGTTGAACAAAAGCAAATGGAAACAGTCCAGCTCATTGGCTTTTACGTCTTTGACATGCAGATGTGTGGTTCGAAGCAGTTCTTTGACTTACAAATCCACAGACGTATTACTGCGACAAGAAGTTCGCAATCAACAGCGAGCATAAGATCGGAATCAAAGGAATCGGGACTTCGAGAAAACTGATGGGGGAACGGAAAGAACGTAGAAACAGTTCGGAAAAGTATTCAGTTCGAAATGCAGCACGACTTGGAGTAAAAGATAAAAATTATTGGCCGATATCACAGTAAAAAATACCATACATTATTAAAAACACCTACAAATAACTCTACTCGTGAATAATAAATGGACGTATTTCCATGGTAAGGAAGGATCCAACTCACAACTTCACTCAAATTGGGTTGGATCGTAATTGGTCGTATATAAGGATATACGACCAAATAATGTGTACTAAATAAGAATCATAATAACTTAAACACAAAACACATACCAGTCGCTCATTGCAGGCAAACAGCCTTTCATGCACATTTCTGCTTACCTGTAACAATAAACATGACAATTTAGAAATGCTTTCCCAAATAATATTACTTAAGTAGGTTACAAACAAGAATAATAAAAATTACAAGTACAAAAATGTGAATTGAATCGCGGAGAACTTTGCAGAAGCAATTAAGTGTCAATCACTGCCATCAATTAATCTTCAACGAAATCGAAATAATAGTCATGAAGTGAACAGTACCATAATATTTTAATAAATAATAATAAATATCCTTGGACATTTTACACTGCGCTTCTAGTCCCAAACTAAGCAAAGCTTTTACTATGGGTACTAGACAACGGATATAAACATACTTAAATACTTTTTTTTTTGTAAATACATACTTATTATACATAGAAAACACCCAGTCCAATACAAACAAATATGCTCATGCACACAAATGTTAGTACTGTGCGGGAATCGAACCCGCTACCTCCGAAATAGTACTCCGTTTCGAACCACTACACCAAACGGCCGAGATAATATACATTTTATTAACGATATTCATACAAAATGGCGAAGTTCAAGTATCGAACATGGTATGATGATGCTTCTACGTTTTTCGTCCGCTAGTGAAGTAACGAACACGCCTTTTTACGGTCACGATAAAATCTCAAAAAGTCCGGTTAATGGCGGCGCAGCACAGCTCACTATTTATCGAACAATGGAACCGATTCTGGGACTTCACTACTTATCTCTAGAACTAAAGGACAGTGCATTTCATTTTCTGTTTACAGAATAAAGGGTGCATTTTTAAATGGTTAAGTTATTTTCTCTGTCCAAGAATTTGGTCTATTAGTTAGGGCGGAAAGCGCAGCGTGGAACGTCCACCCACAAGGTGGCTAGACGACCTCATAGCCTCATAAAGGAATAGAATAGAATGGACTTTATTGAACAGAGTAAGCACAATTTATAAACAACTAGCTTTCTTCCCGCGGCTTCTACCCGCGTTGAATTTTGTGTGTCACAGAAAAACTTTATTACGCGCGTCCCTGTTTCAAAAACCTGGATAAAAACTATCCTATGTCCTTTCCCGGGACTCAAACTAGTAGTTTAGGCGTGAAAGCCAGACAGACTGACAGTTACTTTCGCATTTATAATATTAGTATAGATAACAGCACAACACGAAAAGAAAAAAAAGAAAATTATTGGGCAACTGCGCCATTAATCTCCCGCTCAGCATTTATCTTGACATGCTCGTAAGGGCAAGGCGCTGGATGCAGACCGCTAGTTGCTACCAACCGGTCAGTCGGAAAATCATTGGGGGAGGCCTATAGTTCAGTTCTAAACGTCCTGTGGCTGAAATGATGATGAGTTAGGCCCAGAACACACGGTGAAACGCAACTGCAACGAAACTGCAACTTCTAGTTACTTTTGAGTTGCATCTCTGCCATAGATTGCGTTGAGAGACCACACATGACGCGACGAGTTGTTGTTGAGACGAGTCTTGAGAAGTTGCAGTTTCGTTGCAGTTGCGTTTCACCGTGTGTTCTGGGCCTTAGGGGATACTGTAAATATCGTAGCGTCTTTAGCTTTCTCCAATATTACCACTCAATATTTTTAGGTACAACGGGAATATTCCTGTCCTTGGTAATATTCCCAGATATAGCTCATCTCTAGCCAATGCACTGCAGTTCATTAATGCTGTTTCCGATAACTGTAAAACGCTATACAATGGCGCGACCCCGATGCGGGAACCAGAGAAAAGGCGTTATGATGTACGGACCAGCGCACATGTCTGCACTGTGACATTATTTATTTACTGTTGTAAGAGATGCTGTTTTGCGACAAAAATGTAGTTTGATCTGCTAAGAAAGTAACCAATAATGAGCATTATTGTATCTTGGCTAATTTATACATTCAAATGTGACTATTTTGGTTCAATATTTTTTCATTTCAGATAAGCAAGTTGGAAAATAGAGCGCGGTTTAAGAGCAAAGTCAAGGTATCAGTTTAAGTTACTATAAAAAGTTTAAGGTAAACAAAAGTTCACATGCGTGTCAATAAATAAATATTATAGGAATAAAAATATTATCTGTGTCTGTGGTTTGAGTAGAGTTATCTAGAGGAAAATGTGTTAGGTACGAAATAATAAGACATATTTATAAGGCCCGATTTTCCCAGACATCTGTAAAAACACCCCTTTCTTCTACATTTTATTCTTCTACATTTTATATCTGAGCCATTGAAGAATCGGCCCTAAATTATTAGCAATAGAATCCTATGACTATTCCCTCGTCGAGTATACACGTGCCGAGCGGCCGCATCGCATTTCGAGCCGGCAAGGCCACTACGAAGGTACTTCACGATTTAAAAGAGTTCGACTTTTACTTGTGTAATCGCGTGATTCGATTTTCAAATTTCAATGACACTCTTTTTTATTTTTTTTAAATAATAGCCATTACTGCCATTACTGAATCTTCATTTGTTTTTAATTAAAAAGTAATATTTTCATGGTCTGACAGAACGAAGTTTTTCCTATAAGGATTGTCCAAATGTAGGTTTACGACATTTTAAAGCTACCTAAATATTAAAAAAAATATTAAGGCTGGATTGTACCATCTTACTTTGACAAACGTCAAAATTCTGTCAAACTCCATACAAAAAACACCGATTATTGTCACAGTTACTAATAAAGTAAAATGGTGCAATTCAGCCTAAGATTTTTTTAATAGGTACAAAAAAAAAAGATTTCTTACAAAGGGGATGAAACATTAAGGATCTACTTAGCGGTAACATGTAGATACATAAACAACAACGTAATAACTGTTACAAANTCCCGTACCAGGAGGGGTATGACATACCCCAATATACAAAGTGATAAAACTTTCATTAACAATTTTTTTAGGTGGTATTTAATATTTAATATTGATTATTTACGTATGCTAATTACGTGTAAGAAAAGCTCTGAGCTGAAAATATGTATTATAACATTTTTGTCATAAAAAAACAAAAAAACACAATTTCCGTTGTTCTTGTAATTTAGGAATCTGTTTCTTATGTGTAATTTTTAATTAGTGCCGTTAATTATGACAACCGTTTTTATTTAACAAAGTACAAGTATTTACTTATAATTTAAAAGTAAATTAAAAACTGGAAGGGTATAAATTTGTTTTGATCATCGTATTTTAATTTACCCTAATTCTGATGAAAAAAAATGAGTATGCTCAATGCATAAAATGGGAGCGTAACAATTTTATTTATTTATAAAATATGTTATTCCATTTCAGCAGCCCATAAATTATATCACCAAGTTTAAATTGTAGCCCATAAGTGTATGTTCACATACATCTTCGGATCTCAGTACTAAACTTCCCGATTCGAACTAAAAGTCATCGCATTTGACTGAAAGTGCTTGAAAATTTCAGATTCCGTGAAAATCTCGAATAATATTATTTGTATTTAATTTTATTCAATTAACAAAGCTAAAAATATATAAATTACACCAAAATTGTACGATAATTTTTTAAACTTTTTAACAACGTCCCGTACCAGGTGGGGTGTGTGACACCCACACGCACTTTAAAGGCATGTAACTCAGTTGGTAGTCACTGCTGGACTGATTTTGCAACGCTGATCGAAGCAGCAGCGCCATAATTCCAGCTACTGAGAATTTCAAATTCAGCACTTGCAAATTTTTAAAATTATGTCAATTTTTAAGGGACTGGGGTGTGTCACACCCCACCTCGTACAGCGAGGGTTAAAAACTAATTAATATAAAATAACCTTAAACGGAAACGGATGTGCCCCTCAGCGCTTTAGAGTAAGTTTTGGATTGTATAAAAACTACCGACATGTTTTATTCTGATTGATTCTGCATTACACAGTGATACAAGTAACATCTTTACTTATTGATTTCACCTCGTTCCTACCTTCTGTAACACTATGTAATCTATGTGCTGTTTGAACAACATTTTTGAGTCAAGATAAATGCCCAAGTCTCAAAATGAGAAACCACAAACTGAAACAATGTAAAATATTGACGATAAAGATTAGCTTTACTGAATAAAAGATTTTCATTTTATATGATAAATGATAAGTTACTCTTTCATGCTCTAAAGTGTTTTACTATAAGCTTTAGCCTAAGCTGTTCATCACCAAAATTAATAAAAAATATAGACATGCGGTTGCGTGTCAAGCCATGGTCAATAAAAAAAACTGGCGAGCAGCACCGTGTGTAACACGAACCATTTGGATCCACTTTTGACCCCCTCATATGTTACTCAAAAACTATTTCACATAATTGATTTTACGGCACATAAAGCGTGAAACCTTAACAAGTGACAGTTACCCACTTTTGCATTTATAAATTAGAGTTAAAAGACTGTCACACTATTCAAATAAATAAATAAATAAATAAATAAATAAATCTTTATTAATTTTCTTCACAAGTAAGTTTCCAATTACATGTACTAACAAAAAACGCATTTTTTTAAACAATATTACTTATTGTGAAGACTGGTGCTTGATATGGGTTGAGACAACCTGTAATACAAGACACCAGGTCTCCACCTCTTAAACCGAAAATAACACAATAGAAAGAATGCTTCTAAACTAAACTAACATGGCAATACAAGAATTAATGCAATATAAGGTTTATTTTCTTACTGATTATGTTAGAAAAGACATAATTTAAACGTGTGGAGTGTGGTGAGTGAGAGTTGTGTGGTGGGTGGTGTGAGGTGTAAGGTGTAACGTGTGTGAGAGTGTGGGAGTGTAGAAGTTTCTTACTTTGTTCGTATTCTTATAGAGTAACGTAAGTTACATGAAACCAAGAATAGATAAAGTCAAGAAGATCAAATAATTAAATTTTATTTTATTTAGGGGCGTAAATTAATTTTTATTTTAGGGGAAATGTATACTTTCGGGTCTTTAAATAGCGTATAGTTTGTTATAAACTTCGTCTAAATATCAATTTAATTTACACAATGCTTAAAATCCCGTTGAATTTCGTAACAAAGTGATCACATTTACCGATCCACTGTCATAAATACTCTAAATAGGCCTCCACTGATTAGATTTCTTAGTATTATAATTCTTATACCGTTCTGATCGGTTAATTGTTTTTATTGACATACTTATAGGGACGGTTTATTTTAAGGGCTCTCTAATGGAGTCAAATGATAAGCCAGTGCCCACTATCTGAGGCAGCGCGATTAATATGCAGCTTTTGTTTATAAACGCGTTTGTGGTATCTTTTTAATAGAGACTGTGTACGGCAAGTGACAGTTTTAGATTGGTTTGGAGTGCTTTGTGTTTTATTTTGTCTTTAATGCATTGTTTAAGAAAGTTTAAGACTTATTTGCCTCCTTATTTTCATTCAGATACGTAACCTTAATGCTTTGGTAAGGTTAAAAAACCTTTAAAACTATTTTTTCAAAAGAAAAGCATTTTTACACAGTATTAAACCCTACCACTGCTTCAAGACAATAAACAGGCCATTGCTGAGAAGAAACAGCGCTAGAAAGTGTTAATTTACTGTTTCATTTATATAGCTGACTCCGAAATCTATAATTGTCATAATTATTAAGTTTGACAGTCATTTTAGTTCCCGATCTTCCTGGAATCATAATATTTTAAACATTGGTTTTCCAGCAATCCATTAATAAATGTGACCCTTTATCAATCAATTTGTAAGATATTATAATGAAACAGTGGATTGCGGGCCTTTTCTAAGAAATACCTTATCTCCAAAGTTATCAGTGTCAAAGTTTATAAAACAATTAATTTGAATATTTTAGTAGTTTCTGATTACGCTTGATATTGATTCCATTTTAAACTAATGCATCTAGTTAACTTAGTTGAGGTTTCTTGTTGAGAAATTGTATAGGTATACATTTATAAGATTTATTTTTATTTTTATTAAAAAAAAGTTTATACCTTTATTTTGATTAAAAAAAGTTATACCTACCTTTATTTTAGTTAAAAAAAATATCATAATTTAGACTATTTTTCTTGGTGTAGAAATTGAATTTGTTTTTAATATAGTTAGTAAGTTTGAGTTTATTTCATTTGTTGTAAGTACTTTGAAACTAACGACTCAAAATTACCGTTTCTTAACGCTAAAAAATTCTTTCATTCTTCTTTAAATCGTAACTTCTTTTTATAATATTTGAACCTTGAACAAGAATTTAAAGTTGTTTATCGTAAATTATTATAAAGTAAGGTATACAACTCAACTGATCTCCAACCCGCCTGCCAAGCGTGGAGATTATGGCAAAACCCTCCACTATAGTGGAGGAGGCTCATAGTCCAGCAGTGGACTGTAAAGGGCTGTTGATGATAAAGGGCTGTTGATGAAGGTATACAAAGAGTTCTTTAAAGCAATCTAATGAGTTCAGTCATAACCATAACTCAAAACTGGGGCCGTGTAAAGTGGGCAATTTGCTCGTCTCCCACGCATGCAGCAAATTTGACGCTTTCCATACATAAATTGATTAAGATTAATTAGTCACGAGAAATTTACGATTATTACTTTGGCAGTAAGTTACGCGAAATTAATTTTCTCTTGCCTTTGGAAAGTAAATCAATCGGCTATTATTATCTCGTTTTGAAGTCTACTTCATAGTACGTTGAAATAAATAATAAATATCCCTGGACATTTTACACTACGCTTCTATGGGTACTAGACAACGGATATAAACAAACATGCTTATTTTTTTTGTAAATAAGTACATAAATAGTAACACCTAGCCCCAGCACAGTGATTAAAATTCATCATCTCAATTTCTGTCCGACCGGGAATCGAACCCGGGACCTCTCGGAATTGTAGTCCGTTCCGAACCACTACACCAAACGGCAGAAAATTGCTAGTTAAATGTTTGATTTTCATAATAAAAATTGTTTCAAAAGCTCAATATTTTCTATTTTCATATGTGAGGTTAACTTTAGCAATAGCTTCAATCACATGAATTTATTTATAAACTACTAGCTTTCCGCCCACGGCTTCGCCCGCGTGGAATTTTGTCTGTGACAGAAAAACTTTATCACGCGCTCCTGTTTTAAAACCGGGATAAAAACTATCCTATGTCCTGTCCTAGGCCTCAACCGATCTCTATGCCAAATTTCATCAAAATCGGTTCAGTGGTTCAGGCGTGAAAGCCACACTGACAGACAGAGTTACTTTCCATTTATAATATTATTATAGATAATTGGGACAAACTATGTTTAACTAAAGAGGTCGTCTTATTGCTTTAATACCGTTATAGTGCGAATTTGAGCGCTACAAGTTTACGACCCTCGATCAAAGCGTTGCTAAACCTATTTCACTATGAATACCCCAACTCTACTACATTAATCTCGTTCATAAAAGCCTGTAAATCCAGCTGTTAGTTGCCCATACAACTAAGGAACGTTAACCACCGCACAATACACTGGAATACCTGGTCTAGGAGTGGATTAAAGAATATCCTCGAATAACCGTATTCAGGTGTTTTAGGTAAATCAAGAGCTCACTATTCGGCCCGTATTTTTACACGCCACGGTTTTGGGAAGCTCACGCGTATACTCGGTATTGTTATGCATAATACCAGTCCCGCAACGCCGCCTCAGCCCAATCCCTATTCGGAGATCGAAGGTTAAACGAAGCGTTCGGGTAGTCCGCTTCGGTTCGGGCCACGAAACTGGATGGGACTGGATACAGCTGGAATTATTTGGTTTGTAATAAAAAATATGGGTAGAAACTGGTTACAACTGGATTTATCTAGATTTTGATACGCAAAATAAAATGGGTAAAAAGTTGGATGTGTTTGTTGATTTAAGCTCTCGAATAAATGAAACCAATTTACGTGTAGCTTTTTGTTGGAATTTTTATTTGATTTATGTTTTAGCAAAAATCAGTTCAGCGGTTATGTAGCGTTTATTAACATTTCTCATGTAAATATTGTATGAGTTTTCGTATTTGGGTCAGCATACAAAATATTTGAGCTTATGAAATTACGGGCACGCATATTTGAAATGTTCATAGAAAACTGAATTGAAAATTTGGCGATCCACAATTTTGTAGTTTTTTTTTTCATTAAAAAACTCTTTTTTAATGTCGTCACGCAATCCTGTACGGGAATTCTGTCCCATAATTCCACGGCGAGGCAGCGTAATCTGCGCGCGGTGGATCTTAAAGCCTTTTGATTGGATCGCCGAGCTTTTATCGCTTTACCCGGATTTTTTATAACAAACGATTTTACATCATGTACGTACCTAGATATGGTTGATGTGCAAAACGGGGCGGTCTGATTGCGATTTCTTGTAGATGCTATGACGTGACAAGCAGTCGCTTTCAATTTGATAGCGATTTTGATTTCAATGGCTATCAAAAAGCGTGTTAGGATCGCGAAGGTTTCATTTGCAAGTTTTTTTATAACAAATAGGTAAAAGTTAGTGCTATTAACTCAACTTTTAGTTCCTGCTCACATAAAAAAGTTGCGAATAAAAAAGTTACTTGAGAACTATTAAACAGGTACCTAGGAATGTAGGATTAACGAGTATTCATGTTCATGAGTTCAGTTATTATGTTGAGTTTTCGTACTTATTTCAGCTATACATTTTTTTATTGCATTCAGAATGGAATAATGATATTCACAAACGATGCTTGCTTAAGTAAAGCAGAAAATCAAACGCACAGCGTTGAATAGAGCTCTGTGATTGGTTTGTTGTATGTCACCCTGTGCATCCACGCGCACTGTGAGACCTCATTCATGTTTGTAAATACGGGCGTAAGCCATATTAGGTACCCGGACCTTGTGTAATTTAGCAGTACCTAACCGCTTTAGTACCTAGAGCAAAATGGTACGCTTTGATTGTGGATTGATATTATAATTTTAACAAGGTAGTTATCAACTATTGTTTCTGGAGCACTATTGTATTGTTCGAATGCGATGGAGATTTCGATTGCGATTAAGTTTTAAAGCTTAAACATAATCGTTTTATCCGTGTTTATGCGTGCTATGCAGAATGGAAAGGTGAAGGACGTGATTGTTATTTAGTATTTTTAGATCAGTCTTTTTGTAAGTGGTTAATTGTTAGTAATGCTATAATGTGCGGGTTTCGCTCGAGCGTGGAAGTCCTTAATTAAATCGAGCATTGAGTGAAAAAAAAAAAACTTATCTACTTGGATTCCGAAAGTTTTTTTCAAGGTACCAATACTATACGTACCGCAGAATAATTCCTATAGCTAGTAGCTTTTTTTTCTTAAAGATTATTAGTCATTTGTATTGTACTAATTACTAATAGTCTCGTTAGCCCCTCGTGGTAAGCTAAATATGCTTGTGTTACGAGTGGGCTCACCACAATAGTCGAACGGCGGTGGGATTCGAACCCGAGTTCCTCGGATCTCGAGTCGGGCAGTCCGACCCCTTCACCGTTCAGCTATCGTGGCTTCTACATAGTTACATAATGTTTGCGTGAAAGTTAACGTTAATTTAACTATTCGTCAAGTTTTTAGTTAATTGGTTAAATTGGCGCTAATGATTCTTATTAATTAAGTAACCACAAGTTCAGCCTTAACTAGTTATATGGGTTTTTGGTTACGCTTAATCCAGTGCAGGAAATATAAAATTAATACATTAACTAATTTAATTACCAATCAATCTTAGAAGCGCCTTTATGGGCGTACACTGTTATCTTGGTTTTTTATTGGCGACCTTTTTGGTCAGCTAATAAAGTCATAAAAGTATCCATTTGCGAACGATATTTTTAAAAGAATGGATTTTATTGATGCGTGGGCAGAAGTTTGAGACGGATTTCGTTAGATTGTTGATTTGTTGTGAACTCTACAACTTAATTAAGTCTTTATTGGTGTCTTATGATTTTCAAGAAATATTTAAGTTCAAAATATACCTAGAGTTTTTCAACGTAAAAGTATTTTTTAAGACCGTTTTTATTGAGAATTTGCTTGCGTTTTTTAAACGTGCTAAGTACATAAAAAATCCAATACCTACTTGACAACAAAAAAAAAATTGTCTACAGAATTAAAAAACAATATTTCATTTTCAATTTATAAATCATTTACAAGTGTCTCACTCCGTACTTTAAATATTATTATGTTCTTAGGACCATTATGTTTAAATTTTAAATAATGTAAAGGCCCACTGTGCCAGTATCATATCAATAAACAAACTTCAATACACCAAAGTCAAACTCAAACAAATTCAACTCAAGCAGTATTCACTTACCAAAACTATCTTTGTTGCAAAATCGCACTTAACACAACGAGTTAAGGTGCCAGTGCGCAGCTTGATACGCCGTATGCTCTGGCATTTCGTTCGCAAACAATACCACGCGCACTAATGAACGCGCGTCAATCAGTCCGTTTGTCCGTCAGTCATTGGACGGACAAATTAGTGACGAGTCTGACTGTAGAGAACAAATACATATATACGGCTGTATGTGTAAATAACTTGTGCTTGTGAGATGGATACAGTATTTCAAGGATCGTATTTTAGATATCCATAATCTTCTAAAAGTCTTAAAATAGATTTGAATCTAACAAGAGGCAGATGAAGGTGTCTTAGATTATTTCGCCACTTCTTCGACTTGTGTTGTGCTTCCTAAAAAGGCAAAAAATTAATAATTAATTTGAATAATATGAGCTGAAGATTGAAAAAAAAATGCCATACCTTTAAAACGGCCAAACGTGCACTAAGTCTAATCTAAAAAAATACTTCTTTTTCGTCTATGTATTTAATACAGCTATTTCCTAGCACTGTCCCATTTATTGTCCCGAAGCAGTGGTAGGGTTAATACTGGGACGTGTAAGATTGCTCTGTAAAGCCTACTTGCAAAAACTTTGAGTTTTTTAAATAATTGTAACATCGATGTGTCCATCCTTTCTACCTTGAATGGTCAACACAGCAGCGTCCGTTCCACATTAGGGTAGGGTTGATCCAACAAAAAAGCAGGTTGGGTTGATCCAACAAAAAAGCATCAACAAAACGGACAATAGAACAATCTTGATTAGTCCTGTTACCAGTCATCGGCTACAATTCAGACCAGGTTCGTACTAATGAAGGCTTCAATCAATCCACTTGTCTGTCATTTGGTGTGCACAAATTAGGCACAACACGCTCTCCCTATTAATGATCCTACCGACTGTGATACGGACTCACAGTGTTGGTATTGAAGCCGTTTGATCACTGGTCAGAAACGGAATTGAATTGGAACGGCTCTGAATGTATGTTGATGAAGTCCACGTGCCATTAATCGGTCTGTATTAACAGCAAACAGATAGAGGTGTTCTGATACAAGGTGATTGAAAATGAAGATTTTAATTAAGAAGATATTCAGACTGATAATATTTTCAGAGAGATATGAATTTAAATAAAAAAAATATTTATTTTGCTGTGAGACCTCATAGTAATGTTTGTGGAAGTCCTCATAGTAATGACGTAAGAATCTCCGATCAGATTTATCTCGTTATTTACCCTTCTTCTTTGTAACTAAATAAGATACCATTATCTTTTGAGTGTTTATTTTTATCGGTATTTGGTTTGAAATAATCTTATTGAAATTCGCTAAAACTAACCGAAAGACGTACCTATCAGATAAAGCTTTTTCATATTATCTATTTCAACTTATTTATAATTTCCAACTTAAATATAATTTATTCTTTATAACTAAAGAAGGTAGGTACTGAAAAGCTCTTTTCTTTTATTTTTCCTGAAATGTACTAAACATTTATTAGTTAATCCATATCTTCAAAGCGAGTGAAGCGACAGGGAGATCTTAGTGCAAAACACAAAGAACTTCTCCCCGTATGTAATAACATGAGATTTACTTCTGGCATTAGCGTAGCTGTAATGATGCTTCGTTTTACTCGGCTTAATGTAGCGGCACAATCTTATTTTCAACAAAGAGAAAAATATCTGGTTTTCTTTCACTTTGTTTGCTGTATAAGGTTCTATTCCCAACGAATATAAGTCCATTAGAAGAGGGATGTGCGTAGGAAATTAGCTTACCTAAGTATGCTTAATGAAATCTTTAGCTATTATTGTCTTAAGGGAATTTTCTTGTGTTGTGACTGAAGGCGCACCATGTTACTTTCACGTTAACAAACGACAAAGTTCTGTCAAACTCTATACAAAAAATACCGGTTAAAATAAGGTGGTGCAAATCAGCCTTAGGAATTCAACCGTCTAACAGTCGTATTAATAAATGTTTTATTGTTTATGGATCTTAAAAAAAGCTAATAAGTATCAAAATATGGTGGAAACTATATTCCCACTGCCCTAAAAAGGCTAAAAATAACAACTATTCGTGTTGTATAAATACACTATTTGAACTCTTACCTCCAAATGTACCTAGGTATTATTTAAAAACTTTATTACACATAATACACAATACAAAAAGCGAAATTTTTGTCATATTTTGCATTATCTTTCAGTCGCAAATAGTGGGTCATAATTTGTATATGAAAATAAGGCTGAGTTGCACCACCTAACTTTAACCTTAACTGTAACTACATTGAAAACAATATTGAATAGTAAGTACAGTGAGCTCAGCATCGATCGCAGTCTGTTAGCTTGGGCCAATCAGAGCGTGCAGACAAACAGAGGTGAGTGATTAAACGATGTTATTGCTTGAGGTCTTGGCTGTTTTGTGCCAGAATAAGGTAGCGAAAATAGGGCAAATAATTATTATTTTGGTAAAGGAACAAAATGAAAATCATTGGTGGAATCAACATAGCCCATGTTCAGCAGTGGACGTCCTATGGATGATAAATGATGATTGTATTATGTTAATTATAACGGTCAAATTCAAGAACGGTTGACAACACATCATGTTAAATACATTTGGTATCTTATTAGTTTGTCTAAGCTTTAAATAAAATAAAATAAAATATTCACTAGCACTGCAATTTTGTCAATTTGGGTCACCAAATTTCATATTTGCAACTACTAATATTTCATTAATTTAAAAGTTGAATGGAATCCTCAAAATTTCAAGCAATAACTACTTGCACTGAAAACTCTATTAGGACATCTGTAAGTGCTATAAAAATCAAAACACCAAACTTTTCCAGTACTCATCAGGAAGAAAATAACTCACTTCTGACGGTTCCCAAATTACCCTTACCAGAAATCGAACCCGCACCACTCAGATGGCCCGATAACAGGCACACACGAAAACGACCCGCAATCATTACAGTTTCTTTGTCCGTAACCCAACACTCAAGTCCAAAAATGATTCGTCATTAATCGTATAGATCTTGCGATAGTAACTTCAAAAGCTTTCAGAACTTCCCGAAGCTTTTTGTTGCTGTCACGTGAGCTGCTCATTTGCGCCGTTTACTATTTCGCCATATTATATTTTAAATTGATTTTGTTTTGACCTTGTTGAACGTCGGAAATAGTGTTGGCCTAGTTTATTCCAGAATTGTTTAAGCGGGTGGGGCGTTATTTGTCCAGTTATCGTAAGTCAAAGCTTAACGCGTTTGTCACGGAGACACCTATCTGCAATCTCAAAATAGTGTTGTATTTTCAATTATACAGGGCTTTTTTTAAATTTTGCTTGATTTTTTTCAGCTGGAAATATTGACAGACTTAGGTAAGACTAAGCCTTTGTTCTGGTCTTTGCTCATTCATCTTTTTCTGTAAGCCAGAATCAAAGCATAAATGAAACGAAAGTTGTATTCTCAGATAACGTTCTTAGATCTCTAGAAAACTATAACATTGTTGGAGTGAAAAAAACACTTCAGAAGTGGTTTTAAAATTAAATATTACACAGCGCTATAAAGAAATTTTCAATACTCAAAACCATGCATCCAAACCATGACATACGATAAAAAATATTCATAAGTCAGATTGTTAAGCATTCAATACGATCAATATTATAAACGATATCAAATTACCTTCACCACCGAAATCGCAAAACACGTACCTTACACCTATTTCAAAAGGTTAAAACCAAACATTATCGATTCCAAGCCCAACGAGAACCGCTTTAGCTTCAATAAAAGAACTTTTTAAGAATTTGAATTTGCTGTCGAAAAACAAATAAAAGTTCGATTGTGGCCGATTGGACCAAAAGCGACTAATCAAAGGTTAAAATGCTTCGCAAACGGCGCGGCCATTACCCGCGATATCCGATCTCAAGGCTTCAGGGTTTCAGATGGTGAACGATCACGTTTTAGAAGTTGGAAGTTGATCTAAAGTCGATGAATAAAATTTGGTATTATGCCTACATCATGATATTCGAGTATTACTAAAGTCATCGGTTTTGAAAATAATTTACGCATACATTATAGGTAGGTAGAAATAACTTGATTGCCACATCCCATCATTTACGTTAACAGCCTTTCGAATATGATATAATTTCTAATAATCTGGGAGACCCAAATCATTATACCTCATAATATAGATAATAAACTTTCTATATTTATGCGTTTAAACTTTCAGGGAAACAATTTTCAGCAGTCTTCGTCATCCGTGACTGATAAAGTACATTAAAGTATGACATTTTTGTGACTGATAAAGTACAGTACCTAAACGACAACATAATTTTTGTTTTGATCAATGTTGATTGAAAAAGTAGTATTCTACGAGTTTAACGTTTTCCTATCAAGTTCTTTTTTGGCTAATACGTTACGCGTTCTTTAAAATCTGCTTTAAACTGATACGTTTGAATGAGGAAACACTTTCATACCTACCTAGTTGAAAATACTATTAAAAATGTGTTTTGCTCTACCAGAAATTGAGATCAAATAGGTTTGATTAATTATTGTTTTTTTTTTTGTTTGCTTTTTTTACGTCGTAGAGCTCCAACTTCCAAACCACTAACTACTATGTTACTAACGACTGTTACAAATGACTTAATTAGAATAATTTCTACTCGATAATAATAAATTGTCAGAAAGTTCGAACTATCGTGGGTGTAATCGACCCCTCCAAAAAGTCAATCAAACTAATCGAATGCACTCGTTACCATCAAGGCGCAATTATTGCTCGGCAAACGTTCGTCGCGTGAAAGCAGACGCCATTAAATGACAAACTTAATTGACCCCAATCGTAGACAAATTGACCTCAAAGACACCACATTACGTAAGCAAACCTTTTGTGGCTATTAACAAAATTATCAACGCTACATTTTTCTTCAGAATTCTGATTTAGATCTCTGAATGTTGACGCTGTTTAATTCCTCTCTGTTTTCTGTAGAATAACGCACTTGATTATAATGATATCTTCAATGTACAAACAAGTAAGTATTTACAGTGTTATTTCAGCATATCTTCATTTCAGCCACTTTTAACGTTTTGAAACTATTCCAGATCTTATAGGATTACCTTGTCGTGTTTTGTATTTTTGTCTTATACTTATCAGTCTATACTGAAAGAAATATTTTTACGACACGCTTACATTGGGTTGCGTATTTAGAACCATATAAATGACACTTGTGATTGATATAAACATTGGGGGTCAATCAATGACAGACAGATTTCAGTCTGCTTGACATGCTCAAGCAGACTGAAATCGAGTGTTGAGTGTCTTTGTTAATACAGACAGACTCAAATTGCCTGCGTCTATGAAGCAGTAGTCTGTGCGCCTAGCAAACAAAGATAACAAGGGATTGGGTGTTTTTTGTTTGGTTGGGCTTATTGGGAGTCTAGAAAATTGCTATTTGATTTGAATTTTGATGGACGATTGTTGATTGCGAAGAATGTTGCTGGACAAATAGAAATTGTCATTATGTCTATTGACCTGGTTGAATTTTATTCTGTTCATGACAGAAAACGCTATTTATTACGTTTTTTCTTTTAATCCTTTTATTTTTACTTTTGAAGTTAATTTTGTCTTTAGGTACCTAAAGACGAAATCTCCTTTGAGGTGAATTTTGTTAGGATTTTTTAAAATTTACAAAAGGGGTTTACAAATGCAGACTCATGCCAATGGGTATTCTCCACAAGTCAACTCCTTATTAGTTACCTACGTTAAAATATGCCCTATTTCTATGATAAGATTTATAATGTGTGGTTAGCAATTTTTTGATAATAAATACGAGTACATTTTTATGTTCCTTTTAATTAATGTCAATTTTAGGAAAATTTATGGAATTTTAGTTCTAAAACATATTTAATTTTCTTAGGTCTTAGTATATCCAGATTTATGGAATCTTCCAACAAAATCCTTGTTGTTAATTTCCAAGTTCCTGTTTAGGAATGTTTGGTAGGATTACTCTCTAGGCTGAAACGAAGATTGGTGGGAGCGGGATAGACGACATTAATCAAATTAAACTATTGCCATGGCAACGGGGTAGGCAAATAATAGACGAAGTGAAACCAAGTTAACGGATTTAGCTTCGTCTTTGGCGACTGTTTAGATTAACGCTACCAAATGGGTAGATTTTAAATGTTATTTGAGATATGGTATGCTTAACAAAATAGTATTTAAATGTATGAGTTCGTTCTTTCATTCGTTTCAGCCGAAAGACGTTCACTGCTGGACAAAGGCCGCCCCCAAGGATTTCCACAAAGACCGGTCCTGCGCCGCTCGCATTCAGGTGCCTCCCGCGACCTTCACCAGATTGTCGGTCCACCTAGAAGGTCTTCCAGCCTGAGTATAGGCCGAAAATGTACGAGTATAATCTGATAATAAGTAGGTAGGTACGAAAAAATACAGAATAACTCGAAAAGGACAATGACCAAAAGTGGTCCAAATGTCCACCACTAATGAGACCTATATTGGCTTATAGTCCATTAAATAGAGATTAACTTTCAGTATGGGACGAAAAAAAAATAAGCTGTCAGTAAAAAGTTATGACTGTTTGAAAAATTGTAGTAGTTTACGCGCTAATCTCGGGAACTACTGGTCCGATTTGAAAAATTATTTTTGTTATGGATAGCCCATTTATCAAGGATGGTTTTAGGATAAATAAGATCACCCTACAACCAATAGGGGCGGAGCAGTAAAGACAAATGTTGTTAAAATGGGAAATATTATTCAAACTATTTTCACGCGTACAAAGTCGTAGGCACAGCTAGTATAATTTTTAATAAAATTCATCTATAACCCCGCGCCACATGCGACATGACATAACATGCGTAGATTAGTCCAAAATGTGCAATGGATAGAATGATATCAAGAACATTTTTCGGATGAAAAGGTAAAAAACAGACTTTTCATTCAGTCATAACTTTTTGCTGACAGCATATTTTTGATTGCGGTTTGGTTATAATGAATCAGTATTTAGTAGACTATTTTACTACATAGGTCTCGTTAGTGGTGGACATTTGGACCACACTCCATACATTTTTGGTCATTGTCCTTTGAAATTAGGTCATGTCTTACCTATCATGTTGCCAAGACGAGGTCATAATGGCTCGCATTGTAAAAAAATATTAGATCTCATGTAGAGTCAAGCTTCTAACTCTATAAGACTCCTAACTAAACAAACTTTTTAGCTATTGTCACATTTGTGATAATTTGCAATAATCTTGTAGTTAAAAAGTAGTAATTACTTACTTAATTCGAAATTAAAAAGGTAGTCTCCGAATAACAACAACAAACCGATGTTTCGCTCCACATTTATCTTGTCTCTGACAAGTTTTCCCTTCGACCGGCGATCTACGGTGGAATGTTAAGATTTTTCGACATAATCACACTATCGCGTGCCACGTAGAAACAATAAAACAACATTGTAATGTAACAAGCTATGTAAGCCACTTTGACTGGGGATTGTCCGATAAAGAATTTCTGTTTATTTTTAGGCTTTTGGCAATCACTTTTTTAGAACCACTAAAAAATCGCTAGCATGGCCCGAAAGATGAGTAAGGTAAAATAGCAATGGGCAGGGCACATAGTACGCAAAAATAACGGCCGATGGGGCAGCAAGGTTCTGGAGTGGAGGCCACGTACCGGTAATCGCAGCGTGGGACGTCCACCCACAAGGACCAAGGAGGTCTTGTGGCTGAAATAATAATGATGATGAAGGAGCCTTCCGTTGATTGATCCTGCTTTTAACCGGACCCGCGGTTCCACAGCTTGATGGGTCTCCAAATAATATGACATTGAGCATAAGCTATTTATAACAAATCAATAGATATTACGGAGCCTTTGACTATTAGAACTGGGAAATGGATTACACGTGTTCCACTACGAGTATTAATTGATAGTTGTGAATAATAAGTTACTCCTCAACGTAGTCTTTGTCACTTTGACACTGATTAGACAGCTAAGGGTTAGGTGGAACTTGTTAAAGTTGTCCAGTTACTCACAAACGTATTTAATGTTACGAATAAAAATATTTCAGGACTCTGCAGATATCGAGTTATTAAAATTTAATGAATTGACTGGCCTATTTATTGTCCCGAAGGAGTGGTAGGGTTAATACTGGGACTTTTAAGCCAAGCGCAGACCACCGACTTTTGGTTGGCCAATAGTTGGGCCCGATTTTAATTTGTATGAAGAATCGGCTGATATCAAATCGGTGTAATGTGCGCACTTTCATTCACCTCCATGTTCCATAGTGATTAACAGACCGACCCAACTATCGGCCAACTAAAAGTCGGTGGTCTGCGCCTAGGCTAAAAGTGCTTTTGAAATAAAATTAGTTTTACAAGTTTTTTTTTTACGATCAACAACCATCCGGGTGGTTCACGTATAAAGCCCAGCTACAGTTAAAGGTTACAATTCCAACAACATCAAATATTATTGTACTAAACGAACAATATGATACATAGATAAATACGCGGAGTCACGCAAGTGGCGCTGTAGATATTGAAAAGAATCCACTATCCATGATTATTGGTTACCTTGTTGCCATAGTTTCTACAAGCTCTTTGTATAGGGCAAGATAATTCGAGCGATTAGATTGGACAAGGTGGGCCGATCACCTCATAGGTAGCAGAAAGGCGCTGGATTCAGGCCGTTATCAACCGGCCTTTATGGAAATCATTGGGGGAGGCCTATGTTCAGCAGTGGCCGTCCTATGGCTGAAATGATGATGATGAGAATGGATAGTTAATTTTAAAATTCGGCAGAGTCACTTTTATTTTAAAAAAATCATACTCGTATGTTTAATTTTCATAAATATAGCTTATTCATTTTAATTTTCAGTAAATTTTATGAATCCGTATGAAGTACCTGCCAATGTTTCTAATTATTATAGTTCAACATTTTATCAGTCAAAATTATATTACAGGCAGTTCTCGAAAGCCAGGCTTCTCTCACCTTTAGATGTTTACCGAGAAAATTGCCTAAATTGATAATATCAGTTGCTTTTATAGTAAGTCTAGTGTTTCAATTTGTAATTAGCAAAACAGATCGGCATGGAGATTGCTGTTCTATTGTTTATTGATAAAATAAACCCATGTTTGATCGTTCATGTAATATTATATTAAATTAGTTGAGCCCTTGAAGTTAGTTGAAGATAGAATCTGTATTGAAATTATGTAGGTACGTGATTGTAAGCAAACATTAAGTTCAGATACGTTATCTTTTATTTAAACAATAAAATGGTTTCTATTAAATGGAATTGGAAAAACATAGAGATGTCACTCTCCCAAAGTAATTTGTAGCATAATATTTGAGTACATGATAAAATACATAAACCGTTTTTACTACTCGCTGCTATCTCTTGCACTTAAAGTTAAACTGTCTGCAATTAAGTTTAATAGAGATTCTCGCTGTTAGCCGTTTGTTAAGTATAAGGAAGATACAGTCATAGACACCAGAACAAATACCTATATCACAAACATGATAATGATCACAGGCAAAAGCTAGTATTCTATCAAAACAAGCATACAAAATAATAACAAACATAATTAAATATCTTTTTAAAACCTACAACTCTACATAGTAATCAAAAGTATGACGGAAAAATATACAAACGCCCAACTTAATGGTACTGCTTTTCCTTTTACTGTTGTATTGAGGTTAAGCACCACTAAAAGTCTAGATTTGGTTTTGTAATGTAACACTGACATTTGTAAAGCAAATGCTATGTTTGTGGGATTTCGGTGCACTCTCTTTTCGGTAAAAAATCGAGTTACCTTTGTGTGGATTATAAAAAAAACTTTCCATGTACTGTGCTATAATAAGCTTTATTATACAAGAAATAAGATAAATTTTATTTGTAACTTCTTTCTAATATAACGTCTTTATTTTTCAGGTAAGTAAAGCAACCATCACTACATCACTGCTAGCGTCGTAAAACTTGTAAGTAAATTATAAGTACCTACAAAGCCTGATTTTTCATTTGAAGAATTTACTGCCTGAAAACTGGTCGTAGATAGAGATTGTCCAATCGATGAAGTCTAAAATTAAACTTACTTAATACTGTGTTCGCCGTAATTTAGTGATGTAGCTACTACTAAATAAGCCCGGTTTCTGAATTAAATTTTTTGACTTGAGCGTGCTTTTCTAATCATGTACGAACTTTTCATATTCAAATTCATACTTGAGCCAAGAATGTGATAGTTCTTTAAAAATCTATTAAGATACGTGATCAAACACTGCTTTAACTTTGAAATCTTTCATTTTCTCTATCAAAAAGTAAGTATAACTTGACGACGTCAAAGCGATCTTTCAAACGAATATTCAGGCACATACTATTTCAAGAAATCCGTTCATCGTTAAACCAGGCTATACAATTCCCTGTTCCCAAGTAAGTGCAGTAGCCACATTTATTTGTTTCCCGAGACGGCCTATCCCCATCTATTCCCGATACGAAGCAATGAATAATATTCGTAACGTATTGTTATTCGGCCAATTTCCGGAGGGAGTACGCACGGTAGGGCTGTCGACAGCGATGTAAGGTTGTTTTTGTGTTATCTAACTAATGGGGAAAAATTAGGCAATACTCACTTTTCTCACAGGTAATAAAGGTATAAATACCTATCCTTGGACATTTTACACTACGCTTCTAGTCCCAAACTAAGCAAAGCTTGTACTATGGGCATTAGACAACGGATATAAACATACTTAAATATTATTTTTTTTTGTAAATACTGTTAATTATTATGAAAAATCTAAAACGTTAAAATAACGGTATCGTTGTGGCCAATGAGATGCTGTCATAGTGACATTGACAATACGTCAATGTCACACTAGGATCAAACGTCAGAATAGAGGGACGCGCGGAGACGACTCCGCGCGCTTTTGTGCTAAGTGATGAATTGTATCTAAAATAAGGCAATATAATGTGAGAGATGAGTATCCAGTGTTTTATTTATGAGAATAGATCGACCGGCCTCTAATAATACATACATATTATACATAGTAACACCCAGACCCGTCACAGAAATTAAAATTCTTCATTTCAATTTCTGCCCGGCCGGGAATCGAACCCGGGACCTCTCGGCATAGTAGTCCGTTCTGAACCACTACACCAAACGGCCGAAAGGTAGCAGGAAGACGCTGGATGCGGCCGCTACCAACCGGCCATTGTGGAAATCATTTGGGGGAGGCCTATGTTCAGCAGTGGACGTCCTAATGACTGAAATTACGATGATGATGATGACTAGGTACATTTTAAGACTTGTTTCTTTCGTAAATTTTGTTCGAAATTAAAACGGGAGAATTTTTTCAAAAGAGGCGTGTCTTATTTTTTTGGTCACCATTAACTTAATAAGCTTTTAATTGAATGATCAAACGNTTTTTTTTTTGTAAATACATACATATTATACATAGTAACACCCAGACCCGTCACAGAAATTAAAATTCTTCATTTCAATTTCTGCCCGGCCGGGAATCGAACCCGGGACCTCTCGGCATAGTAGTCCGTTCTGAACCACTACACCAAACGGCCGAAAGGTAGCAGGAAGACGCTGGATGCGGCCGCTACCAACCGGCCATTGTGGAAATCATTGGGGGAGGCCTATGTTCAGCAGTGGACGTCCTATACCTGAAATGACGATGATGATGATGACTAAATTTAAAGACTTGTTTCTTTCGTACATTTTGTTCTAAATTAAAAAGGGAGAATTTTTTCAAAAAAGGCGTGACCTATTTTTTTGATCACCATTAACTTAATAAGCTTTTAATTTACGGAAAAAATACTTATTTCTAATTTAAGTAGTACACTACTTTTATTATGCATCACAGATAACATCTATTTATTACACTAAGGCTAGGTTGCACCATCTTACTTTTACTTTAACAAACGTAAAAAATCTGTCAAACTCCATCCAAAAAGCATCGGTTATCGTTATAGTCACAGTTAAAGTTAGTTGGTACAACTACCTAACAAATGAAAACCGACCACAATCAGCCAAACGCAGCATTATCCAAAGTTTCCCATCTGCCACCCCTAGCGCCGGATGTTGGATCTAACCACTTCCTCGGCCCGCCGCATTCTCTATTCATGGGCTAATTTGCCCCGATGATAAAACTGCGCGCGATTCGCGGCCGAACCGTTTTTCAAGTAATCCGGTTTTGGTTTATATTGTTTAGTTCTTTTGGGTTGGTCGATCGGTTTGTTTACGTTTTGAATCCTTTTCTACACTAATTTTAGAGAGGAAAGATTAGATTGTTTGTTTGTATTGAATAGGCTCCGAAACTACTGGAGCGATTTGAAAAAATCTTTCACCATTAGTATCTACATTATTATGAACATACATAATACGATATTCGCCATAATTAGTACTGTTAAAAGACGATGGAGTGGACTGTATGTAGAGATAGGCCTGCCGGTGGTGATATTATGCTAGAAGCAAGGAAACACTCCAAAATAGGGCCAAAAAGGTATATTGCTCAAGACATTTCCACTGAAACACAAGAGAGTAGAAAAAGCAACTTCAAAATCAAAAACAATATTTAAAAAAAGTAAAAAAATCATAAACAATATCAAAACAGGATTGCTGGCCAAACTGCCAGCAACAAGTACGGTTTAAATTCTCATATCAAAAAATCCTTTTAGCCAGCCAAATTAGGTAATCGTTCAACATTGATCTAAAACAGTGTAAGTGCAGAAAATAGTCGACTTTTTGCAAACAATAATAAAGGTAAATCTCAAGTGCTCTATAATTGGCATCTGACACTAACTGATCTAATCTAGCTGGTAATTAACAAAGTGAACCAAATAAATTATGCCGTTAGCTGAACGTTTCTCCTAAGTTCAGACTTTTCTCTTTTCTGTTCTGTAACATCGATAGTAGCTAGCAATGTTCTAACCACACTGAGACCTAGTGCGTATTTTAAGTAAAACAGAATATTGATTATTAAACCAAGAAATTAATATAAATAACCTTAAGTCATCCGCTTCTCACTGGAAGGAAGTCGAACCTTATCTTCGAACTCCTACTATGTTCTGATTAATTTCGTTGCGGGTCCAATGACAGTTTAACTTTCCCCTGGGACAAACTTATGACCTACACTGGTTGGGTTTTTATAGGCGGTCAAGCTGTAGATCCTGGCTTCACAGGAGTTGCAGAGGTGGGAACAAGAGATGGGGATAGTTCCGCTAACCTTAAGTACTAAAAAGGCAATGAGAGCAAAAAACTTCAGTGGCCTAATTTCATGTATTTTGACACAGTCAAAATCTCGTTAAAATTTAGAAGTCGTCCTATTGAAAAAACAGTTCTAAATCCGTATTCATTTCGATAGAACGATTACTCGATAGGATTGCAACATTCGCAACTCAGCGATTTGTTGTCGATGAAGTTTTATTTATTTACGTGAATAAGGCTACAGGTTACTTGATGATTCTTTCTCAGACCGCTTTTATTCATTTCGTCATTTCGTTCTCAGAGACAAATAAAAAATAAGGTCATGAACTGTACCTCTAGTACGAAAAACTTTCGAGTTCGTTTCGTTGCGTATTCAAAGTGTCATCGAAAAATTTTGTATGAAAAATTAAACAGCGCCCCCTAGGGCGGCTATAATATAGGGGGCGCTGTTTAATTTTTCATACAAAATTTTTCGATGACACTTTGAATACGCAACGAAACGAACTCGAAAGTTTTTCCTACTAGAGGTACTGGTCAGAAAATGTGTCAAAGCCAGATTAAAGAATCATCAGTCAAAAATAACTTTGGAGCGGAGCAATATCGATACCCAAACTCTCAATTACCTTGTCCCAACACTGAATCAAACATCTCGATCGCCGAAACTTAAATCTTATCTCAAATCCATTACACTTAGGCTTTCTCCAACACCAACTCATCAAATTAATTCACCAACTTATTACTTCCATCTGGTATAACCCAATTAGAGTCCCTCGATTCGATTGAGGTCTGATTAAGAGGAAATTAGAGGAGTGAAAAGTTACGAACGAAGTCTATTGAGAACGACAATCGACGAGTTTCAGACTCACGCGCCGTGGACTAAACAAAGTGGGGTGTTTGAGGATAAGTGGGAAGTTGCAATCGAGGTTAATACGTTACGGGCGATCTTGGGACCGGATTGTGAAACGGAACTCAAAGTTGAGAACAGATTTGAGCTTGGTTGGTAGTTTTTTAGTATTTGCACTAACGTAACCTTTTAAAGTAGAGCTTGATATTAAGTTTGAAATATGTGCAGCGATTGAAATAGTGATTTATAGTTAGTATTTCGTAAATTGTATCATAACATGAAAATAATTTCACAAAATAACAATGCATGGATATTAATTACATATAACGTGTATAAGTGGCTTCTGTGTGCTCTGTACTGTCATGTGTTTAAATAGTGGATTCATTAAATAATAAACATTTATTCGATTTAATTAAATTGAACACAATATCTGCTTAAATTCCGGTGTACTTTACCGCAATTAAAACATCTGTACTGAGTCATATACAGTTTTATACAGAACACATAAGTCTAGTAGATAAGTTAATTTCTGTAACACATTTGTTTGTAATTCCTAAAAAATAAATAAATAAAAAAAATAAAAAAATAAATAAACTAGCGGCCGCCCGCGACTTCGTATGCGTGGATCCCGTTTTACTCCTTTAAAGGTGGAGTTTCGTAAAATCCTTTCTTAGCGGATACCTACGTCATAATATTTATCTGCATGCCAAATTTCAGCCCGATCTGTCCATTGGTTTGGGCTGTGCGTTGATAGATCACTATGTCAGTGAGCCAGTCACCTTTGAGTTATTTATATTTAGATTTATTGTATTCGTACATAGTAAAATAGCCCCTATTGCAAATAGAGATTCCAAGGTACTTACCAGTATCCTATGTAGTCCGTACATCTAGTACGAGTAGATACTAGCCGTACTATGTTTGTTTATTGTTGTACAGTAACAGAGAAGTTAGTCGACGTATATCGAGTTAGAAGTGCTCTAGGGTAACTTAAGTTCTAGCTCTAGATTAGATAGACATAGCATAGTAATTTTGGAGTATAGATGATAGAACTTTTAATTAGATTTATATTTGTTTTGAGCATTTAAATGACTTATTTTTTATTTACAATTTAAAATTTACTTATGGGAGGTATTTGCCCTAGTATATTTACGTCATTTGGCTGAATTGAACGAATTTACAAGTTTTGACAATTATCCTTTTGCAGTAGCACAGTACATAGGTAGGTATAAAAATGTTTGAAGGCAGAAAGCCTTACCTATAAAACACTCTGATTGTATTATGGATATGAAGACTTGTGTTGATACTGAACAATGGAACTAGCTTTATGTACGCGTACAATTATAACTCTAAACAATCCAAATTAGGGTGCGCAGTAATTATTATACGCATGAACCAGTAATAGCAGAATATTGTACGACATACCAAATAAACACTGTGGTTGTATTACTATTGTAATAAGTGATAATATTTACAACAAAATTGCATAAGCCAGCTCTGCTGACCACTGTACAATTACCAATTACAACATACCTTTCGGGTTGTCCAAAACTTTATTTGTCTGTTGCCGTGTTTTAGAGAATAATTATCGGATATGTAAAATAGATTTCACTTGTCCAAATGTCCACGTTTGGTTAATCTAATATTCGTGGTTATATCTGAACCGGGTTCCATTAAGCCGATTGGTTTTGTAACAATATGGCATTTATAGTGGTATTGTTTTATGTAATAACTAGCAATGCCCGCGACTTCATACGCGTGAAAATAGTTTGAATAATATTTCCCGTTTTTGCAACATTTTTCTTTACTGCTCCGCCCTGTTGGCTGAAGGGTAATTTATAAAGTTAGCTTCATTAGGTTTAAAATCCAAATGTTTCAATTATTGTGATTACATAATGATTCGTTTCTATCATCATCATTTCAGTCACAGGAAGTTTCTATCATTATCATTTCAGGTTCCTTCCGACCTTCCAAATGATTTTCAGATAAACCGGTTGATAGCGACCTGTAACTAAATTAGTTTCTACATTTACATGATTTCAAAAAACATGCAATTTATAATTCATGTGCATTAGCTTCCGCTACTTTGACCCATATTCCCAAGAGGCAAATTAACTTCAATTTTCTAAATTCCCAAGAGCCAGTCTGGTAATGCATCCTGTTAAAAATGCACAGACCGTAGGAGATGCAAATGTCTATTAGCTGAACAATGGCTGATTGGATCCGGTAAATTATTAATAAGACACATCAATGCATACGGTACTAGTTCTCGCTTCCATCATTGATATAGGAGCTCGGGATACAATATTATGAGCTGCCACACTGGCGATTTGCAAGCGTTTTCAAAACGGAGCGAGGACGAAAACTCTAGGCGGAAACGTTGCGAATCCGCGACGTGTTCGCCCCGCGGCCGCGGCGTGTTCGCTGCGTCGCCGCTCCGCTTTGAAAACGCTTGAAATCGGCCAGTGTGGCAAGGCCCTAAATGGTTTTGTACTAAAGTATGTATGCCATTCCAAAATGAATAAGCAACCCAGTCACAACATGCGCACAGCACTACACTTTAGCGAGAAAATTAATCTAGTATATCAGTCAGACTATGGTAGAGAAGGCTTTGTCCGGAATTCCACAGCTCCCTCCCACTTATGGCGAGTGAGGGAGTACCGCGGTCTTTTTAGTGGGCATACATTGTCCTTCTTAATTGATGAGTGACTGCTCCACATAATAAGAAAGGTCCCCTTTTAAAAAGAATCTACGACAGTCGTTTAAAATATATTTTTACTTATTTCTTTATTATTTATTCGACTGTTAAATTAAAGACTTCCACGAGACTTGTCCTTCATGTGTTGTGTGTTCAGTCTCGATAGACTGAATATATGACGATTCATTAATTTACCAGTTCAAAAGAAGATTACAACAAATATAATATTATGTATGTTTTCAGTGAGGAAACAATTTTGTTTTCCCGAAACTTTTTCCTCCGGAAATTATTCCACATGAATCGTAGGGAGCTTATTATAATAAATGTTTAATTAGGCCTGTTTGTGTAGTATACAATTCGCGATGATTGCCGTAAAATAAAATAAAAATTTACTGGCATCACAGTACCAATATAATCATAGGCACGTAACTACACTGTGTGGGCAGGCCTCCCACTAGATGGACCGACGGTCTGGTGAAGGTCGCGGAAGGTGCCTGGATGCGGGCGGCGCAGGACCGATCTTTGTGGAAATCCTAGGGGCAGACCTTTTTCCAGATGTGGACGTCATTCGGCTGAAACGAACGAACGAATTTCGTACAAGTCGAAATTTTCAGTTACAGTTCTCACACTTATATTAAGTCAACTAAGATCTCATTAGTTAAGAAGGTAATGATGATAGAATTCATTATATCCTAGACTAGACAATATTCGAGGCCATGTCAGATTCAAAATGATTACGAATAAATCAAAGTAAAATGTGATCCTAAAGTCAACAGGACAACAGAGTACATTTTTGTACCAAAAAAATTTCTATTAGCTCTACATAAGATACCAGTGTGCACTGTGTAAGTGTGTATAGCTCAATATGTCTGTACCTACCTGTACTATGACGTAATAGATTGGTCTACCTACTACCCCCGTCTTACATATCTTATTAATTAATCTTAGCAAACAGTATCGAATATCTATGTACATAATTTCGGATAATGTTGCATGATAATTGATTATGTTTGAAACAAAAAAGTTAAGGAATAGTGGCACTCTCTGGAGAAGGACGTTAGGTTCAATACTTGGAATCACAAACAAAGAAGAGACCGCCTCACTGTGGTCTAGTGGTAAAACCACCTGTTTCAGACGCAGAGGTCCCGGGTTCGATTCCCAGTGGGGGCAGATTTTTCTGTTCGGTTTGGTTGGTGGTAGGGCTTGTTCTAAGTCAGCCTGGCTAGCTACCACCATCTTACCTAAGTCTGTCGCCATAACAACAATGTTAACAGCATTGTTGTGTTCCTGCAGTTAGAGGTAAGATAGCCAATTCCTCCGTGGTTGAGGGTTCCGGGTGAAGCTCGCTTCCACCTTCGTCCTGATCGTCACTTACCATCAGGTGAGATACAGGCCAAGAGCTTCCTCGTTGTGGATAAAAAAAAGAGACATCATATTTTGTGGAAGTACCTACTTAGTTAGTTTCAGATTTGAACTTTCGTGCCAAAAGTAGTCTTCCAGCGACTTGGCCTGCTTTTAGCTTGGTCCACGGGCCAAGTCGCTAGATATATAAATATTTTTTCGGCAACTGTGACCACTATTCTAAAGTAGATTTTTGTTGATTTGGTGTTTAATTTATTAATAAAACACTAAAGGCGGGCTCAGTTGTTGAAAGAAAAAATATTTTAAAATTCAAACCCGCGAGTTGGCTCGTGGACCAATCTAAAAGTAGTCCAAGTCGCTGGAAGACTCCAAAGTTCCAAACGTAGTCACCACTTGTCATAATAATTATGTTTGCTAACGCTCTTTCAAGCTGAATGAATGTTATCATACATTTTGAGGTAAAAACATTTGAAGCAAAGTTTAAAGCACAATCCCACTCGTGTAGAGACGTGTGAGTGACACTAGCATACGATAAAAGATCCAAACATCTCCAATATCCTTTTACCACTCAAACATTTAAAAAGGTTTACAAATCCGTTGCAGACATTTGAGATATTAAATCATAACCCGGTCCAATATCCCGGGAATGCCCTCCGGTACGAATATTACTATTCATATCATCGGAGGAACCGTAAAAAGTGAGCGCAGTAGTAAAGCCGATAGTTTTATGGCGCCGCCGCCAGGTGGAGCCTACGATGCGATCGTTTGAATTTAAGACAACGTGGCTTCCGTGAGATGGGGGCGGGTAGATAACGGTTTTGAATGTATTGGAGATTTTTTAGAACAAACTTTTTGAATATCTTAAGACTGGGGATCTGGAATCATGACAATTTTATACATTCAATATTTAATTTTATGGGAAAGAGGGAGAAATAAAAATAGATATTGCGGTGATGAGAGGTTGTCCTTTAACAAAGCAAAACATAATAGATGGTACGATACAGAAAAAAACAGACAAAACGGAAAAAAAATGAGTTGTGCATACCTATAGGTACTACTGCTTTGCATTGGCTGTGTGTTAGAGCTTTTAGATTTATAGCACAATCTCTAATTTATGAAAAGCAAAATAATATAAAATAAGTAATGTATGAATTCACTGATAGAAAATTAATTAGTTTCCTCATTCTATATTTACAGCGCAATGAAAGATCCCATAAAATAAAAGCTAAAGGTAAATAAACTAGCAACGCCTGCCTTTCACAGCACTTGTTAGTCGAAAGGCATCATGCTAAACTGGGAAAATGTTATAGCATTTCGTCTCTAGAGATTTCAGCCATAAAATGTTGAGCGGACTACACACAAATAAAAGTGGGGTGCCCTCTCTGTTCGTTATTTAGGATTCCAACGATATTCTCTTTTGTGAGAAAAAATGTAGCGTACCTATCTTTTGGATATGTTCTCCTGATAAATGAAGAGGCATGAGTCGGTTATTCTATACCAGGGATGTTATAAATATGAAGTTTCGGTTATGGATACGGTTACGGATATATTATAATAATACTATACCATTTTCTGTTACGGTTATGGATATGAAATCATTGATTATCCGAAAGTTTCGGATAATTTCGGTTACAGATTAAAGGTATTAGTATTTTAAAAATGTAAAATTTAAATAGCAAGATGCTGCGCGACCCATATTATAGCCACTTTATGTACTATGTATGACCTATGATAATGGTACAACAGGCGGGGATGTCAGATTGTGTCAGAGAATGCCAGACAAGTAACAAATATTAAAAAACATTAAATCAAAAAAAATCTAAAATCAAAATCAAAAATATTTATTCAGTTTAGACCACAAGTGGCACTTATGAACGTCAATAGAAAATAATAAAAAAAGAAAAGGTAGCCCTTAATATGGGGCACTTTACATGTCTCCTTAATTAAGATTTAGACTCCGCCTATATCCGAAACTTTTGAATCGATTTCGGTTATGGTTACGGATATTTTTTTATTTCGGATATGCGATAGTTTCGGTTACGGTTACGGATATCCATAACATCCTTGTTCTGTACAAACCAATTCACTTAGGATATACCTTGCTAGTAATTTAGGTTCAGGTAACGTAACAACGATAGCTATTCATGTATTTTGATTAGTTTCTCTGCTTTCCTTTATAGAACGTAATGACTTAGGTCGAATATTGTCCCTGAAGGAATTTCTTTTTTTGACCTTGAAAGTTTCGAAGGCATAATTCTTTGCCTTCTTTCAATTATAAAGATCCACGTGTCAGTAATTATAAAAATGTGCTTACTTTTGAACAAAAATAAAGTAAACCAACTTTGATTTATATCAAATCATCAAATATAAATAATTGGTACTTGTATGTTTTAACTTAGTATTTCCAAATTACGAAATCTGACTTGGTAGTTATAGTCCAGTAATTTCGATGTAGTTAGTTCAAAAGCAGACGGCTACTAATTTCTAAATTGTGGTAAACACAAATAACTGAACGACGTGCCTCCAATTTAACTCAGTCTCCTTATAATGCAGGTTAGACCAGCAGATTCAATATTTAGTATAATAGAAAAAACTCGGTGATTTTTGATAAGGTTGCAGGCGGTGATGAAAATATTGAGGACATTAAGGGATACAATGCAGAATAGATAGGTAATAATTATGTTGCGAAACATAACTAAGTAACTACAAAATGTTTAAAGAGATAATGTCGTATGTGTGCTTGTTCTGGGACCAATGAAATAATGATTTGGTGAATGAAGTCAATGATATTATAAAATGCTAATTAATGCTATTAGATGGAATTTTTGTAGATACTCTTGATGGTAATGCTACTTGCAAGAGTAAGAAAAGAAACTGCACCTCTTGTAGAGTCTTTGAAAACTACACCGCGTATGTTCCACCAAACTGTGAAATGGACTGTCTGCGGTGTTTCCGGACGGATACGACCTGCAAGCTTTCAAGAAGAGAGCGTATCTTCACCTTAAGGCCGGCAACGCACCTGTAACGCCCCTGGGTCTGCGGGTGTATATGGGCGACGGTAATCACTTACCATCAGGTGATCCGTCTCCTCGTTTGCCTCCTGTCACATAAAAAAAACTAAAATGTTTCAAAACTAAGAATGTTGCTCTTGTATGAGCCTCCCTCGCCTACTGCCATTGTGGTCCCCACTAAACTCAGGCATTTCTCCTGGATTTCAAATATCTTTATCCAATTTCTACGTTGCTGAAGCCAGCGGTAAATTCTTATTTATTGGCATATCCTGCTTTTATTGGTCCGATGTTTTCAGCTTTCCCGTATTCCTATGATCTTGGCGGTCCGATTTATAGCATTACATTCGGTTTACTTGATATCTTTGTAGGTAATTGCTGCCGTTCGGATTGGGCAGTTCTGGTTTTACTGACTCGACGTGATCTTGTATTATGAAGAGCTTTATGTCCTTAACTTCAGAGCTCCTATGTTCTATGTACAGTTAAGGCACATTAAATTAAAGATTAGTTTGCGTGATTTTTTTTAGTTCTTCTTAGTGATTATTGTTTTTATTTATTGTACGATTGACCCAGGACAATAAGACTACTATGCTGGCTGATTAAAACTGACTTAATGACCAGGGTTGTGAAATTGTTGTTAGGTACAATACCCACGTAAGAAATGGAGAAAGATCGGCAAATCAAAGGGTTTAACGCGTACTTTTTGTGAGAACCTTAAAAACCATTTTTAATTTCTTATTTAGATTTACGAGTCAAAGATTTTTGCGACGATTACAGAAAACTAAATTACCTTTTAAAAAGAAAGAGTTTGTTAAGAAATATAAAAAGTCCTTTAGGTTTAGGTAATCGGCTATCTAAAGAGTTAGACATCTGAAACAGTCATAAATCAAAGGGTAAATAAAAGCTTATTAAAGTAAGAATGAATGTAAAAGACGTTGATTAAAGAATTAATGTAAAACCTACTTTGTGAAATATTTGCTTATCAATGCGAATTTTCATGTTGACGTCACTGAGGCCCAGAACAGACGGTGAAACGCAACTGCAACGAAACTGCAACTGCTAGTTACTTTTGAGTTGCATCTAAGTTTCTTCCATAGCGTCCGTTGAGAGTTTGAAACTTTCAGTTTCATTCATCAGAATCATCAGAAAGTTGCAGTTTCGTTGCAGTTGCGTTTCACCGTCTGTTCTGGGCCTAAGTTGTACCTACATAAACATAACAGATGCAGAAAAAAAATATTTACCTGCTATAAACAATCATTTTCAAAAAGCAATCTTCACTAAATATGGGTACAGTTAACACAATTTATATCGAATCTGAACAAAATGAAACAAACTCTTAGAAATCTGATTTGGTCAAAGGCTGGGTTCTCAGACCAGTCGACGGGGAGATTGAGGGCGTAATCTGTTTTGCATGTTGAACGCTCGGGATTTAGCAAATTCGATATACTTGTTAAACGTGTTGATGCGAAATACGTATGTTAGGTTTTATTTTCTGCTTCAGTACAGCTTAAGTTGGATTATTGAGTGCTTTCTTCGTTGATCGTTGAAGTAGAGCGGCAAATTCAAAGATTTTGGGCTTGAACGAAAGAAGTTATATTTTTTTTAGATAAGGTTTTGTGGTAAGAAGCAGCTGTTTTAGTTCAAATTACAGTTACATACGTAATCTTGTCGGCTGCAAATATTAGTGAGTTCACAAAGATCCTATCCTGTATGTTTGTTTAAACTTTCTTCCATTGCATTTACTAAGTCTATTTTGTATCCCAAACTTGAGGAAGTCAATTCCCTAAATAAACATTCATATCCTAATTCTAGCCCTAAAAGGTAATGCATATCCTTGTCCCTGATACATATATTTATTACTAGCTTTCCGCCCGCGGCTTCGTGAAAAACCATAGCGCGCGTGTCCCTGTTTCAAAAACCGGGATAAAAACTATCCTATGTCCTTTCCCGGGACTCAAACTATCTCTATGCCAATTTTTTTCAAAATCGCTTCAGTTTAGGCGTGAAAGCGTGACAGACAGACAGACAGACAAGCAGATAGACAGACAGACGGACAGAAAGACAGAGCTACTTTCGTATTTATAATATTAGTATAGATTTAAAAATCTATTTTTATTGAACTAATTTAAACAGGTTTTAACGCGATACATTTATGCAATGCAAAAGTTTTAAATTAATATCTTTTTATCATTATGTGACTCAAAAGGCAGTGAAGAAGAAAAAACTACTCAAGTTATAAATAGAATCCGTTCAGAGACCTCACTAAGCTTATGTAAGACTAAGCTGTCCAGAGCTACCTCTCTCTACATAATTAATTACTTCCAACGAACGTAAATAAAGGATGAACACACAAAGGAAAACAGTCCTACAAAACATATTTATGTTCTAGATAAAACCTAATTTGATTTTTCTCTTACTGCGTACATAACGTCCGATTAAGTCCTGATTCTAATCTAACTGAGATCGAACGATCCAGGCACGAACACGTATGTAATGAAATATACATGGGGAAACTTTGTACGTCACCGTCGCGATGATTGTGTTATTTTCAAATAGTTGAGAAGATTTGAATTATGAATTAAGTTCTTAAAACACAGCTTCCTATCCTTACGGTTAATTGAGGTACATATTTGCACAACATGGTCCTGATTATCAGAGACGATGGTTACATCATAATAAATTTTAAATAAACAACTTGAAAAAATAATCATCACTGGTGATATATGAATGGGCAGTGGGCACATAATATTATGTCATAGTTTTACTACCTAAAGTAAAATACTTATGGGCAAAAGTCATACAAAAAGCTTTCTGATAACACAATCAAAGAAATATGCAACATAGAACACAGTTAAGTCGTGACAATACTGATAAAAATCACACTAAAGCTTAGCTTATACTCTACGTGCATACCTAATGATACAAAGTTCAGTCAACACCCTTTCTATAATGAAAGAAACTATTCAATATCTTTAACGCCGCCCCTTTCCTCGACTCGTGTGTTTTCAATCGTTGACCAACAATTAAATGCAGATATTATCTGCGGGTCGTGTTACACAGTTCTAGTTTAATTATAGAGTATTAATTTATTGGTGTATAAGTGTACAGTATAAGTATTATTAAGGTAATAATATGATTCCCATACGGAACACCCAGGGTGATTTTATTTACATGTTAATCTTTAATATTCGGTTTCAATCAATTTGGATCATGGGAAACGATGACTAGATATTTATTTTAAGACGAAGATGATCAGATAATAAAATACAATTTCAAATCAAACAAATTCAGTTTTCAATATTTCTTTATCGGTTATATTTAGGCTTTTGTATTCATAGATGATATCATTTCGATCTTTGAGGGAATTTTGATGCTCGGTTTAGAACACGTTGATCCGTTTTATAAAACCCTGTGATCTATGCGTGAGTTTTAGGCATCGCTTCAAAATACGACTCTTAGTGTGATGTCGAGTAATTATATTTTATGACGATTGTTACACTAAGGCATCCAACCAACTTACTTTGACCGTAACTTTCACAATAACCGGTGCTTTTTGTATGGAGTTTGACAGATGCTTGATGTTTGTTAAAGTTAAAATTTTAAGATGGTGGAACTCAGCGTAAAAATATTACGAGTTTTATACCATGTGTATTCCTACATTTCATGGGAGAGTTGCTGATATTATTTTAGAATTACGTCAAATTACTGTACCAAATAAACGAAATCCCACGAAATACAAACCGTAACATGTTTGTACTCTCTTCACTCAGTACATGCTAATGTTAGAACTTGGTGTTTATTCTGTGAGCAGTCTGAGACTGTTTGAAAATAAACAAGGGGCGGCCATTTTGGTCAGCTAGTTTGAATATTTTTGATTTTAATTAGAGCGGCTTGCTAGCACTAATTAATGGATGGATTCTACGAGTATGTATGAAATGGAACGCGAAAGTTTAAAATCTTGTACCTATGTATGTCTAATAGTCGAGAAATATTCGGTTAAAACTAGAATAACACCCGTATTCACCAACGATACTTGCTTAAGTGAAGCAGCAAATCAAACGCACAGCGTTGAATAGAGCTCTGTGATAGGTCGTGTGTCATCCAGTGCGTCTACGCGCACTGTGAGACCTTAAAGTAATGTTTGTGAAAGCGGGCGTTATTGTCATCAAAAGCAAAGAGAGATGAAAGCAAGGCAAATTAATAGTAACTCTTTAACCAGACCATTAACCAGCTGTAACTCAAAACTATACGAAAAGTATATAGATGCTTCAGATAAACTACAAGGTAATTGTTTTTCTTCTCACAGTAGTTGCTCACTAATAAACTAATAGAAATTAAATCCTTTGCATTTACATCTGTATTCCGTTAAGGAGCCGAAACATAAATTCGTGAAACAGTAACAAAGCGGATTAGGGTCCTGATAAGCAGCCGCCTCGCTGTAATCTAGTAAAGGACTGGCAAAGGGCGAGCGGGATTCCTAGAAGGACTCTTATTGGGATAATAATAGAGACAGTTTTCCAACTAACTCGTTAATCACTCAGCTCAATGGTAATTCGATAAAGGCCACCACAACTTATTGAAATTGAAGTGTTTGTTTGTAATTTCAAAATATTCTAATTGCTTATTTTATTTTCCTCTGCTATTTCTTAAGGCTAATCTCTAAAACAGTTCGAGCGATTTCAACGGGACTCGATGTGTGAAACTGTGAACAAAATCTATGACAGATTGATAAACACGCTCCAAAAGCAATGATTAAGAAAATACCTACCTAATGAAAAAAAAACCAAAGACATAATGTAGGTAAGGAACTAAGATAATTTAGAAAACTTTTGACAATCCCTACTAATCTTATAAATGCGAAAGTAACTCTGTTTCTCTGTGTCGCTTTCATGCCTAAACCACTGAACTGATTTTGATGAAATTTGACATAAGATAGTTTTTATCCCGGTTTTTGAAACAGGGACGCGCGCGATGAAGTTTTTCTGTGGCAAACAAAATTTCACGCGGACGAAGCCGCGCGCGGGAAGCTAGTTATTAATATTACTACTAAATTTTCTGAAAACTAAAACGAATATGATACACCAGTAGCAACCCATTCATGACGTCACAGTTTCTCAACTAACTTTCTTAACCCTTGTTTTTCTTTCGCGGATCCCTGAAAAGGCATCCGGCAACTCTCATAACTAATTTAAACTTAATTCAGTTATCCCGGGTTGGCCTGGATGTTAATTTTCGTGAAACTCTGAAGATTACTTATTTCACTACTAAAGGCCATTGCGTTTAATGCTTACAGACAACTGGAGTTTATGAACAGCGAACACTGAATTAGGTTCCAGTTTGATTTAATAAACAAAACGATTTGAGCTTTTTTTTTTCAACTGGCTAATCTGGAAATCATTGTGAGAGGCCTTTTATTCGTGAGGAAATACATTAAATTGTATGCAGGGGTCTACAATTTAATGCATTTAGTGACAAGCAAATCCCGGGGTGACCATTAGGTTATGTTAGGCTCTCCCTGCCAAATGGGAATATCTTACAGTGTTCCTCAAAATCTTTGGGACAAAACTGCGAGTTATTGTCCGAGCTAAATGGCTTACGCCCGTATTCACAGACTCTGAGGTCTCACAGTGCGCGTGGACGCACAGGGTTAGGTACATGCGAACCAATGAGAACCACAGATCTCTATTCAACGCTCTGTATTCGATTTCCTGCGTCACTTATGCAAGCATCTTTTGTGAATACGGGTGGCTCGCTCTGTCTGAGCAAGCGACAACTGCCTTCAGGAGAGTAGTTCCTATCCTGTTCTTCGAGACCTACGTTAAGTAGTGTCTATCCTGATAAAACAACCATGGATAAGGGGCTCAGGAGATAATAGCTTAATGGTTTAGACATCTAGCTACCGATATCATAAAACTTCTAGTTCGTTCGATCCCCCCGTTGACTGCTATTGTTGTTTATGCTTTGATCAGTCAGAGATTTCGTTATTTTTTTACTTAACAAGGAGAATATTGCTGAATAAAATTTTTATACGTCAAATATTTTACACAGCCTTTTGAATGAATATGGAACAGCTTTTAGAGAGGAAAATCTAAAATTGGGAATATTTTCCTTTCATGCATAAAGTTTATTTTTTGGTACAGGAAAAAAATATTTTTCCTAAATATTTTACGTATAGTTATGTTTATTAAATTGTAGTTAAAAAAATACCTTGCTTTACAATCAAAACAAAGACTAAATCAATCGACCGAGCCATTATCAATCCATGTGGCCATCAAGTTATATCAAAGCGCTTATTATTTACTGGCATACCAAATATGAAATCAATAAATAGCGTAGTTTGTCATTCACAATCATCATTACAGCCTACATCTAGTAGAGCAATAATGAGTAACGCCCGTATTCACAAACGATGCTTTCTTAAGTGAAGCAGCAAATCGCATAGCGTTGAATAGAGCTCTGTCGCTCGTATTCACAAGCATTACTATGAGTTCTCACAGTGCGCGTGGACGCACAGGGTGACACATGAACCAATCACAGAGCTCTATTCAACGCTGTGAGTACGATTTCATCCTTCACTTAAGCAAGCACCGTTTCTGAATACGGGCGTGTGATTGGTTCGTGTGTCACCTCGTGCGTCCACGCGCACTGTGAGACCTCATAGTAATGTTTGTGAATACGGGCGTAAGTTTCGTCAATAATATCGATAAAAACGATTCAATCATAATACGTCCTACACGAAAAAGTGATTAAAATGTAAATCCGACTATTCGTATCACGTATAATTTGCGATACAAAGTTAATAAACTCAGCGCAGCTGTAACTCCGCGCGCAAAATCACAAAATGGCCGCCCTGATTTTAAACGCGCGTTTGTTTTAACGCCCCGTAATCCAATCGAGAGCTTACATATTGACAAACAATAAAGCGGGGATACACTGGTGGGTTAATGACAGGATTTCTCGTGAAAAAATGCTTTAAATGTCATAATAATTACTGACGCCCGTATTCTATTATTCTTCAAACATTACTATGAGGTCTCACAGTGCGCGTGGACGCACAGGATAACACGCACAATCACAGAGGTCTCGTCGATTTGCTGCTTCACTTAAGCAAGCATCGTTTGTGAATACGGGCGTGTGATTGGTTCGTGTGTCACCTTGTGCGTCCACGCGCACTGTGAGACCTCATAGTAATGTTTGTGAATACCCGCGTGAGTCTACTCGTTTATCTAAGTAGTGCTAATAATCAATATGACTATAGTCTTTTTCACGTAAGATGATCCGTATGACGTTTCGAGTTTGAAAGTTATAGAGATGTCACATAACTAAACCATAGCGATTTATCTATCGATTTTTTCCTAAGAGTTAGTAAAACCTACTTTTAGAGAAATATTTTGTTTAAGTGTCATTTAACAAAAAACATGTTTTTTTTAATGAAACATATTTTTGTAACAATTTTTTATTGATAATATTCAAATTCCATGGACTTCGTGTTCAAAAAAACGATTCCTAAAAAGTACTGGTTCTTTTTCTTGAAATTAAAAACTATTAATTTATTTTCAATGCGTTTATTAAAGTCAACAATCGAAAAATATAGTTGATTTTTGTGATGTTTTTAATAACTAAGTATTCACTGCAATCGATTAATGAATCTATTTTGCAATCGATTTTGTTATACAACAAATACCCCAGCACTAAATCTATTCCGTTTCACACATTGCGTACATTAAATAAAAAATATTTTTAAATCGTATTTAATTAAAATATAATCAATAGACTCAGATTTTACTATATATTTCAAGACAAGTAGTTAATTCTTTTTTTATTATATTGCTAATAAAATACAAATATTTTTTCAAAAATATTCTGCATATGTAGTATGCGTAATATGGATAACCTTGAAGTGTCATACGGATCATCTTAGGTGAAAAAGACTATAGATAATGGATACATACTTATGACTTTGACACACTCCCTGCTCTATTAGTCCATGTCATTCGTCATCGCTATACAGAATGTCGCTTATACAGAAGCTCAAAGTTGCACAGCGTGCTATAGAGATGCATAAGGTGGACCGACGACCTGATAAAGGTAGCAGGAAAGCGCTGGATGTAGGCCGCTACCAACCGTGCGATGTGGAAGTCATTGGGGGAGGCTTATGTTCAGCAGTGGACGTCCTGTAGCTGTAATGATGATGATGATGATGATTCGTCATCAATACTGCCAATGTCGCAACTCGAAACGTTTTTTGTTTCAGTTCATATGGATATTTTATACCTAGTACATAAAACTATTGAGAATGCCGAATGCCATTTAAGCCTGCCTTAAGTACTGTGTTTAATGTGCATGTAAGTTTTAAATAAATAAATAAAACATCCAAAACTCCAAGCATCTTCGTTCGAAAATCACCGGAACATTTCCACATTATTATTTTCAACTGGCTATCAAGCAAACCTAGTGACACACGTGACTTCCAGTAAACGAGAAGCAAGAACAGTATAGCAATCAGGAAAAATAAAAAAGGTACGTACAGATACGTCCCTTTACAAAACTAGTCCCCGTTTCCCCCAGTGTGATCAAGGCTTATAACTGGCCGAACACAAGATAGGGGGAATCGGAAAAACAAAACGCGATCGGAACTGAGCTGATATGGCCCAAAAAACGCATGACCCATGAGTTTGCACCGAAAGCAAGCAATAAGTTTGCTCGGAGGGTGGGGCTGGTAGTAGGCTTATAATCCACTGGAAAAGATGTGTTAATGTATAATTGACTTTAAATGATTAACAGAGAATAACGTCAATATTCACAAACGATGCTTGCTTAAGTGAAGCAGCAAATCAAACGCACAGCGTTGAATAGAGCTCTGTGATTGGTTCGCGTGTCACCCTGAGTGTCCACGCGCACTGTGAGACCTCAAAGTAATGTTTGTGAATACAGGCGAGTACAGTCGATGAGATTGAATTAATTATTATTTTAATTAGGTTCAGCTTTAAAATTTTACTTCTGATTGTTTGTACGTTGCGATTTTTAACAACAAGACTTTTTTAATGTCTTACTATTAATGAATACCTACATAGAAATTCATAATGAGTAGTTTTTGCTCGACTAACTTGTTAAAAAAATAAGTCTTTGTTTTCTGTTCAAAACAAAAAGAGTTCCTTTTCAAACTCCGTTTGTAATTCTCCAGACCGATTAGACTACGTCACAAAAACGTCTTGAATTCGCTTTACTCAAAATTTTTACCAGCAAAAGTAGAGTCGAGTTTAAAAAACTTCCCCTCAATATCACCCACACGTGAAATCCTGGAAATATTTAAAAACCGCTTCAGATAACACTTGGAACGCGCACAATATGTCACTTCCATCTTCCTACCTCCGTGCAAATAATTTTTATTTCGCATAGAAAATACGGTATTCCGAATAAATCATTTGGTGACGGCGTCAAAACGTCGCTATGAGCGCTTATTGTGAGAGCGGGTTCATTCGAATTTGAACCTTCATCTCTAGTGGGAGAGTGCATTCGTCTTTCGAGTGGTACAGTCGCTAAGGAAGTGGCTTAAAATTTTAGTTCTCAAAATTCTATGTCATGAAGATCTGAGTTTCGATTTTAGTACCTTTGAACTCTACAGGTAGTATGAATATATTTGTAGTGAAAGAACATGCGTTTTTTATTTAAATCGTTACAACAATACCTTAAAGGTTGTACGGGCGGAGGCAGTTGTTGTAAGGCACTGCTCCCGTGCCCGGGATATGCGGTCAGGAAGAGAACTAACTCCCTAGTGAGTCTAGAGTCTCTATTCCCTAAGACACTAATGCCCGTTTTCACCATCAATCCCTAATAGTAATAGTAAATTAATAGTAAATCACATACCAGATCTTAGTAGTCATGCATTCATCACTTGCAAATTAAACATTAAAAAAAACAAGCCACCTCCAAAATGGATCGTATACAGGCCTCTGAAGGATATAAACTTTGAACTGTTTAATGATGATGTCTCTTCTATTCCATGGAATGATTATGAATCGAGTGATGTAAATGATATGTTAAGGTTCTTTAATGATAACATTATACAGTTATTTGATAGGCATGCTCCGATTAAACGCGTTTATATTAAAAATCACTCTTATCCGTGGATAACTTACACAATCAAGGAAATGATGAAGCTGCGAGATAAAGCACACGCTAGAAGTAAATCTACAAAGCTAGACATACATAAAAAATACTACCAGGACTTAAAGGCTATCGTAAACTCAGCAATTCATAGCGAAAAAACTGCATACTTTAATAAATACATTCATTCTGGCTCAAAAGATCCCCGGACGTTATGGAAACACATAAAAAGAGATGTTATTGATTTTAAAAAGAAAGAGTTCATATTACCCTCGCACTTGAATAACCCTGACATTATTAATCAAACTTTCTTGAATATACCCGGAAATAATGACACCGACACTTCTATCCTGAATGACCTTAAGTCAAATAAATTTGATTCTGCCGTGTTTTCGCTTACACCTGTGACGGAAACAATAGTAAGTAATATCATTAAAACGATAAAAACAAATGCGCAAGGAGTCGATGGTATTTCAATGAATATGATTATGCTCACTTTGCCATGCACTTTATCAATAATCACCGCCATAGTTAATAAATCAATAGAAACCGGCGTGTTTCCGGAGCAGTGGAAGACAGCTATTGTGAGGCCTATTCCTAAAACTAAAATTCCCGATGAACACAAAGACCTACGCCCCATCAGTATTCTCCCGTTCATGTCGAAGATTGTCGAAAGGGCTGTTTCTATGCAAATGACTGAATTTCTTGAAGGCAATAATATACTACCAGAAAAACAGTCTGGGTTTAGGAAACGTCGCAGCACTTCAACAGCACTGCTGGATGTCGTTGATGACATATTAGCAGCACAGGACTCTGGTGAAAGCACTATTTTGGTATTACTCGATTATACGCGCGCCTTCGATACGATCAACCCAACAGTCCTATTAGCTAAACTAGCTTATTATGGTTTTGACTCTCCAACTTTGAAATGGTTCGCTAGCTACTTGTCAAACCGAACTCAATACGTGGAAACGCGTAATGATGATGGCTCAACCTCAACTTCTGCCACTGCCAGTATGATCCGTGGCGTCCCACAGGGATCTATTCTGGGGCCGCTGCTTTTTATTCTATACACTGCTGATATCACTAGAAATATACATAATTGTAAATACCACTTATATGCCGATGACCTACAAATATACATTTCATTCGAGCCTGAATCGACTTCTTCTGCTGTAGATAAATTAAACGAAGACCTAAACCGTATTAGCATGTGGAGTGATCGACATAACTTAATATTAAACCCAAAGAAATCCAAATATATGATTTTAGGTTCTAAAACTGGTATCGCTACAGTTTCTGCCAAGTGTCCAAATGTGTCTATGATGGGTTTAAGTTTGGAAAATGTTCCACAAGCTCGCAATCTGGGTCTACTGATGGATGGAAGGTTACGATTTGAAGGACACATTCATGAAATAATGCGTAATTGTTTTTATAGGCTTAGAGTTTTATATAAAATCCGCCAATACATAGATGTAGAGACGAGAGTTAATTTATGCGAATCACTTGTCCTTTCAAAGCTAAATTATTGTGACAATGTTTTTGGAGGGTGTTTATTAGTGCGTACGAAGAAATTGATACAACGTGTCCAAAATGCTTGTGCGCGGTTCTGTTTTCCAATACCGCCACGATCACATGTCACTCCATTTCTGAACCGTAACAATCTCTTGAATATGGCAGCCAGACAGAAATTACACTTTGCTTCTTTACTTTTTGGAGTAATTAACAATGAGGAGCCTGCATATTTATTCGCTAAACTGAGGGTGTCTCAGCGTAAAATGAGAATCGCTTCACGTCTAATATGTCCAGAACACAGAACAGCTGCTTTTCGTGGCAGCTTCCGGTATTCTGCCACGAAGTGTTGGAACAATTTACCGCCGCCAGTCCGAAATTCTACAACAATTGCAGCCTTCAAATGTAGTTTAAAGAAGTTTATTTTCAATGACCAGATATCCGGTGTTTAAGTAGCTTTAAAGTAATGTTTGTAGATATTATTATTGTTATTATTTTCTGCCTGCTTCACACACACTCACACTAATACACTCATAGTACACAACACGCTCACATGCTCACCTAATAGAGTACAATGCGCCAGATAAGTCTAGGTATTTTTTAAGCAATAAAGAGTAGATTTTATTTCATATTGTTAAGTGTTACATTTTTATGTAAAAGTTTATTAATGTTTATGGTGAAATGCCAATGTTTATTGCGTCCCTGGTGACGCTCTTTTCAAAATGGTTCCTACAGAATACCAGCATCATGTTCTTTACGGAATATGATACAAGCTGAGTAGGAGCCATTTTGGTTCAACAATTTATCTATAATTATCAACCAAATTGTGTAACATTACTATGTTTGAACCAAATAAACAATTTTCTTTCTTTCTTTCTTTTCTTTCTAATTTTAAAGTGACCCCTTTGACCTCGTTGTTCATAGATTTTACTGAAACTTTGGCCGTCTCTACTTTTTCCAATAATCTTCCAAAACCCAAGTAAAATAAACTCACATCTTAACTTAGAATATCAGTTCGTTTCGTTCGGTCGTTTCAGCCAAATGACGTCAACTGCTGGACAAAGGCCTCTCCCAAGGTTTTCCAGAATGAACGGTCCTGCGCTGCCCGCATCCAGGCTCTTCCCGCGACCTTTACCAGATCGTCGGTCCACCTAGTAGGAGGCCTGCCCACGCTACGTCTTCCAGCCCTATCAGACCCCAGATTAATTAAATTGTTTTCAAAAGTTAACAGAAATAATACCAAACAAATTTCAACCGTTTCACATGTTAAGCACTTTTCTCGCTGATCATCCGCGGATTTATGCTGAGATCTAGAGTGCGTTTCATTGGCTGGTAATGAGATTCCGCCATAATACCGGGTGAAATACGGCCGACTGACGGAGTGGCGACTGAATATTTCAAGTCTGCTGATGAGGCAGAGGAATCATTTTTGAATGGAACGTGTGTCGTGATTGTGATCGTCTTTTATTCTGTGTAGAGTTTCTGCTCGAGCTTTCTCGAACTCGAGAAAACTCGAGAAATTTGGCTTCATTCGAGACGAGAAAAAAATTACCGGAGCTCGAGAATTCTCAAGTTTCGATTTTGAAGCTTTCATATTCTTGAAAGTCTATTTTCTTAGACAAAAGTTAGTTTTTAATGAGGGCTATCGTTTTTATACTTAACAGTTGGCACTCCTGGCGATTGACAGGACCTTACTCTACAGTGGCGCCATCTTGATGAGTGCAAATGCGATAGTCCTCCTACCACTTTAGCGCTCACCAGTTGGTGCCACTGTCTTCGCTACTAGCAAGTGACAGGACCTTACTCTACAGTGGCGCTAACTGGTGAGCGCTAAAACGATAGCCCTCATTATTTAATAGGTTAACGTTGCTTTTAGACTAGCCTAGTCTTTCCTTTTTTAACTGATTTGATTTGCAAGTAATGATCTCAATCAAAACTAAGTAATAATGTTCACCAACGAGTAGGTATGCTATATTTAATAATGTATGTTTAGCTCTGACTGATTTAAAGACTGAAAAATTTGTTAACTGTCTGTTAGGTTAGGTACTGGTGCCTCCTCGTAAAGTTTATTCAAGTCGTTATCTTTAAGAAATTTAAATAATTATTTAAGTTTTTTTGGTTTATAAATAAAATATTTATCGTACTCTTTGGAAAACAAGTGATTCAATTGTAGCTCCAGATTTTTATTGTTATTTATCCTTAAAGTAAACGCGACTTTGTGACTTTTGTTATGATTATTAGTTAATATTAATTATGAAAGATTTTATTTTTTGTTACTTTCCTTACCAAAATAAGTGGTACTAAATTCTAATATTGATAGTTGTGCAATAAAAGTAGGTAAATTAGATTAAAAAACCTGTGTTTTTATGAAATTTCGACCGATTTCATCAATTTTCATTAAAAGACTCGAGACCCGAGAAAACTCGAGACTTTGGCCTCGAGAATTCCCGAAACTCGAGAAAAAAAATAAGTCGAGAAATCAGAAACCCTAATTCTGTGGCATGCTTACAAAAGACTACTAACGACCGTATGAGGTCTCACAGTGCTTGTACATTACTATGATGTCTCACAGTGCTCGTACATTACTATGAGGTCTCACAGTGCTCGTGGACGCACAGGGTCCCAAAAACCTAACCTACCAAAAACACAGAGCTTTGTGCGTTTGTCTTCGCATTGCGTTGCTGCTTCACTTAAGCAAGCATTGTTTGTGAATACGGGTGTTATGGGGCATTTGAATGACATTATCCACATGCGCATTCCAAATTCGCCAATTTTTGACAGAAAGAACGTTAATTTTAACTAACTTGTACTTTGCATTATTATTATGGAAGCCTAGGTAGAAATCATGGACAAAGAGAAAACCGTAGGTCATAGGAAATCGAAACTAATATTGTGTGTGTTTATTGAATTCTAATAATATTGAGACTGTCTGTATTTAACTGAATAATTTACGCTTGATTTTTTATCAAGTATGAGTGAAAATAGGGTTCTTGATATTCATATTTAAACATTAACTCCGAACATCAACGAGAATGTTTTTTGGAATCATTCTTAATTTGCGAACACGAGCGTTACTCTTTTACTGTTATTAAATACTAAATATTGCTATTATTTTCACGCCCAATCTTATTTTTTACGGTTACCATTTCTCACATAATAATATTGCAGATTCAGACTCATATTCGCTGTTTCATTATACAAAGGCAGCCGGTGCTTATGCAAACTCTATTGTGCTTATTTTGTTTTTATATCTAATTCAGTCCTCCTTTGTTTCAGGATATTAAAACTATGAATCATCCTAATGCAGAAATGTAAGTGCCTGTGTTCCGCCAATATGACAACGACATTATTAATACTATGCAAATCTATTTCATTTTATTTTATAGCTTTTTTTTGTTGTTAATGAGCTGTTGTGTGCAATATAGAGCTTTTAAACTTATTAAACGACATCTACTGGAGTTCTTTTGCGTAGTTAGGCCATCTGGATTACTACAGGGTGTTAGATAAATGGGTAAATGCCCATGTTAACATGTGCTAGTGTCGGCTCATATACCCATTTACCTAACACCCTGTATACAGAATGAGATTTTTAATTGTGCGTCTTTGTATGTTATCTCCCTATAATTATCGTCAACTTGTACAGATATTTGTTTGATGTTTTCATTAAATCAAGATTCAATTTGACAAAGATGAGTACAAAAGTTTTAACTCACAGCATGGTCGAAATTGAGACAAAAATAAATTGTAAGCAGCGCCATGGAACTGTCAGTAGATAGAACTTTAAAAACTTCAATACTAATTAACTAATCCGTAATCTTTTCATCTACGTCTCAATCGTATTTTGCAATTTATTTTTCAAAAATTTATGAATGAATTAACTTTTGAAAATTTTGCTAACAACACACTTTACAAAAGTTAGCGCTGTACCAAGAATAAGATCAAATTCCTTAAACCTTAATTTTCTCCTCAATCGTCAATTGAGAATGTTACTAGGTATGCAAAATCACTTGAAACCTATGTTACAGTTAGGCTTTTACATTTACAAATACATTAGTTTTTATTTCATTCAAAAATACCCAATATGATTTTATAGGCATTCAAAGTACGCTTAAATATTGAGTCCCGCCGACGGTCACGTGACCCCGCGTGACGTACATTCACAGTGTCCGCTCACTAGAAAACGGATATAAACATACTTAAATACATTTTTTTTTTGTAAATACAAACTTATTATACATATTAACACCCAGACCCATCACAGAAATTAAAATTGAACCAAACCCAAACTTGATGCGATTGTGTCGTTTTATTGCGAATTACCTTCCAGCTCCATCATTAGACCCTGATTACTATATAGAATTAAAGTACTCATCAATACAAAACGAACGAGCCCAAACTCGATGGATTTAAGTCGTTTTATTATAGAGTTCCTATGGCCACCTTCCAGCTCCATCATCAGATCAGCTCCATGTCATCATAATATTGCATGGTCATCCAAATCACATGTGTTTGCGAAATTTCAGCTAAATCGGTTGCCTGGAAGTGGGTCTTAATTCAGCTTGCAAGATTCCACCCATACAAATATGAGCCAGTCACTGTAATATGACGTCACGCGCATAAAATGGCGGGCCAGCCGCCGCCCGCACTTTTAAAATTCGATATCTTGGAAATTAATTGACGTATCGAAATAATTCTTTCACGTGTATTTTTTATTTTTAACAGAGAATACAGAACGCTAAAAAACAAAATTAGTGAACATTCTTCATTACACGTCTTAGCAACACGCTACAACCCTTCCAAATGTAGACGTCAGTCAACGTCCAAAGGCTGTCGTAGCTCGATCCATTACGGCGACCACACCAGGGCCCTCTCAGCCGTGATGGGGTAGCCGAGCGAGTAAATTCGGCAGTTCCCACTTCCCACTTCCCAGTCCGACATAGTTAAATGGAGGATAGGATTTAATATGGTTAGTGTGAAGTTAAGGGCGAATCCTTCATCTGCTTCTAGTAGATTAGGAAAGGTGTGCTCTTGCAAGGAGACTAATGTCTGTTTTCACCATCAATTCCTATTTTTAAGTGAACCCTATGAAAACAAATTCCTGTTAATTGTTACCATAGGGGTCACATAAAAATTAGGGGTTGATGGTGAAAACGGAACTAAGGCTGGATTGCACAATCTTACTTTGACTTTAACAAACGTCAAAAATCTGTCAAACTCCATACAAAAAGCACCGGTTATCGATAAAGTTACGGTTATGTCATGATGGTCATAGTTAAAATGCTACATTTTATTGTGGTAAACTATTGTAGAGAAATACTCTTTTAGTGGAGACTGACGCCCGTATTCAAAAACATTAGTGCGCGTGGACGCACAGGGTGACACACTAACCAATCTCAGTGCTCTATTCAACGCTGTGCGTTCGATTTGCTGCTTCACTTAAGCAAGCATCGTTTGAAATACGGGCGCGAATGACGTTTTGGTGTTTTAAAAAAAAGTAAATGAAATGCCAAAATTATTATGAATCTCAAGTCTTGTTAAGGCCAAAAATAAAAGTAATGAAAATTATTTACTGAAAATAAGCTTTCAAAAAGCGCTTTCACACGAAACTAGAAACAAAATAATGTAAGAGAATAAATTTAAAATACTAAGGCTGGTTTGCACCATCTTACTTTTACTTTAACAAACATCAAAAATTTTTCAAACTCCATACAAAATAGATCGGTTATCGTTATAGTTACTTGTAAAATTAGGTGGTGCAACTCAGCCTTACACCTACATATTTTATACCAAAACTAACACAAAGTACTAACGATTTTTAAATCGCCGATACGAATCCAAAACTAATTTTTCAATAAATCATTTAAGCTTAATCGCTTGAACACAGCGCCAATTTTCCTAAAACGAAAATAGCAAAGCTTTCAATAAATCCAGCCTCCAATGAAATACAGTTTGATAGAGGATCAAAATATTTGTGTTTCCAAACACAGAATGATAAACCCCATGGGAATTGTTTTCTCTTAACCTTTATTGTGGTTTTAATAAAATACTGGAAACAACTTGTAACAATCAATACACATTGCCAATGTGTATTGATCATTGATCATTGTAAAGTCTTTGATAGTTTATTATGAATTTTCCTGAATCAAAAGAATAGCTATTGCCTATTTAAACATTTACATAGCTATAGTAGAGTTTGCTGTAGCGATTTATTTCAGCATTTTCCAAACGATTATTGTGAAATAATAATTATGCACTTACAAGAAAGAGTCCTCGTAAAATTGTATTTATTATTGTTGTAAACAATTGTTATTTTCACTAAAATACTTACACGGTGTCTATAAAGTACTATAAAGTACTAGAAACTAATGATGTCCATTGGATAACTATTCCTAACAAAATAATAGAAAGGAAAATAATAGGTAGATAAATCCAAATGCCTTACCTGGACTTACCTAATCTGAAAATCACTGATCAACAATTATTTTTACCCTCCGTACCCTACCTAGAAATCGAATCTTATAATTATGTCATTGTTTGTATTAACAACATTGGTTACAACTGAATGCCGTTTCGAATAATCACCCAAATTCTGTAACTCACATCCATAACTACAGATAATCTCTATAACCTGTCATGTAATCCCTACACGTACAGGCGACGTCACTTCACACTGTGGCATCTTATACAGTTACGATAGGTGCTATTTTGCAACAAAACTGTTCAGTATGATGAGCTACCGACTGTACGAATGAACAAAAGTACAGACGGTACGAACCGCAACTAATTTCTCTAATTAAGCCCGCCCGAGGCGTATAAGTAACTAGCTTTCCGCCCGCGGCTTCGCCCGCGTGGAATTTTGTCTGTCACAGAAAAACTTTATCGCGCGCGTCCCTGTTTCAAAAACCGGGATAAAAACTATCCTATGTTCTTTCCCGGGACTCAAACTATCTCTATGCCAAATTTCATCAAAATCGGTTGCGAGGTTTAAGCGGGAAAGCGTAACAGACAGACAGACAGACAGACAGACAGACAGACAGACAGACAGACAGACAGACAGACAGAGTTACTTTCGCATTTATAATATTAGTTGGGATTCCGACAGTTTTTGCGGTCTCAATCTGTTTGGGCAGACCTTTGTACGATGGCGCGGGGACTGAGATATCTAGGGTAGGAACCCTTTTGTTTGGACCTGCGTTGGGTGAGATAGTTAGGTGAATGTGTTATTGATGTGATTATTACACAAAAATCATGACCTAGGCCATAGATGCGCGCCACGACAAACTTTTATCGCAACTTTTATCGATTTGACGCCTAAAATTATCGATACAATTTTAACACGGCACGCATCTTAGCCCAGCTGATGTGAAAGTCTATATTATGAGAACTAGAGACTCCCCGCTTGACTATACAAGCTTTTTCTTCAAACTTTATTATACAATATACTTAATCACGTCGGTAAAAACAGAAATGAAAATCAAATACTGACATTACTCGAAATCCCAGGCTTATAAATGTAGCAGATTTCCGATGAAAAATTCAAAAACAAAAGTATTCACGCCATGCACGTCCAAGGTTTAAAATAAAATGATCGTCAGCTTTCGATGAAATATAAAGAAAAAACACAGTTAAAACTTTGCAACGAATATAAAAAACTCAATACTTTCTTGCCATGTATTTAATAGTTGACTGATTTATGATAGCACGAGAATCATAAAGCTTTTGTATTTTATTGAGATGGTAGAAACTAGATATTTTCAGACAACTGCTGTGCGTAGAATAAGTTTGACATATTGACAGGTGTTTAGAATATTATTAGCAGGTACATATACGAGTATGTCAAAAGTGCCTTTCTTTAGACTGTAGTATTATTATCTTGTTATTCAGAAAGCGTTTACCTACAAGACGTAAATATACTACAATACCGCCGATGCCATACACTTCTAAATATTAATTATAAATTTGTATTTAGGTACAGTCACGGNGCTAGTACCAAATATGAAATCAATAAATAGCGTAGTTTGTCATTCACAATCATCATTACAGCCTACATCTAGTAGAGCAATAATGAGTAACGCCCGTATTCACAAACGATGCTAGCTTAAGTGAAGCAGCAAATCGAACGCACAGCGTTGAATTGAGATCTGTCGCCCGTCTCACAGTGCGCGTGGACACACAGAGTGACATATGAACCAATCACAGAGCTCTATTCAACGCTGTGCGTTCGATTTACTGCTTTACTTAAGCAAGCATCGTTTGTAAATACGGGCGTGTAATTGGTTCGTGTGTCACTGTTCATCCACGCGCACTGTGAGACCTCATAGTAATGTTTGTGAATACGGGCGTAAGTTTCGTCAATAATATCGATAAAAACGATTCGATCATAATACGTCCTACACGAAAAAGTGATTAAAATGCAAATCGGACTATTCGTATCACGTATAATTTGCGATACAAAGTTAATAAACTCAGCGCAGCTGTAACTCCGCGCGCAAAATCACAAAATGGCCGCCCTGATTTTAAACGCGCGTTTGTTTTAACGCCCCGTAATCCAATCGAGAGCTTACATATTGACAAACAATAAAGCGGGGGGATACACTGGTGGGTTAATGACAGGATTTCTCGTGAAAAAATGCTTTAAATGTCATAATAACTACTGACGCCCGTATTCTATTATTTTTCAAACATTACTATGAGGTCTCACAGTACGCGTGGACGCACAGGGTCACACGCGAACCAATCACAGAGCTCTATTCAACGCTATGCGTCGATTTGCTGCTTCACTTAAGCAAGCATCGTTTGTGAATACGGGCGTGTGCTTTTAAAGACTGTAAACCCTTGAAATAGTGACTGAGTTTCTTGCGCTGCTTCTTCTCAGCACTGGCCCTTTTATTGTCCCGAAGCAGTGGTAGGATTAATACTGGGACGTGTAAAAGTGCTTTTTAAAAGCCTATTTGCAAAAATAAATGAGTTTTATGAGTTTTTATTGGTTCGTATGTCACCTTGTGCGTCCACGCGCACTATGAGATCTCATAGTAATGTTTGTGAATACGGGCCTGTAACTAAGTAGTGCTAATAACCATTGTGACTAGATAATGGATACATACTTATGACTTTGACACACTCCCTGCTCCATTAATTCATGTCATTCGGCATCGATACTGGCAATGTCGCAACTCGCAAAGTTATTTTGTTTCAGTTCATATGAATATTCTATACTACTTATACATAAAACTAAAGAGAATGCAGAATGACATTAAGCCCGCCTTAAGTACTGTGTTTAATGTGCATGTAAGTTTTAAATAAATAAATAAAACATCCAAAACTCCAAGCATCTTAGTTCGAAAATGACCAGAACATTTCCACATTATTATTTTCAACTGGCGATCAAGTAATCCAACCAAACAAACGAGAAGCGAGAACAGTAGAGCAATCAGGAAAAATAAAAGAAGTACGTACAGATACGTCCCTTTACAAAACTAGTCCCCGTTTCCCCCAGTGTGATCAAGGCTTATAACTGGCCGAACACAAGATAGGGGGAATCGGAAAAACAAAACGCGATCGGCACTGAGCTGATATGGCCCAAAAAACGCATGACCCATGAGTTTGCAGCGAAAGCAAGCAATAAGTTTGCTCGGAGGGTGGGGCTGGTAGTAGACTTATAATCCACTGGAAAAGATGTGTTAATGTATATTGACTTTAAATTATTAAAATAGAGAGTAACGCCCATATTCACAAACGATGCTTGCTTAAGTGAAGCAGCAAATCGATCACACAGCGTTGAAAAGATAGAGCTCTGTGATTGGTTCGTGTATCACCCTGTGCGTTTATGCGCACTGTGAGACCTCATAGTAATGTTTGTGAATACGGGCGTAAATGAGCGAGGACAGTCGATGAGATTGAATTAATTATTATTTACTTAGGTTCAGCTTTAAAATTTTACTGCTGATTGTTTGTACGTTAAGTTTTTTAACAACAAAACTTTGTTTTCTGTTCAAAACAAAAAGAGTTCCTTTTCAAACTCCGTTTGTAACGCTATCCAATTCTCCAGACCGATTAGACTACGTCACAAAAACGTCTTGAATTCGCTATACTCAAAATTTTTCCCTGCAAAAGTGGAGTCGAGTTTAAAAAACTTCCCTTCAATATCACCCACGCTTGAAATCCAGGAAATATTTAAAAACCGCTTCAGATAACACTTGGAACGCGCACAATATGTCACTTCCATCTTCCTACCTCCGTGCAAATAATTTTTATTTCGCATCGAAAATACGGTATTCCGAATAAATCATTTGGTGACGGCGTCAAAACGTCGCTATGAGCGCTTATTGTGAGAGTGGGTTCATTCGAATTTGAACCTTCATCTCTGGTGGGAGAGTGCATTCGTCTTTCGAGTGGTACAGTCGCTAAGGAAGTGGCTTAAACATGTAAGCGCTTTGGGTTTTCTGTAAGCTTATTATGTTGCTCATTAAATAAATAAATGTTGAAATAAATGTTAGAATTTTAGTTTTCAAAATCTGAGTTTCGATTTTAGTACCTTTGAACTCTACAGGTAGTATGAATATATCGATAGTGAAAGGGCCCATATAAAGGGCTACCTTTTCTTTTTTTATTATTTTCTATTGACGTTCATAAGTGCCACTTGTGGTCTACACTGAATAAATATTTTTGATTTGATTTGATTTGATTTGAAAGAACATGCGTTTATCATTTACTCAAATAATACCTTAAGATTGACTGTTGACTTTTTAAGACAGTCAGTTAGCCCAACAAGTTGAAAAAATATGCTTCAAGTCTCTTTATTTTTAATTTGTATAATAGTGCCAATTTCAAAACGAGGACTATTTTCAAGTCCGTATTTATAATTCTCGAAGGTCCCTGTCACCGTGTTGTTTATAGATTTCACTAAATCTTGACCATCTCTACTTTTTCCAATCATCTCCAAAAATGAGAGAATAAAAAGCTAGAAAATTTCATCATCATCATCATCATTTCAGCCACAGGACGTCCACTGCTGAACATAGGCCTCCCCCAATGACTTCCACATCGCACGGTTGGTAGCGGCCTGCATCCAGCGCCTTCCTGCTACCTTTATCAGGTCATCGGTCCACCTTGTGGGTGGACGAATCAGAAATGAGGAGATCCGTAAACGAACTAAAGTCGCTGACATAGCCCGACGGATTAGCAAGCTGAAGTGGCAGTGGGCAGGGCACATAGTACTCAGAACTGACGGCCGATGGGGCAGCAAGGTTCTGGAATGGAGGCCACGTACCGTAAAACGCAGAAAATTTACCGCATTTCAAAACGACCTTAACAGATATAATACCAAACAAGTTTCAACCGTTTCATATGTTAAGCACTTTTCTCGCTGATCATCCGCGGATTTATGCTGAGATCTAGCGTGCGTTTCATTGGCTGGTAATGAGATTCCGCCATAATACCGGGTGAAATACGGCTGACTGACGGAGTGGCGACTGAATATTTCAGGTCTGCTGATGAAGCAGAGGAATCATTTTTTGAATAGAACTTGTGTCGTGATTGTGATCGTCTTTTATTCTGTGGCATGCTTGCAAAGACTACTAACGACCGTATGAGGTCTCACAGTGCTTGTACATTACTATGATGTCTCACAGTGCTCGTACATTACTATGAGGTCTCACAGTGCTCGTGGACGCACAGGGTCCCAAAAACCTAACCTACCAAAAACACAGAGCTTTGTGCGTTTGACTTCGCATTGCGTTGCTGCTTCACTTAAGCAAGCATTGTTTCTGAATACGGGTGTTATGGGGCATTTGAATGACATAATCCACATGCGCATTCCAAACTCGCCAATTTTTGACAGAAACAACGTTAATTTTAACTAACTTGTACTTTGAATTATAATTATGGAAGCCTAGGTAGAAATCATGGACAAAGAGAAAACCGTAGGTCATAGGAAATCGAAACTAATCTTGTATGTGTTTATTGAATGCTAATATTGAGACTGTCTGTATTTAACTGAATAATTTACGCTTGATTTTTTATCAAGTATGAGTGAAAATAGGGTTCTTGATATTCATATTTAAACATTAACTCCGAACATCAACGAGAATGTTTTTTGGAATCATTCTTAATTTGCGAACACGAGCGTTACTCTTTTACTGTTATTAAATACTAAATATTGCTATTATTTTCACGCCCAATCTTATTTTTTACGGTTACCATTTCTCACATAATAATATTGCAGATTCAGACTCATATTCGCTGTTTCATTATACAAAGGCAGCCGGTGCTTATGCAAACTCTATTGTGTTTATTTTGTTTTTATATCTAATTCAGTCCTCCTTTGTTTCAGGATATTAAAACTATGAATCATCCTAATGCAGAAATGTAAGTGCCTGTGTTCCGCCAATATGACAACGACATTATTAATACTATGCAAATCTATTTCATTTTATTTTATAAACGAGAATGTTTTTAGGAATCGTGTTCGCAAATTGAGAACACGAGCGTTACTCTTTTACCGTTATGAAATACTAAATATTGCTATTATTTTCACGCCCAATCTTATTTTTACGGTAACCATTTCTCACTTAATAACATTGCAGATTCAGTCTCATATTCGCTGTTTCATTAAAGAAAGGCAGCCGGTGCTTATGCAAACTGTATTGTGTTTATTTTGTTTTTATGTCTAATTCAGTCCTCCTTTGTTTCAGGATATTAAAACTATGAATCATCCTAATGCAGAAATGTAAGTGCCTGTGTTCCGCCAATATGACAACGACGTTATTAATACTATGCAAATCTTTTTCATTTTATTTTATACCTAGCTTTTTTATGTTGTTGATGAGCTGTTGTGTGCAATATAGAGCTTTTAAACTTATTAAACGACATCTACTGGAGTTCTTTTGCGTAGTTAGGCCACCCATTACTACAGGGTGTTAGGTAAATGGGTAAATGCCCATGTTAACATGTGCTAGTGTCGGCTCATATACCCATTTACCTAACAACCTGTATACAGAATCAAATTTTTAATTGTGCGTCATTGTATGTTATCTCCCTATAATTATCATCAACTTGTACAGAATTTGTTTGATGTTTTTATTAAATTAAGATTCAATTTGACAAAGATGAGTACAAAGGTTTTAACTCACAACATGGTCGAAATTGAGACAAAAGTAAATTGTAAGCAGCGCCATGGAACTGTCAGTAGGTAGAACTTTAAACACTTCAATAATAATCCGTATTTTGGAATTTATTTTTCAAAAATTTATGAATTTTGAAAATTTTGCTAACAACACACTTTACAAAAGTTAACGTTGTACCAAGAATAAGATCAAATACCTTAAACCTTAATTTTCTCCTCAAGCACAATCGTCAATTACACGTCTTAGCAACACGCTACAACCCTTCCAAATGTAGACGTCAGTCAACGTCCAAAGGCTGTCGCAGCTCGATCCATTACGGCGACCACACCAGCGCACAGTCTTTTATTTTCCCTTAGAAGCNACCCTCTAGTTGGGTTCGCCACTGATCGGGCGCCTTATGCGCTCGATACGGCCCGATCGCGAACGTCGGTCTGCGACCGACGCGGACGAGCCTGGGCTTCGCTAAGCGAAGCCCACACTCGGCCTCGTCGGCACGCGCACCGACGATCGCCAAACGGCTAGAGTACCTTCTGTACTCGCCACTCTGCCCGGTGAAGCTGGAAAAGCTCCTCAAGCTACCAGCGCGTGTCCCTTCAAAAAAAACTATCTGCCCTATGACGAAATGATAGGTACGAGTGAATTATAACTCGTAATCACTATTTAAATCATGGAAGCTACTGAGTGCTAAATCGTAATGTTAAGACGTTTGAAAACAACCTGCACACGAACTGTGTATAGTTTACCAGACTGACTGTACCATCGGTACAAATATTAAAGAATTGGGGGTAGGTGAAGATTTTTTACCGCACCCAAAGAATGATGACGCGCTCGCGAACAGTTGGCCCGCGACCGTGATTCATGCCAGTTGATCGAATCGTGTCGGTGTAAGACCGTTATTTTAGCTTAGTTTTCAAAGATTTTTACAAGTTATTTCAAATTTAAAGAATTTGTGGGAATTTATTTAACCCTTAACTGGTATCGTGGGGGCCGCGCGGCCCCCACGCATGAAGTTCTCTTTGATTTCTAAGAAGCTACGCATCGTGGGCAGCCAAAATTTTTGGTATTCTCATTTCGGCGCTACTCACGTCTGGTGCAGGCGTTTCAGCACTGCATCATTCACCAGGACGAAGATATGCACGTGTTGGGGTCCGCGCGGCCCCCACAATACCAGTTACGTTAGTTTTCTTTTCATGGCAATTTTTATTTGTTTTTTGTTTTTTTTTGCAGTATTGATGACTTTTAAGTGATAAAACAATAGAAGATACCTAGAACAAAGTGTTTGATTCCAAATTCGTGATTAGTAGCATGCCAGAAGAAGAATACAGTGATAATAAAATTATAGGTCATTGTAAAGACCCAATAACCAATATTCTGTCGATATTGAGGAAATTGATTCTGATTCTGAAGTTTTTTCTTCAGAGAGTGAAAATGAAGATGTTATAGGACCTAGTCAATCCTGCTACTATGAAAAAATAAATACAAGTGGTCTGAATATCCACCAGCACCTGCTAATGTTTGTCAACATAATATTTATGTTTTTATTTATATAAAATAATTATTATTTTTATTAAACATTACATTTAAACGTTATTTATTATTAAGTTCACATTATTATGGATTAATTAAAATAACAATATTTTTGGTTATAACTTTCTAAACGATAGGTTTCATAGATATTTGTAACGTTAAAAAAATATTACGTAAAAAGTTGTTACTATTATGTAATGTCTTGAAGTATAAGTAGGAAGATTTAATAAAATAAAAACTAAATGATTACATAGAACGAGCCTGATATTTATCATTTATGAGCATTTATTCAAGTATATAGGTAAAACATGCTTGCTAGAAGCAAAAATAGTATGGGGGCCGCGCGGCCCCCACGATACCAGATACGTATGTCCAATTTACGATACCAGTTAAGGGTTAAAACTGTGTTGTTAAGTAGGTCTTCTGAATATAAGGTCTAAATATTTGGTAAGTATTTTAATTTCAAGTAATTAACGTTTTTTTGTACCTACATTCTTAGTAGCTTAGGAAGAATGAATGAAGCAGCAGACTGCTAAAATTGGGACATTATTTACAACGCAGGTATAGGAAGGAAAAGTAATTTGTTTCAAACATAGGTATGTAGTTCAGATCATCCATATAAGTAAGTGGTTTCATATGAGTCTATTTGCGTCTATTGAATCGTCGTCGTCGTCGTCGTTTCAGCCAAATGACGTCCACTGCTGGACAAAGGCCTCCCCCAAGGTTTTCCTCAATGAACGGTCCTGCGCTGCCCGCGTCCAGGCTCTTCCCGCGACCTTCACCAGATCGTCGGTCCACCTAGTAGGAGGCCTGCCCACGCTACGTGTTCCAGCCCGTGGTCGCCACTCTATCTATTCTATTGAATAATGTATCAATATAACATAGTAAAATGAGTGGATCTTTGTAAGAAGAAAGGCACGTGTCAGCTTCATACTTTTCTCTCTAATCATCTCTTATACTCCTTTAATATACAGAAAACATTAAACTTAGTTAAATGTACTCGCGAACATTGTAATACTTCCTTATATTGAATTCCAAATGTTATTTGCAAGGCGAAAATTGACTTAACTGCGCCTTTGTAACGCCCAAAACTGTAACAGCGGCCTGTAACAAAGTTCCGCGCAATTGACGACCTTATTGCATTGGGTTAAGGTAAAATAAATACAGGATTCTGTATAAATTTATGCTAGGAATTTTTGCTTCGTTTTCTTATGAGAAAAGCTCATTACTAAAACAAATCTGCGTTCTGGTTTGTTTTTATTTCATCAACGAGATATCAGAGGAGAATTTTTCCATATACAAGATCTTCTTTTTGATTTAATAACTAGGCTCTTATTTTTCCATTAACGTCGATATTATTATTGGCATGTAAAATGTAAAGCTTCAAGTTTTAACATTGAAATACTGGCGTAAGCGCAATTGCTGCTTTCTCTGCCTATATCTAGTCATTGCAGATAACTGCCAATTTAAATATTTTTCAGTAACTTATTAGTAGGGATGCTTCTTAAATGCGATGTGAAGATGCATTCTCATGCCTTTATAAAATTAAATTCACAAAATTGATTCATTACTAGGCATTTAAAGGGCACATTCATACGGCCCAACCCTACCACTGCCTAAGACAATATAGGCCAGTGCTGAAAAGAAGCAGCGCCAGAAGCTCAGTTACTATCTAAAATTATCTAACTTACATTACTCGAAATGATTAATTAGTCATACAATAATTTTACAAACACAGACGCGGGCATATAGTGTTATTTCTTTGCTTACAATAATAGAGCCTCGAATAAATTACCAATTAATTATGTATGTACGTCAGTACAGTTGGACGCAAAAAGGGCAGAAAGTTTAGAATTTAAATCCTCGATTTTCTGTTCGCAGATAAAATCTGAATAGTCAGTTGTCTGCAAAAAAGAGTCTAGACAGTTCGTAAATAGTATCGATGAAATACGAAAAAGTTTCTCGAGTTGCAAATTGACGATGGAAACTGATATTTTTTGATATGTCACTGTCATTCGCTACGTCAAAATAATAGGACGCTTATTATTATTTATTGAAATATTTGGAAACGAAGAATAGGTTTTAAGAGATAAATGTTAACATTTAGGCTGACTTGCACCACCTAACTTTAACGGTAACTATGACGATGACCGGTGCTTTTTGTATGGAGTTTGACAGATTTTTGACGTTTGTCAAAGTTACAGTAATATGGTGCAACCCAGCCTTAGTTGGCAAATAAAATTTACTTCCATTTCTAATTTGTTTTGTATAATAAATGTCTCATATTTTTAGTTTCTACACAAAATAAAATGCCAGGCATTTTACAGTCCAATTAAGTTCCTTGAGCTTTATATTTTTAACTGCAGAGCTGAAAGTGCCTTAATTTTTCCACACAACTGTATTTCCCTTATGTAGATTATGAACGGAAACGTTATTATTTTGCCGCTGCTTGAGTGTGAAGGAAACAAAATGGCTTCCCCGGGTTTTTATGTAAAGCTTTGCTCGTTCACATCTACATAATAATGAAATGAAAAGTTATTTTTTACTATACTGTATAATATACAAGTGTTATGATAATGATGACTTTATTAAGGGAAACATATTTATAGGTACATGTTATTAGAGTTTCATAATATGCGCGACGTGAAACTATAGTGAATTCTGTTTATGAAAATAGAGCTTACAGTGAATAAAAACAGAGCTAGAGTTTTCATTCCGGTATTTTATAAATGTTTTTATTTAAGTGTAGGTAAGTCGTCCAACATTTTCACCAAACAGCATCTTCATGGGGTTTGGAAAATTTCCAAGTAGGTACCTAAGTCGGAGTCACGTCTAGTTGCTCTATGATAAGTAAAGATAAAGATAAAAAATGCATACCCTTTACTAGTGACAGACATGTTGACAAACGTTAAGAAGATCAAAGGGAGGGAATCGAGTGAGTCCCATCCCTATTGCATTTTTTATCTATATTAACAGATGACAGTAAAATGATTCCGTAGCTAATATTTATTTTCTTTGCTGCAAAGTTACGCAATACACACACAAAACCGGTGCACATTAGAAAAACAAACGTTTGTTCTGAACACATTAAGTTCATTTAATGTAGAAAAATTAAGTAATAGTCACGTAAACCGTAAAAGTTGGCAAACAAACGGTGGCGAACTGATCGTAAGAAAGCGCCGGGTCAGGTTTCGATGTCGATAGTCGATAAATATTCATAACCGGTAGTGTGGCCAGAATAAATGCATATTTAGGAACAAGACAATCAGTAAAAACTACATTGAACTTATTTCTCCTTTTCTTTTTTTTTCTTGAAATTTTGTAAAAATAGTAATACGAGACCAAGCTGTGGAAAATTTTCAAAAATATTTAAGGAATAGAAACGAAAGGAAAGGAATAAAAATGGATGAACAAAGTAGACCGACGNTGTGCAGCGCCCTCTCAGCCGTGATGGGGTAGCCGAGCGAGTAAATTCGGCAGTTCCCACTTCCCACTTCCTAGTCCGACATAGTTAAATGGAGGATGGGATTTAATATGGTTAGTGTGAAGTGAAGGGCGAATCCTTCATCTGCTTCTGGTAGATTAGGAAAGGTGTGCTCTTGCAAGGAGACTAATATGTGTTTTCACCATCAATCCCTATTTTTTAAGTGAACCCTATGAAAACAAATTCCTGTTAAGTGTTACCATAGGGGTAACTTAAAAATTAGGGATTGATGGTGAAAACTGGAATTAAAATGTCATGATGATAACTGTTAAAATACTGCATCTGATTGTGGTAGGAAACTAGAAAAGTCCTATTAGTGTAGACTGGCGCCCGTATTCACAAACATTACTATGAGGTCTCACAGTGCGCGTGGACGCACAAGGTGACACACGAACCACTACACAGAGCTCTTTTCAACGCTGCGCGTTTGATTTGCTGCTTCACTTAAGCAAGCATCGCGTCGTTTGGAATACGGGCGTGAATGACGTTATGGTGATCATAAAAAAGTAAATGAAATGCAAAAATTTTTATGAAAATAAGCTTTTCAAAAAGCACTTTCACACTTAACTAGAAACAAAATAATGTAAGCGAATTAAACCTACATATTTTACACCAAAACCAAAGGACTAACGATTTTTAAATCGCCGATACGAATCCGAAACTAATTTTTCAATAAATCATTTAAGCTTAATCGCTTGAACACAGCGCCAATTTTCCTAAAACAAAAATAGCAAAGCTTTCAATAAATCCAGCCTCCAATGAAATACAGTTTGATAGAGGATCAAAATATTTGTGTTTCCAAACACAGAATGATAAACCCCATGGGAATTGTTTGCTCTTAACCTTTATTGGGGTTTTAATTATATACTGGAAACATTTTGTAACAATGGGCAATGTGTATTGACTATTGATCATTGTAAAATCTTTGATAGTTTATTATTAATTTTCCTGAATCAAAAGAATAGCTATTGCCTATTTAAACATTTACACAGCTATGGTAGAGTTTGCTGTAGCGATTTATTTCAGCATTTTCCAAACGATTATTGTGAAATAATAATTATGCACTTACAAGAAAGAGTCCTCCTAAATTTTTATTTATTATTTTTGTTAACGAAATATACAATTTTTATTTTCAATAAAATACTAACACGGTGTCTATAAAGTACTAGAAACTAATGATGTCCATTGGATAACTATTCCTAACAAAATAATAGAAAGGAAAATAATAGGTAGGTAAATCCAAATGCCTTACCTGGACTTACCTAACCTGAAAATCACTGATCAACAATTATTTGTACCCTACCTAGAAATCGAGTCTTATAATTATGTCATTGTTTGTATTAACAACATTGGTTAAAACTGAATGCCGTTTCGCATAATCACCCAAATTCTGTAACTCACATCCATAACTACAGATAATCTCTATAACCTGTCATGTAATCCCTACATGTACAGACGACGTCACTTCACACTGTGGCATCTTACGCATTTGTATTAAGTGCTATTTTGCAGCAAAACTGTTCAGTCTGATGAGCTACCGGCTGTACGAATGAACAAAAGTACAGGCGGTACGAACCGCAACTAATTTCTCTAATTAAGCCCGCCCGAGGCGTATAAGTAATTCCGACAGTTTTTGCGGTCTCAATCTGTTTGGGCAGACCTTTGTAGGATGGCGCGGGGACAGAGATATCTAGGGTAGGAACCCTTTTGTTTGGACCTGCGTTGGGTGAGATAGTTAGGTGATGTGATTACTACACAAAAATCATGACCTAGGCCATAGATGCGCGCCACGACAAACTTTTATCGCAACTTTTATCGATTTGACGGCTAAAATTATCGATACAATTTTAACACGGCACGCATCCTAGCCCAGCTGATGTGAAAGTCTATATTATGAGAACTAGAGATTCCCCGCTTGACTATACAAGCAATTTCTTCAATCTTTATTATACAATATACTTAATCACGTCGGTAAAAACAGAAATGAAAATCAAATACTGACATTACTCGAAATCCCCGGCTTATAAATGTAGCAGATTTCCGATGAAAAATTCAAAAACAAAAGTATTCACGCCATGCACGTCCAAGGGTTAAAATAAAATAATCGTCAGCTTTTCGATAAAATAAAGAATATGAACAGTTAAAACTTTGCAACGAATATTAAAAATTCAATATTTTCTTGCCATGTATTTAATAGTGGACTAATTTATGATAGCACGAGAATAATAAAGCTTTTGTATTTTATTGAGATGGTAGAAACTAGATATTTTCAGACTACTGCTGTGCGTAGAATAAGTTTGACATATTGACAGGTGTTTAGAATATTATTAGCAGGTACATATACGAGTATGTCAAAAGTGCCTTTCTTTAGACTGCAGTATTATTATCTTGTTATTCAGAAAGCGTTTACCTACAAGACATAAATATACAACAATACCGCCGATGCCATAAACTTCTAAATATTAATTATAAATTTGTATTTAGGTACAGTCGCGGAATGAAAAGGTTCGTCACCTTAGTGTCGGTTTTCGCTTGCACTAGGTACTGTAAGAGTCAAACCTGCCAACATAACAGTGCAAGAAACAGTGCTGCTAACATTTAAATAAATATGACGTTTGCTAACGAATAAGGTTCTGTGGGTCTAGACAAAGTGCAAATTATAATCGCAAACCAGTCGATAAGTGGTCGAATTTGTATGGAGTTTTGACGGATTCGATTTTCGCTTCGATCAAAAAGTGCGTTTTGTCTAGGGGGGCTGCTTGTTTATTTTTCTATCCCAATGCAATGATGACATTGACCAATTGACAATAGTTTATTTTTTATTTTTTAGAAATAATAATGGCAGGTTGAATCAACAAGGTTTTAGTTTATCAATCATAATAATCTTCTTGACAAGATAAATCGTCAAACAACTTTGATCTGAATAATTTTGAACTTTACTGACGAACAGTTAAAGATTATTTTCTCTAACTCGAGATTATTCTGTAACATAGTTTCAAAAGGTAATATGTGCTCGCGATTCGTTGAAGGAATCAATTTGAAAACTGACGAACCTTTTCATTCCGTGACTGTACATACACAAGAGGTATTGATTGTACATTGCCGATAGCCACAAGTTGGGCGCCATATTACAATAAAGAAACAGTTTAGCACCAAGATAAAGGACATAAAAATGCTGTAAACTTACATAAAAAACCTGTTAAAGTTAGAATAAAATTATATGAGGAGTTAGCCATTTAGACCATAGAATAACCTTGGTTTGGTTTTCTTCAAAATACCTACTAACAAAGTAATAAGGTGACCAGTAGACGGCTCTACGTAACGAAATCTCCCTTCTAGTATATTGTTGTCATTCTGTTATCTCCTCTAAACACACCAAACTTAATACAAATCTGGTCGAAAGTCACAAACACTATTCCTTTACCTTTCATCTGCCAGGTTCTCATTAGTTAGACGTCGGTTGTATTCTATTTATTTACTTAATACAATTGCTTCCACAAAAGGCAGCGCTCAAAGCAAACGATGTTAGTTCGCGATTGGTACGAGTTAGGAACGAATAACGTTCTCATGAGTGATTTTGTACTATAACTATCAGGCCTATAGAAAGCAGAGAATGGAAATGAGTCTATTCGAAAATCTTTCTTTTTAAAGAAATTTAATGCTTTTATCTTTTAAACTAGCTTCCCGCCCGCGGCTTCGCCCGCGTTGAATTTTATCTGTCACAGAAAAACTTTATCGCGCGCGTCCCTGTTTCAAAAACCGGGATAAAAACTATCCCATGTCCTTTCCCGGGACTCAAACTATCTTATACCAAATTTCATCAAAATCGGTTCAGTGGTTTAGGCGTGAAAGCAAGACAGACAGATAGACAGATTTACTTTCGCATTTATAATATTAGTATAGAGTACTAGCTTTCCGCCCGCGGCTTCGCCCGCGTGGAATTTCGTTTGTTAATTTTCCTGAATTTTCCAACGCGAGCCTGTGTGCGCGATGGCGATGGCGATCCTACTGATATAAACTGATCGTCATCGAGCACGCAGACTGCACGCGTTGGTTTGGCCGAATCTTTAGGATCCAGTGATGCATTATCCCGCAAAACTGGACTGTCGTGTGAGCACAATCCCAATTATAAATTCAAACCAATCAGTTTTTGACACTCCAAACGGGATGTCCGTGTCTACCAAACAGTTCCTAGCAACGGGTTGTACTCATATACTGAGATCAAACAATTATAAACGTAATAGAGCGGAAAGTTTCTACGTAATTCATTAACCACTACTCACTAATTGGCGTTCGTTGGAAAATTCAAACTAGTTCTTTGATATTGATTAAAGCGAAAAAAGGCTAATGGCATTTACAAGTTAAACTGTATTTGAATAAATAATGTGAAGCAATTGGTGATCACGTAGTTTCATGGAAAATTGTTTTGTGTACTTTTGTGGTTGAAACAGTAGTTAGATTGTTTAGGGTTTTCAACGGCAGGTTCATAACAATAAAACAAGCCCAAATAATACAGAAATGAACGCTAAAGCCACTAGGTGGACCGACGATCTGGTGAAGGTCGCGAGAGGTGCCTGGATGCGGGCGGCGCAGGACCGTTCTTTGTGGAAATCCTTGAGGGAAGCCTTTGTCCAGCAGTGGACGTCATTCGGCTGAAACAAACGAACGAACGCTAAAGTAAGCCTAGACGCAGACCACCAATTCTTTGTTGACCGATAGTTGGACCCAATTTTAATTTGTATGAAGAATCTCAAATCTGTGTAATGTGCGCACTTTCATATATCTCCATACCGATCAACAGCCCGATCCGACTATCGGCCAACTTAAAATTGGTGGTCTGAGCCTAGGCTAAGAACGCTGTCTTGAAAACAAAATTAGATTCCCTACGATGCATGTATTTAGGAAATTGATAGGGAATCTTTACAAGTGTGTCACAGCTGTGGATTTAAGCTGTTAAGTAGATCCAGAGACCTTCCCTCCAATAACCAAGGTCTCAATCTCTCGAAATCTCCTTTAAATTAAACCCTATCTTCTAAACTATCATGTAGGAAATTGAACGAACCGCTTCCAAGTTGGCCCACATCACCGTGGCTGGATTTTATGGCAGTGCCACGTTCTCTCGATATTCTTTGTTATAAAACAGTAATGGCACAATAAAAGTTTAACGACGCAGGTCGCGGTCTTCTAATACAGTTTCCCAGGATGAAATCTTAGTCGATTCCGGACCAAAATGATCAGTTTCTCTTTACTTTCAGTTGGAGATGTTCATGTAGTTTCCAAGAGGTCGTAAAACAAAAGGTCGTTTCAGACGTTCTTTAGTAGCCAGGAAAGCTTTTGGGTTTAAAAATCCGCAACTAATGGCATACTTTTATGAAATTGCTAAAAGATTAACAATTTTTTAACAAACAGATAGGTATGTTGATATATGTATCCTTGGACATTTTACACTGCGCCGCTAGCCCAAACTAAGCAAAGCTTGTACTATAGGTATTAGACAACGGATAGACGACTTAAAATGTATTAGCCAAATACTTTTGCTTGAAACTTATTTCAGCAATGTTCTAACTACAAAGTTATACTGTAGGTAACTTATCTCAGAATGAGCTCAAACTGAAAGTTACTCTGTATTGATCTCAGACAAAACTGGCACAAGCAGAAATGAAAGGAAGCTCTCAAACGTTAGATATAGCGGTAACAAAAAGTTCTAAGTTCCTGAAATGTTTGATGAATACGTGAATATTCTTTATTCGATGTCTATTATACAGGGTGTCCCAAAAACAATGGATAACCCTGTAACCATCGATAGGCCTCGCCATGGTCTTCCTAACGTCCAATTTTGACCCCAGTAAAAATATCACCGTTTTCAAGATTTTTAAGTTTTTGTGCATTTTTAAAAAATTGCCACCTGCGATTACTTTTTCTAATGCCATTTCTACAAATGAGGATACTTTTCAATCTAGTTTTTTCCTTATAACAAGGGATAGTTGGGCTATCAAAAGAAAAGATCAAAGTTCAACAAACTAGTTTGAAAGTATGACAATTTTAAGAAATTGCAGAAGAGAAGGAAAAAATAATTCATTGTTTTGATCAGCCATCGTGTAAAAAAAATGTAGGAAGACCATCGTGCCCATTACCTTAAAAACTTCCTTGATTAATTGAGATTCTAAAAAGGTATCACAAGCTTATGTATTCTGTATTATTTTTATCTTATGGCTACTTGAATAGCAACTAGTAAGAAAACTGCAAAATGAGTTTTTCTCGTAATAGTTAAACTAGGACTGCATAGTGGCATCAAATACAAATGGATAATTTTTAGCGTAGGAATTTTAATAAAGCAACATTTTATCATCATCATCATCATCATTTCAGCCATAGGACGTCCACTGCTGAACATAGGCCTGTACCCCAATGATTTTCATAATGATCGCTTGGTAGCGGCCTGCATCCAGCACCTTCCTGCTTACCTTTATGAGGTCGTCGGTCCACTTTGTAGGTGGACGTCCTACGATGCGCTTTCCGGTACGTAGCCTCCACTTGCGGTTTAAGTAACTATTACGAGAAAAACTCATTTTTGCAGTTTTCTTACTAGTTGCTATTCAAGTAGCCATAAGATAAAAATAATACAGAATACATAAGCTTGTAATACCTTTTTAGAATCTCAATTAACCAAGGAAGTTTTTAAGGTAATGGGCACGATGGTCTTCCTACATTTTTTTTACACGATGGCTGATCAAAAGTGCAAGACAATGAATTAATTTTTCCTTCTCTTCTGCAATTTCTTAAAATTTTCATACTTTCAAACTAGTTTGTTGAACTTTGATCTTTTCTTTTGATAGCCCAACTATCCCTTGTGATAAGGAAAAAAAACTAGATTGAAATGTATCCTCATTTGTAGAAATGGAATGAGAAAAAGTAATCGCAGGTGGCAATTTTCTAAAAATGCACAAAAACTTAAAAATCTTGAAAACGGTGATATTTTTACTGAGGTCAAAAATGGACGTTAGGGAGATCATGGCGAGGCCTATCGATGGTTACAGGGTTATCCATTGTTTTTGGGACACCCTGTATTTGACTCGTCGTCTCTCTACTATACTTATTATTATATTCGTCAATTATGCTTCAATTAAGTAGGACGTTGTCATTGATGAAACATGCTTTTTAATCAACTTTCAGCTCAGCAATATACCTACCTACTACAAAACTTATTTACCTCTCGCTTGGACCGAAACACACTAATTTGATGTTATATGAAGCAAATTTTCTATTGACATAATACAAGTTTGAGTATTCATGTCTTAATTAAGTTAACAGCCCATCATATTATGGCGACAACGCAAAAGACGCCAAGTATAGATGCACGACATTACTTCCCAAATGTATGATATTTTCTCAACTCCGCAAATTGGTCGTTTCTCCCATAGTCATTTTGGATGTAAATTGGCAATTTGGGAAACACGACGATTTTCCGAATAACTGGTGTTATTGGTAATATATTCACCTGATCAATATTCAATAGATCAGAAATCAGCGTTCTGTAGGGCCGATAGCTGCGAGTTTGTCATTATTAATAATGTATATTAATTGTATTGGCTGGTGCGTAAGGGGATTAATTGCTTTTGTGTTAATTGGCCCATGATTTGTTCATGATAGGCATGATTAAAATTATGTCATCGGTCTTAGCAGAAATACGTACCTATTATAGTCATACGGGCACTCTAGAGTAGTATAGGATATTAGGTACTTAGGTAACAAGTCTCCTTTATTATATTTATCTAATTCCTTTATTAGCTTTTTACTCAAATGGATGGTAAATAATGATAAACACAGGAATTAAACATCGAACAAATTATTATGTTCAAACTATTATGTCTATTTATCCTTTCTACTTAGTCTATTTCTAGATGAAAAAGTGATTAATAACGAACAATTATATTAGGTATGTAAATTATGAAAGGGATTGGAAAGGGCACATAATTAATATCGAAATTTATTTAACTAAAATGACTGCATTAATTAAATTTGAAATCAATGGAAATGTTATCTTTCCAAACTAGTTATTAGTGATATAATTTATAATGTCTTTGAAGTGCATTTTATAATATTTATCGTTTGAATATTCAAATAACCGTGTGAACTATGCTAAATATAAAGCGACACTCAAATTGAATTAACCTCGATCCAAATTAGTGAAACGATCAGAAATTAGTCTAGCAGATAACGGCCGCGAATTTTTTAGTAATTAATTTGAAAAAAGCTTTGCGATTTAATAAATTATTAGACTCAAATTAATTTCGTGGGGGTATTTCTTACTTAGTTTACATTTTGTTGCCAAATACATTAGAACCTTTTTGCAGGACAGCTTGAAATGATTATTATTTGCAATGTTTTTGCTTTATACTCGTAGAAAAAGTTCGTTTCAGCCAAATGACGTCTACTGCTGCACAAAGGTCTCCCCCAAGGCTTTCCATAACGACCGGTTCTGCGCTGAGCGCATCCAGGTTCTTCCCGCGACCTTCACCAGATCGTCGGTCCACCTAGCAGGAGGCCTGCCCACGCTACGTCTTCCAGCCCATGGTTGCCACTCGAGAACTTTTCTGCCCCAACGGCCATCGCATCTACGAGCTATGTGCCCCGCCCACTGCCACTTGATTTTAGTATTAAAAAAAGTAAAAAAGAAAAAATCTCTCTTGTTGACTTTAATATTACTTCAGCCCAGACCTATAAAACGTCTACAAAAACCAATAAAACCCTCTATTTCACGAAAGCAAAATTAAAAGCATTTCCACATTAATATTTATGTGGAATACGTGTAATCTATTCATCCATAGTAACGACTGAGGGTACAAGAAACTCGGTGCTGGTTTGCTTATTAAATTTTCATGTTTTCTTATAAATAATATAGAGGAACCATCCCAGGTCTGCCCGAGTGCGCACAATGGCGAAGTTTGGGAGAGAAATAAATTTGAATAACAAAAAATACTGAGTGACAGAGCAAGATTAATGCATGATCATTTACATGCTTGAAGGTTTAATGTAACCTTCTGAGAATCAAATATGTAAAGCTATTGTTGCTTGGACAACAGTTAAACTCCTAACGTAAATACCGGTAGGTATAATCAAATAAAATGTAATAAACCTTTAATTTTTCTTCAACACCACTTTAGGCAATCTTACAGGAACGCGTTTAGACATTTTCCTGTATACTAAATTTTAATGTAGACACTTGGGTGAAAATAATAAACCTAAATCTTCTCGCTTTTTACGTAAATAATTAAGGGCACAAAGTTTTTTTCCAAATTTATGGGACTTATTAAACCTCCTACGTCTCAGAGCAAGGCTTTGAAAAGTTGTCACATATTTTGCAAGTAAGCCTCACTCCCGAGTTTTTCTTCATTTAAATTCTCAATTGCCATTCTCGTCCTAAGAAATTTCCTCTTGGCGTTAAGTTTTCATAACCGAACTGGGAATCCGTGAAATATCGTTTCTAATACTCAAGCAACTACATAACTCTGGAAACTTCTCTGATGTCTTTCTTTGAATTCGGGAAAAATGTATTTCGTTGAGCTGAAATATGAATCCCCCAACTTGTCATACTTTCTAAAAGCTTCGTTCTATTTTGTACTTTTACACAAGTTTTAAAATCCGTGTTTTAATGGTATCTCTTTCTAAATTACGAGTACAATAATGGTTGGTTTTATCTAGCTAGGTATCATTCTTGTGACCAAAGCATCCAATTGAAGTGAATGCCAAAAGTATGATAAATATGAGATGATAAACCATTTTTGGTTAGGGTCTCAGAATCATCATTAGAGTGGGTTAGATAACAAACCAAGGTGATTACCATGAGTTTAAGTTAGGTGTGCTCGCTAGTGAGTGCGTCAAACAATTCTAGAAGATTTTAGTTCTTGAGAGTAGCTACTAGGGGCGCTGTAGAACCTCACATACATACATTTGATGTCATTTTTTACGCAGTCGCCAGCGAGCACACCTAATGTAAGCTCATGGTAAGCACACTGATCCCTTGTATTACATTGTAAATCATTAAAATGGTTAATAGGCAATAACAAGCAAAAACAAGTTTTCTGTACGTTCATACACAGGCGGAGTTTAGCAATACCAGTGTATCGACACCACTGTATTAATATTTCAGCAACTGAGCAGCGTTATTGGCCTGTATGGTTGTAGGTAAGTGCCGCGTATAAATGATCGAAGCCCAAAGAGAAGTCTTATATTTAATCAGAAAATAAACCGCTCCAACCATGACTAGTAACTTTGTTGCCGAATCAAGTGAGTGAAGTGTTTTCAATAAAGCGACTTTAAGCACTTAACTTTTCAGTAAGCACCTTCATTCTTGTCATAAAAATCTCAAGACGCTGGTTGTGTTAGGGCCTTCGCCCACGGCGACTTTTTGTAGTGTTTCGTAAACGAGCGACAGCATCGCTACTAACGCGCGTTAGTCGCATTTGCAAAGCACTACAGAAGCGAGGCCAACGCGTTACTATCGCGTTACAGCAGCGCGACTGTATCGATGAAAACGCGCGACCGTGTCTGACGACACCGGGGAGAGAACGGAGGTAGGGTTGCTGAATTGCGTTTGCATCGCAACAGAAGCGCGACAGTATTGCGTTTGCATCGCGACAAAAGCGCGTTTAAGTGGGTACAACTAGCGACCGCATTGCAACTTTATCGATGCGAACGCGCAACAGAATCGGTACAAAAAGTCGCCGTGGGCGAGGGGCCTTTGTCATAAACATTTTGCTATTTTCAAGATAAGTAAGTAGGTACGTCAAAAATATTTTCGCAGCGTCAATCTGTAAAGATTTTTCTTTTAGATAAATCTCGAGTGAGGTTTTAGAAATCACTCAGATTCAAGTGCTAGATAGAGATATCAAAGAGAAAACAATTTAGGAGAGTGAAGCGAAAATTCTTTGAACACGATGATCAAAAGGACGTTAGTTTACGTAAGAAACCGAGGAAAGTGTAGAATAAATAGTTTTAAGTGCCAGTTTGAAGTGGTTACCGTGCAGGTGCCGAGTGTGAGGTTTGTGTGTAATATAAAGTTTACGATTGGACGTGCGAACGTTTATTCAATGAAAGAACTAAAAATGGATTAAGTTATTTTAAACTTCAAGCAAGCAACCACAGTATAAGTAAGTAGTTTAAACTGGAGATTTTGCTTTGAAAGTAGAGATTTTGCTGTGCCTATTTCTTTCTTATTTTATGGATTAGGTTGTAACAAGAAATAAAAACATTACCTTAGTAAGAGTTGTCTAGAGTAATTATTTGTTAAAAGAACATGTTTCAATCACACGCATACAGATTACGTTTCAGAACATTATAAAACATAAATTTAGAGGCACGAAATGTAATCACTCTGACAAAATATTGAATTTATTTTAATCGAATTTTTTACCTGCCTCCCAAAAAAGCTAAGATAATCTCAAATTCAGCTTAGCTCTCAGAAAAACGTTCCGCGCTGTGGGCGTATTGATGTCATTCATTTCACAATCACTTCACGTCGTGGAACGACACCGTAAACATCAAAGTCAGCAGTGTAAAGGACCTTTAAAATCAAAGCTCGGCGATCGAGCACATCGTGTTTTAGGCCCGGTTTCCACCGAGGCGGAGCGATGCGGAAACGAGAGATGTGCGGCGAAGCTAGCAGCCTATTTCCACAAAAGCGGAGCGGAGAAGAGAGAAGCGGTGCGGAGACGAGAGGAGATGTGTGAGCTGAGGGCTGAGCGTAAGTTTAAATCAAACGCACTCACAAGTAAGCGCGTAAAAAATGACATTAAATGTATGACGGATTGTACAGTGCCCCTAGCGGTGCGCGGTGAGCTAGCACGCTCGCTAGTGAGTGCGTTTGATGTAAACTCACACCCCCAGCCCTCTGTGCGTAGCTGTCAGCTATCAGTCTATTGATATCTATGAAACACCGCACAGCTCCGCAAATTTTGCTGTCAAATTCTATAGAAAAAATAAATTCTCCCGACACTTCTCCGCTAGATCCATTTCCAACGAAGCGGAGTGGAGTAGAGATACGAAAATGGTAGAATCTTATTGTTTATTCAAAAAACTTCTCTGCTCCGCTCCGCACCGCTCCACCTTGGTGGAATCCGGGCTTTACGGCTGCTCAAAAAGATGTTCGCAGGAAAGGTCGAACGGACTGTGCTCAAACAGAAAGGCTTTGGCATAAATCCGTTTATTACGAGCCCAAACCCCGAGAGGGCATAATCTGGGACTTAGGTTATAGTGCTCTTACGATAAATATGTTTTGGGTCTATGCGTTTGGTGATGTGCATCAGCTGGTGGGACTTAGTAGAGACGTAGAGTTAATCCTGGTTTTGTAATAAGGGGGTGTCTTTAGTTACACTTAATATTTTGTGAAGCTAGAGCGCCCGTATTACAACAGTCAAAAGAGAGTGGACAGTCCGATAGAGGGGTGGTTCAACTCAGCCCTATTTTTAGGGTTCTTTCGGACGCGAGCCGCTCATATAAATGTTGAAGCTTACATAACGTTACTAAGTATGAGCTGTCACAGCGCGCGTGGACGCCAGGGTGACACATTAATCAATCACAGAGCTCTCTCTATTCAACGCTGTGCGTTCGATTTTCTGCTTCACTTAAACAAGCATCGTTTGTTTTCACAAACGATGGGAGTTAAATGTCTTAAGTTATCTAGTATTTCCAATGCAAAACTTCTCTATAATACAATTTTGTATCAACTTTTTTCTTATCGCTTGATCAATGAATAGTTAATTGAGTTGGCGAACAAGTGCTGTCAATACGGAGTCATGTTTTGACAGCTTATAATAAGTATGCTAATGTACGTTGGTGTCAACAACTATGTCGCGGAAGTAAGTGATTGTAATAATTATGTAATATCATTATGTGCTACAGTATGTAGTTTAATAACATCTTATTCTGAGCTGACACTAGTGTATTTTTGCTCTATTTTACTACGTCAAAATTTTCCAGATATCTCGCAATAGGCGCTTCAAAAATCTTACATGAGTGAAGGGTGTGTGTGTTTTATGCCAAAAAGGCTAAAGGCTCAAGCACTGTTCATTTGCTGTAAAATCCTCCGTGACGTGTCTCGGAGTAGTAGACTGGAAGCGTCCCGGCTATTTCATTGAAATTCAAGTGGCACATAAAAGGAACGTAAATTTGGGGCACTAATGTCCGGGCAGCCCGTCGTTGTTTGAAAGAGGGGATAGGTTTAGTAACGATTTTACGGGCACCCGAATTATTCCCTCTTTAGTGGGTGTTAGCTGACTTTATAACGTTTTTGAGCTGATTTACGAATACGGTTTTATTTACTCGATTCCGAATGTTTGGTTTTGATTCTTTTTATGGAGCCGTGAACGTGTTTAGGAGTTGAATTGAGACCTTTTGATGTGATCGTTTTTGTAGCTGTAAAAATGTTGCGACAGCTTTTTTTAAAGTAATTTTGTGAGTGAAAAATATACCAGAGATAAAAAGGTTTTGCTACTGGATATTATAATGTAAACCAGTGGTTTTGATTACTACAGTAAGGCTAGGTTGCACCATCTTTCATCATCATCATTCCATCATCATTTCAGCCATAGGACGTCCACTGCTGAACAAAGGCCTCCCCCAATGCTTTCCATATTGATCGATTGGTAACGGCCTGCGTTCAGCGCTTCCCTGCGCAGTATTTTTATTTAACACAAACGTAAAAAGTCTGTCAAAATCCATACAATAAACACTGGTTATGGTTATAGTTACAGTTAAAGTAAGGTGATGCCACTCAACCTAAGACTTTTTCAGCACTCACCATGCTAGTATTACGTGCATACTCCTACGAACAACGTTGGAAATGTATTGATACAAAAAACAACACATTGCAGGACCGTTCATTGTGGAAAACCTTGGGGGAGGCCTTTGTCCAGCAGTGGACATCATTTGGCTGAAACGAACGAACGAACAAAAAAGAATCATACCTATTTGTAATTATATCTTATGTTAATAAATATAAGCACGTCCCAACGATGGCACACATTGAAATCAACATTGTACAACATAAATCTTGCTGGCCACTGAAAAATCGTCTCCAAAGCATTCTGCGGGTAGAACAAAAGCCTTCGAAACAAAGGACGGCCACTACAATAAAGAGATCCTCTCCTTACCTTTTATTGTTGCCTAACCTTTTTCCGTTCATCCACTTTCATTTAATAACCTCTTTGCAAACGTAAAGCTGGATTTTATGACCGAGATAGACCTTTGAGGCGTTTAGTTACAAACTAAGTTGAGCCCACAACGAAGAAGGTCCACTTGAATAGCGTTTAGCCTTTACTTTGTATTAAAATGTTATTGCAATAGTGCAAAGGTCTTTATACAGGCTGGCCAAGCAGGTGGCGTTCAAAGCTAAAATTTAGATTCCTTACACCAAGGTGTGTATCTAAATCACCCCCATGTATGTTCTACGATTTTGCTTAGTTTAGGAGATAAAGCAATTTTTTTATGTATCCTTAACTATCACCTATGGTTGGTTTTTACTTACTTACGCTAGAGAAACTTCCAAAGTGATATTTTTTTTAAAACCAACCATAGGTGAGGATAAGGATAAATCACAAAATTATTTCTATTTCCTAAACTAAGCAAAATCGTAAAACATACATGGGGGTGATTTAGATACACCTTGATGTGAGGAATCTAAATTTTAGCTTTGAACGTCAACTGCCTGGTCACCCTGTATAGATTTCGCACGAAGGTCGGCCGTAGTAAGGACAATCTGTTTAAGTAGGGATTCTTGGATGATCAAACTTGGAGTGCAAGTGTGGTTTTGATCCCTAGTCGACCTAGCACATGATGTCGTGTCAAATGTCAGCGAGACTTCAGATTTGTATGCTATGTCTCGGAATTCCTGGCAATAAGTGGTGACTGAGTTTGTTCCGGCGTTTCTTCTCAGCACTTGCCATTATGTTTGTCTCGAAGCGCTGGTAGGGCCCAAAAGATAAGGAGACATGTAAAGCGCCCCATAAGGGCTACCTTTTCTTTTTTTATTATTTTCTATTGACGTTCATAAGTGCCACTTGTGGTCTAAACTGAATATTTTTGATTTTGATTTTTGATTTTGATATGTCAAAATCACCCCTCCCGTGCCGCTCCCTTACCTCAGGCACTGACTGGGTTAAAGCACTAGACCTAGTTTTTAATAATACAAAATAAATTGCAATCAATCACTTTATCAATAAGTGGTAAAATAATTTATGTTCTAGGAGATTTTTTGTTTTGAGATCATTCGCGCGGACGTTCGTGATACAAAATTACTAAACACTTCAGCTTTCATGTGATCATCATCATCATCATCATCATCATCATTAGCCACTGGACATCCACTGTTGAATATAGGCCTAGAATCTTAAATTCGTAACTAACGCCCTAATTCACAAACATTAAGTACTATGAGGTCTCACAGTGCGCGTGGATGCACAGGATCACACATGAACCAATCGCAGAGCTCTAATTCAACGCTGTGCGTTCGATTTGCTGCTTCACTTACTTAAGCAAGCATGGTTTGTGAATACGGGTGTAAGCTCCCAGTAAATGCCCACCCTTTAAAATGACACCAAATTGCACTGATATTATTTCTCATAAAACCTAGAATGAGGCAACTATTTACTATTCACACGGGCTTAGAAAGAGTTCGCACGTAATTTTTGGACTTTAAAGGAGAGAAATGTAGTTCATTTGAGAAATCGTTTTAAAATGTGTGCTCGAAAATTCATTACGTTAAAGCGTGACCGTTCTGAAACGTGTACACGACACCACGTCAGAGAGAAGAGTATAATGTTTTATTCCAAAATCGCTCTTATTGCCACTACATTAAATACTGTAGTGTTTAGCTTGAAGTGCTGTCGTATTAACAATGCGCTAGCTCACGCTCTTAAACTATCCACTTACAAAAGTATTTTAAAAAAGCAGGACTCAAGCTTTTGTCATATCATAACTCACTTCACTCAAGAAGTAGGTGGTGAGTTAGACGATAAAATATTATTGAACATTTAATCATCATCATCATCATCATCATCATCATTTCAGCCATAGGACGTCACTGCTGAATACTGAATATAGGCCTTTTTTGCGTCAAGAAAATGTATTGAAATGCATAAAGTATGCCGTTATATCGATTGCCTGCGTCCAGCGCATTAAAGCGCCTTTAAGTAAATTAATAAACAAATATTAAAGTTCTGCGTCTGAAAAATCTTTTTACTTAACACTTATTTACTATCTACTTCTTTACTACACCGTGAATACGCAGTACTTTCTTTCAATTAACTTTTTGATATCACGCAATCTCTTGCCTCTCTTAAAAAGAAAAGTATACATTCTTATTCAAGACTAGCTTCATTTAGAAACACCAGTACTAAGCCGGCAGTCCCTAGGTTTTAATTAAAATAATTTCGCCCGGTGAAAATAATGACACGATTCAAATAAGTTATGAAATATAAACTGTGCGTATTGTGTAAATGACGTGGTGAATTATGATTCGCTGGAGCACGACAGATTCTGTGAAATACTAGTAATTGGATAGTTGACACTAAATAACTACCGGCCCTATTCGAGCTGTCAAAATATAAAATTCAACTCTAACGTCCGTATTTACAAACATTACTATGAAGTCTCACAGTACGCGTGGACGTACAGGGTGACAAACGAACCAATCACAGAGCTCTATTCAACTCTGTGCAGTACTCTGATTTGCTGCTTTCTTAAGAAAGCATCGTTTGTGACGGGGCGATAGATTTTGTATTAAGAGGATTAAAGTTACTTGTTGGCCAAATAAATTGAAACCATAAAGTTACGAAAATCAAACTATAAAATTTTTTTGAAAAGTCATGTTTCTCCAAAAATTGACAATAATTCATACTGATGACGACTTAGGTATTATGCATTACCTACGAAACTACCACACAGTATGAAAAAGATAGGTGTTGTATCTACAACTCTTTTGATGTAGTTTGGAATGAAGAAGGGGATAGGTAAATAATAGAACAGGATTGCATGAAATTATGTATCAACATGCTGCAGTTTAAAATTGACTAAAGATTAGCAATAGTACTCAAGCGAGCACAATGTTATGTCCACGCAAACCACGGCTCAAGTAAACAGAAGCTCACAATTACCGCTGCATCACCCCAAATCTTCTTAATCCGTTTTTAAATTAGAATCGATTCAACTCCCGAAATAACACGAATTTCAATTGTGCTACATCGCCATCGTTGATTTATTCGAGTCGAAAACATTTAGTATTTTCGTGACCCGAAGGTAAATGTAATTCTCTTCGCTGACAACCGTTCCTCCCGATTGAGATTAAAAAACTTTTCTACGGGGCCTTTGGCGAGGAAAAAAATATTAATGAAATTTTCAGAAACCCACCGATGACCGAATGGAAGGAACTTCATCAAAGTATTTCTCTGTTGCGGATAGGCAATTAAGAAATTCAATTTTCAGTAAGTTCCCACTTCCCACTTTTCAGTATCTGGCGGTTTGATTAATCCGACTTCAAAGGAAGTGGGTATTGCGTTTTGTTTTTGCTTTGTCATCGTGTGTGACCGATTTATTTGGGGCGGATCTGGTAGCATTTTATCAGATTTATTCCCCGTCCGTTTTTTTGGCGTTAAGTCCGCAGTACTTTGCGGTTTTAGTGTCTTTGAGCTGGTCGGCTTATTTTTTATTTTAACCACATATTCGTATATTCCTTTGCTAAAGGTTCAATTTATTTATATCTAATTTTCAAGATGCGAGCTTTACATTTTCCCAATTATTGCTGTGATAATTACTGGAATTAAATAAATAAATAGCATTTCGTATTTTTAAGTAACCATTATAACCGTAGAACCTTTAGTAACCTTCATTAGATTTCGTTTAAAAAAAGGTCTACTGAAGTCTGGATTAAAATCTAAATATAGCATTTAACTACATATTTACATTTACACTCTTATTTTCTATTCAAATAGTTGAATAGAGTTATTCCACTAGACCAATAGACCCTTATTTAATAAAAATCCAAATAACTCATTTAATAAAACAACGAACCAATCCACTTATTCATAAATACCACACACTTCATTGTAAGCCGGCGTCATCCAAAATCAACAGGAACACAACACAAAAAATAAGCAAAAGAGTGTGTATTCTTGTGCAAAACGTAGGCCTACGTATAAGTGAAGCATAATTGAAACTGCATGATTTATACCCCATCCCCGTTCCCGAGAAGGGTTCAAGAAGGGGGGGTGCGGTGAATTATTGCCTTTTAAATTCTTTTTTTCTTTGTTATCGTTGCTTTTTTCACGATAAAGGAGATTACACCATTTATCAACGGGTGACCGGCCAAATTGGCGGCAAGATATCACTGGGTATATTGCAAATACAGCGTTGAGGAATTTTTTATGCTTTTTTTCTTTTCTGACTGTATACTGGGTCCTTTTAGCCTGTTTGAGTAACGGGATTTCTCCCATGTACATTTGTCATCATCATCATCATCATCATCATTTCAGCCAGAGGACGTCCACTGCTGAACAAAGGCGTCCACCAATGATTTCCATAATGACCCCAATGATTTCCAAAATGACTGGTTGGTAGCGTATGTACTATACATACGTCATAAATACAGATGAAGTGAAGAAGATGGGTTTATTGGTAGAATAATTTGTCTATCCATAGTTAGACCACCGCTAAAAACTTTGCCGAAATATTGAAGGTCATTTCCAAGATAGAAATTGCATTACTATTAACAATTTAATTGAAATCAGCGACCATAAAAGTAAAAAACAATTGATATTTTGTTTTTTTTTATGCTTTTTAAACGGAGGCTGACTATAGTGACCGAGTTCCTTGCGCTGCTTCTTCTCAGCACTGGCCCATTTATTGTCCCGAAGTAGTGGTAGGGTTAATACGGGGACGTGTAAAAGTGCTTTTTAAAAGCCTATTTGCAAAAATAAATTAGTTTTATGAGTTTTTATCAAGCTCAGGGCACACAAAAGAAGTAGATACTCTGTGCTCGGTCTACTAAATTGGGAACCCTATCAAAATATCTAGCGTAGGTTTATATCCTAGTACCGGATTACGTAACGCATTGAAGGACAAGTGTACAGTCTACAGAAAATACGACTATAATTTTATCGCGAAATCGTTCTTATCACAAGTACCTAAGCGTCACAGTATTAAGCTTTCTGTGACGTCGTCTGAACTCTGTACGTCAGCAAATACTCCAGGGCTTTGTAAAAAGTGAAGTTGACATGATTGATGGCGTTCAGAAAAAGTACTATTCGGTGAAGTGGCACATTTTTCTCACAAGACCTTGTTGGTATTCATATTTCAATTGTTAAGTGGGCTAGCTTGAATTCTAGACTTATCGCTTCATTAAGAGGCATTTTATAAGCACCCTCTAACGTTTTCTTAATTGGGTGTTTTTATAATTCCTAAATGAGAATTCTTTCTATTTTGTTTATACAATTTTAAAAGCTTAAATTGTGAGACTGTAATTGCGAATAAATTTTAATAAACTTAATTTAAAAGATAATTTAATAAATATTTTTTTAAGTAGGACATTTGAAGATCGCATATAAAAGCACATTGTCGGACGACTATCTGCCCTATGACGAAATGATACGAGTGAATTATAACTCGTAAATTTCATCGTCGTACATCGTTTCAGCCGAAAGACGTCCACTGCTGGACAAAGGCCTCCCCCAAGGATTTCCACAAAGACCGGTCCTGCGCCGCTTGCATCCAGGTACTTCCCGCGACCTTCACCAGATCGTCGGTCCACCTAGTGGGAGGCCTGCCCACGCTACGTCTTCCAGCTCGTGGTCGTCGAGGGGTGCTAAGAATCACCGGGTACCGACAGGCTACCAACCCCGACGACCTCTGGCCCTGGCAACATTTAACACTCGTAAATTTATCACTATTTAAATCATGGAAGCTACTGAGTGCTAAATCGTAACATTAAGACGTTTGAAAACAACCTGCACACGAATTGTGTAGTTTACCAGACTGACTGTACCATCGGTACAAATATTAAAGAATTGGGGGTAGGTGAAGATTTTTTACCGCACCTAAAGAATGATGACGCGCTCGCGCACAGTTGGCCCGCGACCGTGATTCATGCCAGTTGATCGAATCGTGTCGGTGTAAGACCGTTATTTTAGCTTAGTTTTCAAAGATTTTTACAAGTTATTTCAAATTTAAAGAATTTGTGAGAATTTATTTAAAACTGTGTTGTTAAGTAGGTCTTCTGAATATAAGGTCTAAATATTTGGTAAGTATTTTAATTTCAAGTAATTAACGTTTTTTTTTTGTACCTACATTCTTAGTAGCTTAGGAAGAATGAATGAAGCAGCAAAATGCTGAAATAGGGAAATTTTTGACAACGCAGGTATATGAAGGAAAATAATTTTGATTTCAGACATAGGTACGTACTAGTTCAGATCATCCATTATAAGTCAGTGGTTTCATATGAGTCTATTTGCGTCTATTGAATAATGCGTCTATAACATAGTAAAATGAGTGGATCTTTGTAAGAAGAAAGGCACGTGTCAGCTTCATACTTTTCTCTCAAATCATCTCTTATACTCCTTTAATATACAGAAAACATTAAACTTAGTTAAATGTACTCGCGAATATTGTAATACTTCCTTATATTGAATTCCAAATGTTATTTGCAAGGCGAAAATTGACTTAACTGCGCCTTTGTAACGCCCGAAACTGTAACAGCGGCCTGTAACGAAGTTCCACGCAATTGACGACCTTATTGCATTGTGTTAAGGTAAAATAAATACAGGATTCTGTATAAATTTATGCTAGGAATGTTTGCTTCGTTTTCTTATGAGAAAAGCTCATTACTAAAACAAATCTGCGTTCTGGTTTGTTTTTATTTCATCAACGAGATATCAGAGGAGAATTTTTCCATATACAAGATCTTCTTTTTGATTTAATAAGTAGGCTCTTATTTTTCCATTAACGTCGATATTATTATTGGCATGTAAAAATGTAAAGCTTCAAGTGTTGACATTGCAATACTGTCGTAAGCGCAATTGCTGCCTATGTCTAGTCATTGCAGATAACTGCCAATTTAAATATTTTTAGTAACTTATTTAGTATGGATGCTTCTTAAATGCGACGTGAAGATACATTCTCAAATGCCTTTATAAAATTAAATTCACAAAATTGATTCATTACTAGGCCTTTAAAGGGCACATTCACACGCCTCAACCCTACCACTGCTTGAGACAATATGGGCCAGTGCTGAAAAGAAGCAGCGCCAGAAACTCAGTTACTATCTAACTTACATTACTCGAAATGATTAATTAGTCATACAATAATTTTACAAACACAGACGCGGGCATATAGTGTTATTTCTTTGCTTACAATAATAGAGCCTCGAATAAATTACCAATTAATTATGTATGTGCGTCAGTACAGTTGGACGCAAAAAGGGCAGAAAGTTTAGAATTTAAATCCTCGATTTTCTGTTCGCAGATAAAATCTGAATAGTCAGTTGTCTGAAAAAAAGAGTCTAGACAGTTCGTAAATAGTATCAATGAAACACAAAAAAGTTTCTCGAGTTGCAAATTGATGATGGAAACTGATATTTTGTATAATTGGACGCTTATTTTATTGAAATATTTGGGAAAGACGAATAAGTTTTAAAATCTATATCACAATTTGTAAATATTTTTTATGCAAGACAAAGCAGGTATTTGACCGCACATTTGAGGCTAAGTTACACCACTTAACTTTAACGGTAACTATGACGATGACCGGTGATTTTTGTATGGAGTTTGACAGATTTTTGACGTTTGTCAAAGCTAAAGTAATATGGCGCAACCCAGCCTTAAATGGCAAATAAAATTTACTTCCATTTCTAATTTGTTTTGTTTACAATAAATGTCTCATATTGTTAGTTTCTACACAAAACAAAATGCCATGCATTTTATTGTCCAATTATGTTCCTTGAGCTTTATATTTTTAGCATTACTGCAGAGCTGAAAGTGCCTTAATTTTTCCACACAACTGTATTTCCCTTATGTAGATTATGAACGGAAACGTTATTATTTTGCCGCTGCTTGAGTGTGAAGGAAACAAAATGGCTTCCCCGGGTTTTTATGTAAAGCTTTGCTCGTTCACATCTACATAATAATGAAATTAAAAGTTATTTTTTACTATACTGTATAATATACAAGTGTTATGATAATGATGACTTTATTAAGGGAAACATACATGTTATTAGAGATTCATAATGCGCGTAGTGAAAATGTGGTGTATAAAAATAGAGCTTATACTAAATTAAAATATAGCTTGATCTTGCTCGAGTTTTCAACCTTCTTTATAAATGTTTAAGGAAGTCGAAGTTCAATAGTTTTTAAACAGCATCCTCATGGGTTTTGGAGAGATACCAAAGTCGGACCAACGCCTAGTTTCTTTGTAATAAATAAAATCTAGGTAATACAGTAAGAAGAATAAATGCATTGTATAGTGTAGAAGACTTATCTATAAAACCTTGGGTCTGTATGAATTTCGAAAAACTGGCAGTTTTATATCTCTACAATGCGATGATTCCGTATCTTTATATTTATTTTCCTTGCTGCAAAGTTACGCAATACACACACAAAACCGGTGCACATTAGAAAAACAAACGTTTGTTCTGAACACATTAAGTTCATTAAATCTAGAAAAATTAAGTAATAGTCACGTAAACCGTAAAAGTTGGCAAACAAACGGTGGCGAACTGATCGTAAGAAAGCGTCGGGTCAGATTTCGATGTCGATAGTCGATAAATATTCATTACTGGTAGTGTGGCCAGAATATGTGCATATTTAGGAACAAGACAATCAGTAAAAACTACACTTAACTTATTTCCCCTTTTCTATCTCTTTTTTCTTGAAATTTTGTAAAAATATTAATTCGAGACCAAGCTGTGGAAAATTTTCAAAAATATTTAAGGAATAAAAACGAAAGGAAAGGAATAAAAATGGATGGACAAAGTGGACCGACGACCTCATAAAGGTAGCAGGGAATCGCTGAACGCCGCCAACCAATTACCAACCGGTCATTGTGAAAATCATTGGGGGAGGCCTATGTGCAACATTGAACGACGGACGTCCTATGGCTGATGTTGATGATGATGATTATAAGATGACACAAGTTATTCACGTGATTCTTGCAGCAAAAAAGAGAACGGAAGAGTGAAATAAAACTGTCACGATGTCTTTTTAGAAATTACCTTACAAAACAAAAGCCGTAACGCAACATCCCGTGATCGCGTTAATTAAAAACCACACAATATGACACAGTTCCGATGACAATCAACATAGCTGCATTCCATTACTTCCCTTAATTACAAAAGTTGGTCACCTACGTTGACACCACACCGGTCGGAACCGGTCCAATCCGGATGCGTGACTCTGTTTACATCTGTTCACATCTCATTTGGACGCTCGTAAATTTTAGAGTTGATAATGAACCACTATTAACTGTGATTATGCGTCTGTTTGGACGTTTCGAAAGTCGACTGGTTTTGAACTTGCCCTTTGATGCATTTATTGAGGAACTACGGTGAATTTTGTTAATAGAGTATAATAGTAATGCGGTTAATAAACATGGTAAATAATGGCAAGAATGACGGGTATGAGTGACAATACACTTTAACTTACGATTGCGTAGAGTCTTTGAGAGATATTATGTGTATCAAAATTTGTTTAGTAGGTCGATTTATCTTGTTTTTGCGACTAGCTTTTCCCAAATGAACATTGAGCTGAGTTACGTTAATAGAAAATAAATACCTAATCAATTTTTTGCAGTGCTATGGACATCAATCTTGACACTGTGACATCTTATAAAGCTTTACTTTTCATTTGGCAGCCAAAATGTGTAGTCACATGTAGTAGACATGATGCGAACAGTACTGTAGTTATCGTCCTAAAGGATGGTAGGCGGGCACTTCAACGTTAATCCCCGACGCAGACAAACTGCGTTATTTACCGTATCACCATACATCACACCATAAACACCGCCAGTCTCATATTCATAACCACAACCCTTTGTTCCGCCAAGCAGATGCGTGCCGTAAGTGAAAATCTCGCAAAAATACGCACTGCCATAAACCAAGGGCGAAAATGGCTGCGGAGTCGATCCGAGGATCGCGTCATACATTATTCCGCCCCGGACCTCTGTTATGGAAATTTGGGCCACGTGTTGTCCACTCTGTAAGGACACCAGTCTTGGTTTTGGCAGTTTTACTGACTAGTGGATCCACAAGGTCCGTTTACGGTATCTTTGAATATAAATAGATGCAGGCCAAGGAATTTCTCGTTGTGGATAGAAAAAATCTAATCTTAACATCGTAAATAAATGTCCATATTCGAAGATATTCAATTCATAGATAGAATTTTACTATGAAACCTGTATAGCTCTTCTCATTATAAGTTCCATAAATTTTCATCCATTTCTTCTACTTAAGTAGGTATCTAAAAAGAATATCGTTCGTTTTAGTCAAATGACGTCCGCTGCTGGTCAAAGGCCTCCCCCAAGAATTTCCACGACAGAAAACAAATCTTTAAAACTCCCTTTGCTAGGACATAGTAGCCTGATTACATAAATAAAGCTCTATCCCTTCAGCTGATCGTTGGTCTAATTTTCACTTCAGTTGTTCTAGTGATCCCAATTAGTGCTGATTCAATTTGCTTTTTTACGAAGTTAAAACCCTATTCGGGAATAAACACTAATTACTTTAGAGTTAGGGAACTCATCGTTTTACCAAACTATATTTCAGAAATAAATCTAATCCGGGAGTAAATCACAAAATCGCTGAAATTCGCGGAGGAAACAAGCTATCCGAGATTATTTTAATGGCGGCTACATTTTGATAGTTGATACCATTATAGTCTGTCAAAATAAGTCTAAACATAAAAGTAATATTATCAACTTAATAAGCAAAACATACCCAAGATATTACCAACTACTTCTGTCCAAAATCTTGTTATTAGAACGAGAAATCAAATATTATGAAGGAACTACCCAGAAATGAAATAAGTAACTAACTAAGATCTGACTGAACTCTACATAACCTACTTTGCAAGGGTTCGGAATGTCACAAGTCCGCAACCCTATCAACACTGCATATACCTACCCAAATACCTACCTGGTCTGTCAACCCCGGGTCACATGCCGGGTAAATTCCATAGACTAGTGAAGTCAAAAATACGGCCCTCTATTATTGAAGATTCACGTAATTTCTGTTTATTAACTGTCAGTGGCGCTGTCTATTAAGGTAGTCTCAAAAAATGGTGCATATCATGCAATATGGGCACATCTCGAAATGTGTCAATTTTGCTCGAAATAAAAGGATGTCAGTTCTGGACACAAGCACGTCAATTATTTGGGTCTTAAAACAGTTTTCCTCTGTGTACGTACATTTAGTAAAAAATGCTTTGGGATTCCCCAATGTAATATTGAACCTAGGTAGATTCCAAATTATGTAAGCTAGCAAGAAAGAATTAATAGTCAAATACTTAATGACAACTACCTTGTAGCTTAAATAAAACATACATTTGTGAGGTACCCATACAGTTAGTTGATTTTGTACAATATATTGATTGCAGTAACTTTGTTGGTAAATGATTTCCCTGATCTCTGCCACCTTAATAAATTTCATACATAATCGCAGTAGTAGCTTTTTAATATTTAACAGAAAATATCGCGCAATAACTCATTAAAATGGCCATCCAATGAATATGGATACAGGAACATCCATTATAAGGGTTCGAGTACACTAGATGAGCGGGCGGAGCCGAAAGATTTGTTTGACTAAACCCCGTCGTAAGCTGAGAGAAAATACGATTATTTCCTCCTTGTTTACGATGGACCCTTAAAGTTTCGGCTGGGATGCTTTTAAATTAGTTTGAGCTAAAACGGGTTGTATTTTTCAGAAAAATGTTTTAGTAGAGAAAATAAATTCAGTTTTTATTGAATATTTCGTAAAATTTTGATTTTTAAGAACTTGCAAATACGTTATTCTTATTGGATAAGAATATTCATGTTCATGTTATTTAGAAATAGTAGATTTAATTTGTTGGGTATTATGTTTTTTATAAACTTTGCAATATAATGATGTTTGTATGCCAATGATAACTTTAAAATATTTTGACGCAATTTACTTGTACCTATCGCTGGATTATTAACAATATTAGGCTCCACCCATTGTTTTCCACCAACTTGAATGATTGTTCTCTTTAAGGCACTCCATGACCCGAAATCAGCTTTACCTTATAAGAAGACGCCCAAAGCTGTATTAAAAAGGAAAAGTTTTCTTGATTATTTTTGTTATAATTGATTGTTTACAATCGCTATGTTTCCCACACTGTGCTCTTTATCTTATGCTGAACAGCAACGAGGAAAATTCGCGGTTCGGCCCTTGAATAAGAATGAAGTTTTTGCACCTGGATTTATTAGCTATTACATATTCTGTTTTCCAGCGCTATCTTTATTTGTGCAACATATAGCAACACATTGTCAACTATGTTGGGAGTTGGTGTCCATGAAATATTAAAACAGCTCGTCAATTTTGTGTTGTAAATGCAGGCACAGATTTCGCTTTATAAAAAGGGAAAATAATTCAATGGTTTTAAAGATAAGCTGCTGCCGAGCAATGTATTTAGCTTTGTTTGGTTCTGATATTGAGTTTTGTTTGATTTATAGGTTGATTGAAAAAAGAACTTGGCTTGTTTTCTAAAATTTGCATTGGATTTTATCAAATAATAAACTAACCCTTGTCAAAGATTGTCGTTACGAATTTGAAAACTAAATGTAAAACGTCAAATTTACTTTGGATTTAATTTCTCAAATAAAACACTTAGCTCTGTCAAACACAAAGTAATATACGAGTACATTCGTCCTGAATCCTAAGATAGTAAAATGCTGTAAGTAGAAATTCTGAAAAACCTGTCAGCTGGTGATAATAGCTCGATTTAATATCGTAGTTCTCATAAAAATTATAAATTACACTCTGATACATTTTTATAATTAACAACAGTGAAATTAAAAACACACAGTTACAAAATGAGGTCTTAAAATCGTAATTTCACTGGTTTCAGAATATGTAATTATTTTCAAATATAATTCCGGTTGTATTAATATTGTCCCTAACTTTGCATTCTGACCTAAGATAATGATATAATTATACTCTGCATATATTGACAAAAATATAGAACGAAAATGATATAAATACTTACTTTTTTTGTAGAAAATCTTTAACAGTCCGTTACCAGCTACACAATAACAAACACAAAATGGCTACTAGTCGTGTTGCCATACATCAAAAATACTTTACGGATGCGTTCAATTTATTCAATTCCTGTATACATTTTTTAAGATATCGGAGGTGTCCACAGGTAAAACCGTCCATAGGTATAACATCTTCCCCTATATTTTCAAAGTTTTGGTTTGTGTCACTTTTGCATCTCAGTGGCAACTTGCCGACCGATTTGTATGCTGTAGAATGTTATTTCGGCCGACAGCCGACCTTTTTCCCGTCTCGCGCAGGCCACCTGTTTTAGTCGGTAGATTTTAGAATGTCCTACGTGATTACAATTTAAATAAAATATCAGCTTTTCACGACTGCGAAAATGCGAAGTGAATTTTCATAAAGCGTAATGGAGCTGAAACTAAAAAAATACGAGTTGGGTTTAGTTTTTCACGTGCTTATTATGCAAGTGGAGTTTAACTCAAAACTGAAAGATACTCAGTACTTTGAAAGATACTCGTAATAATAATATGCTGAATATAATTACCATTTACCCACAAGGTGGACCAACGACATCATAAAGGTAGCAGGAAAGCGCTGGACGCAGGCCGCTACCAACCGGGTAACATGCAAAGCATTGGGGGAGGCCTATGTTCAGCAGTGGACGATGGCTGAGATGATGATGATGAATTACCATTGAGATACCATTGTAGTTGTAATGATAATATGAGGGACTTTCATCTCTTATAACATCTTTCTGAACAATTTATCATTCTAATAAATAAACTTAATCAAACTGTAGCCGTCAAACACTGAAATAAATTATAACAAGTTATTCCTTAACATTCGAAGCGGACAAACAGTCTAGTCCGTAAAACTTAGTCATTCCGTACATTCCCCCATATTTGCTATGGTCGGGCAAACATAATCTACTTCGAGGCAAATATTTACAATGCGACAAGAAAAAGTTCTGTACACAGAACCTGATTTATTTGTTGAAATGTAAACTTGGACTTCGATTGTCGATGGTGTTTGTATTTGCTGATTTACTGGGAAATACGAGTTCGATAGGAATATGATAGAAAGGTAGATACGTAGGTACATTTCTAGAATATTTTCTATTAAAAATGAAGCCAAGCAGTACCTATTCTTCGTTGGTATAGTCAGTTTTTGCCCTACATTACTCGATTAATACAGGTTACATTAATATAGTGCTTTTAGGCTCCAATAGGCACCAGCTCTCATAATCCAGACTCGTTCCTATAATTTTGATATAAGCTCTTTTTATTAGTAACTAATACCAGTCCATTAGGCTAGTTTCCTAAAAAAAGGCTTTTATTCCGTCAATTTATATTATCAAAAAATATTCAAACACGTGCCTAGTTACGAAATTATAATGCGTTGGAGTTCCGCATGACGTCACAAATTGTGGCACTTTATAGCACGCATTAACGTCACGGGCCTCTTCTTTTGAACTTTGGCGCGCTTTATCTCTTTCAATTTTCATTAGTTTGGAAAAGTGAAAAATGACGGACTAATTCAAACACTTGCTTTTTAACCCAGGAAACATCCCATCACATTTTGTGCATTGTTCTAAATTATTTCCTTTCTTTTCTGCAATGTCACTTAAGTCCCAAACTTAAATAAAGATCTACCACATTCTTCCACTCTTTTAACATACCTACTCAATTTGCTCAACTACTTTCTCTATCTTTCCAGGTAACCCCCACAAAAGTGTTAGTGTGACCGTGAGTGAGTGCTAGTGTCAGTGCGATGTCAAAGTGACTCTCTCGGGCCATGAGAGCGTGGGCCCGCGGGCCGGGCCGGTGCGCCGCGTGGGCCTGGCTGGCTGTCCTGGCGGCCTTGGGTCGGTCCACGGCCTATACGGATACGGAGGACTTTCTCAGCGATTTGGATAAGCCAGGTGAGTTTTGCCTACTTCATAATCATTAATATCCACTGAAGGACGATCATCTCTAATTTACCAGAGGCAAATGGGGATTTGGCCTAAACTCCCCACGCTGGCCGATGGTTTTGTTGCTGGCAGTTTGGCCAGCAATCCTTTTTGATAATTGTTTATGGTTTTTTACTTTTTTTTAATATTGTTTTTTGGATTGTTTTTGAAGTTGCTTTTTGTACACTCTCGTGTTAATGTTTTGAGCTGCAATATACCTACTGTTTTGGCCCTTTTTTGGAGTTTCCTTGCTTCTAGTAGCATACCTATAATCACCACCGGCAGGCCTCTTTATAATACAGTCCACTCCATCGTTTTTAACAGGTTTGGTGATAGGCTTATTGATCAATAAGCTGAGCTCTTACGATATCAGCTCTTACGGGAAGAGGTAGAGATCCTATTTAATTCGGCTGGAACCACACGAATATCTATTTTAATGTTATTAAAATTACTGTATTACTGTGTTTTTGGCAAATAAACGTTTTGAATTTGAATTTGAATTTGAGTTGGTGACAATATTGCTAGAGTCATTGCGATGTCAAAGTGACTCTCGGGCCATGATCTATTTTTATATCATCATCATCAACAGCAACAGGTCATTTAGTCTCTACTACAGGATGACGAATCCTTCTATTTATCAGAGGCGAATGGAGGCTTTGGCCTACACTCCTACTGGCCAGACGAGTTAAGGAGGTCTGATGTCCCATTATCCATTAGTCATCTAGCTCTTACCACATTCACGGGAATAGTGGTGATTAGTGTCTATTCTATTCTACCGTGTGGTTCCGGCTTTATCTATGTCATTAATTTTCAAGTAAAGAAAAACATACTGAATTCACTACTAAATTGGTTCTCATACGATACAAACATTCTCTCGTTTAGTGCAAGCAGCGCATTTATCCAGTAGCAATATGACTACCATACCTTACATTAAGTTCACGATTATTTTATCTCCATAACATGAAGTGCAATTAAAAGTAAATTACAGACTTGCATTGAGCTTTCCTGTAAATTAACTTACAAAAGTGCAATTGTCTTGTTAACCTTCAAGTTAAAAAACTTTATTAATCGAGATGTTTAAAGTAGATAATATTATTAAGCATTTACAAAGTAATAAAACAAAATTTAAAAGTTGTTATATGAATGTTTATTGCAATTTAAATTTAAATAATTATGAAACACCTGTTCTTCATTGACATAATACAATAGTGATGAATGTTAAATAAATTCAGCCAATAAAACAAATGACAACCAAACTAAAATCAAATGGTATTAATTTGTTAAAAGCAATAAAATTCTGTCACTTTGATACGCAATATAAAATAAAGGCAATAAAGCCAATAATTTAATACACATCTTATAAACGCGATGAACACAAAGGTAATATTAATCTTACGTTAAAATTATATGGTCTGATATTAAAGTCAAATTATGTGTGAAATTTTTATTAGTTTGAATATTTCAATAACTACAAAACGTATTGATCTTTGAATAGGTTCATTGACTCTAAAATCACTGGGAATAAATATTGGGCTTGTCATCCACGATGTTTGATCTGGCGGTTCGCGTTTCGGGTTCGAATCCCACGGAGGGCAAATGTTTTGTATTGAACATGAGTATTTGATATGAGTTGGCTATCTATTGGTCTAGGTATTTTTCTATGATACTTGCAACAGTAAATAAAAATAAATTCATTAATTAGTTACTGTTACTATAATATTACAGACAGTAAGTAATATAACGTAATATAAAATAAATAAATATTCTTAGACATTTTACGCTGCGCCTCTAGTCCCAAACTAAGCAAAGCTTGTACTATGGGTCCTAGACAATGTACCATAACGTAGAGAACGTATTTTTTATGACGAGTTTAAACCAGGATTTTAAATAATTATTATAGATTTTGTAGTGAAAAAAGTGCACATCATTGAAATAGTTCTTATTAATGGCACAATAATAATTTATCACGCATCGAAGTTATGATTATCTTATTAATTATCAATATTTTAACAGAGATAATTAATTCTCAAAATATGTGTCATCCTTTTTTTAAACATAACATAACATAACATGGAACACAAAAACCGTATCATGTAAGAAACTAAGGCCCGTATTATTAAACAAAACTTGATTATGATTTAACTCCCAAAATAGATTCAAGTTTACGTCCGGCCAAAACCGAGATAAAAAATAAATCCTATCTTATAAAATATTTTATGTTTTTTTCTGAGTTAGAAACTATCTCCATACCAAATTCATCTAAATCAGTTCAGTGGTTTAAACGTAAAAAGGCAAAAGTAACAGATTAGAATTACTTTTGCATAAATGTCTAAGGCTAGGTTGCACCATCTTATTTTAACTTTAACAAACGTCAAAAATCTCTCAAACTCCATACAAAATACACCGGTTATCATTAAAGTAACGGTTAAAGTTAGATGATGCATCTCAGCCTACTAGTGTCAGTTGTTTAAGATAAGAAGAGCCTTTCTTCTGTAGGCAACTGTTTAAGGCTGGTTTTAGTATCAGGCGGACCGTCCGGTACGGACCCGCTCCGCACGGCCAATCTGTATGAACTTCTAGGGAGCGTTTTAGAGTAATGCGATCCGGAGGNGATGAGTATTTGATATGAGTTGGCTATCTATGGGTCTAGGTATTTTTCTATGATACTTGCAACAGTAAATAAAAATAAATTCATTAATTAGTTACTGTTACTAAAATATTACAGACAGTAAGTAATATAACGTAATATAAAATAAATAAATATTCTTAGACATTTTACGCTGCGCCTCTAGTCCCAAACTAAGCAAAGCTTGTACTATGGGCCCTAGACAACGTACCATAGCGTAGAGAACGTATTTTTAACGACGAGTTTAAACCAGGAATTCAAATAATTAATAAAGATTATGTAGTGAAAAAAGTGCACATCATTAAAATAGTTCTTATTAATGGCACAATAATAATTTATCACGCATCGAAGTTATAATTATCTTATTAATTATCAATATTTTGACAGAGATAATTAATTCTCAAAATACGTGTCATCCTTTTTTTAAACATAACATAACATGGAACACAAAAACCGTATCAACGTAAGAAACTAAGGCCCGTATTATTAAACGAAACTTAATTATGATTTAACTCTCAAAAATAGATTCAAGTTTACGTCCCGCCAAAACCGGGATTAAAATAAATCCTATCCTATAAAATATTTTGTTTTTTTTCCGAGTTAGAAACTATCTCCCTCCATACCAAATTTCATCTAAATCGGTTCAGTGGTTTAAACGTAAAAAGGCAAAAGTAACAGATAGAATTACCACAGTAGATATATGAGCATTACTTTTGCATAAATGTCAAGGCTGGGTTGTACCATCTTATTTTAACTTTAACAAACGTCAAAAATCTGTCAAACTTCATACAAAATGTACCGGATATCATGTAAATTTATGTATGTTAGATGATGCAACTCAGTCTAATAGTGTCAGTTGTTTAAGATGAGAAGAGCCTTTCTTCTGTAGGCAACTGTTTTAGGCTGGTTTTAGTGTCACGCGGACCGTCCGGTGCGGACCCGCTCCGCACGGCCAATCTGTATGAACTTCTAGGGAGCGTTTTAGAGTAATGCGGTCCGGAGGAACCGCTCGCTCCCTAGCAATTCATAGAGATCGGCTGTGCGGAGCGATCCGCACTGACAGTCCGCGTGACACTAAAACCAGCCTTACAAATAACCGTGTAAGTATACCCACTTGAATATGAAATGAGTTCTGACCTGTTTAGTAATACGGCCCTTTAATCCATAACACAATAAAAAAGCTCGTTTCTATTACAACAAATCATCCACCAATTACGGTACGAGCGGCGAAAACACACAAATCATAGACAACACAATTAAAGACAACCAGCCATGTTAATATGGAATTATTATTACTCAGAAACACGGTAACAAAACGTAAGGTTTTTTCAAAGTCACATTAAGGTTGGGACGAAGATTCCGGCCCTCTATCTATCGATAGATTTTAATAATTATGGTGTGTGATGCCTAATAATACGCTTTTCGCGTATAATAGGATGACGTGACGCTAATGTAATAGTAATAGGTTTAATTAATGAATGTTATTTATCTGACTACACTAATAACTTGATGTCGTACCCTGAGTGCCCATCAAGCAACTACACTCAGGAGGATTTGATGAGTGCTGCTGACAACGCCACTCTTGTGGCGGAGTTTGGGCTGACACTGTGTAGGTTTGTTGTCGACACGAAAAGAAGAAGAATACGTGATTATATCAACCTAGAGTTCTCAACTAGAAATATAGCAATTCATATTTTTTAAAAAGGTTTTATAAATATCATGATCATTGATGCATTTAGTACCTACTCGTAAAGTTACGAAAATTACTACAAATCGACGAAATGCACCGCGACATTTAAAGTAGCATTCAAACGACTATCGATAAAAAGTCGACATATTCGCTTACAAAGCTTAACCCTTAAATGCTAAAGGCACAATACACATGGGCCATACATACATTGAGCTGTCATAGCATAGCTTTATGGGGCCTTGTCACGCGCGCCTTTGGATTTAATTTTGAAGTTCGAGTTGCAAGACGGGGCAGGTCTCAGTATACTTTTGCTAATATTTTTGATGACCATTATTATAACAGGAAAATGTATTTTTTTAGCAAAGTTAAATGGGTGCTGATCGCTACCAGTCATTTGAGTTTTTATAAAGAAATGCCTACCTACTTACTTATTTAGTTATACTGATTAGTGATAAGCGAATCTTTGTGGCCCTTTTTTTTTTCAAATTCACTGCAAATTGTTAATTAGATACTTTAAAGTAAATACAGACCTTAACAGACGTCAATTGCATAGTAAACATAAATTTAATGGCCATTTACTTCACGCATTTGTGTGAATAGCCTATTAAATACATGAGTAATTTAAAAAACAAACAAAATAAACCTGCGTTAATTTAATGAGTTTTAGTTTGTTGATTTACCAACTGAATTATTAATAATTATTCGCATAAAATTGTATTGTAAAGATTTTATGTATTTATGGACATTACACAATCATATTGAATTTTTATATCCGTTGAGTGTATAATTCAGTTTTCCTATGTAATTTTACTATTGATTGAAACCGAGAATTTTTTAAAAACACCACATAAAAGACTCGATAAATACACAATAAATAAAGATATTCGAAAACATTTCCTCCAATATTCCGTCATAGAGTATTCCATTTCTTAAACGTTATTCCGTACCAAATCCACCGATAATCCGGCTGAATCCTAAACAGTATCGTTGGTCGTCGTTTTTATTTCAGCAGATAATAATACATCAAAGGCTTAACGTATGAACCGACTGATAATACGATTGTAAAGAGATTACAGCCGTAATTTACCTTGGTTCGACTTTTATTTGTAATAAACATGATATTTTTGGTCGGTAATTTAATACTGCGGTGTTTTAGAGGGCTGGGTCAATATTGAACATTGGAGGGTTAAATGTTTTGATTCAAACTTGATTGATCACAGTGTTTTTATGTTAATTAAAATCGACTGTTTTAATTCAATGTAAGTCAATATTGTTAAAAAAATAACATTTTATCGTAATTATGTCAGTCAGTCAGTGAGTCAGTAAATTCATTAGGTAACTATAGTTTTTACCTCAATTTTTTGCGTTTTTCTTTTAGTTATAACTATTATGCTATGCATGCACGTACCATGTGCATAATCGTACATATCCTTAGAGCGATAGCAGGCATGCAATATACGAGTACACCACTAAACAATGCTCTAATAGCTTCTTAGAAACTTGATGCAGCTACTTAAATTACATAAAATAAAGCCATAAATGGCTTTAAAAAACTACAACTCGCAATGATATGATCAAACACAGCGTTCTTAAACACTGAAATCGCTAATCAGTGAAGCTTAACCCTCTAATACAGTCTAAGGCTGAGTTACATCACCTTATTTTAAACGTAACATTTACAACAACCGGTGCTTTTTGTATGGAGTTTGACAGATTTTTGAAGTTTGTCAAAGTTCATGTAAGATTGTGAAACTCAGCCTTAGCCTGCGGCTCCAAGTTGTCAAATTCTACGAATACATAACACTATCTACTCTCGTGGTAGAGGCATGCGTTTGGCAGATACTTTAGTCTGGTACAGCTATGTTGAAGTGAGGTATTGCTCATTAAGCTGTTGATAAATATCAACAACCTCTATAACTCGCATCCTATTTAGTCGACTGGCTTCCGCAGAATAACAGCGTCATGGTCTGGGTTCTACTACCTCAGAGTATGACACATGTTGAGCGATAGTAATTTTTTGTTCTAAGGGCTGATTTTTCAATCGTCGGATAACTTTTAACTGAAGAATAAGTTTGGCACATGACAGTTTCAGTATGGGAAATATGTCAATATGACAAGTTTATTCTTCAGATAAAAGATAACTGACGATTGAAAAATCAGCCCTAACTCTTATAATTATTGTCATTTTAATTTGTGTTCGAACCAAAATAAATGTTTTTCTTTCTTTTGACTGTGAGTGAGCGAGAGGAGCAGATTTATGCCGCCGACAGATTATACCTAGGGGAGACNGGATATGATCAAACACAGCGTTCATAAACAATAAAATCGCTAATCAGTGAAGCTGAACACTCTAATTCAGTCATAGGCCCAGTTTTTTGATTCGTAGTTAAAATAACCAATAGTCAAATTTGACAGAATGATGTCAAATGACAAGTGGTTAAATATCAGAAAAAAATGGTTTCCGAACAATGGTTAGCTTGACTTTTAGTACATTTTTTAACTATTAGTTTACAGTTTGTTAATATTTAACCACTAATAGCAAAATTTAACAATTAGTTATTTTAACTATAATTAAAAAAACTGGGCCTTAGCCTGCGGCTCCAAGTTGTCAAATTCTACGAATACATAACACTATCTACTCTGGTGGTAGAGGCGTGCGTTTGGCAGATACTTTAGTCTGGTACAGCTATGTTGAAGTGAGGTATTGCTCATTAAGCTGTTGATAAATATCAACAACCTCTATAACTCGCATCCTATTTAGTCGACTGGCTTCCGCAGAATAACAGCGTCATGGTCTGGGTTCTACTACCTCAGAGTATGACACATGTTGAGCGATAGTAATTTTTGGTTCTAACTCTTATAATTATTGTCATTTTAATTTGTGTTCGAACCAAAATAAATGTTTTTCTTTCTTTTGACTGTGAGTGAGCGAGAGGAGCAGATTTATGCCGCCGACAGATTATACCTAACTCATATCGTATAATGAAACCTATACTTAAAAAGTTGACACAGTTGAGACAGGTACGTCTACCCATACCTACGTATTTTCTAAATACTTATAAGTAATTAGAAATTATTTTAGGCGATCTTTACACCCCCAAATTGAGCCTACCAAACAGAATATTACCGTCGGTTATAGCTACAGTTGAATTTTTTGCGAAATAACACCTATTTCGAGAAATTATAAATCGCTTGACGTGACATCATCTGTACAAAAGTGAAATCATTTTACACTGATATATCGACTGCTAAAATCAAATTACACGGTTCTATTGTGTTGATGGCTACGGTAGCCATAATGTTCACTAGACTCTTATTATTTTACCACAACCGGTCGTTGGACAGATAATGATCTCACAAATGGACCCGTTACCGATTCGGACCGGATTACACTTTTAGTGGATTGTTTGTTTTGATAAAATCTATTTTAATGGAGACCTTTTTTTCACAATTATTTTTAGAATGTGGTAATTCATGTTGGTTTTAATTAATTAAGTTACAACCCTAGTTTAGGACATTATAAGCTGTTTGTCATTATGAGGGATAAGACTCAATCTGACCTAAGGATCTTTTGGGCATAAACACTTGCTCTATCCAAGCTGTGAATAATGACGTGTGGGTAAATATTTTTTTTGTAAATATTTTACTCCACTTACTTTCTAACATATTTTTTAGATCCAGAAATCTAATAACAAGCTTATGTACGAACCTTATTACATATTACAACAGTCATAACACGTCAGGCCTTGACCTGTTCCCGAGAGTCCTCAGAACTACTCTGCAAGACGTCATCGGTATTTTGGACTCTACCATCTCTTTTACTCACCCAGAGATTCTTTCAAGAGGAAACGTGACAGATGTAGTCAAAAGTACAGATTTTATTAGAATAGGCCCCATGCTCGTAAACGGACTCGCATCAACCAAGACAGGGATAGACGGGATGAATAACTTAAACGTCCCCAGGGATGACATTGTTATGAGATTAGGAACGTTTTTCCCGAGTCTGTATTTTTAATTTTACGCCGTATACTCCTGACGTTTTCGACGAAATTAAAGACAAACAGAATTGATGGTGTGTCTGCTGTAATATTGAGTCCACATTCTGGAAGGCGGGGTTTCATTTCTTAAGAAGAACATTTATAAAATATCAAACTTCAAAGAAGGTAAATGCTCATCAACGTAACATTTTATACTACTGAAACATAGAAGCTTTACATTCTTGATTTGAATAAGTAGTTCGTAATTACATATTTCTAGATGCTGTGCTAGTAAGAATGATAATTAAAATCTAGAGCTAAAATCAATAGTAGTAGTGATTGCATAATCAACATTCCTACTAATTTGGCGAGAATTTTCTGATTCGAACCTATCACATTCACCATAGAAAAACCATTTTAGTTCGAACCTATCAAATTGATAGCCAAAGTAGCCAAAAAGTTCGCAACACATCTTTGTTACAATGAGGGCTATCGTTTTAGTGCTCACCAGTTAGCGCCACTGTAGAGTAAGGTCCTGTCACTTGCTAGTAGCGAAGACAGTGGCACCAACTGATGAGCGCGAAAGTGGTAGGAGGACTATCGCATTTGCACTCATCAAGATGGCGCCACTGTAGAGTAAGGTCCTGTCAATCGCCAGGGGTGCCAACTGTTAAGTATCAAAACGATAGCCCTCATTGGAATAAGGTTGTGTTGTCAACTTTTTGGCCATTTTGTGTGTCACGAACTATTTGACGCTGACTGTACATGTCTCCTTTGACGTTTTCAAACGTTACAAACTGTGAGCGCAACTTCGTAAATCAAAATAGCTCAAGACCTCTAAAATTGGATCACACCCGAGCAACAAAGTTGCCATAGTTGGCAACTCTTCCGCGCCGGCTGCCAAAGCGCAATTTCAATTCCCCGGAGCGTATATTAAAAAATTCCATCATAGAACCCCGACTGTTAATTGACTGCACCTAATAACAAAGGCAATTGCATGAAAATTACTTTCATTAAGGCGGAAACCACTAACTAAGAACGAAGTAATTTAGTCGCAGTCTTGGGGGATGGCTACACGCTCAACGAATACCGCGATTTTAAATCGTGCACGATACTGAGGTTCATGTACATGTACATAGTCCTCCATCATCATCATCATCATCATCATCATTTCGGGAAGTTCACTGCTGAACGTAGGCCTCCCCCAATTGATTCCATGTTGATCGATTAACCCACTTGTTACGGAGTTCACTTTTTTTATCACTTACCTTAAATCAGTCATGATAAATTTATCTCAAAACAATCGCTCCAAAACTTTATAGTTATTTACGTCAGTGTACAGTCACGGAATGAAAAGGTTCGTCAGTTTTCAAATTGATTCCTTCAACGAATCGCGAGCACATATTACCTTTTGAAACTATGTTACAGAATAATCTCGAGTTAGAGAAAATAATCTTTAACTGTTCGTCTGTAAAGTTCAAATTTTTTCAGATCAAAGTTGTTTGACGATTTATTTTGTCAAGATTATTATGATTGATAAACTAAAACCTTCTTGTTGGTTCAACCTGCCATTATTATTTCTATTAAATAAAAAAAAAAACTACATTTTGTAACATTGCATGGGATATAAAATTAAACAAGCAAAACCTTATTCGTTAGCAAACGTCATATTTATTTAAATGTTAGCAGCACTATTTCTTGCACTGTTATGTTGGCAGGTTTGACTCTTACAGTACCTAGTGCAAGCGAAAACCGACACTAAGGTGTTTTTTCATTCCGCGACTGTACTTATAAGACTTGGACAGTACTGCGACACACCTCATCTTTCAAATGTTGCACATAAAAATTGTTTACACTACCCACATTAGTAAAAATATTTATGTAAAAACTTTTAAAAGAGCGCTAGTAACAAGTGGGTTAATAGCGGCCTGCCTCCAGCGCTTTCCTGCTACCTTTATGATGTCGTCGGCCCACCTTGTAGACGTCCGACGCTGCGTTTTTCCGTACGCGCCCTCCACTCCAGAACCTTGCTGCCCCATCAGCCGTGCGGGCACGAGCAAATAACGCAAACCGTATCGCTGACACCTGTCAGCTATATCACCACCAATGACAGATTATATTGCCCGGACCGCTGACCGATTGCTCTGACCGACATATTGTTGTTCATACACGATGTGGGCTGCGTAAATTACACGCAGTACTCCTGACTGTGAATCTGACCGTAGAACGCAGAACTCATCCAGTGTGCCAATCCTTAAGGATTGTTCAACTTTACGGTTTCAAGAAATCTTCGAACTTTAGTTCAGATTGGTTTTCTTTTTCCTTTTCTAGGAAATGAGCTTGCTTTAGATATCAAACTCATCCGAGGATGCAGAGCGATCTACTTTGAGTAACTTTCCTGGAATTTATGTCTATTCAATCACGAAGTCACGATAGCTGAACGGTGAAGGGGTCGGACTGGACGACTCGTGATCCGAGGAAAGCGGGTCCGAAACCCACCGCCGTTCGATTATTGTGGTAGCGCACTCATGACACAAGCATAGCTTAGAACGAGGCGAGGGGCTAACGGAACTATTAGTAATTTGTGAAAAACAAATTCCTAATAATCTTTAAGATAAATCAGGTTTTGGAGCTTTGGAAGATACTAGCAATTACGTAACCTTAATTATGTAACGATATTGAAATTTTAACGAATAAACATTGTTTTTAATTTTGCTTCGTCGGGTATTTTTAACAAAAACACCCAAAAGTAATGGATAGCCTGGGGTAGATTGAGTGTAGGACTGTAATTTCGCTCTAAATTCTTCAGACGATAGTCAGTTCACGTCCATTCTTGAATAACGCGTGGGTTGATTCGACCTATGAGTACCTATGTGGCTGTTAACTTAGTAGAGCCTCTAAATAATATGTATTTCAATGTATCAACTTTTAAACAATGTGATTATTTTTCATGACATCTCCAAGGCACTAAAAGCCATGAACGTATTGTTATTTCTTTAACTTTGTTAGGAAACATTCACCGAACTTATTTTGGGGTCCTGAAATGTTATTCATGACCTCTCAACTAATGATGCTTAGTAAATGATGTAGGTTATAGATTAGGTTGACTGTCAGATAAAACAGGAAAAAATTATCCTGCATACAAAATTACGGACACAGCTAATAAATTTTGAATGTTCCAAAATAGCCAGAAACTTCCGGGAGACAATATGGCGGCGGTTTGGGCCAATTTTGGGTTGACCTTCATTGATTTGATTTGCGGTAAAGCTCTAATCCATTAAAACTGAAGTTGGTTAACTTGTAAATGTATCAAATTGAAAGATGATATTCAACGTAACCCCCGAGGATTTCAAATCATGAATCTGCAATTTCTGTGGCTCTTTAGTAGAAAATGGGATGTCTGACTACATCTTGACTTTTTTACCAATTATAACGAAGGACATTGGAATCACAATATTCAAGTACTTAATGTTATAAATGTGACAGTTTGAGAGTATGGATTGATGTTTGTTCTTCTTTCACGCTTGAACCACTGAACCGAATTACACATAACATTTGGTAAAGAGATTAGTCTGACATTCAGGGGAAAATAAAATAAAGTTTTTGTCGCGGTTTTTTAAAGTTATAACAGCTTTTTTGTGACAACAAAATTCCCGCGGGTGTAGCCTAAATCAATAAATAGTATGTAAAACATCTTTTTCTTATGCAAAACAAGTCAAGTATTTGACCACAATCGCACCTGATGTTAAGTGGGATGCAGTCTAGGATGGTACATATCTGCCCTCTAAGTGCCTATACACTCTCGCCTTGAAGAGGCCCGGATTATAGTTTTCGGGAAAGACAGCAGCAGGCAACGAATTCCAGTTCCTAGCTGTATGTATCTTACATGTGGTTCGACTAAGGTAATAAATAAATATAAAATTAAGACCTTCTTTTTTATTGTTAACCAAGTTGTGTTTTGCAACTTTCTCAGTTAACTACGACACAGCCAGCAAGAAAATATCACACGATTTTATTTTTGTCTGGTCGAAGTTTGAACGTCTTGTTATTAGCAATTGTCTACTTTTTGTTTGCTATGGCTTGCAGACATGGAATAAAACAGCGTTAGCTAACTTATCAGGTTTGTAATTTAGCTGCTGACTGTGCTGTGTGTAGGCTACAAATACTACTTAGAAGTATTTTCATCGTAAAAGCTATGACAGGCGTACGAACCGAGGTCAGACATTATTGACCTTAAGCAAACCTATTTAAATATTTCAACGCTACCGTTTCAGATAACGTCCAGCCTAAGCTGGTTGACACAAAATATAACAATATTAATTTGTGAATTAACTTTATAGTTAATATTAGAACAGTCCTACAGTCCTGAAATAGAGTAAACGGCCTGTCTCTGAAATGATGATGATAATTATGAGCTTTTAAACTGCTGATACTGCTCGACAGATCTAGCAAACATCCATATTTTTAACCCAAAATCAACTCATACAGAGGGCACAATATTCCAAGTTCAGTATAGTTATTTTCATCAATGTGTGGTGTTTTATTTTTACTAAAAATATCCACTCTTGGTGGCTGGTGTAAATATTCAAAACAACATTTTCGCCGTTGCTAATTTGGTGCCTTTTGATAGACCTCTCAACGACCCTACACATTGCTTTTAATTATCGGACCCGGGATATTCCGGCGAATTTTTGAGGAAAGACAACAGACCTGCTCCAGAGGTGCTTGGAATCCCAAATATTGAGGGACCCCGGTTTAAGTATTAGTGATGCTATTTCATGTTGATGTCGATATTTTTAATGACGTGTGTTTAGTGCGAGTTTACACCGTACCCACGTCATCGCTACCGTCTACGCGTCTGTGTAAAAATGTATATCAGATTGTGCAGTTTCCCTAGCGGATACTTTCAAGAATTAAAATCTTCAAAGATTTTTTTACGAACTCTCGCCAGCGATGACGTTTAAATCCACTGATCAATGACAACCTCAAGTTGAATCTGTTCAGTTTTTATAAAAAAAGACAGACAATTACAGGCAGGGAGTACATAATATATGTATGTATAAAAACATGATCAAAATGATGAAAGACACATTCTTTTATAATGCTAATAGCTAGGGACTGGAATTCGCTGCTTGCTCTTGTCTATCCCAAACACATCCAAAACTTTTCAAGGCGAGAGTGAATAGGCACTTACAAGGCAGATATGTACCATCCTAGACTGCATCCCACTTAACACCAGGTGCGATTGTGGTAAAAAAGCTGCCTTGTTATGCTTAAAAAAATATTTCCATAGGGTTAAACATGAAAATCCATTTGAATAAGTAGGTATAAAAACAAAACTCAAATGGTGTTATACCAAAAACCTAAGCAAACGTTGAACATGTGTTTAAAATGTGATTTCAATACTAATGTTAATATAAATAAATAAGTGTTCAATGCTCGTTTAACTTTTGTGTAGTAAGCCCTAAAATGTAGACAAATAGACGTATCAACAAAAAGCACCAAGTACTACACTATGTACGGATTTGTGAACAAACATAATAAAAACAATATCTTCTAAAATGGAAAACAAAGTGTCCGACAATTGACAATAAGATGAGAAATACGCGACAATGTAACAGAACAAATCAATATCCCGAAATTGTTTTGCAATATATTTCTCTTCAATTGAAAATAGAATCGGAACGAGTTATGGCTCTAACAAGACGTGAAATGAATGAAATATACCGAGTACAAAATTCGACTTAAGTTATCCGTTCCTTGAGGGGTTATTGCATAATCCTTTCAAGGAAAAACTCGATAATTAAATCGACTTAGCCCATCACTATTCGTCAGGGTCCGGATTAGAGGGTGGAAAAATACTTTTAATATTTCCCCAAGGTTGCTTAATGGAATGGATTTTCGCGTGCAATCGTCAGTGTTTTCGAGATTTTGAGAGCCGGGGTACAGTGCAAAGAGAATAGCTAATTCATACAGAGTCGGGCTTAAAACGTATTATGACAGAAATGAGTCGTTAAAAATGTCGTCCACTTTAAAAAGAGTAAAAACTAAATAGTTTCTACCGGGAATAGGTATAAAGCGAGTGACATTATTTCATTCTTCAGGAACTAATAAGTATTTTAGTCGTGCTTTTTCTGTGGCATAAAGCAGACAAAAACTATCTTGTACTTTCATACGTAAAATTTTGTAATATTAACGACATTGAGAAGGAGAAGCAAAAGGAATTCAGGACTTAATGACGTCTTGAATAGAGTGGTAATTTTAACGAAATTGTTGAACTCTCTGAAATTCGAAGTGCTTAGTTTTAACAAAATGTTTTTGACGTTTAGACGGGTTTTCCGATCGTGGTCACAAGTTGAAGTTTCATTAACATGACACGCGAAAGCTAACAAGTAAGTTAGTTAAAGCTACTGGGTTTTTTTTATGCAAGACAAGGCCGGAATTTGAATGCAATAGCATCTGGTGTTAAGTGAGATGCACTCTAGGATGGTACATAATAATATCTGCTCTGTAAGTGCCTATTCACTCTCGCCTTGATAAGGTTTTTTTTTTTCTTTAAATATTTTTTATATTAGATTCATCATTTCGATGGGTTGGTTTAATTTATTGTACTATAATGATCCTGTATTTGCTAACCGATGATTGGTCCGGAGATTTTGGATTCTGTGTTTTAGCCATTTCTGTTTGCTAACCTAAAATATTTGGGAACGAGAGTTTGTTCAATCCTTTTTATTTTGGTTCCATTTTGCCAGGAATTATAATTTAATACAAGTTAATATTAAAACTCTCGTGAATAAGATAACTAACAATACGCAATACCTAGTCATAGCTCAATAATGCTGTTAAGGATTGTTTATTTAGTAATTTCTTATTAAATATATTTACACAAAAAACTAATAACTTTCATTATCCAATCTTATCCCCTGCGTATGAGATAATTAATATTTTAGATAATAAATAGATGCCTAGAATTGGTGGATGATAACAAAGCTTAATAAGGACGTTATATTAGGATTACAATGTATAATTACAAAATACCCAGTATCTTTTAATTACTCTGCTTATTGCTGGTTTCAACTCGTAATTAATTATACAGCGGTCGTAAAATAGACCATTTACAAGAAACTGAGCATCTTGAAACTACGTAATTTGTATTTTTACTATCAACCTTTTATCATATAAAACAATATTCATATAAAATTCTGCGTATTATAACACTATTTTAAATACGACTTTTTTGTGCAGAACAAAACGGGTATTTGACCGCAATTGTACCTGATGTTAAGTGAGATGCAGTCTAGGATGGTATATATCTGCCTTGTAAATGCTTGTTCAGTCCTGCGCTGCACGCATCCAGGCTCTTCCCGTGACCTTTACCAGATCGTTGGTCCACCTAGTAGGAGACCTGCTTATCTACGTCTTCCAGCCCGTGGTCGCCACTGCGGGCAGCGCAGGACCGTTCATTGTGGAAAACCTTGGGGGAGGCCTTTGTCCAGCAGTGGACGTCATTTGGCTGAAACTAACGAAGAATAGGCATTCACTCTCGCCTTGAAAAGTAATCGCAAAAATATAGAGCAATTTACTAGAAAGAGTGATTTACACAAGTTCAATACAAGAAACAAAAATAAACTTGCCGTTCCAAATTTCAGACTGCACAAGATTGGTAATTCATTTATGGGGAAATGTTGTAGGGACACATTACACCTAGGTACATCGTTTGCCTAGCTAGTGTAATTAGAGGACTACCGGCGTGTATGTGTGCCTACACCGTGCCCGAACTTAATTGTATGTGTGCGTTGCGGCGGCTGCGCCCGCCGCTGTCTTTTTTATTCGATTACACGCCAATACGTGAACTGGTCGTTGTTTCCCTTTTATGTCCTTATCTCCCAAACCTTCAGGTGAAGTCGAATAGATAGTTTAGTGGTAACTCATAAATTAACCCAACGCATAAATAACCTAAAAATGTATTTAACTTTTCAATAAATTACCACAAACTGTTGTAGAATTGCCCATTCATAAATTTAAAGCTCATATCAAAAGCACCTAATGAAAAAGGGCTACTATAAAGTTAATGATTATATAAAAGATAAAAATGTTTGGAATGTTTAACTATCTAGCTCGCATCAATACTTATGACTATATTTAAAGACTGTAAACCCTTGAAAAGGAGGCTAACAATAGTGATAGTGACTGAGTTTCTTGCGCTGCTTCTCCTCAGCACTGGCCCATTTATGGTCCCGAAGCAGTAGGGTTAATATTGGGACGTGTAAAAGTGCTTTTTAAAAGCCTATTTGCAAAAATAAATTAATTTTATTTTAATTTTAATATCCAACGAGTTTTCTAAAATCTGAATTCGTGAACACAAATAGATATTTTTCTTTTGAAAACGTACTCGTAATAACAAACGTTACATAGTTCGAGGTGGCTCATAAATATTCAGCTTGCCCGCGATAATATATTAAATGCTTCGAGCCAAGTTAGCCTCATACGCATTGCAAATAAGCTTAGCCATCGCAAAAAGCGGCAAAAAGTCGACTGTCATATTTGAGCTCAAATGGAAAGGTAACGTGAAAAATAATTTCATGTCCAATTCAAATGAAAGGTTTGTTTTGGAACTCCTAATTAGGTGGTGATGAATTATTTAAGTCTAGAGAGCTACCTTACTGGCTAAATTATAGGTTTTGGGCTAAGTCTATGCTTTGGTATAGTCTTTGAAGTAAATTTTATTAATTCATAATGTGTTCCATATAAGCTGTATCAAATATTAATACCTACTTAGGCTAGCCAAGTTTTGTACCCAAACATTCTAAACATAAATTAGAGCATCATGAAATTTAGGTATCTAATCCAATAGTCTCGACCTTAGTCAAATAATATTTAGCTTATCCGAGGGTTTTATGTACCTTCTTAAATGTAATTACAAAAACTGAATCACACATTGTCGGTTCTTATGAAAATTTACACCTTCTCTATGTTTGAAACGATACTTCAGTTTCATTAGCAACCTATACAATATTACACACCTGATGGACACACCCTTAGTCTACTCTTGGATAAGGTTCGAAGTTTTGACTACCCCATTTAAAAGTGTCAAGAACAATCTGGCCGCTGTCAGACGCATATTATTATGTCCGACACATTCTGACATGGAGACCTTTACAGCCCACACAAGATAACCAACGATCGAATGAAGGATTTATTTGTAGAGATTTTACAATAAACACGAAAGATTGAATCTTATCTTTATCAGATACAAGAAAATATCAAGATATAAGATAAAATAGCTTATCTGCTACCCACAAAATTATCTGAAAGCTTGAAGCGAAAGCGCTCACAATACATCTTATCAAACATCTAACAATGGACACCTACTCGCATAATGTGGGTAGGGTAACTGCTACGTTATGTGAATTATTGTTTGAAAATACCCAAGGAATAAGAAGTCTGCTTGTGACCACGGTTGCAGCATAGCAGCTGAAACGTCAAGCCGTGAGTACATAATGTAACTCATTAATAAACGCTGCGTTAAGACCCGTGTCTTTCTATTTTAGAAGAGAAAATAAGTATACCTTCTTCCTAATTACAAAATGAAAGGATAAAATTGTAATACATTAAAAGCACCTTCCCTAAGGCGCTTTACACACGTCCCGGTTACCGGCTAACCGGCGCCGGGTATCCGGTGGTGAAGTGTATGGGCATGGTACGTACCATGCCCATACTATTTGTAATACGGAAGAAGGTATACTTATTTTTTCTTCTAAAATAAAATGACACGGGTCTTAACGCGACGTTTATTAATGAGTTACATTATGTACTCACGGCTTCACGTTTTGGCTGCTATGCTGCAGCCGTGGTCGCTTTCACATGTACGTTTCAAAGCTACGTAGCTTTCACATGTTCCGGCGTAATTAATCCGGCATGCCCATACACTTCACGACCGGGTACCCGGCGCCGGTTAGCCGGCAACCGGGACGTGTGAAAAGGGCCTAACCCGTCTGGCCACGTGGGGATTGTAGGCCAAATCCTTCGCTTGCCTTTGGTAAATTGGAAAAGGTTGGATTCCTGCATTTTAAACTAATGACCTGATGATGGTCGTTATCACATTAAAATTATTAAAACAAAAAAGAAAGACAATTAAAGGACGTGCCAATATTATCAACCCGGAAAGGGATCATAACCGTATCAACTCGAGGCGGTCAGTATTCTTTGTATGAAACTCCATACTGCAACGCACACTTATCCGCACTTTAAAGTAAACTCCTCGCCTCGCAGTTGACAGCTTGCGAAAGACGATACGGTGTTGATCCCTTTCCTAGTTGATAATGTCCGCTATGACCTTAAAAATGAGCTAAAAAACTAAGCTAAAGCCCGGTCTGTGAGCACGTAGAATTTTGTCCAATGGCCCCAAGCTACCCATCCTTATCGCTCGCGCGTAAGTGCCCGCAGTGAATGTGTGAGGTTATTGGACAAAATTCTACGTGCTTGCAGACCAGACTACAGAAAATTTTAAATAAAACCTTCTTTCAAAGACTTTTCAGACGAAGCCTGACATTATTTCTCATCGAAACTATTCCGAAACGTAACATCACTAGATATTCAAAGGTTCCCTTTATCAGAACACGCTATTCGTTGGCTTATCTTTCGGATAAGGCGCATCAACATAAAGGAGCGTAAACTATTCCGATAAGGGATCACACACGAAGATTGGGCTGAATCATTAATAGGGAAGTTAACCACTTGTAGATAGAAGGCCTTTGTTAGCTTTGATGTAGGAACAAAGTCAATAATATCATGTAAACCACGATGAAGGGAACTATTAAAATCTTGTTGTTTTCTTACTATTTTGATGAAAAGACAACTAAATTGAATGAGATTAAAATAACATCTGTTGCTGCCTACCTGAATTACTAATAATTAAACAAATAAATATTTACCTTATTTTAACAAACAATTTAATATATTGCCGTCTAGAATCGTAAAAATACGATCGCGTGGCGAAATTAATACTAAAAATCTTGTTAAGTATTTATTAAATGTCTCAGTAATTTTCTGGAATGGAAATGTTTTCCATTAATTTGTTTGTCGTAAAAAAGAAAACAAAAAAATAATATTTAATTAGATGTTTTTGTGCGGTATTTGTTACGCCTTATTAAATGTGTAGTTGCCTTAAGATAAGTAGATAAGTCATTTCTTTGTATAGTGTTTGGTCTTAGGCTGAGTTACACCATCTTACTTTAACCGTTACTACAACAACAACCAGTGCTTTTTGTATGGAGTTTGACAGTTTTTAACGTTTGTTAAAGTTTAAGTCTAAAGTAACATGGTGCAACACAAGCTTACTATAAAACTATAGCTTTCGATACAGCTATAGCTTTAAACCCGTCAATAGCTGATCAGTGTGCCTACCATGAGTTTACGTTAGGTGTGCTCGCTAGCGACTGCGTAAAAAAATGACATTTATATGTATGACATATTGTGCAGCGCCCCTAGCGGCTACTTTCAAGAAATAAAATCTTCATAGAATTTTTTGACGTATTCGCTAGCGAGCTCACCTAACGTAAACTCATGGTAGGCACACAGTGCACCTACCATAAGTTTACGTTAGGTGTGCTCGCTAGCAAGTACGTCAAAAAGTAGCCGCTAGGGGCACTGCACAATATGTCATACAATTAATGTCATTTTTTTACGTAGTCGCTAGCGAGCACACCTAACGTAAACTCATGGTAGGTGCACTGATCTTGATAAGGTATAGGTGCTTCCATTCACGATCTATGGTACGAGAGCCGCCTTGTTAACGGGTTATGGACATTTTTTGTGATGCTGACGTTTTAATTTAATGTTTGTTTATTTTTGATTTAGATAGGGATGAAGACATTTTTATGGATAAGGTTTATTATTTTTTAACAAAAGCTTTACACAATTACTCCTATTCTTTTAATATGCTTGTGTTACGAGTGCGTTCTCTACAATAGCAGAGTAAATACAATTAATGAGTAGGTCATCTTCATAGAAATGCACCGAGCGCGGTTTGTAAACTAAATTTAGCGTGGATTAGCGGGGTGTTGCGCCGAATTTTGTCAGTGTGTGCGTGCGCGCCGCATACGTATTGGCGCGCTCACATACAAACCGCGCTTGGTGCGTTTCTATGAAGATAACCTACTCATTTGTATTTACTTTGACAATAGTCACTTCTAACACAAGCATATTTTTAGCTTACCACGAGGGGTTAACGGTAATGTTAAAAATGCTTTGATGTCACCATTTAATAATTCTGTTTTCTGTTTTGTTACAGGTAACCACCCACTTCTCAAGTCGCTTCTTACTGTAAGCATCAACTAAATAAGTAAACAAGCACCGAGCTCCAAACATATTTGGAGTATTTATTTTAAATCGAATTAATGGAAAATTACCTGCTCAATCATTAATATTAAACCTATCGCCGACAAAGTAGCAAGCTCGAATACGACTAATCGTTCGCAATAAAATGTATAAATTATACTTGCCGACTTAAACGCCACCGCAGTGCGTCATAATTTGGGCGAGAGTAGGGTGACCAAACGTATGTATAATACTAAAAACTTACCTATAAAAGTACTTTGTTCTTTTTTATCTATCATGAGGATTTTAATTCAAAATCAAAATACTTAATGTACGGACAGACATTGTTTAGGTAAGTAACAATTTAAAATATTTCACAATGTAAAAAATTGTCTGTATTAAGAAAAATTTTGTACTTACTACAATTGGACATGACGTGTCTATTTTCAGAGGAGGTATGATTTGTATGTAGGTGATCAAAAGACACTAAATTGTCGCTGGGAGTGGACTTTGATCACCTGGGTCATCAAAGCCAGGTGATCAAAGTGGAATAGACCTGCTGAATGGCCTATATTATTATTATCCCCCAATAATTCCCAGATTGGTCGATTAGCCTTCATCCAGAACGTTCGGGATCGTCTATCCACCTCGTGGAAATCATTATCTGGTTTATTTACAAGGTAATCATACCGAGAACCATTTTTTTACACAGTGTGTATGTCCCGGCTGGTAATTAAACCTAAGACTCCCAGTTCTTTAATCACTAGCAAAAAGAGACAAAAACCATCCACTTAAATAGAGCATCGAATGAAACAAGTGTCGTGTAGAGTCTACCCATTATTCATGTCGTGTGGTTACTACAGCCGCTATATTATCTTGACAAGCCTTATGTTAGGCACTAAAGTGCTAGGAATTAATTACCTACTGCTTATGTGCGGTATTAAATTAATTAAAACATTGTTGTTAGCGATAACTTAGAAGTACGTTTGTGAAGTCGCTTTAGCATAACAAATTGTTGAATTTCTATAAATAAGCAATGACAGCGAGCTTTCTATTTAAGGATTAAGATTTTAGTTATTATTCCGATAGTTTTGGAAATACGAAATTAATCTTGTCATCTCTAAGGCTGAGTTACACCATTTTACTTTCAACGTAATTGTAACAATAAAAAGTGTTTTTTGTATGGAGTTTGACAAACATTTGACGTTTGTTAAAGTTAAAGTATGATGGTACAACCCAGCCTAAAGGTATCATAACTATGAACGTCCAAGAATACAATAGTTATCAAACTAAAAGTACAAAACAATCGGTTCGAATTGTACGCTATAACTTTACAAAAACTTGCCCATCGATTATGCTAGATTTATGTAATATGATCAGGAAACAATACTAAACACACTAAATCAAACTCGAACGAAAACAATAAAAAATCAATTTATATAACCAAACTCATCGGTATCCTTGCCGTGAAATACAACCCCCTATTGAGAATACAATCATTTATTCATTAGAAACGAAACGAAAACGAATAAGGCGCTGTACACACGAAGACTCTTTTTGTGGCCAACTTAGAACACGGCATCCAATAATTCCATTTGTACCCTAACATTTATAAAACCGATTTGAGAACCTCCTCTTTTTGTTGAAGTCGGTTACTAAGAAATATTTTGGACGTTATTAACGAAGAATTTTAGATGTATTTTTAAAGAAACGTCATGGCCTATTATTTTCAAAATATGCCTCAAATGGCGTGGCTATAAATAAGCCTTTATTTTCACGAAACAAAGGAAAACAAATACATACATACGTACTTATCACAGAATAAATATAAATAAATAAGTACCAGCCAGATTACATAGTATAAAGCTGGTAAATAAATACCTAAGTACTAGTTTTATATTATGTAATCTGGCTGCGGCGCTACAATGCCACAATGAACCACACGAGCGTTCATGCATACGCAGAACTAAGCTCGGGGCGTGAAGCTGAATAGTTGGACATAATCAAACTTAACGTACCTAATATCAGATTATAATGACAATGCTTGTATTTAAAGCGATTTTTGCCCCCAGCAGGCATTCGTACTTGCAATTGGATTGTAATTTATCCAGTACCTCAACAACACTCATCTATTGTGTAAAGAGCACGTCGTGACATAATTTCAAAAGAATTTCGTAGTTTCTCCAACTCCGCGTAAGTTTTCCCATGAGCATTGTGCATGCACACATCACACCTGCTGACCAGCCGATATGAGTCGTCGATTTTTGACAAGTTGTTAATAGTCACCGTACGACACACGCGGGTACAAGTATCATCGACAGGATTCTTCCAAAATGAAGTCGCCGACACCAAGCCGCTGCGGGGTGTCGGCGGGCTTGGGGTGGAGAGTCATTATGAGCATAGAGTCAATTTTGTACCTCTCATATATTTTTGTCTCTACGAGCTATAACAGATAGAGACGATGGCCGTTGGGGCAGGAAAATTCTCGAGTGGCGGCCACGGGCTGGAAGACGTGGCGTGGGCAGGCCTCCTAGGTGGACCGACGACCTGGTAAAGGTCGCGGGAAGAGCCTGGATGCGGGCAGCGCAGGACCATTCGTTGTGGAAAACCTTGGGGGAGGCCTTTGTCCAGCAGTGGACGTCATTTGGCTGAAACGAAAATAATTATGTATATTTTTGGCTACCACAGTAGCTTGTGGCAGTGTCCTGTATCTAAAAACAAAAGCGCATCGTGCGCCATACCTAATAGAGATACGAGTGTCTAAAATCGAGCAAATAAATCATGTCATTGGAAAGCCAGCGCTGATTTATGCGTCGGTACAAAAAATAATTTACATTGCCCGGCTAAACAAATGCGCAGTCAGACACATAAATATCGTCTGCATTCGTGTTTGGTTTACAATTTGACTTTTATTCTTCAACTTTGGCGCAGTTTTATTGCATTGTGATTTTGTGATATGTCTTTCATGGGATGGAAATTGCATGTTTTTTATTTAGTGATGATTTATTCGTGACTTTTTGCATCAGACAACAGTAACTATTTAAGAAAGAAAGTAGCATTTGTGACAATGGAATATCACACAAAAATAAATAAGTACTTATTCAAAACACAGTTGCGCAAGAAGAAACAAAGAAAGAAGAAATAGTCCTGTCGCAATTGCAACGTCCATTGCATTGGGGCTTATTTAGTTATATTGCGACTGACGCTTACAAAGGCTATGATGCTGATTTTCAATGTGCTTCGTACGAGTCAAATAGTTCGTGACGCCCAACCCAAAGTAGCAAAAAGTTCGCAAAACGTCTTTGTACAATTGGAATAAGGTTGTGTCAACTTTTTGGTCACTTTGGTTGTCACAAAGTCTTCGACGCTGTACCTACTTCAAACCCGTCAATCCATAAATAGGTTTGCCTTTCTACGACTATGCCACCCTTTCCAAAGGTCTTTGGAGTCACTATAGAGGTTGTCCAATTACAAGAACACTTACCAAAATAGAAGAAAACGACCTACGCATCATTAAAACAAACTAGACCGTGGTCTTATCAACATTGCACGCAACAAAGTGTGTTATTTCCTCCATATTAAAGGTTGCGTAATATTAAATATTCATGTAGGTAGGTAATCTGTCCATCAGTTGCTATGTAATAAAAAAAGATTCAGCATTCTCGCATCTATTAAAAAACTACAAGACATTTACTTAAAAAGATAGAAGATTTCTCATTACAGAAATTCATCATCATTTCAGACATAGTCGTCTACTGCATAACATAGGCCTCCCCCTAAGAATCCAATTATTTTGGCCGGTCGGCGACCTGCATTCAGCGCTTTCCTGCAACCTATGTCATCTGTCCACCCACAAGGTGGACTTTTTATGATTTGTACATAAGAAGAACCTTGAATGTGAAGTCTACAACGGTTTGCATTGGCGAGTGAGACCAAATCTTCCATTGCCTTTGATAAATAGAAAGGATCATACTCCTGCAATAGAGAACGAAGAAATGGCCTGACCATAACGACATTGCAGCTTTATAGGATGTTGTTTTTAGAGGTTCATTGGTTACTATGAACCTACTGTCATAACTTCTACTGTTACGCTTAGTTAGCAACTTGACCTTTGGTTGGGCAACGTCGATTTCTCGTTTTAGGTAAAACTGATGGAAATCAAACTTATGATGGCGGAATAACGAACTGCTTCGTGATGGATCAGCGAAATGGGAAAAGCACCTGTTATTATTTATTAATAGCGTTAGCGGTAGACACGAAGCTAAGTCAGATTATTATAATAATATGTATTCTATTAATATAATACAGGTACCTCTTAATAGCAAAAGTAATCACAGAACAATAACAACGTAGGTGTGATACTATTTCAGATAAATAATATAGAACTAAACCCACGAAAGCTTCTTTTAATTTAAAATTCATTTCAAATGAAAAACATTTCGTATCGCATAGACCTATTTAAAATATCGTTGAATAAAAATACAATGAACATTCGTCTTCAATAACAAGGTTAGCAAAACATAGGGCTGTAAGTAAGCGTAATAAAGTGTACTTAGTACTTTGTGAATTATAAAAATCTGAAATATTCATTTCAGCCAAATGACTTCCATTGCCAAAGGTCTCCCCCAAGGATTTCCACTACGATCGGTCCTGCACTGCCATCCAGGTTCTTCCCGCGACCTTCACCAGATCGTCGGTCCACCTAGTGGGAGGCCTGCCCACACTACATCTTCCGGCCCGTGGTCGCCACTCGATAACTTTTCTGCCCCAATGACCATCATCTCTGCGAGCTATGTGCCCCGCCCACTGTCACTTGATTTTAGCAATTCTGCGGGCTAAAATTATATTTTGATGATAACTGGGTAACACCTGCTCAAGATCTTTTAATCATTTCAATGCGAACATAACATGTTTGGCTCCTAAACTTGGCCAGACATCCTTGACAACTTTATGAAAGTTTCTGTATCCACCTCCACTGTAAAAGTCTGGAATGTCTCTGTACTGCAGACGTGGGTCTCAGTTTTATTAGCATTTCAGCGCGCGTTCCATTAACGTTTCTTTTTCATTCCATTCAGCGGCGAATAAATAAAAATGTAGTTGATATTCGTCTCGTCTTCGTGCTGATTTTCAGTTAAAACCACTTTTCTTGAATACGAGTGTTTGATATGATACGCCCCTCGCGTTTTGTAAACATCTTCTAGATCTATGGTTTTTAAAGGCTTGACTAGGACATTCTAAAGGTTACTGCGTATTTATTAGTTACATAAGTTAGTTTTTGCTCGCAGCTTCGCTCGCGTGAAATTCAGTTGGTCACAAAAATAGTCAATATCGTTATTCTGAAACTCGTTCAGTAGCGTGAGAGTAACAAGCCTCTATCAATCTGTAAAAGAAACCTGTTTTGAGACAAATAAATACTTTCTATTTATATCTTCACAAACTTTTACATAATTATTATCAATGTGATTGATGATTATGTAATATGTACATATGTATCTAAATATGTTTCTACCGCTACCTAGTTGTCACACGCCTTGGTTTTCAGCTACCTAATTGGTGCCAACTTACGAGTATTTTGTTTACGAAGAAAACATTTTTGCATACATTTCTATTTAATCATCAACAATCCATTCGAAGGTTGAAACGGAAAGTATCACAAGTGACTATTTAACCCTTGTAACAATTTAAAACCCAAAGGTTACACCTTCCAAAGTAAATTTGCGTTGCCGAGACCCATTTTATCGTGGCCGTACAAGTGGGGTGTAATAACGAATTTCGCGGCGCACTCGCTCGTTCCGAGTGGCTTTGGTCTAAAGATAAGGATAACGCCAGCATCACTGTGTGACATTTTCAAGTCGTGGAGGTCATATACGTTTAGTTTCATATAGTAAAAGTAATTTTCAATGTACAGATTCTTTGGTCTGAAATTAGTGGTGACTAACTTTGTTAGCTCATCGATTGTTGTTTCAAAGTGGTGGAAAGAGGAACTCTAATTGGGATTTAAACAAGTTTCACAAAGGCTTATTAAGTTCCAAATTCTTTAAAATCGCGAATGTCTTTTGATCTCAACTGCACTAACTGATCTAATTTATTAACAGCACGGATGATTAACGATAGTCTTTATTAAATGACTAATTAATCGTATAAACAATATTCAATTGTAGATCCATTTAATGNAATGAGACCGCTCGGACACCGAGCCCACAGCGTGGTAGGGGTGGGGTTGCCCGCTCTTTTGTTTTTTAATACTACTACGCTGAATATTGTGTGCGGATTGGGTTGTCGTACAGGGGTACTACATGGTAAAATAAATCTCTTCGGCGAAAACAGGATAATTTAGATCGAACTTCACTTGGTAAGTTCGTTTGATCATTCAAATATAACCTTAATACATCAAACATTATGATGTGGTGTTGCCTTACTTAAAGGCTGCCACGGCATGCAAATAAGTGTACTACTAATAGAAGGCAACATTTTTCTTTTTTACATAAATCATGTTTAGAGTCTACAGATCGTTTCGGATACACATAAACGAATAAAGTACAACAAGCTATCACCACATGCCAGTTTGTGACTCTTCAAACCGAATAAACCCACAGCTCGCTTGCACCACACGGCAAGCGGCACTGTGAACTTGTGTAATTTATTCATAGTCAAGTAATGACACTCGATTACTCCAACGAAAACCCTTTACGCTGAGCGCGGTTTAAAAAACCGTTATTTTTATTAAATGCAAGCAAATTGCTTCGTTTGAGAGCTTTTGCATTGTAGATGGCCGAGATTGAGACTTTTATCTTTTAGCTTGTTTTGGTGGAGATGTCTAAGGGTTAATGATATTTGAGTTGAATTACCTTTTTGAAAGTTTTGTAGAGATCTTCAGATAAAATGTATAAAGTAATATTTGAGCAAGGTAGGTATGTAAAATCAAACGCACAGTGTTGAATAGAGCTCTGTGATTGATTCGCGTGTCACCCTGTGCGTCCAGGCGCACTGTGAGACCTCATAGTATTTTTTGTGCATACGGGCGTTAGTTATTTTTCTGTTACTTATGATCGCAGTAGATAATTTTCTACCTACGTAATGCGAAAAATATTTTGTTTCAAAATGTTTTATTATAATTAAGTTTCTCAAAATAACATTCATAGAGTAATTTAAATTAATGCCAATAACACAACGTTTAAAGTTAATGAAAAAGATACAATATAACTTATATTTTCAGAAACGTACGTAATTTATGTTACAAACGGTATTTTGTATTATTTTGTTGCGTATTTCCTCGCCTCTCCTGCAATGTCTGCAAAATGAAATATTATGAACAATATTAAAAATAGTTCGTGACTATACATAACTTTACATGTTTTATTACAATGTAGACAAATGACTTTGATGTACTTCTTGCAATCTGCAACTCAGTGCAAAAAATAGACTAAAAATAAAAATACATGTCGTGAAGTTTGATATAGTATTTCACGTAACTTTAGAATACTAAATTATGTTTTTTTTCCCTATAAAGCTTTTGTTTTGAGTATCTGTATATAACCTGCACTTGGATATGATACGAAATTTTATTTCCAGTAAATATTTCTAAGGTTTCTTGACTTTCTCCTGATGATTTCAATAAATACATTTCTGTACTGATTAAATAAATTTTATAATAAGTAGTTGTTGTAGGACAGGTACGTGAGTAATTTTATACAAATACCGGTTCATTAATGTAGCGAGAAAACATAAAATGAAAAAGATTGGTCCCATTTAATATTATTTAATACACCGACAACTTTCAAGCCGATTATACCAAATGTACTTAGAAATAAATTAACCATATAATTATGTTGCAAATTAGGGTGCGGGTCTAAAGGAACGTATGACATACGTAAGTGCCTCGTTTATTATGTAAATGTATTGTTCACGCATACTCGGAGACCCACGGTAGTTGCTAGTGAAATTACGTGGTAAATTGTTTGAACTTCAGCCTTTTCTCAGTTTTATCATGCATAGGAAAGATAAGATATAAATTGATAACCTTTAGAGATATTATTATCATCTTCATCCTCATCATTTCAACCGTAGGATGTCTACTTCTGAATTTATAGGCTTCTCCAATTGATTTCCATATGGACCGGTTGGTAACCCCTTGCATCTAGCGCCTTTCTGCTACCTTTGTGATGTCGTCGGTCCATCTTGTAGGTGCTACGTATCACGGTACGTTTTTCGGTACATGGGCTCTACTCCAGAACCTTGCTGCCCCATCGGCCGTCAGTTCTGCGTACTATGTGCCTTGTCAATCGCCACTTGAGCTTACTAATCCATTTATTTATTTATTTAAAGACTTTATTGCACACACAACAATGTTCCGTACAAAAAGGCGAGCTTAATGCCATACGTCATTCTCTACCAGCTGACCTTGAGCAAAACAGATCCAGAAGCAGGCCATGTCAGCGACGTTAGTTCGAGTTGAGTCGTCAAAACGAGTTAAAAGTTAAGATCCTATCTAGCCTACCTTTTACACTGAATTTAACTGAGCTTTTGATATTAGATGGATAGGTAATCCTACATACATTTATGTGTCAATAAATCTCAGTCACAGGACTGAAATTCAACAAAATGGGCACAAGCCAATCTTTTTAACAATGCAATAGGTCAAAACGTTTTCCTTTACATCTTCACATAACACTTTTGAATGATAATAATATAGTTTTATTTAACACATTAACATCATTTTTTGTTGGAAAACATCTTCATCCATATTCCCACCGCCTCCCAATATCTGGTCGCAGACGCTCACAATTTCCCTTTAATTTCCCTTCCGAGAAAGGCCTTTGTTTGCAAAATATGAAAAACAACGCGAAATAAAATCCGCCACCCGGCGCTAAGGTTTGATCTAATTACCCCCCTTAATTAGGGTAATTGAGACTTTGCGAGGTGTTTCTCAGGGTCTATTTTGCAAAACGACTTCGGTAAACGTGCTCCATCCATCTTTGGCTAGAATTACAAATAATTGAATAAGGGTTCGGACAAACCAACGCGATCACAGCGCGATCAGCCGGCGTGCAGCGATGGCGACCAGACCTAAATGCATTGATCGCCATCGCTGCACGCCGGTTGATCGCGCTGTGATCGCGTTGGTTTGTCCGAACCTTAACAGCACAGCATAGGACGTCGACTAACAGTCAGCGTCAAATATTTCATGACAGCTAAAGTTGCCAAAAAGTTAACAACACAACCAAATTTGTAACAGATACGTATTGCTTGCTACTTTATGGCACCTTTTAGTCTGACCAACTACATAATTTGACGCTGACTGTAGAAGGTGGATAGAGGATCAGATGATAGGTTGCAGGAAGGTGCTGGATACAGGCCAATGCCAATCGGCCGATATGGAAATTCAGAACGTCCTGTGGTTGAAATGATGATGATGATGAAAACTTAGCTCATTATGGTAGCTTCTAAATTTAAAATAAGATGTTTATTAAAAAAGAGAACAATTTTATTATAGCTATGAGTTTAAATAAAGACTGACAAAACTAACTGATTCTTGCGTCATTCTTTTCATCACCAGCCCTGAATTGGTGAACGAGATAATAATATATTCGAGTCGTGAAGTGCCCTAAAAAGGGCTTTAACAAAACATTCGAATTAGAATATCCGGTTCCCCACGCTTCTCTGGTTACACTCGTTTTGCTGCCGGGTTATTTTGAGAAACCCTATTAGAATTAAATTTGGTATCTTCAATGAATATTTTTCATACCTTCTGATATACGAAAATAGTAGTATTTTTGCACGAGCTGGATAGCCTGTCTTATACTTATTATTCAAACCCTTTTCTCGTTCGGTATCCACTCTAAACCACTTACTTTTTTAGATCACCTGTGACTGATGTGAGATGTCACGTCACGCTAAGTGCTGTGTCATCTCATGAATTTGTAGTAGATGCTTTGCTAGATGTAGTTTAACTCTACCTAGGTATGATTTTTGCACAAGGTTCATGTCTACTAGGTACCTACTTAGTCTTATGGATGCTTGCAATGAACTCAAAATAAGAAGGTATGCTAAAATTTACTTAGCTCATTCGGATCAATATCTTTAATGATGTCTGTAACACGCATACATTATTTTTAACCAACTATGCAAAACTACAATTAACAATTTTATCCAAAAACTAAACAATTGGAATAATTGTAATTTAAAAGCCAGCAGCAATTAACGTCATTACAATGTTATTCAACTTTGTAAAACACGAAATCTCATTAATGTCATAGTTCGCGTGTTTATTACTGAATCATGCATCAATGGCTGAACAAATTGCCTATTGCATTAATTATATCACATGAGCCATGTCATCCGAATCATTATTTGCCGGCTCCGAGTGTTGATTATGTTATGAATGACAATTTTCACATTCATGGCTTTATAATATTAGGTTTATAGGTACTTATTGAATAAATATACTGGTCATCACAAAAATCGGCCCACCTACGTTTTACAGGAAAACTCTCGTTTCTACTGACACAATCATGGTGCCCCAACAATATTGGTGTTATTTGAAAGCCCAATAAATATCCATAAAGAAAAACACATTTAATTTCTTAATAAACGATTAACATATTGAAACATATACAATAAATGTGACTTGAAAAAAGACCTAACTTTGGGTTCACATCTGGTATCAATCAGACCAATTTTTATGGTTATAAAACCAAATAATGATCTCACGTGTCCTCTTAACAGATGGATAGCGAGTAATCCGAACTTAACAGTATTAAAACCATAAAAGTTGGCTCAAGCATAACTACCTATTTTTTGAAGAAGTGACTCTGGATCCTTCTAAAGACACATTTTTGGGATAAACACCTTTCCTTTAATGAAATGATCTTTAGAACTAGGCTTTCAAATGGTGCCAACATTTGTGGGAAGTGGGAATGCATACGTTTGAAAGTGCTTGTCGCGGGAGGGTCGATTTTTGTGATGACCAGTGTATTTTGCAAAATAATCTGTGTAATAAAATTTTATAGTCATGGCATAATCTCAGTCACAGGACGTCCACTCCCACTGCTGATTAAAGGGTTAAAGGTCTATTTATTATTTATTTATTATTTATGTAAAAAAAGCATAAATTCATGATCTAACAAACAGTTGAACGTAGTAGCCGAACTTAAGCGTGGTATTGCGTATGAACATAATGTCTATAGATGGAAATACCAGCAGATCAGACTGCGTTACTGATGCAAAATCATACTTATAACAATCACATAAAGGTGCTAGTGTTCAGCTTGATGTTTTGTCGTCAATACAACTTTACTAATAAAGCTACCTTAAATTGCATTACGGAAGCTTATTACTGAACCAAATAAGCAGTTACCAACTCCAGTAACAATATAGTTACCCGTAATAACATCATTTCTTTGAACTCTAAACCCTAGTAACGAGGTCGGAGCCGTTAGCAAAGTTATAATGACCTTATCAAGGTGAACATTTCTACATTATTTGCGGTTGACCTTTCGTAGATCAGCCAATTTGATAGACTTCAAACGGAGACCATCAACATCATACGCCCGTTTCCCATATTCAATCCTTGTCATAATCCGGATTTAAACTGTCAAATTTAATTCAGTTTTAGATTAAATATCCATGATTTTTGATGCGTTTACATTATTTATTTATTTATTTATAAAATAACACCTCTACAATTTAAAGTGAACTAACTGTTACTGACAAATCTATAAACACAAAGCTCAAAACACTGAACGGATCGCGTTGTTTTTGTTGTGTAGTTTACCGTGAGCCGAGGGCAAAAGCTAGTTAGTGAATAAAATAAAATTAAAAATAGTTAATTAATAAACAAATTTAATCTCACACTTATCTAACTGGTTTGTTCGAAACAATCATCACCAAACATGATTATCCAATAAAACTGAGACGTGACCTACAAACTTGCAAACTCCGAGCTACATTGATTGTGCCAAAGCTTTGTTCGCTGAAAAAAAATACCAGGATTTGTTTCCGTAAAATATATCTGTACATTCAATCTCAGTGCTTTATATCTTTTGTGGGGCAAATGATTTTTCTTTGAAATGCTCGTCCGTATTGTTAGCAAAAACTCTTGCAACTTCACAAGCGAGTTTCATGTTATGAATAAATTAGAAAAGTTTGTTCTTACAGTCGGGCCGCTAAATATGCGAGTGGAAATGTAATCCTTGTGTACAATAAGAACTGTTAGCTTTTTGAATTGCAAAGAGTTGAACAACTTTTTATACTGTAACAATAAATTTGGGAGGGTCGTGAGTGAGGGGCAGGCTGCAGTTATTGTAACAGTCGACCACTTAAACTGACTTTTCTTGTTAAATAAAATATCTAATCACAAGTACATAAGAACTCAGAATATTTGGCTTGATGTGTCTTGTCAACAGCCTTTTACAGTCCACTGCTGGACTATGAGCCTTCTACACTCTAGTGCTGTTGCGGGGTCTCCACTCCAAGGTCTTTCTGGCCCAGCGATCCTGGTTCATCCAATGTGCCCTGCCCATCTCCATTTACGGCTCTCAATCTCTTCCACCACGTCGCTGCACCCCGTCTTTTCTCTAATCCACTCGTTCCTTTTGGCACCATTGGCGGTTGACACTAGACTTACACCAGAGCTAAATACCTACAGCTTTGTAAAAATAATTTTACACCATTTTCTTTCAAAAACCGCTCATTTCTTAGCCGTGATCAGAAACCGCAGGGCGTGTTGCCAACGCCTTATCACGAGCCCTAACGGCTATATCACCACAACTCCAAGCAACGCCCGTGGCCGCGTGTACACTGTACAGTCTGCTTGAAATTTAATATCGATCCGATCACGATATGTAGTCGTTGCTAGATTAGTCTAGGATTAGATAATATTCAACATTATCGGGTACTCCGTACAAAAAGCACCGGTTATCGTTAGGCCCTTTTCACACGTCCTGGTTGCCGGCTAACCGGCGCCGGGTACCCGGTCGTGAAGTGGTATGGGCATGGTACGTAGCTTTCACATGTACCGGCGTAATTAATCCGGCATGTCCATACACTTCACCACCGGGTACCCGGCGCCGGTTAGCCGGCAACCGGGACATGTGAAAAGGGCCTATGGGCATGCCGGATTAATTACGCCGGAACATGTGAAAGCTACGTACCATGCCCATACACTTCACCACCGGATACCCGGCGCCGCCGCGCCGGTTAGCCGGCAACCGGGACGTGTGAAAAGGGCCTTATTGTTACGGTTAAAACAACTCAGCCTAAGACACGCTGTAAGGCGAACCAAGACTCCTGATAGGATAAGAGATCTATAAAAAAGTTTTTTTTTAATAATTAAATTAAGCCATTATGTACAGTTGACTGCAAATCAGACTATTTTAAAATGCAAGATAGCACTCATTACATAAAACTAAAAACATAATATTCTGTGACACACAGATCAAGTCTGCTAAATATTTTCTTGTCATAAAGATTAAATAAATCATTATTTTTCTCTCAACGTCAAGACCGTTAATCTTTTCTGACTGTCCTTCAGCGGCCATTACGTCCAAATTCGAATTTAGAACACAACTTTTGACGTTGCGTCCAAAGGAGTTTGTATGAGTTTGTATTACTTTGGTAATTGTCACTTGTTTTGAAATTTCGGCCCGCAGCTGGGGGGCTATTTTTGAGGAAAGTAGGTAATTAAGATTGGTTTTGTGGCCGACTTTTTGCCATTTGGATTTAATTATTTATGTAAATTTCCTCGCTGGGACATCGAAGTTTGACTCGTTGATTAACTGTAATCATAATTGTTAATTTCATAATTATGTTTCAGAACAACGTGAGCTAAAAAAGTCTCGCATAAATTTTCATTTTTCTAATATATAAACTTCACTTAAAAGTTCTTTTGTTTGAACTTGTACCTATAACCTTAATGATTTACCTGGAGAAAAACAATATGTTTCAATCTGTTTTTCCGATCAATTGCACGAAAAATAAACACTTGCCAAGAAAAGAAAATTTATAAAAGTCCATAAAATCTTTAGAGACCAGCTAAAACGACATAGCTAGCAACTAGTTAACGTCAACCCTTACGCGGAAAAAGTGGGTCGGAGTGGCACTTGCGTAATAAAATCTTTGGAAGGTTAGCAGGAGTTTATAAACTAACAGTTAAGGGATTCGAACATTTTGTGAAACTCGGCCAATTCTGAAGCGGTATTTTGGTGGCACTTAAACCGTTTTCCCCGGCGAATAAACGCGACAGCTGAAAGCTGCCAAATTGGATTCACTAAGGGCTGATTTTTCAATCGTCAGACAACTTTGAACTAATAAAATTGACATTTTGAAATATTTCCCATACTGAAACTGTCAATGTGCCAAACTATTCTTCAGTTAAAATTTATTTGACAATTGAACAATGAGCCCTGTGTTAAACTTATTCTGGCGATAAAAAAGTAGCGCTGAAAATAAAAGATAACATTATTTAAGTGGTCGATCTTTCTTTCAAACAGCTGAATGCTTACATTCAAAGTACACGTAGATCTATTTACCTATCTTTATTCTTACAAGAATATAATTATTTCTTACAGGAAACAAAGTACCCACTATAATTAACCCTTTAACTATCAACTAAAAGCAATAAACCTACCCATAAAATACTTCAACTACAACGAATAGCTTCCTAGAAATTTGAATTCTCAAGCTATACCAACAATTACAAACATCGGCTTCTATTAGAATGGTATGTAATATTATAATCGATACGCTAACTGGTGTGTGTTTTGCATAAAAGGGCAATCAAGAGGTTAAGTGAGTTATGGCCTGTATGGGGTTAAGACATACCGTATAAACAAAGGAACTGCATGATGACTTCATTATTGATTTGTTTCACACTATTAAAGGAGTGTGTGTTCGCTTGTATTAATTTTGAGTTAAATATCTCCTATACGTACTGTTACACCNTACATACCCGTGTGGGGTATCAATGGAAAGGTCTTTTAAAATGATATAAAGTTTTCTAAAAAACATTTTTCTTAAAGTGAACGGTTTTTGAGATATCAGCTCTCAAAGTCGTAAAAAGTATGTCCCCCCCCCTCTATTTTTATAACTACGGGGTATAAAATTCTAAAAAAAATAGAGGTGATGCATGCTAATTAACTCTTTCATTTTAATATGTTTAGACTCAGTATGCTTGAGTAAATTATAATAAGATTGAAGTAGATGCCTTTATACATAGTTTTTTATATCATTAACTTTTGCAAGATGCTGTGTAATAAAGCTTTTAGCTCATCGTCATTATTTCAGCCACAGGTTGGACGTCCACTGCTGAACATAGGCCTTCCCCAACGATTTCCGGATTGACCGGTTGGTAGTGTCTTGCATTCAGCACCTTCCTGCTTTATTAGGCGTCTGTAATAAAGTTAATCTAAAAGATTAATACCTATTATAAATTATGTACATAAAGCATTAGATCTAACAAACTGGTGAACATGGTAGCCGAACTTAAGCGTGGGATTGCGTATCAACTTAATATCTGTAGGCCCATGTATTTTTATCAACATGGCATGTATTTTGAATTAAATAAAATAATCTTGTACAGATCCAGATGCCAGCAGGTCAGACTGCGTGATTGATGCAAAATCATACTTACTATAACAATCACATAAAGGTGCCAGTGTTCAGCTTGATGTTTTGTCGTCAATACAACTTTACTAATAAAGCTACCTTAAATTGCATTACGGAAGCTTATTACTGAACCAAATAAGCAGTTACCAACTCCAGTAACAATATAGTTACCCGTAACAACATCATTTCTTTGAACTCTAAACCCTAGTAACGAGGTCGGAGCCGTTAGCAAAGTTATAATGACCTTATCAAGGTGAACATTTCTACATTATTTGCGGTTGACCTTTCGTAGATCAGCCAATTTGATAGACTTCAAACGGAGACCATCAACATCATACGCCCGTTTCCCATATTCAATGTTTGTCTTAATCCGGATTATAACTGTCAAATTTAATTCAGTTTTAGATTAAATATCCACGATTTTTGATGCGTTTACATTATTTATTTATAAAATAACACCTCTACAATTTAAAGTGAACTAACTGTTACTGACAAATCTATAAACACAAAGCTCAAAACACTGAACGGATCGCGTCGTGATAAAATCTTATCGATGATTTTAGACGACAAACGTATTTATTATCACGTAGAATAGATAAAATGGCGCGATAAAAACTTATCACGGCGCACATCCTATGCCTACAGATAGGTTTTTTTTTATCACAAACGGATACATTCTCACAAGGATTTTCCAAAATTCAGATAAGCGGATGCAACGGTACAAAGTTTACCGTGAGCCGAGGGCAAAAGCTAGTTAGTGAATAAAATAAAATTAAAAATAGTTAATTAATAAACAAATCTCACACTTATCTAACTGGTTTGTTCAAAACAATCATCACCAAACATGATTATCCAATAAAACTAAGACGTGACCTACAAACTTGCAAACTCCGAGCTACATTGATTGTGCCAAAGCTTTGTTCGCTGAAAAAAAATACCAGGATTTGTTTCCGTAAAATATATCTGTACATTCAATCTCAGTGCTTTATATCTTTTGTGGGGCAAATGATTTTTCTTTGAAATGCTCGTCCGTATTGTTAGCAAAAACTCTTGCAACTTCACAACCGAGTTTCATGTTATGAATAAATTAGAAAAGTTTGTTCTTACAGTCGGGCCGCTAAATATGCGAGTGGAAATGTAATCCTTGTGTACAATAAGAACTGTTAGCTTTTTGAATTGCAAAGAGTTGAACAACTTTTTATACTGTAACAATAAATTTGGGAGGGTCGTGAGTGAGGCTGCAGCTATTGTAACATTTGACCACTTTCTGACTTTCCTTGCTAATATTATGTAATCACAAGTACATAACTAAGACCTCAGTGCTTGATGTGTATGTACCTAAATACGTCCAACCACGCAGCCGTTTCGCCGAAAAGGTGTGCGTTGGTACCGGAATAAGATATTTTCAGGATTCAAGCCAAATTTGTTGTCCAAAATTATGACTAATGTGTGTCTGATAATATTCTACTCGTAAGTATACTCGTATTATTTGCCCACTCACATTAATTTTCTGTAAAATTCCAGAGCAACAGTCACCTAAAAGCACTTACAGCTTTGTAAAAGTAATTGTACACCATTTTCTTTCAAAAACCGCTCATTTCTTAGCCGTGATCAGAAACCGCAGGGCGTGTTGCCAACGCCTTATCACGAGCCCTAACGGCTATATCACCACAACTCCAAGCAATGCCCGTGGCCGCGTGTACAGTGTACAGTCTGCTTGCAATTTAATGATCGATCCGATCACGATATGCTGTCGTTGCTAGATTAGTCTAGGATTAGATAATATTCAAAATTATCGGGTACTCCGTACAAAAAGCACGGCCGGATTAATTACGCCGGTACATGTGAAAGCTACGTACCATGCCCATACACTTCACCACCGGGTACCCGGCGCCGGTTAGCCGGCAACCGGGACATGTGAAAAGGGCCTATGGGCATGCCGGATTAATTACGCCGGAACATGTGAAAGCTACGTACCATGCCCATACACTTCACCACCGGATACCCGGCGCCGGTTAGCCGGCAACCGGGACGTGTGAAAAGGGCCTTATTGTTACGGTTAAAATAAGGTAGCGCAACTCAGCCTAAGACACGCTGTAAGGCTAACCAAGACTCCTGATAGGATAAGAGATCTATAAAAAAGTGTTCTTTTTTTTATAATTAAACTAAGCCGTTATGTACAGTTGACTGCAAATCAGACTATTTTAAAATGCAAGATAGCACTCATTTCATAAAACTAAAAACATAATATGCTGCAGTGTCACAGATCAAGTCTGCTAAATATTTTCTTGTCATAAAGATTAAATAAATCGTTATTTTTCTCTCAACGTCAAGACCGTTAATCTTTTCTGACTGTCCTTCAGCGGCCATTACGTCCAAATTCGAATTTAGAACACAACTTTTGACGTTGCGTCCAAAGGAGTTTGTATGAGTTTGTATTACTTTGGTAATTGTCACTTGTTTTGAAATTTCGGCCCGCAGCTGGGGGGCTATTTTTGAGGAAAGTAGGTAATTAAGATTGGTTTTGTGGCCGACTTTTTGCCATTTGGATTTAATTATTTATGTAAATTTCCTTGCTGGGACATCGAAGTTTGACTCGTTGATTAACTGTAATCATAATTGTTAATTTCATAATTATGTTTCAGAACAACGTGAGCTAAAGTCTCGCATAAATTTTCATTTTTCTAATATATAAACTTCACTTAAAAGTTCTTTTGTTTGAACTTGTACCTAGAACCCTTATGATTTACCTGGAGAAAAACAGTATGTTTCAATCTGTTTTCCGGATTAATCGCACGAAAAATAAACACTTGACAAGAAAAGAAAATATCCCGATTTATAAAAGCCCATAAAATCTTTAGAGACCAGCTAAAACGACATAGCTAGCAACTAGTTAACGTCAACCCTTACGCGGAAAAAGTGGGTCGGAGTGGCACTTTCGTAATAAAATCTTTGGAAGGTTAGCAGGAGTTTATAAACTAACAGTTAAGGGATTCGAACATTTTGTGAAACTCGGCCAATTTTGAAGCGGTATTTTGGTGGCACTTAAACCGTTTTCCCCGGCGACTAAACGCGACAGCTGAAAGCTGCCAAATTGGATTCACTAAGGGCTGATTTTTCAATCGTCAGACAACTTTGAACTAATAAAATTGACATTTTGAAATATTTCCCATACTGAAACTGTCAATGTGCCAAACTATTCTTCAGTTAAAATTTATTTGACAATTTAACAATGAGCCCTGTGTTAAACTCATTCTGGCGATAAAAAAGTAGCGCTGAAAATAAAAGATAACATTATTTAAGTGGTCGATCTTTCTTTCAAACAGCTGAATGCTTACATTCAAAGTACACGTAGATCTATTTACCTATCTTTATTCTTACAAGAATATAATTATTTCTTACAGGAAACAAAGTACCCACTATAATTAACCCTTTAAGTATCGACTAAAAACAATAAACCTACCCATAAAATACTTCAACTACAACGAATAGCTTCCTAGAAATTTGAATTCTCAAGCTATACCAACAATTACAAACATCGGCTTGTATTAGAATGGTATGTAATATTATAATCGATACGCTAACTGGGGTGTGTTTTGCATAAAACGGCAATCAAGAGGTTAAGTGAGTTATGGCCTGTGTGGGGTTAAGACATGCCGTATAAACAAAGGAACTGCATGATGACTTCATTATTGATTTGTTTCACACTATTAAAGGAGTGTGTGTTTGCTTGTAATAATTTTGAGTTAAAATTTAATATCTCCTATACGTACCACGCTCGGAAGTGCCTAATGCACCGCACTTCTTTCGCATACACACAAATGATATACTAGACTTAAACGTAGTGTGATCTGTATGGTGGAAAAATAAAAATTGTGAAAATTACTTGCGAAAAGTGGCGCAAAACAGAGTGAAGTGGAGATTTTTACTGTAGCATCACCATCTTAGTAAGATAATATACCTACTCTTGAACATGACGTAGGTATATAAAACTTCCCTCTAGGCTCTATATGCAAAATAACAGCTCTTACTAATTAAAAAAAAAAGCAAACTGATAGAGTTGTAATTCAAAAATATTCACTTTGGATACATTCTAGGATTTTCGGACGTTCTTTCACTAATTCTCTTCAGCTGCCAATCCACCGGATAGTTGCAGATTGCCAGCAACAAACCGACCAACAAAGTTCTGTGTAAGTTACTGCGGCGTAGTTAGCTGCAATGAACTTCGAAACATCGGACGGCGTTCACTAACAACACTTTATTGAACGTAACGGATTATGGCGCGAGTGCGACCGCTGCCACCGGTCGTTTGTTTACTGTTGGTATAGTTATAATACAATAGCTATAAACTATACGTTTTTAGCTAGATATGAGAGTAAGACCGCTGCGTTACCACCAGAGAAGTGCTAGGAAGTTAAGTGGAGCGAGGATGTGTAGCGAAGCTGTGAACCGATGTGTGTTGATCATCAAACTCTGTTAAGTATTTAAGCTGGAATATTATGGCGTATCAGGCAAGGCCTTAAGCCCATTAGACTCTTACCTCTCAGACAGATTACAAATAGTAAATATTCGCGGAACTAACTCTTCGGGCACCACTTTAAAAATGGGAGTTCGCCAAGGCTCAATACTGGGATTGTTGCTCTTTCTGATTCATATCTTCTATCTATACTTATAATAAATCTGTAGAGAGGTCAATTCTGTAGGTACATGAAATATATTTTCAAAATAACTATCAGGGGGTGATTAGTGATCGATACTGATGCCAAAAATGCAATCAGTAAAATTTTTGTCTGTCTGTCTGTCTGTCTGTCTGTCTGTCTGTATGTTCCTTATAGAAACAAAAACTACTCCACGGATTTTAACGAAACATGGTACAATTATTCTTCATACTCCTGGGCAGGTTATAGGATACTTGAGAATTCCCACGGGAACGGGAATTAGCGGGAAAATCCTTTTGTACGAAAAATCTAAACCGCTTAAGTTAGACGCTTGAAATTTGGCATGCAGGTACCTTAGTAAACTTAAATCTTAGTTACAACAGGATATTGCAAAATTCCCATGGGAACCGGAGTTAGTGGGAAAAAACATTTGTATGAAAAAATCTAAACCGCGTAAGATAGACTCTTGAAATTTGGCATGCAGGTACCTTAGTAAACTTAAAGCTTAGTTGCAACCTCAGATCATAGAAGGGAATAGATGTGAAACGGGGGCGTGGCGCGTGTCTCCGCGATATGCCCAGAAACGAACATCGCCCGCGACGCCAGGTTAGTCACGATTCAGTCGTACTGAGGAAATGTTCTCCGATATTGTTGGATAATGCGTCGTAACGTGCAATAACATAAGTGAAACGAAGAACTACAGGAACAATGAAGTCATTTACCACATGTAAGTATTGCAAATCCATTGGTATTTTGCTTATAAATAAAAAAAACTAAACANAATCAATGTAGTTCAATGGGGGATTCCTTGAATAAATTTTGGGCTGGTTTTATAGGCATCATGGTAAACAAGACTGAAATTTGCGTCGCCGACTTGGATCAAACGCGAAAAGTACACACATTTGCACTCACGCGGTCGTGCTATCATTTCATTCCTCCATAGGCTTTAGAATTAAACAAAGAAATTTAATATTTTTGACTTGGCGATACACTTTGCATACAAACACCCATAAACCTGTTCATAACCTAAGTTTGGCGCCCTGGACCAAACCAACTTAGAATAATGGTTAATCAAGGAAAGCGAGCATCACCCTAGGAAAAAAAGCAAAATGTTCTTTCCTCAGGATAAAATCGTCAGAAGATTTAACTCTGCAGCTCTCCCTATACACCTATCTCTCTCATTCACAAATAATATGCTCACAGGACACTGCGGCAGATAGAACCTGAAATACGGGAGCTAGTGCTGGATCGAGCTCTATCTGATTGACAGATTAACGATCCCTCTCGAGCACAGATAATTCTGGTACCGGACTGCCAGCTCGATTAAAGCCAGGAATATCCTGATCCAAATGGGTATTTTACTAAGTGATTTTTCAATTAGTGTGTCCCATCTGCGACTAAAAGGCTAGGTGGGCGCGAATTTAAATATTTTTAAAACCATCCGAGATACACAATTATGGTGATTGAAATCCAAAAAAAAAGGTAATGTAAAATACAAAACAAAGGGTCTTGTTGTCTAGTCAAAATCGCATTCAATCATATGATCTGATGAACTTTACTCAATAGAAAATTGCGATACCCCTTGGTCTTAAATCATTGCCTCCATCTCTTCAAGCACAGATATCAAAGTTGTCAAGACAGATAATAAAAATATACTCAACACGACTTATTGAGTCCTATCTATTACAAATTCTGACACTGGGGTTGACAACCTGGGTGTAATGACTACTGTCATTATCACACGATGAAAGGGAGAACGAAAATCAATACCTAGCTAGTAACAATCACTTGTAGATCAATACCTAGCTAGTTACTTCCTTTTAGGTATTTTCATTCTATCTTAGAGGCCTTACGATCTTCGACTAAAATTCTAAATAGTCATAGACCGTTTCATCTACGAAAACGCGCCCCACCTTTCCTCCGCTAATGTTTGAGTGTTATCGGTACACGCTAAATCATCCATGAGTGCACCACACGCACACTACGATAATGACGCTCGGATTGCTCGGATCAAACCCCCCCCGAAACCCCTCGCTTTCCTCAACCGAAAATTGGTGGGGCGCGTCATCGTGGATGAAACGATGACATGTATGTACGAGTATACTTCATGATTAAAACTATTTAGCATTTTTAAACGTAAGAATAATTTTTGTCTTGTCATTATCATTGTTTCGTTGCTACTCGTGACTTTAAGCGACGACTTGACACTACTCAGAGATTAACGAGGCCCTAAGTGACTTTGTTCGTAACTAACCAATTAGATTCCAACCACAATAGTGCAATATATCCATAATCCTCATTTGGCAATCGCTTCTGGAGCGTTCAAAGGGCTAATTGATAAACAGAGGGAGCTAATCNAAACAATGTTGTTCAATGGGAGATTCCTTGAATAAATTTTGGGCTGGTTTTATAGGCATCATGGTAAACAAGACTGAAATTTGCGTCGCCGACTTGGATCAAACGCGAAAAGTACACACATTTGCACTCACGCGGTCGTGCCATCATTTCATTCCTCCATAGGCTTTAGAATTAAACAAAGGAATTTAATATTTTTGACTTGGGGATACACTTTGTATACAAGCATAAACCTGTTCAATGTTCATCTCCTAAGTTTGGCGCCCTGGACCAAACCAACTTAGAATAATGGTTAATCAAGGAAAGCGAGTGACGTCCACCCACAAGGTGGACCGACGACATCATAAAGGTAGCAGGAAAGCGCTGGACGCTGGCTACTATCAACCGGGTAACATGGAAAGCATTGGGGGAGGCCTATGTTCAGTAGTGGACGTCCTATGATGGCTGAGATGATGATGATGATAATGATGAAGGAAAGGGAGTATCACCCTAGGAAAAAAAAGCAAAATCTTCTTTTCTCAGGATAAAATGGTCGGGAGATTTAACTCTTTTAGCTCTCCCTATACGTTTACCTCTCTCATTCACAAATAATATGCTCACAGGACACTGCGACAAATAGAACCAGAAATACGGGAGCTAGTGCTGTATCGAGCTCTATCTGATTGACAGATTAACGATCCCTCTCGAGCACAGATAATTCTGGTACCGGACTGCCAGCTCGATTAAAGCCAGGAATATCCTGATCCAAATGAGTACCATTTTACTAAGTGATTTTTCAATTAGTGTCCCATCTGCAATTTAAGGCTAGGTGGGCGCGAATTAAAGTATCTATAAAACCATCTGAGAAATTTTTTTTATGCATGACTAGGCAGGTATTTGACCGCAATCGCACCTGGTGTTAAGTGAGATGCAGTCTAGAATATGATGTTTTAAATCCCAAAAAAAATGTGTATGTAAAATATAGTTAAGGATCTTATCTCAAAATCGCATTCAATCGAAAAAATCTCAAAGATACCCCTTGGTCTTAAATCATTGCCTCTACCCATTCAACTGTCATACACAACATAGAGCTAAAAACTAGCTTAGCACAGCAATCAAAGTTGACCTCTGACAGATCGTATCAGGTATTCACCTGACACTTATTGAGCCATTACAAATTCTGACACTGGGGTTGACAACAAACGTCATTACCACACAATGAAAGGGAGAATGAAAATCAATACCTAGCTAGTAACGATAAGTTGTTACCTAGCTAGTTACTTCCCTGTAGGTATTGATTTTCATTCTATCTTTAAAGGCCTCTTCGGAAATCGTAACTCCGAGAAAATTCTAAGAAGTTACTTCATGAATAAAACTATTTAGAAAATTAAAGTAAGGAGGATTTTTGCGTCAGTATCATGGTTTCGTTAAACTCGTGACTTTAAGCGACGAGTAGACTACTTGACACTTTACAGAGATGGTTATCGAGGCCCTAAGTGATTTAGTTCCCAACTAACCAATTATATTCCAACTACAATAGTGCAATATATCCATAATCCTCATTTGGCAGTCGCTGCAGCGCTCAAAGGGCTAATTGATAAACAGAGGGAGCTAATCGCGCACAATTGATAATTGGCGCCGCAAACAGCGTGATTGGTTAACAAACATTTGTGTTTGCTATGGTCAGACATCATAAGTCCCGTCTAGTCGTAATGCAAGAAGAGATCTGGATGCAGCACACGAAATTTTAAACAAACAACTTTCCCAGTCACCTGGATAGATGATTCCCACTGTGGATGCAAGTTCTAATCCTGCGGTAGGCATGAAATATTAATGTGATGAGCATAAGCATGAACGTCGCAATGACGGGATCACTGCCTGTTTTAAACAGACGTTGCCATCTTTTTTAATAGTAATTTTGATACCATTTAATGGCATTGAGCACTTATATCGGGACCTATAAACATTTTATGTACGAGTTATTAGGTCGGCATCAATCTACATTCATCACCATTTAAAAAACTATTTTCCATTGTTTGCTATGTAAAAATATTTTCTCACAAATAGTAGAAGCGGGAGCACCGCAACGTTGCCCGACAACACACTTCCAAAATTTTCATTCATTTAATCTCCTTTGGCCAAACGAATCATACTTTTACTACCAGCAACCATTTTCTTTATCTGCAGCCCTGCAACACTCGAAATGCACGTTGCGAGGAGCCCAGTTGGCATTGCAAATGTCATCGGACTGCAACGCCTGTTTAACATAGGAATTGCCGCTTTTCTTCCGTTTTATACAAACTCTTCGATTGTATTTCTGAAAGCTTTTATATTATAAAAGTTGCCTTTCTCTGGCGCTGCTTGCGTTGATATCGGCTCGTCGGATCTTGTCTAGGTAACCATTTCAGAGGCAATGTAGAGTCCATATACTTTAAATTCTTGTAGCAAATGCTATTTTGCATCAAATATGTTTAGACAACTGTGTTATCGATTAAACCTGTAAAATATACTATCGTATCTTACAGTTTTACTATAAATCAAATAAGTTGTAATAAATGAAATCATAAAGAAGAGTTCTTTTAAAATGAGATATTTTCTATGTAGTCATAGATACGAGTATAAATTGATTTATAGAAAAACAGATGCTAAGCTTTACAGACAAAAGGCTTTTCAGTTTTCAAGTGGAGTTCGGACCTCTATTTATATATGTTCTCGAAGTGAAGAACTACATCACTGTGTTGTATTTCTCAGAATAAATGTTTTCCCCAACAGACCCTGACGAGGTTATAAATATTAACTGAATTTTATTGATCCTACCAGGAATAGGATCTTAGATCCATAGCATATACCGCGCCATTACGCTACCAGGTTAATTTATATTTAACTAGCTTTTGCCCGCGGCTTCACCCGCGTGAAATTTAGTTTGTCACATATCGTCATAAATTATAGCCTATATGTTATTCTGGGTTATAAACAATAATACTGTAAAGTTTCAACAAAATCCGTTCAGTAGTTTTTGCGTGAAAGAGCAACAAACATCCACACAAACTTTCGCATTTATAATATTAGTAGGATACATTAAATAAAGCAATAACTGAGCATAAGCCCTATTTTCACTATACTAGAATAGATTACAAAATCCAATTCCTACTTACTAATTCTCTATCGCAGATTACAACAATTAGTCCGACCTACAAAATGATCCAATAAACATTCAGATTACTGGTTCATACTGGATCACTCTGGATTTAGATGAATCACTTCGCTCTCTGGTACAATCTACACACCCTTTTAGGTAGAGGTGGCAAATTGTGTATCGATACAGTGATAAATATCGATACCACATTCAGATTTTTTTATGCGGAATAAGGCAGTACTTATTTGACTCCAATCACATCTGCTGTTCTGTGAGATGCGGTCTAGGATGTTGGTACTAGTACTGCCCTGTTCAATTTTACCTTGAATATGCCCGAATTATAATGTTCGGGGAAAAGCAATGGCTATTATAATAAAAAAATCTTATCTCTTTTTAAACAATATCTGCTACTTACATAATAATATATCAATGTCCTTATGATTGATTTTGGTTTGCGTTCATAATGATAGTTTAAAGTTCCTCAGTGGATAACTAAAACTATAAACTGATGGAGTATATCGCTTAAGCGCAAGCTTGTCGGTTACAGTTGCAGTTGTAGGAGTAAAAGGAAGGAATACCAGGAACGCTAAAATCTATTAACACTAGAAGTGCCGAAGATTACGACCCCCCATTATAAAAATATCTCATTAAATTAAAATATCTCATTTTAAAAGCGCCGCTGGGTCAATTTTGTCCCAGCATGTATTTTGTAACATTTTTTAGTTTCAGACATGAATAATATTATNCGGTTATAAACAATAATACTGTGAAGTTGCAACAAAATCCGTTCAGTAGTTTTTGCGTGAAAGAGCAACAAACATCCACACAAACTTTCGCATTTATAATATTAGTAGGATACATTAAATAAAGCAATAACTGAGCATAAGCCCTATTTTCACTGTACTAAAATAGATTACAAAATCCAATTCCTACTTACTAATTCTCTATCGCAGATTACAGCAATTAGTCCGACCTACAAAATGATCCAATAAACATTCAGATTACTGGTTCATACTGGATCACTCTGGATTTAGATGAATCACTTCGCTCTCTGGTACAATCTACACACCCTTTTAGCTAGAGGTGGAAAAATTGTGTATCGATACAGTGATTAATATCGATACCATATTCAGAGTGTTTCGACGATTCCGACGACATCATAAAGGTAGCAGGAAGGCGCTGGACGCAGGCCGCTACCAACCGGGCAGCATGGATAGCATTGGGGGTGGCCTATGTTTAGCAGTGGACGTCCTATGGCTGAGATGATGATGATGATGATGATTCAGAGTTTTATATGCAGAACAAGGTAGGTACTTATTTGAATGCAACCACACCTGCTGTTATGAGAGATGCGGTCTAGGATCATGATGGTAATACAAACCTGCCCTGTAAGAGCCTGTTCACTGTCGCCTTGAAGAGGCCCGAATATAAATTCGGTATTCGGAAAAGACAGCAAAGGCTATTATGATAATAAACTTCTTACCTATCTCTTTTTAAACAATATCGGCTACATAATTATATCAATGTTCTTTTGATTGATTTCGGTTTACGTTCATAATGACAGTTTAAAGTTCCTCAGTGGATAACTAAACCTATAAACTGATGGAGTATATCGCTTAAGCGCAAGCTTGTCGGTTACAGTTGTAGTCGTAGGAGTGAAAGTCAAAAATACCACTAATGCTAAAATCTATTAGGCTTTGCTAGGTCATTGTAATAGGTATCTACTTTTTGCATGGATATTTTATCATCGATATACACATCGTAGCCACCCAGCATCTCTATTTTCAGCATATTCGAAAACAATAAAACGGTTGGGCGATTTTAATCCTTCCAAGCTTTGTCCCACAGACCGTTAAGGGAGGTTTTTGCTTGATTAATCTAATCCCTCATTGGTTGTAATTGCTTATGTTGTGCCAGCGGTTTTCCATTTTTGTTTCTGGTATTTTTGAAAGGATTCCGTTCGGGATTGGGATGCTGTTATGTCATTAGTTAGTTACTTGTACACGGTCCTTCGTGTTAAATTTATTATTGATAGACCTTTGCTTTGCCTGCGTGTAATTAAACCCACGAACACCCACGTGAAAATAACTTCGAGGAATGCCGATTTCATTCACTTTTATTGAGTATTTCTGGCATTGTATGTAAAATAATATTATTTAGGATGTGTGGTAACTGTGGGTTGCTAGATCTTAATATTACGAAAATGAATACGGAGAAATTTACTAGAGCTTATTATAGACTCGTACATGAAAAACTTTTATAATACTTACTTACAGCAATGATAATAAATCACACAGGAAATTATAAAAGTATTTTTTATAAGACAAAGCACACGATGCGATTTTACCGTGCCTAACGCGTGACGCGGCCGCACCGCTTGTGTCCACAGATATTTCTATGTAAGACGACGCAGTGACACCGCTCCGGCGTCGCACCGCCGCCGCAACGCATCGTGTGCTTTGGTTCTAGCACATCGCAATGTATAATAATTATTGTTACAAAAAAGCCATAGACTTTCAGCGAGAAAATAGCTTCATATGCTAACCAAAATTGTACTCATAAAATGTATAATTTACAAACTAACAACCCCTACTAGTCCACATTCGCGCATGAATTTTTAAAACTTTAAAACGCACCGTAATTCCGCCCGGCGATTACCGCAAAGCTTTGTTGTCCGGGGAACTATCAGGTTGGGTAAAAAATTATCTCTGCCCGCCAGACGACTGCCCATAAACTTGACCCATTGGATTGGGCGTGGGACAAGCAACGATAGGGAGCGATTTTTAATGCCTAACATAATAATTAATTTGACAGAGTGAAACGAACGAACTAGCCTTGCTACACAATGATACTGAAATATGCATAAATAAAGCGGTATTGCCACTATGTGTTACCTACATATTATATAACATTTTTGTTTTGAATGCATTTACCTTTGTTTCAAGAATGAAAGTGACAGGACTTTCATTATGAAGCACTATTGAAGCCTAGACTTGACTTACTTTCCATGCGAAAGTAACTATGTCAAATTTTAATCTAGCCCCTGTATACATTTAACAAAAATTGTACGTGTGACGATCGAAAACTCAAGCACGTGACTAAAATGTTCCTATTCCCGCTTCTGCTTATGCTTTACGCGACTCCCGCAACCCCATTAGTTATTAATACAACGGGTTAGGGTACAGCTGGTATAATGGTCCACTAAACTGTATTCCCTGAGTGTTCCGTCGGCGAGCCACTTCACCGATTTACCTGTCTGATTTAACATTCTAGGTAATGTTAGTTTTGCCCGTGAGGTGTAAAGTGACCGGTGTAACCATAGTTTAAGGTCTTGTCCCCTTTTGAGAATTTGCCGATGTGGTTTCGGCCATTTTGTTGTTTGTGCTGATTTATAATTTGAAATTTGATTCTGCTCACAAGATGGAAAATTATTTTATTTTGTGCTCAAAGCAAAAATTTTTGTAGGAGTAAGTTCCCAAGCTACATTTCATATCTTTGTTACAATTCATCAATCAAACGTTAATGAAATCGCTTCAGATTCGATGTGTAATATCTTTTCTTAATTGTCACAGCTGTCATCTGCTTTGCAATGGAGAGAAGTCGAACCTTAACTTCTAACTCCTCCTATATTCTTCTGTTTAATTTCGTTGCGGTCCAATGACAGTTTAACTTTCCCCCGCAAACTTGACCTTCACTGGTTGGGTTTTCATTGTCGGTCATGTTGTAGATCCTGGCTACACAGGAGTTGGCAGCATTGAGAACGAGAGGTGGGAATAGTTCCGTGCTGGGTAAGCAATATTCAAATTGATGCTTGCATATAGTCCGAGTCTCAATGTCCCCAATTATAGGAAGCAACTATTGTCACTTTTGTCATGAACTTCATCCTATCCATGATTCATGCTTGTCGGTCTAGTTTATTGAAATTTAAAGTATCACGGGCTTAAGTATGAAATTTGAGTAGAGTTTTGAGATTCAATGCTATTGGTTAAACAATATTCGAATCCGAATGCGTGTAGTCCGACCATGGCCGCTACTCATAGTCTCAATGTCCCCCATTATAGGAAGCAGGTCAGTGCTATTGTCACTTTTGTCATGAACTTTACCCCATCCACGTCGATATAGGTCACAATTGTTTTCCCTTTTGTGACAACACAAATGGGGGCCGTGATTATCGTTCATTGGAGCCATGGGAATGATTTGTAATATCTATGGTTGCTTTCGAATATGAATATTATGGTTTGATTTCAAATAGCATTATTTAATTTAGTTCTTTAGAACTGATAGCTAGTCAGTTGATGCTATAGTTATTAGCAGATGGCTTGTTAGAGGTTTTATCATGAAATTGATTTTGAGACAACATTTTTGATAATAAACTGTATTTTTTGTTTCAGGTATGGACTTTAACTGTTACTTATATCTTCTGGTCAAGGTAAAAAAAAAGATTTTTTGTACAAAATGTAATAGAAACAATTAAGTTATACTACCCACAATAATAACCCACCAGGTGGACCGACGACCTGGTAAAGGTAGCAGGAAGACGCTTGATGCAGGCCGCTACCAACCGTGCGATGTGGAAGTAATTGGGGGAGGCCTATGTTCAGCAGTGGACGTCCTGTGGCTGAAATGATGATGATGATGATGATGACCCACAATAATGCTGTATCTCAAACGATTTTATTCTTGCAGTACCTTCACCACCGTTTTAATTCCTTTCTCCCAACAAAGGACTAGAGCCCGGATCCTCAAAAGCTGCCTCAGCAGATTTAATCATTGGACATACTAGTTCCTTTATTTTTTTAGGACGGCATTCAGGTTACAATCAATAGGGGCGCACTCTGGTGGACTTACAATGAATCAACCTTCCGATTTTAGGTTGAAAATCCAATCCAATCTGTTCTTAGTGCACTGGGGAAGTTTTCATTCTTGCTGCTTTAATTTTTAGTGACCTATAACTAATGTAGTTCCTTCTTTAAAATGTTTAGGTTGCCGTAGTACGTTATGTCCAATGTCGCCGCAATGGTAGGGTCGGTCTCAAAAATATGTAGAGAAGTGTACTAAGTGCTCTCTGAAACAACGTATTAAGAATAATTAAATTTTATTTCACTTAATGAAATAATCCTAAACAAACCAGTCACCTTTGTACGTTTAAATTTATTCAAGAGAAACAATACATCTAATAACGATTACCAACTTTTGTTCTGACTTTGTTTTTTAAGTTTCACCTGTACAAATTAAGGCTGAGATGCACCACCTAACTTTGACCGTAACTATAACGATAACCGGTGTTTTGTATGGAGTTTGACAGATTTTTGACGGTTATCAAAGTTAAAGTAAAATGGTGCAACCCAGCCTAAGAGAACCCGAAAATAAAAGGCGAACGAAAAAGTCTCATTCATAAAATAATATTCAAAAACACATTACGAAATTCAACTTTGTCAAAGTCGTACAATGTTGGCCGACACAATTTACACTCACGTGCTTATCACAATGGCAGCCATGGGAATTTCATTATAGAAAGTAAGTTGTATGATACAGCAATAATCCCCGACTTTGCTCAGTAAGCGGATATACTGGAACTCATTAAAAACGGAGACGAACTTGAGTTTGCAGCGGACGAGATGGGAACGACACGACCGAGTTGGGTTATGTTTTAATTGCTTTGAATATAAGTGCTATTTAAGTTGGGAAGTCGTTGACCAAGACTATTGCGACGATATTATTATTCTTGTTATAAGTCAATAAATGCAGTTTAAGTGTAAGTGTTATTGGTCAAATACTTGTAGTGGATGCGAGCATTGAAAGTTTTTACATACCATTTGTGATGTACGCTTCCAGATACATTGGTCATTGGACTCTAATTTAAACATACATATTATTAAAGAGAAAAATCAAAAAAGATTCGTGACATTCGTCATACACATTTAATATTAAATCATTAATTAAAAACATAACCCTCATTCTGGCGCTGTCGGCTAAAAAAGCAATATCGATCAAATGTCACGTTAATTTAAAAACCTCGTATCAATTTTAGGACTGAAATAATTAAAATTAAAAATCATTATGATTGAAATATCGTTTCATGTACACGGGCTCCTTATTAACCGTTGTGTTTTAGGTAATTTAATTATAACGAATATGGATAATTTTATAATTTATTGTGTCAGATTTAATTTGTAAAATTATTTCGATTCGATGGACGCCCTTGTTAAAAAGCTTTCATATTTAAGTTGTTATTAAAATATTAAATTGTAATTTATGAATAATAATGCCTCACTACTGGGATTAGAGTATCATTGTGATCTTGTTAAAGAAAAACTAGTAATTAAAATCATCAACAACAGATGTTTTAGATTTTTTGTTTGTTGAAGGCTGGGTTGCACCATCTCACTTTGACTGTGACAAACGTCAAAAATCTGTCAAACTCTATAAAAAAACACCGGTTATCGTTATAGTTACGGTCAAAGATAATATGTGGTGCAACTCAGCCTAAATGTGTTATGCCCGTTACATCTGGCCTTAACGGTACTGAATCAAATTCCCGAAAAAAATGTGAAGTGTATAATTTCAATCAGGTACCCTATGCTTTTTACGTTTTTGGTTGGGATAGCACAAATTATTTTATATTATTATTTTGGCATTTCACTTCTAGACAGAAGCCTCCCACGGAACTCTACGGCGTTATAAAGAACCTAGATATCACGATCACCCGTTTTTTTATCCACTTAGCTTTCCTCTTGATCATACCGCAACGGAACAACTGCTAATAATCCAAAAATAATAACTTTGAGCAGTGACATCGCTTGATAAACCGCTTACATATTATTATAGCACCCACACACACAAACACACTCACACACATAATCACCAACATAACTACTCACCTCAAAAATTCTTTAGTATTAATTATTTGGCTAATAGAACTACAAGTAATCAGTAGGTATGTAATATAATTAAGATTTTATGCAGAGCCCATAGTAGTATTAGAGGTGGAGGGTTGGCAACCTGAGATACAGGATCTTTCCTAGTTCAGGTGTCAACCCGCCATAATCGGTAAAATGTTCCTTTTAATCAGTCTTATGTAACTTATTTGTAAGATTATGGTGAGAATAAAGATATTTTATTATTATTTATTTATTCTTCAACAAACAAAAGAGTTTGAGGGTAACGATACTTTCGTAACGGCATGAGCTGTATACTTAAATCTGTAGTAGAATTAACTAAATCTGTAGAAGTATTAACGAAATTAATCCTCTTTTTACCATCAATCCCTAATTTTTAAGTGACCCCTATGAAAACAAAACTCCTGTTATGTGTTACCATAGGGGTCACTTTAATCCCTAGGATTGATGGTGAAAACGGGCATTAGAAACGTAGAGCGGGATGCCCACTTACAACTCAGTTTGCAGTACTATTAATTAATCCAACTAGCATTGTATATTTCAGCCAAATAGTCGTCATATCGGATTACACAAACGTGATACAGATCAAAATAGAAATGTAAATTGGGTTCTACCCGCAATAATTATACTTGTAGATTGAATCCACATATTATTATATTATTTAGGTAAGCGATGTGTTGTTGCGGTTGAGAACGATGATTAGAACCTATTAGCATTTAAAATGGTTTTGATCCCGTGAAATTGATTGTGATCTAATTTAATAAGTTAATTGAATCTTGTACGGGTACTTTACGTAACTGAAGACTGTATTACAAGTTACGACGTTAAAATAGCAGTAAACTGAACGCGAAGTATTATGTATCTTTTGTTTGCCTGTTTGTTGTACCAGTCATTTAGACGAGATTTTAGCAACCTATATTTTAGAAAAAGAATTACTACTACTCGCTCGTTCGTTCCAGCCGAAAGACGTCCACTGCTGGACAAAGGCCTCTCCCAAGGTCTTCCACAAAGACCGGTCCTGCGCTGCCCGCATCCAGCAACTTCCCGCGACCTTCACCAGATCATCAGTCCACCTAGTGGGAGGCCTGCCACGTCTTTCGGCTCGTGATCGCCAATAGAGAACTTTTCTACCCCAGCGGCCATCAGCTCTACACAAGCTATGTGCCCCGTCCACTGCCACTTGATTTTAGCGATTCTGCGGGCTATATCAGTCACTATAGTTCTCATGTGGATCTCCTAATTTGTGATTCGATCACGCAGGGAAGCTACTACTTGTATGCACAGCACTATGTGTGAAAAACCACCTAGTTGTGTGAAAAATAGTTTACGTCCTATTATCAGAACAATTTCATGAGAATCGATCAAGGTGTTTCGGATGAGTTTTTTTACAAACACTGTGACACCAAAAGGCAAAAGAAAAATCAAACCAACAGAATTGACGGTATTATATCAGCACCAATATCAACGGAATCAATAATATTGTCAATCAAACTTCCTTATTTATTGTGTTAAACCCGAATGTTTTATTCAATAGAAAAATGTGTATCATCGTTACAGAATTTTTCCGCAATCCCAAAAATATGAGTATACACCATAGCATACCATTCACGGGGTGTATCGGTTAAAAGCGCCTGTCATCCCCCATTTACTAGAAAAGGGGAGGTGGGTAATTTTAATGTGTGATCGATGGCCTAAATGTATGTCTTCGAATACGACATATTTTGATACGGTTTATAAAAATACTTTTTCGTGAAATATTATGTAATAAAACTGATGAAAATTATATAAATTCTTCTTCTTTTTGTCTTAATTATATAATTTTGAATTTCCACGAGACTCTTACATTAGTGGAAATATTATGAAAAGGCTGTTTCCACAAAATGTATCTTTTCGAAGGACCAATATTCTCTCTTAATTTTTTTAATTATTGGTTTTGCGACCGTTGTTGTTTTTATGTATCAATAAAAAAACTTTTTTGTTGTTGACCTGTATCTATTAGTACCAATTATGTTAGTTTGAAACTAGAAGGAGGTATATAGAATGTTCAAGTTTAAAGTAGGTATTATTAACTTATTAAAACATATCATCAACTGAAAATCACTTTGTCTCTGCCTTTATCAGGCTTTCTGCGAATTTCTGAAAATTCAAATAGTTGTTAAGCACTAAGCATTTTCGCCGAAGCCAAGATGTCGTTTTAAATGCGAATGGAGCACTAATTTATATTAGCTTTAGATGTTAATTTATTAAAACTTAAACGAGCTTAAAAAACAAACACAATTTTCTCAGAACCATTTTCACTGCTTTAACCGAGCCATCCATTACAAAACTAATTTACAAACCGTGTGAATCCGTGGAACCATTCAATACATTTTACTTTTAAATGGCATTGCTTTTTTAATTATTTATCCGTACGGCTAATTCCCCCATCTCCCAAAACGTACTGTACAGTATTAAAATACTTTATATGTACCGAAATGGGTGGACGGGGGTAATTTACGAGTTAGGAGGCACGACCAGACGCGGACAAACTGGGGTCCGCAGAAAGTGCTACACCATTTTTCCCATGTCTCCTCTCTTTTTATTTATTTTAATTTATCTAGCCCCCGTCAAAGGGGCGGTCGGTATACATTATTTCGTGAATAATGAAGTGTTGCGGTGTGTTCACGAGTCTATATGCAAATTTTGAGACATGAGGGATGGTGATACAGCGAAACGAAAATTCGCAACGGTCAATGTAAATTTTTTTTAATTAAAATTATGCAAAAAATAAAATTAGATTACTTACTTTGCTTAGATATACATACATACTGTGTACAGGTACAATTACATGAAGTTGTATTAAAACCGTTAGCAAAGTTTACGCGGACGAATTCGCGGGATTGTACTAGTAGTGATAAAAACGCTGTCCAATAACGCTTTATGTCAATTTGTATCATTCTATTTTTAGTACCAAATAAATATTTTTTCTTTCTTTCTTTCAAAACATTTTTTCTTAGGAAAATAAGTACGTGAAAGTGAGTATATCAAACATTTAGTCGCCATTCTAATACAGTGAAGCTAGCAAAATTGTGTAACTCAACACTTTGACGGAGAAGCAAAAATGCTGTAAAAACGGCGCCACCTGGTGACAGAAATGAACCCATTCACGCTAAATGTGTTACGGGGGACGCGACTCGGCTCTACTTAACACGGGCTAACTCAAAATTCAATATTCAACGCGACATTTTGATGTAAACATCGCGTGACAGCCTTTGAGGTGGAGTCCAAGCATAAATCTAGCTTTTTCTCGAAAAAAGCTCGCTTTAATTTCGCTTTTCTGAAAGTGTGAACTTGATGTGAGTGGCGTAACATTTATGATTTAATACGGAATATATTTTATGTTCACATTGATTTGCTGTGATGTGGGTGTATTTTTGTTTTTTCAAGATAACTAAAAGAATTTGATCATTAAAAAATATTATTTTCTAGATAGATTTTGCTGTTTCTGGCAATGAAAATCAATTTTCAAAAATCGATTAAAATATTTATTTTGATATTATTTTAATGCACGAATTACAAATATTCCCTTTAACCTTCCGGCTAAGCTAAAAAATAATCTTGTGTGTGTTAGGAGTGCGTTCACAAAATTAGTAAACCAGCGGTTGTGGGGTTCGAAGTTCGAACCAGAGTTCCACGGATCTCGAACTCGATGCAGCCAGTCCAACACCTTCAACGTTCGGTTGTTGTCGCTATAGTAGTTGTCACAATAATACACCGTACGAATCACCGAAACCTCGGATCGATAGTCCAACAGCCCTATGCCTTACGCCCGTATTCACAAACATTACTATGAGGTCTCACAGTGCTCGTGGACGCACAGGGTGACATACGAACCAATCACAGAGCTTTTATTCAACGATTTTCTGCTTTACAAGCAAGCATCGTTTGTGAATAAGGGCGTTAGGCTTGATTGCCTCTATCCGATAATCCGCTACATCCTAAGCCTTGACCAATGCCGCCGTGTTTTGTTGCGTCATCGATCATCTTCAACGGCGCTTTTCGCTAGCGTTGAGTGTCGAAAATTACTTACAGCAGCAAACTACAGCGCGACAAAAAATAACCTCGTTTTGGCGTTCCGTAGTATTTTATGGGGCGGAAAATTAATTATAATTATTTCATTAGGTAGCTTTATATGGATAGTCTTTAGAAGTTTGATGAGCCTTTACTCTACCTCTAGTTCATACATAAAGGCAGAGGTGCTTTAACAATAATATAATTCAGAGATTATGCCAATAAATTCCTTAGCAATGTTTCAAAGAAACTGATGAAAATTGAAAAACTTTTTGATTTGAATATACCATCGGGCAGATCTCAGTCAGTCATTTTTTGTAAATTTTTCTTACAATTTTTTAAGAATGTTTATAATTTTAAGAAGAAATTACGATTTTAGAAAATTAATAAAAAAACCCTTATTATTGATGTAGTAATCTTATTCATAAATTACCTACAACCGATTGAGAGTGATTTTAAATTGGCATACTATGGTAGACCACGCGTGAATTAGTCTAAAAAAGTGGCACGTGTACTCAGCCAAAAACTTGAGAACCTGAATGAATAAATAAATACCTAGATTATACCTACCAACGTGAACAACTAGCGTGTTCGAAAAAACGGACGATACGGAATCCATTAAAACCTCCCACATTCTTACTAACACGCTAACACGTCCTCCACAAAAAACGGCAAACACCGTATATCTGGAATATCTCGCGAGGAATTGTGCTTTTAATATATCACACCTAAATCGAAAATCTCAACGGAGCGTGCAGAGAAAAATGAAAATGTAATAAAGCGTCTTGGTACATAACAATCTTTCGGCAAATATTCATAAGAGAGTCACTGTTGGATTGACTTTGAATACGGCATCGAGTTCGGAAGAATCCTGTTGAAGGGATATTTATGAACCAAACGTCATGTTCTTATAGCCCCCATCTAATTTTGAATTGAAATAAAGTTAATTTGAACTAAGATCTGTAATTTATTAATAGTGCCTATAATTTGACGTATCGCGTATTCACCCGTGTGAAATTCAGTTTGTCACAGATCGTTATAAATTAAAGTCTATGTATTATTCTGATGTATGAAAAATAATACTGTAAAGTTTCATAAAACTCCGTTCAGCAGTTTTTGAGTGAAAGAGTAACAGCCTTCACACATCCATACAAACTTTCGCATTTATTATATTAGTAGGATAATAATGTTTTTCGGGCCCAAGCTCTTCTTACTTTGGGCCTAGATCATTTATTTCATAGCTGAAACAATACATTACTTATACACTTATTATTAATGCTTAGTCACTTACCAACTCATGAGTAGACTACCTACTAATAACTCCTCAGATGCTGCTATTAATATAAACTAGCTTTTGCCGGCGGCTTCGCCCACGTGAAATTTTATCGGTCACAGAAAAACATTATCGCGCGCGTCTGTTTCAACAACTGTTCTTTGTCTTATCCCGGGAATCAAACTATCTAACACCCGTATTCACAAACGACACTTGCATAAGTGAAGCAGCAAATCGAACGTACAGCGTTGAATAGAGCTCTGTGATTGGTTCTTGTGTGACCCTGTGCGTCCACGTGCACTGTGAGACCTCATAGTAATGTTTGTGAATACGGGCGTAAGACTTTAAATTTCCATTTCCATTTCAACTAAAAAAGCCGAAACGTCAAGCTGCTAAAATAAGTTTTTTTTAGTTTAAAGTTAAGACCCGTCCGTGCTTCTCTTTTTATTCAAACTATCTCTATGTCTAGTTTCAAAAAAATCCTTTCAGTTAGGCGTGAAAGCGTGACAGACAGACAGAGTTACTTTCGCATTTATAATAAGCAGGGATTGTACGAGTATGAGTATGAGTTTAATTGTTTTGTTCATAATAACAGTAATTTATCCAAGCTAAGCTCGTTCAAGGTTCATGAATCTCCAGGCCCAAGAGATTATCCGAAAGACGGCAGATCTTTGGGGCTAGTCCCAGTAGTCCCTAGCCATTGTGTCGATCTCGCGTACATTGTGCCGCCATATTTAAACACAAACGTATTGTGCTGGTAACGTCGTGTTCCTGTATTTCCAGATGCTTATGCCCATTGTGCTCCCGGTCGATGGGGCGTGGTCCAAGGTGGATATCGTATGTGGTTACAATCAAGTCTTTTTAATGAAACTGATTGAAGTTAAAACACATTGGTTTCATGAAATGAATATTATTTTGGCAGATGAGATTACCTGTATAAAGGGCGATGTAAAGCCAGTAATGTTTTTGACGGTATTGAAGTATCTAATATTAATAATATTGATATAATTATTACTAAAGAAATTTATGATAATTTTACGCACACCGTACCTACGACACGCAAACCGTACGAAGCTTCGAAAGTCCTAACTGTTGAAAGACTAGCTGCTAGTTAGTAGGTTATTAAGGTCATCATCATCATTTCAGCCACAGGACGTCCACAGCTGAACATAGGCCTCCCCCAATGATTTCCATAATGACCGGTTGGTTATTAAGTCAGCCCGTATACATTTAAATATTTTTCAAGCTACACAACGGAAGGTAAATTTTGTACTCGTAATAACTGTAACAATAAATCTAATTTAGTATCTTTATAATTAGACCAACACCCCAAGCATATTTGTTGGCCAAGTTTTCCATACACAAGTGGGATCGCTTTTACTTGCGTTTTGTTCGCTCATAATGTATTGTAAGCTAAGTTATATGAGCTGTTCGTAACTCCATTAACTTAAGTTTGTACAGCTAGTGCGAGAATTAAAATGCATTTGTGTGAGTTTGCCAAGTCATACGTGTAACAAATTACAGTAACGGACAAGTTTCTTGAATATTATTACAGTAGTTTGCGTTTCATATCGTTTAATAAACGGAGGCGCTGTAACAGTGAAAATTTAATGGCAAATAATTTAAATGTATTCTCATTTGTATTTACGGTGAAGGATTGTAATACTTAAAGTGGTCCCATAAGGTGGAACGACAAACTCATAAAGGCAGCAAGAAGACAGGCCGCTACCAATCGGTCACTATGGATATCATTGGGGGAGGCCTATGTTTAGCAGTGGACGTCTTATTGCTGAAATGATGATGATGATAAAGTTTGTACAGTTAGAGCGAGAATTAAAATGTGTGTGAGTTTGCCAAGTCATAATTACAGTAACGGACAAGTTTCTAGCATATTATTATTGTAGTTCGCATTTCCTTTCGTTTAATAAATGGAGGCGTTGTAACAGTGACATTTTAGTGGCAAATATCTTAATTTTATTCTCCTTTGTATTTAAGGCGAAAGTTTAGACATTGGTAATGCTTAAGGTTCAGCCAAGCCAACGCATCCACGATGGCGATGGCGATGTCGATCAGACGTAAACGCGGTAATCGCCATTGCGCACGCAGGCTGCACGCGTTGATTTGATCAGAGTAAATACAAATGAGTAGGTCATCTTCATAGAAACGCACCGAGCGCGGTTACAAAATTCGGCGCAATTCCCCGCTAATCCACGCTAAATTTTGTCAGTGTGTGCGTGGGCGCCGCATACGTATTGGCGCGCTCACATACAAACCGCGCTCGGTGCGTTTCTATGAAGATGACCTACTCATTTGTATTTACTCTGATTTGACTGAACCGTTAGGAAGGCGATTAAGGCTGGGTTGCACCATCTTACTTTAAAGGACAATGGCCAAAAATGTATGGAGTGTGGTCCAATAATGTCCACCACTAACGAGACCTATGTAGTAAAACAGTCTACTAAATACTGATTCATTATAACCAAACTGCAATCAAAAATATGCTGTCAGTAAAAAGTTATGACTGAATGAAAAGTCTGTTTTTTACCTTTTCATCCGAAAAATGTTCTTGATATCATTCTATCTATTGCACATTTTGGACTAATTTACGCATGTTATGTCATGTCGCATGTGGCGCGGGGTTATAGATGAACTTTATTAAATATTATACTAGCTGTGCCTACGACTTTGTACGCGTGAGAATTGTTAGAATAATGTTTCCCATTTTTACGACATTTGTCTGTACTGCTCCGCCCCTATTGGTTGTTGGGTGATGTTATTTATATTAAAACCATCCTTGATAAATGGGCTATCCATAACAAAAAGAATTTTTCAAATCGGACCAGTAGTTCCAGAGATTAGCGCGTAAACTACTACATTTTTTCAAACAGTCATAACTTTTTACTTGCAGCTTATTTTTTTTTCGTCCCATACTGTAAGTTAATCTCTATTTAATGGACTATAAGCCAATATAGGTCTCATTGGTGGTGGACATTTGGACCACTTTTGGTCATTGTCCTTTGACAAACGTCACAAATCTGTTAATCTGCATACAAAAAACACCGGTTATCGTTATAGTTACGGTCAAAGTTAGGTGGTGCAACTCAGCCTAAAAGTGGTTTCGCACTACGTCCGATCCGAATCCGTTAAAATACGGATCTCGAAAAACGATCACAGTAATCGGATGACGGATCTAGTGCCTAAACTAAGTGAAGTACACATAGATCGGATATAGTACGAAACAGCTATAAATGAGCAACAATAAAACTACCGGTGAACCGACGACCTGATAAAGGTAGCAGGAAGGCGCTGGATGCATGCCGCTACCAACCGTGCGATGTGGAAATAATAGGGGGAGGCCTATGTTTAGCAGTGGACGTCCTGTGGCTGAAATGATGATGATGATGAACAAAACTAAACCTATGTAGAAGGACTACTCAACTTTCGCTGGTTGGCTTTGCTTTAGATCTTTCATTAAAAAGCTCTACAGGCTCCGTAATGTTATCAAACACCTCATTATTTTTCTCAAACAATACTTTTTGTAATTTCCTCCTTAAGTAGTGACTAACAGACAGATTATGGCACTTTAATAGATCGACACAGTAACCATTAGAAACTACAATGTTTTGCGTAATCGTCCCGGTTTAGACAAATCTGGTGATTTGTGTGTCGTGGCAAAACTGGGATAGACCGGCTAAAGTAACTTAGCTGCTTTACGAGCTTTAGGTATTAAATTGGTGTCTACTACCCCTTAAACTCTTAATAGGATCACAGGAGAACCTGCAAATGTTGTCTTTAATTAAAAGGTCTCATTTCGAATACATTTCAGAATGTAGTTTAAATTTTATAATAATACTATAGCTTTCCGCCCGCGGCTTAGCCCGCGTTGAATTTTGTCTGTGACAGAAAAACTTTATCACGCGCGTCCCTATTTTATTATACTATGCCAAATTTCATCATAATCGGTTCAGTGGTTTAGGCGTGAAAGCGACACAGACAGACAGACAGACAGTTACTTTCGCATTTATAATATTATAAGTATAGAAGTATAGATTAGTATATTAATATAGAAGTATAGATTATTTTAAGAACAATTTAAGTTCTTTTTAAGGGTTCAAACCTGAGGTCGTTAATAAAAAAAGTTTTATAAATTCCTATAATCATCATAATTCTTACGAGTATTTACATAACCTAGGGAAATTCCGATTACGTTTCAATATTCTACAAACTAGTTTCTGTGAAATTTGAGAAGGCACAATTTCCTTGAACGCTGTTCCTTTCATTTATTTTTCGTTACCACGGCCTTCAGCTATGTAAAACACGAACAAAATTGTGAAATTGAAAAATACGTAGAAACAGACTGAGTTGCCATTCAAGCATATTGTTTATTGAATTCCACCGGCTTCACTTTTCCTTCGAAGTACAGTTACCACTAGAAACAATGTACCGTACTTCAGCAATATTTCAACTGGAACCAAAATAAACTTAAAAAAACACTTACAAAGTTGGCGACCCGCGAGTTTTATGAAATATAAGCGCATTTTTCTCAGTTGGACCCGTACTATAATAAAGAGGGTTCCGCAATTGTTGTTCGGAGTTCCAGTGTTTGTCGCTGCTTGTCGCGGAACTTCTGGCGTGGGGGTTCAGTATCAGCGGAGCATTAAATAATGGTAAAGAAATCTTGGCTGCAGAACACAAACACGTATTCTTTTAAAATCAATACCAAAAGCTTTTCAGGTCATGCTTTGTGATAATTCATCATAGTATGTATAGTTCTTGCAACTCCTTCCTGAGTTGCAAGAAGCTGCGAGTGAGCTATACTTGTGTGTGTACGTACATGCAAATAACGATGAGTGTAATGGCTGTCAAAACTTTAGAAAAACGAATAGTAGCAAGCCACCACACATTATGTAAACTCACTCGCCTTCGTAAATTGCAACAACTGACTATACTTTGGAAATGGATGTAAAGATACATGAATAAAACAAATTCTTGAACTTGTCTAATTTTGACAAAATTTAAAAATTAAGTAGCCTATAAAATGTTCGTCTAGAATAAGAATATTATTCATGACATTATGGCATGACTTTAGGTCGTGATCAGTACACATGAACGTGTGTCCCCTGCAGAATTCAAACCAGCTATCGTTATAGTCCCCAACTCATCGTTGTGGTGCCCAAACCCGATGGCTAGGCCATCAATTTGCATCGCTCTCGCGCCGGAGGCCACGAGTAATCCATTAAACAATTAAACGTAAAACAGTCGATTTCCCTAATCTACAAGTGTTGAACACAAACGCTTTTTAAATCTACATCTGAATCGCAAGACTCAGGCCGCGATAGGATTAGTTTTGTAATGCGCGATATTCAAAAGGGGGAATATTGAGGCGTCTAATGTCGCTGCCGGTTTGCAGTTCAGGGTGTCTGGCTGAGCTACGAATTGTACGGAAATCAATAAATCTTATGCCACAATACTATGAGTTTATTACAAATGGCTCTTAAAACTGGAAATGAAGAGGGAACTATTACTTTACGAAGAATAAGCGTCGCAAACGCGTTACACGGTACTACAAGAAAACAATTTTACCTAATACACGAGTATGATTACGAAATCATACGATATTTTATTGAACCGACTTAGACGACACTATTGATGAAAAAAAGAAAAAAATGTACATACACGTTGGTTCTTTTACAGGCTCCCTTCTAAAATCATTTTGGCTTTAGATAGAAACGTACGAGTATGTCACTTTCCAATCAAGCAATATCTTTTAGATTTATACTTTTATCTTTCATTACATCCGTGGTTGACTGGCGTGTGGCGACTCGTTATGCTTTGGCTCGAAGTTTTTTGTTGTGTACCGTCACATTATTTTTATTTTTGGTTAATGTTGATAGTTACCTTGATTTTGTTTGTAATTAGTTGTACACTCATTATGTTTAAATAATTTAAATTGAAATGTTTCTCAGGAAGTGAATTATTGTTAATTCTTATGAGAAATAAAGTTCTTAAACCGTTTTTTATCTACTTTGCAAAGAATAAATTATGTAGCATAGTTATAAAGTGAATAGACGAGAATATACAAGCAGAAATAAGTACCAGTAAGCTCTTTGAAACTACATCTAATCTTGTCTCTGCTTAAGACTGACCATTACAATCTTATAGCACTAAATCGGATGATATCAAAATACAGCTCTTTGAAGTACTCGCGAACCGAGATAATCTGAAAATGGAAATGTAGTTTTATTTCTGAGGTCCTTTGATCTCATGGTGGATTAAATTTCTATCAAGTTTTTTGTTTGATCAGTAAAATCCTTTCTTAGATATACAGGGTAGGTCGAGGGTTATGTTACACTGATTACAATATGAATATAGTCTCGACAGTGTAATATGGAACGTCTGTTTTGCCTTTATAGTTACTTAACAGCTCACGACTCTCTATTTTATTTATGGTACCATGTTTGAGGCAAATGTATGTGAGAAATTAAAATATAATGAATATGAAATGTGTTTATTTGGTTTTGACCAAGATTTTGCATATAAGAAATTTAAAAACATAAAAAGGTAGCCCTTAAATTTTTTACATTTAATTTTATTCTTCTTTTTTTTTTGGATCTACTACTAAATACTTCTTATTCTAACAGTTTACGAATTGCTTTAGTTTGGAAGTAAGTTTAAAATCATCAATCGTCTACAATATAGCAACAGTTTTGCCATGAAACAGCATTATGAAATCAGTTACTTTTCGCACACCCTGTATAAAAAACTTTTAATGAAGAAAAAATCTCGTTAACGAGTTAACAAGGCCAGAATTAGTTTTGGAACTAATTTCAAAGTCTCATTATATGAAATGGGAATTTTTATTTGGATGCAAAATTAAGACTGCATTATCAACTGAGCCCCAAAATTAGGTGTTAAAAAATAATTACAAATTTTATGACAGGCTAAGATAGCTTCTGTACGTAACTTTAACAATAACCGGTTCTTTTAAATGGAGTTTGATAGATTTTTGACGTTTGTTAAAGTCAAAGTAAGATGGTGCAACCCAGCTTTAGTCTCTTGCAATAGAATTCAGTGTATTTCATTATTTTACCATAGACTTCAGTATTGACTCAGATTCAGAATGGAGCAGTCTCAGAAATAAAGATTAAATTAATTCAAGCTTGTTATTGTTAATTAAAGTAAATTTCTTTACCGTTAAGTGTAGGTATTATGGTTTATTTGCCACCAATAATCTGAATACTTATTTCTTTTATAACTGTTTGGTTAAATTGGCATCAAACGTTTAACTTGCTATGTATCTTGTCTAAACATAAGTAACTGTAAAGAATGTCCACAAATTTTAACTCTTACCAAATTTTCCCTTACGCTATCATAGTCAAAGTCAAAGTCAAAGTCAAAATTTCTTTATTTGTTTGGACTAATAAATAGTTCTTACAAATCGTCATTTTGCTCTTAAGGAGCCTCTACATGTCTCATAATCTTTTTACCCTACCAGCGCTTCGAGACCAACATTTGGCAAGTGCTGAGAAGAAGCGCCGCAACAAACTCAGTCACCACTGTCTGCCGGTTAATATAAATAAATAGAAATAGTAGTAGTAGGTACATTCGATTCAGGAGCAGTTCACTGAATTTACCATGCATTCTTGTATGGTGTATCTTATAAGAATGGGTATACAAGATTGCGTGGTATATTAAACAAGGTAGTGACGTGCTAATATCTAGACTTACATATTAAGATACTAGTAAAAATGACTCGCATACATAAATTTGAATAACTTGGATTGACCAGTCCCCGAAAGCAGCGCCTGTTCACAGACATGACGAGTGAACCAGCCATCGCTTCACTCGACCATATTAGAGGGAATGTAACGACCCGCCTCACTACGCCACCACCCCAGTAAGAAAAGCTAGCTAGCATTAGGGATTGCAATCCAGCGGCGTTTTCAATCCAGCTGGATTCTTGCTGGATTGACCTGAATCCAGCTGGATCCAGCGCGGATCCAGCAAAATGTGGAACGCAAATAAAAAGACGACATTTTTAAGACTTTCCGCCCACGGCTTCGCCCGCGTGAAAAAAGAGCTGTTTTTAGGGTTTTCCCAGACATTGCTCGAATTTTTCTCGCCGTAAAAAACATCCTTGGACTTCAACGAACATTTAAAAATATTGGTCCAGGCGTTGTTGAGGTCTGCGCTTACCAACACATTTTGCGATTCATTACTGACAATGCGCTTTCGGTTTCCACACTGGTCGGTTTTAGGATCATTAAATAGTGAATAGTAGAATGACCACGACCGCTCTGCCAAGAGCGTAACGAATAAGAAGAAGAAATAGTCATATCATACACCATAGATAAATGTTAACCTCGCACTCGCTCGGTCTCATATACGCTCATTTCTTTTTTCAGTACCTTTTCGTAATCTAATTGACCACTTGGCTTTGGCTTTTGTTTATTAAAGTTCTCCTTCTCTCTTTTAAGTTCCATCTCAAGCTCTTGCCCTGAAGTCATTTTAACGGGTTCTGCGACATCATTTAGACCATGCTCTTCGAACTCCTTAATATCTTTATCTTCTTGCACATTTTGTTTATTTACTCGTTTTAACAAAGTTTTCATCTCCTGCCATATCGCATTCTTTTTTGGCAAAGGAAAATAGACAGTTTTTTTACTGCTTCTTCATACTTTTTTGGATTTTACAATCACACTAACGTACCAGTAACTTCGGAGAGGCGCCGTTCAACGCACAAAACAACAGAACGGCAACGTCACCGCGCCGTTTTGAAAATGGCGGCAATTCGAAACTAAGCAATAGAAAATTATACGTTTGCGGATCCGCATCGCTGGATCCAGCACTGTATGCTGGATCCAGCATGTTTAAAAAGGCGCTGGATCCAGCTGGATTGCTGTATGCTGGATCCAGCAATTGCAATCCCTAGCTAGCATAGTAAGAAAAGCTATAAAATGTACACTTCAAAGTGGTGTTTAATGAAACTTTAATACACTAACATCATGAATAAACGAAAAAACAACGTATGGACGAAGGGTTTCCACCGAAAAAAGGGCTCGGAACAATTATTTGTAATGGACAGGCCATCTGAGCCTGCCCGCTCCATATCCCAAATACATCAAACAGCTTACTTACTTTAATGGAATTCAACTGTCATGATGACAGTTTAACTTTCCCTCGGGATAAACTTGACCTTCACTGGTTGGGTTTTTGTTTGCGGTCAAACTGTAGATCCTGGCTACGCAGGAGTTGTAGGTAGCGGTGGGGACGAGAGGTGGGAATTGTCCCGTTTTCTTAAAGGACATAAAAGTGCTACTTATTAGAAAGGGGCTGTTTTAATTTCTGAATTGTAGAATCTGTAAGGTACTTATTTTCTTTTTATGCTTGATAAATTAGCCGGTACGATATTTTTTTGGGTATTATTTCAGTCCCGCTAGAGAGCTTTTTAGTATTTTATGGTAATTAAGTACGGCACCGAAGGTAGTTACCGAAGAATACATAATGTTGCGCGATGTTGATTGCATATTTAGGTTTTCACAACAATTGTCGTCCTAAAAGTAAAACAATTAATTACATAACACACAGGCGCGTAGACGTGAACGATGATTGGAAAATCAGAGTAGATGGAAATCTACTCTTTACATGTAAGTTGGAAATTAACGGTAAAATTATAAAATTACCAATGAAGCTCGTATCAAATTACATAGCTTTGTATAAATCCTTGCATCTAGGCGGTCCTTTCAATTCCGATGCCACAAAAGGCTGGCTTATCTGCCCGGCATACGGAATAAACTGTGCCTTTGCATTGAAACAAATAAAAGTCGTTACGTGCTGACCTTTGTAAAGAATTCCACTACAGTTAATAAAAGGGCAAAGGGAGTAAATAACGCGGGTGACACACGGCCCTGACAGCCGGCGAGCGACGGACCGTGCTCGGAATAACAACTAGCTGGGATTAGTTGTAGTAGGTATTTTGTAAAAATATTCAGTGATATTTGCTAGAAAAGCTACACTAAGTTTGCTTAAAGGCGTCTAGGGTAGAGCCACGACGTAGCATGTAAATGAAGTTTAGAAAACAGCGAGGAAAATAAGGGAGAGTCTGCTAATTTGGACCAGTTTTTTTCAATCCCATTTTACACATAGTTTTCTTTTGTTTTTGCTAATGTCCATGGTATATAATAAAAGATACATTATTCAATTTACTATTTCATAAGTATTAATTAACATGATTGTTGTATATTTAGCACAAATCAACAAAGTACGAGTTCAGAGCTACGGTCCAATTTAGCCAACCGGTTCGATAATTTGTACCACAGGGTAACTAAATTGGATTTCAATAAATTTCAAGCCTATAACAAAATATTATACGATACATTCTTAACAAATTAGGAAACGAAGAGGAACAGTAGTTAATAATATAGACAATCGATATTGTTTTACACGTTATCACGATTTTGAGTACAAGTTTTGTAATTCCAATCTACTTTGCCAGTCTTTTGCTTTCATTTATTGTTAGTCAAACATAACTACGCTATTATAACTTCAAAATATGATTTACTAAAAAAAAAATCAAAATCCTTTGGTAAAGTTCCATACAACTTGATGTGGTACAATTTAGCCGACTAGGTGATAAGTGCTTTTAAAAAATCGGTAAAAAAATATAGCTTATAAATACCGAAAAATGTTTCAAACATTTGTAATCCACACTAATTTACGCTTCTAAATAATATATTAGAAACACCCTGTGATTAAATTTAACAAAATTACAATCTAAACATGTATTGTCAAATAAAAGTTACTTGAAAACAATGAAAAAATACTTTTCAAAATAAAACACACGTGTTTGTTGTCACGGCAAAAACCACATGGCCGATATTAATTGATTTTAGTTGTGTATCGCTGAGTGTTGCAATTACAGACATTCAATAAATACTTTACGAAATATGAGGGTGGTACAATTTACCCGGCGGTACAATATACCGAACTCTCCCCTAAGTATGACGCTGTTTTTTCTTTCTTCTGTCTTTAAACATCTCGCTCTCTCTTTTTCTCATCTTTTTTTTTGTATCTTTCCAGAATTTCTTTATGTTATGTTTGGTGGGCGTAAAAAATCTCACAATGTGAATGAGTGTATTTTACAAGCGAGAACAAATAAAATTGACACTTGACTTTTATGGACACATATTGTATTTTTAATCGGAATAGTTTTTATAACATAATTCATAATACAACGTCGAATAGTTCGTGACGCCCAAAGTGGCCAAAAAGTTGACAACACAATCTTATTCCAATTGTAACAAAGACGTGTTGCGAATTTTTTGACTAGTTTGGGTGTCACGACGAACTATTCGACGCTGACTCTGCATTGTTATTTTATGAAGCGTGGTCCTACTATTTTGATCAAATGCAAGTTATTCACGATTTTTTCAACTGAATGTCACGGTTATGTTTTTTAAATTTTGAGGCTTTATTTTCATCCAAGGTCAAAATTTTCCACATACCTGTGTGTCTCGCACCCAATTCAAAGTGGAGTTTACGTAACATGGGTTCCTTAGTAAGAAACTAATCGGTTTGTGCGTGTTGCTTCTGTTAAAATCACGCGGATGGTTTTTCTTCGGCCACCCTGCATTTATAAGTGAATCTGAAAGAAGGCGGATTTCCTTGAAAGGGGTTGACGTTTCAGATAGGGGTAAATAACTGCAAAGCCAGATGTCGGTGAGTATTAAGTTTTTGTAAAACAAGGTTAAGACGGATAACTCAACTTAGAGTAAACTTATGCACTAGATACAATCTTTTACATTTAGGGTGGATTCGAACAAACAAGAGTAAATATTAATCTCAGAATAAATCGTCAGTTTTGACATAATATTTCCCATACTGAAACTGTCAATGTCCCAGTTAAATCAGAAGTTATTCTCAGATAAAAGTTTGGTCGAATCGGGCCTTGATAGTGTAGGTTACTGCAATTAGATAATTTTATGATCTAAGACATATTATAGGGCATAGGGCTCCTCGATTTAGTGTCTTTGAATCATCCATCCTTCTTGTTATAAGTACAGATTTATAAAGATTATAGTCTAGTACGCGAATCATCTCTATTGATATTGTTTACTGCTATATTTTGTAACATTGATTATTTACTTTGTTCAAGCAAAAATATTTGCATATATTTGCCTCTTGTTTTCCTAGAAGCATTTTGGAGTCCACTTATTCCGCCTTTTGCACAACATTCCCGGCTTATTTTGATTAGGTGGTATAAGTTGGTCTAATACAACCCGAGCCGCTGCAACTTAAACACCAAACAACGCCCTCTCCGGGGAAATCAGGGCAGACCGGGAGCTTACTCATAAGATAACGTAACGGCATATTACTAAATCTTTCCATGCTAGTCGGGCCATTTAGAGTTTTTGCAGAACGAAGGTCTTGTTTTTGTTATTAGTATACTTTTTGTGATTATTAAAATAGTTGTTACCCGTGGCTTTGCCTCTCCTCATCTAGAAATTATCGTTTACTCATAACTGTGGTTTTATTATGTAGGTCAGTTATAAGTAGTCTATGTAAAGATTTTTCTTTCGTTGTCTTCTAAATTGCCATATGTCATTCATATGCAATCCTCACATGAAACTCGCTGACTCATCGACATGTGTCGTCGACTTTTGACATGTCAATGTTATCAAAAGACAGAAAGTACAAGTCATCGACATGATTACTTTGAAATAGCTTTATTTTCAAAATAATCATGTCACCGACACCAAGCGCTGGGCTGTTAGCGGGCTTGATGTGTAGTCCTTTAAAGTGATAGTTGATATCGATCATCGGCTAAATCTTTCAAAGTGGATTTTGATTATGTAAGTTTACAGAATATCAAAGTCATTACAGCACAATCCTAAAGATTAATAAGCCACTAAAACTCATTCAAAAAAGCCATAACCGCATGCGAAATTTCACGCGTGCTCACGACGTCTGACATATCAACAACCAGCGCTGGGTGGAAGTATTACCGCCGATACATCAATCAACTTACAGCCTGATGCTTTAGCCACTTAAAAAACCCTGGCGGAACAACCTCTGTTCATTTTTTATTTCCACGCCACTGATGTGTCACAGTGTATAATGTTGCAGCAACGTCGTTTGGTCCAAAACTCAAAACATTGTAATTGTCACAATAGTTAACGAATATACCTATATTTGTTAACTATATGGTAGGTACCATGAAAATATTTTTCATAGAAAAAAGTTATTTAAGCTTTTAAATGCTCAATTAGATTATTATTCCAGTATCCAGTAAAAATAATGATAAATTACTCTCCTTCTGGCGCAGGTCGGGTGAAAAGTCGCTTAAAAAATACTTTTTTCTTTTGTAAGCATCCTTGGCCTTACCACAAAACAGCGAAACATGCATTGAACAGTTGTGTAAAATAAATTCCATACTTAATGTCAATTCAAACTAGTGTTCAACGCGTTTTTTGACTTTTTGTGATGAGACGGTTAAAATTAACCGAATTCCAAGTAGCTAGCCAAAACTTAACGATATTTCATTACATTTCCAAGTCTTGTAAGTTAATTTGCTCAAGTGATTTAAGTTAAAACATTAAGCGAAAGAGTAACTTCAAGCTCTAACTGATACTCATCAAGGTCATAGAAATTATACGGCAATATTTGTTTAGATCATTCTACAGAACATAGCTATCAACTCTACATGTAGTTCACTTGTATTCCGTATATTAAATATTAAACATAAATTCCACATAAAACCTGAGGTAATGAGATACGCCAGAACGCCACTGCATTATGTTGCTTATTTCCTTACCCGTGACAGCTCGGAGCAAGTCTCATAAAAATAATGGCCACCATATCCCGCAGTCTCGTGTTTGACGCCTTTATGGGCGCGTGACGTGTAATAATGTAGTGACGTCACATTGTATCGCCGAGATTGAGGAGGGGTCTCGTAATTTTGTTGAGGGATTTTTGTAGATGAAGCAAGTTGCCAGTGAAATTGGTCGTGAAAAGCTCCACTTGACCAGAGTTTCTGAACCTGCGACCGTGATAGGGAATTTTCTATAACAAGAACTGTTAATTTAAAACATTGCTTGAAAACCTTGAACATTACTTTTAGCTGAAATGCTTATTTTTTCGTTTTTTACCCGACTGTGCCAGAAAGAGGGTAATTTATTTGTTGTTTTACTTATTATGGAAGTCGCTTCCAAGCGATCAAACGTGCTTTTCCAACTTTATGTCTCTTTTTGTTGAATTCAAGTCAAAGAGTATTCTAATATTTACGTCACTCATAATTAATTATTAATTTACGGATTTAACCGACAATTTTATTCATATCATACGTGATGCAAGCTGCGTTCATTTTGATCTGACCGCTGACCGTAGAACGCATTCAGTGTGGCAAATCCTTAAAAGATCATCATCATCATCATCATCATCATCATCATTTTCAGCCATAGGACGTTCACTGCTGAACATAGGCCTCCCCCAATAATTTCCAAAATAGCCGGCGGCCTACATCCAGCGCCTTCCCGCTACCTTTAGGCCTCANGAGGCTTCCGGCGACTGGGACCGCAATTAACTGGGACCGCGGTCCCAGTCGCCGGATCCGTAAATAATAAATAATTTTCTTCCGGCAACTGGGACCACTCATAGATAACTAAGAAAAATATATTATTCAGGCCAAAATCGGTACAGTCATACGAAAATAAATTCTAAATTATTTATATGAATTATCATTGACTCGTTCTAGACATGATTTTATACTATGCGCTTAGCAATAAGTAGATTAAGCTAGGCCATTTTTGCATACATTAATACAAATACTAATATTGGACTGAATACTTTAAAGCATTTTCTACCAGTTAAGTTACATATTTACTGAATTTCATTTATGTCGTACAACATAATATTTTAATGCTTATTATTTTTACCCTTAGAATCTACTATAAATCTACTATAAGTACTATAAATCAAACGACTGAATTTTTTATTAAATCAGTATAACCAAGCTATGGCGTATAATTTTTTCCCCAGACACTCATGAATGTACACATATTTCAAATAATAGGTAAAATGTATTTTATCTTTTCTTTCAAGCGGTATGAGATGACAAAAGAAAAATAATAAAAGTATTCATGTGGACAATTAATCCCGCGGTAGAATTTTTGAGCAGTATGAGTTGACTAAAGCTTCGTCGATTTAAAGGTCAAGTAGCCCTTTTTCAATAAAAGGATTTTTCTTCAATTATTTTACCTAAAAAATTTTCGTTCGACTGTACATTTTTTTATTTCAGTTATCATTTACGAGTGGTCCCAGTTGCCGGAAGAATATTATTTAATTTTTATGGATCCGGCGACTGGGACCGCGGTCCCAGTTAATTGCGGTCCCAGTCGCCGGAAGCCTCGATATCTCTGCCTTATTAATTCATCCTGTCCGACTCACTTCCTACACATACATAACACTTTTACTGCTATATTTTGTAACATTGATTATTTACTTTGTTCAAGCAAAAATATTTGCATAATCAATATGAAATTCCAGAAGCTTCGTATTCCAGAGAGCCTCTTGTTTTCCAAGAAGGATTTTGGAGTCCACTTATTCCGCCTTTTGCACAACATTCCCGGCTTATTTTGATTAGGTGGTATAAGTTGGTCTAATACAACCCGAGCCGCTGCAACTTAAACACCAAACAACGCCCTCTCCGGGGAAATCAGGGCAGACCGGGAGCTTACTCATAAGATAACGTAACGGCATATTACTAAATCTTTCCATGCTAGTCGGGCCATTTGAGTTTTTGCAGAACGCAGGTCTTGTTTTTGTTATTAGTATACTTTTTGTGATTATTAAAATATTTGTTACCCGTGGCTTTGCCTCACCTCATCTAGAAATTATCGTTTACTCATAACCGTGGTTTTATTATTGCATAGAAGTTATGTAGGTCAGTTATAAGTAGTCTATGTAAAGATTTTTCTTTCGTTGTCTTCTAAATTGCCATCTGTTATTCATATGCAGTCCTCACACCAAACCCGCCGACTCATCGACATGTGTCGTCAACTTTTGACATGTCGCTGTTATCAAAAGTCATAGAAAGTACAAGTCATCGACATGATTATTATGAAATAGCTTTATTTCAAAATAATCATGTCGCCGACATCAAGCGCCGGGCTGTTAGCAGGCTTGATGTGTAGAGTCCTAAATACTGATACTTGACACTCATTGGCTAAAGTTCACAAAGTGTATTTTGGATTATGTAAGCTTACAGAACATCCAAGTCATTACAGCCCAACCCTAAAGATTAAAAAGCCACTAAAACTCATTCAAAAAAGCCATAACCGCATGCGAAATTTCACGCGTGCTCACGACGTCTGACATATCAACAACCAGCGCTGGGTGGAAGTATTACCGCCGATACATCAATCAACTTACAGCCTTATGCTTTAGCCACTTAAAAAACCCTGGCGGAACAACCTCTGTTCATTTTTTATTTCCACGCCACTGATGTGTCACAGTGTATGATGTTGCAGCAACGTCGATTGGTCCAAAACTCAAAACATTGTAATTGTCACAATAGTTAACGAATATACCTACCATGAAAATATTTTTCATAGAAAAAAGTTATTTAAGCTTTTAAATGCTCAATTAGATTATTTCCAGTATCCAGTAAAAATAATAGTAAATTACTCTCCTTCTGGCGCAGGTCGGGTGAAAAGTCGCTAAAAGCAATTTTCTGTTTTGTAAACATCCTTAGCCTTACCATAAAACAGTGAAACATGTATTGAACAGTTGTTTAAAATAATTTCCATACTTAATTCACACAATTCAAACTAGTGTTCAACGCGTATTTAATTTTTTGTGGTGAGACGGTTAAAATTAACCGAATTCTAAGTAGCTAGCCAAAACTTAACGATATTTCATTAGTTTTCTAAGTCTTGTAAGTTAATTTGCTCAAGGGATTTAAGTTAAAACATTAAGCAAAGAGTAATTTCAAGCTCTAACTGAAACTCATCAAGGTCATAGAAATTATACGGCAATATTTGTTTAGATCATGCTACAGGACATAGCTATCAACTCTACATGTAGTTCACTTGTATTCCGTATATTAAATATTAAACATAAATTCAACATAAAACCTGAGGTAATGAGATACGCCACAACGCCACTGCATTATGTTGCTTATTTCCTTACCCGTGACAGCTCGGAGCAAGTCTCATAAAAATAATGGCCACCATATCCCGCAGTCTCGTGTTTGACGCCTTTATGGGCGCGTGACGTGTAATAATGTAGTGACGTCACATTGTATCGCCGAGATTGAGGAGGGGTCTCGTAATTTTGTTGAGGCATTTTTGTAGATGAAGCAAGTTGCCAGTGAAATTGGTCGTGTAAAAGTGCTCCACTTGACCTTTGACCAGAGTTTCTGAACCTGGGACCGTGATAGGGAATTTTCTAAAATAGGAACTGTTAATTTAAAACACTGCTTAAAACCTTGAACTTTATTTTTCTTCTTTTATTGTTTTGCTCATTGTGGAAATCGCTTCCAAGCGATCAAAACATCCAAATGTGCTTTTCCAACTTTGTGTCTCTTTTGAATTTAAGTCAAAGAGTATTTTATTTACGTCACTCAAAATTATTTATTAATTTACGGATTTCACAGAAAATGTTGTTCTTAAATCATAATCATACGTGACGCGGGCTGCGTTCACTTTGACCGCCCGCTGTCTATAGAACGCATTCAGTGTGGCAAATCCTTTGAGGCTAGTGAAAAAGTAAACAAAATGAAGTATACGACTTTTTACAAAATCGCAATTTTTCAAATAACTCCATTCTTCCACCCAATTCCACACAAGAAACTCGAATCATATCTCCACTTGAGATATCTTTGTGTTCTCAAGTCCTCGATACGGCTGCGTCTCGTCTCGTTACCCGCCACGGAACGTATCGCGACCGCAGCGAATCGTGTTTGCTGATGATGCGTGCAAAATTGGAGGCTTTGAGTCGTCGAGCGTGGCTTTTACTCGAGGACCTGTAGTGATCGAAAGTTGACTGCAATTCGGCACATCAAGTGGATCGTATGTAGTTGGCATAAGATGCTTTATTGCAACAATTATTTTGATGTGCTGTCGAACATGCTTTCGTCTAAGCAAGCTCTTGACACTACCGATCAAGTGACCTAGAGTTCCCCGGCACTAATCTTGAGCTTGGAGGGAAATATATGTAGTGTATTGGAATGTTTTGATGCTATTATCAATAGGCTAGATGACAAAATTTCAATTATTTGTCCGTCAGACAGATAATTAGAAAATATTAGACTCATATTTTTTATTTTCTTTCAAAATTAAATAATAACAGTGCTACATCGAGTTGAAATGGCGCGATACGTCACGCTTGAGTAGAATTTTTACTCAAAAGTGACGTCACGCGACATATCAACTCAATAATATAATACTGTAATTTATTATTCGATTACGGAAAAAAATAAAAAATATGAGTCTAATATTTTCTAATTATCTGTCTGACGGACTAAATGGAATTTCGATTTCATTACCCAGTCATCATCCCTATTACATTTTTGGTAACTTTAAACTAACAAGTAATAATATGCAACCAAATTAATGTTTTGGACTGAATATCAAGCTCTTTATGGATTTAGCGACCTACAAATAAACTTTACATTACGAAGCAAAAAAAAATTGCATACACTGCCTCATTGTCTACATTAAAGTGTACTATAGAGGCGTAAGGCCCCGATTCATGCAGTCACTAACATAGTAAATTTCATAAAAAAACCTTTAAATATCACACACACTTCGCTACACAAATGTTACCCATACAAAAACATATTATTATACATATGTCAAATTAAACCCTTTAAACTCCCGGAACACTTACAAAAAATCAAACCGTGTATCGCATCCGACAGATTTATCAAGGGCCCTTTTACGCGGTAAAAACTCCCAGCGGAATATACATCGGATCGACGCGCGCGCCTTAATTTATAGGCCCGTGCGGTGCCGGACAGGTATAAACGGACTGGACGGAGAAGTAGAGTCGCCATGCTTTTTAAAAAAGCAAGGAGTGGTCTCTGATTTCAAATGGTTTCATAAGTTAAGGGTCGACTTTTCATTAGTTGGATACCATTTAACAAAAACAGTTTATTTTTTAAACGGCTCAAATATCAAGTTAAGGATTTTTAAATTTAATGTTTTACTCGTGATCCTATCCTACTTCTTACTTCCTACTAATATTATAAATGCGAAAGTTTGGATGTCTGGATGTTTGTTACTCTTTCACGCAAAAGTACTGAACGGATTTTGATGGAACTTTACAGTATTATTGTTTATAACCCAGAATAACATAGGCTATAATTTATGACTATCTGTGACAAACTAAATTTCATGCGGTTGAAGCCGCGAGCAAAAGCTAGTGGTAAAATACAAATACTGACTTATGAATTTAGGGATCGTCGTTTTAAAATGAATCTTTGAATTTTTGATTACTGTGAAAAAAAAATGTACTTACACATAAGATTGAAGCATTTATTTTAACTCATTACCCTATATTACCACCTCGAAATCTAGATCTTAGGTAACGAGCTATCTCGAATGTTCAAAGTAACATCACGACGTCTTGACATAACTTTGGCTGGATATGTAAATAGGAGCCATGTCGCAGAATAAGAAAGTTCGTATCTATGACTAAAGTTATTTATTTGAATGAGAATATTCAAAGTTGAAGTGTGAACTGAGCTATCTTTAGCTAAGCTTATGTATTGCCATTATAGCATGATATGAATTCGGGCTATAATATGAATGAAAACTGTGATGATTCACAGTCTCTGCTCTCCAGCAGAGACTGTGAATCATCACAGTTTTCATTATTATCTCATTATCTCATTATTTTTATTATATTATTTCATTAGGTATGGAGATACCTGATTGCATTTTCATTAAATTTCAGCCATAACAGTGTGATTTATAATTTCAACATTTTATTTTGTCTCTTGGCCAACGGGTAATTAAATTATGTCAAACGCAAAGCCTCATTATAACTGTGAAAGTGGTGTCCCGCTCTATTTTATTTTTTAGTAAGAATTAGTCCTGAATATTTTTAACAATCCATTGATGACATTTTCAAAAAGTAACAACAGATGTCTCACCAAATACCCAACTCTTGGTCACCCTACCAAGACGGCGCCAGGTATAGGTAAAGTACTAACGAGTCGGTTACACCGCGTGTCACCGTCTTTGACATAATCGCGAGCATCAGATGGTTGTTATCCATAATGTATACGGGTAGGGTAACCATATCGTGCGATGTATAACTTATGACGTCATGTTCGCTTACACTAACAGTGTGTTTATTTGTTTCAGGTGAGATGGGAGTTGGTGGAAGTTTTTAGTGAGTAAGTTTTGTTTACTATGGTGATTTTAAAGTTGTTCACGTACTTTTTAGTATTTACGTTACGGCTCGTAGAATTTGCGAAAAGATTCAGTAGGTTAAAATGTTGCAAATATCGCCCGATTTTCTCTATTTTTCATTATTATAGTTATGTTTTAATAGAATTGTTAAATATTATTTCTTGAGTCTAAGAGACTAACTAAAATTACGCCCGTATTCACAACCGATGCTTGCTTAAGTGAAGCAGCAAATCGAACACACAGCGTTGAATAGAGCTCTGTGATTGGTTCGTGTGTCACCCTGTGCATCCACGCGCACTGTGAGACCTCATAGTAATGTTTGTGAATACGGACGTTTAGATTCTTGCTTAGGTCTTTGCGTGTCTTTTTATTTGCTTAAGCAATTCAATATTATAATTAAATGAATTAATGAAATGTACATTTACGTGGAATCTTCCGTGAAGTTTTACAATAAAACCACATAGGCTTCTTTTCCAAACCACCTCTTTCTTATAGCTCTATATTTTCAGACCAAAACAGATTTGAAGGTCTGCCAACTGCCTTAGCCACCAGCTCATATTGCGATTTTTCTTTTTAGCGAAAAATCTTCACTAAACCTTATTTACATAGCTATACTTACTCTAGCACATCCACTTTATCTGTATCTCGATAATAGAGCAAGGAGCTTAATTCCGTGCAGCGCACTCCATGAGTTCCTGTGTAACTTTGTGTATAGTCAGCGTCAGATAGATCGAAGCGTCTAAGATAGCCAAAATGATCTGATTCTGATATTCAATATTTCATATTAAAGTAACCAGTCAAAGTAAGCATATTGTTTGAGGCACCCAAAGTAGTCAATATATGTTAGCAACACTATATAAAATTGATAACAGTGTTGCTAATTGTTCAAAAATATGTGTGCAGATATACCTTAAATAGAAACTGTTTTTTGTTGTGACCTCTTTGAAGCCAGTCGTTTAAAAGGGATTAAGAAAAAATCATCCTGTCAGCACGTATAAAATTGAGAACAGTGTTGCTAACATATTACTTTGAGTGCCTCAAACAATATGCTCACTTTGACCGGTTACATTAAATAATAATAATTAATCTATATGATGCTGAGTGTACCATCGGTTTAGAAGTTTGCTTAAACTACACGGGATCTATGGTCTGCATAGTGTATTGAAGACGTTCTAGGAACTACGTAGTCAGGTGCTTAAACATGGTTTAATACAAGAGTGCACCCGGAATAATTATGTTTTAAGGTTGGTTTTAGTTTTAAAATAAAGGCGCTTTTGTGAACGATGGTTTATTTAAAGCCAAATTAAATCGTGTATAAGTCTCATTTCATTTTTTAGGAAGGTAGAGCTACTTGTCTTACGTAGTAATGAATATGTTAAGTAGGTAATTTTACATTATATTTTATACTAGTTTTTGCCCACGTGAAATTTTGTCTCTCACAGAAAAACATTATGGCGCGTGTCCTTATTTCAAGAATGTTATGTCCTTTCCCGGGACTTAAACTATGTTTATTACAGACAGTTTTTTCGCATTTATAATGTTAGAAGGGATGAAATATATCAACTGTACATAACGTGTAACATACGTAGTCTAAACACAATAAGGCATAAAAGAACCAGCATTTACCTTTGATATATCAAAAGTTAAACAGCGATTAATTACGTAGATTTAAGGACTAATTTGTGTTTGTAAATTCCTCATAACTTTATAGACTCCCATGGGCGTACATTCTTCAAACCTTGTAGCGTTCATTATTTATATACAGGGTGGAATTTTGTAATGCCACCTGGAGAGAAAGTACTCTTAATACTGTAGATAGAAAATTTTATTGAAAGAAAACATTCCTTTATTTTTGAAAAGAAAAAGAAATTTTTACAAAGATTTTCGAACATTTTTCGAAAATTCACTACGACACCATACAATTTTCTGTAGGTACATAATAAAATAATTTAAGATTTCATGGTTTTCCTTTCATTTGATTTATCAAATTCGTTAGAGAGATTTCATCCTTATACCTACTTAACCCTAGCGATCGATGTAATAAAAATATAGGGTGTAATTTTTAACAGATTTTAGTTGGTTCGATTCCCGGTTGTGGCAAGCAAATTTTTGGAAATCTTTGAATGCAGTTTTATTTCTTTTCAAAAATAAAAGAATTTTTCGTTGAGAATTTTTTTCTATCTACAATATTAAGAGTACTAGTAGTAACTAATTCCACCCTGTATATTCCCTTAACTTTTTCTCACAGGCTCATTTGAGATCCCACCATAAATCCTTATGCTCGAAGCAATAATTCATACTTAAATTTTATTATCACTTGAATTTCCTTTCGGATACACAAGAGTATTATAATATTATGAGAGTTCCAACTCCTACATTATCTTTACGACTTGTAAGTGTGGTGTAAGTTATGGGAAACGGCAAGTGTCGATGAAGATACAATGACATTTTATGTTACAACTGTGAAACAAGCAACTTTTATGGTGGCCGCTTTAAAGTGCTTTCAGGGTTTGTAGGAAAAGAAATTTTACAATTTTTTGTAGATTTTTAAAAATGTTACTAGGCAAGGCACAGAAGATACAGGTGATATTTTTATACTTACCTACTGATTGTGTAAATTGTAAGTTGTTCAGTTTCAAGCATTTTCACTAAGTACAAAAAGACAAATTAATTTAGTAACTTTGAACCAAATTCAAAACATTTATTAATGGTGCCTAAGAAATTACGGATGTTCGCGATGATTAAAACCTTGTAAAAATGAAAACATGGGGTCTATATTTACCTAGTGCTTGCGAATGAACGTGAGCAATGCTCAGTTCGTTTCCGAACACATTTTTTAGGATCCATTTTTGTAGGAGTACCAGTCCGCAATTTAATCTCTCCGCCACGCTATCAAGTTTCAATAACCTTTTTACCCACCGCGTCACAAATGACCGTAATGTGTTTATCACTTACACCACCACCCACGCGACCGTCATAAAACGGGGGTGTGCACACTGAAAAAGACATCAGGGGCGCGAGATTCGGGCCTAGGTGTGAAGTCTGATCGCGTCTTTTACGAGCCCTTTATAACTGATGTGTTGGCCGTGATTAATTTATCGCTTGTGAATAATCTGTTTATTGTTTTATGTCAAAATTGAGATTGATTGAAGTCAGCTGTTGATTTTAAAAGGTGGGGAATCTGTTGTTGATCTTCTGTAATAACCGTATTTAAGTGCCTATGATCTGCAGTGGACGTCCTATGGTTGAATGATGATGATAATGATTGATTAAGTGCTGACCACTGTATTTCATGAAACTGTTGCGTGATGTTGTACAAAAAATATCATGACCCGGCAAACTTCTTATTGCCTATGTTCATCTGAAATAATTAGGGACTCTGACGTTGAAATATTTTTGTCAAATCAGTCCTGAAGTTTTTCTATTATTAGTGTACCTACCTACCTAGATCATTTACCTGTTTAATTAGTTACCTACTAAAGGAAATTAGACTTTACAACTTTTGGCTAGCAACAAAACTATATAGTTACTCAATGAATTTTAAGATTGTAATGAAAAATATAGTTTTAAAAATACTTAATGTGAATGAATCCCAATGGTCATTAACCCCGTTTCAGAATTCACAAATAACAGTAAATGTGAACCTTAAAAACAGTCAGATTTCAGTTCTCACTAACTAAAGGAGTCATTCAGAGAGCAATAAAAGGAGTATCATTTGCAATTTCCCCGCTTCAGTTTTCGTCAGCGGCGACGATGAAAATAAAGAATCATTTCGACAGGTCAACGCATAAAGAACTTGCTAAATGGACGCATAGGGTTGGCGAATTACGTGAATTCGTTAAGATAATAAACGCTTATATTAATTTAAAAAAAATAGTTGGGTACTATGGGTTCGTTAGTTTTTTACCAACTGATGAGACCAGAGGAACGGCAAAGAGTAATCTGATAAAATACCTAACTTTTGACATTTTGCACCTCGTATCTAGTTTCAAACTAAGACAAGTTTGTACCTATAGGTACCTATTGTTTTTATTGCGTTTATTTATGGTCACAACAGTTAACATAAATGTTAAATAATGAATTAAAAGTTGTATAAACTCGTAAACCATTGATTAAAACTTAAGGTAATTAATTTTTAACAATTATATTTTGTACTAATTTGGGGGATAGTAATTATTGGTTGCAAAGTATTCCATTAATAAAAGTGTGATGTGTGATGGGATGGGCCCATTCAGAATTAACAATTTGAGTGTAATTTATTTATACCGCAATCGAAGCTGTCCACAGCTCTACCAAAAAAGACCTTTTAAAAGTACACACACAGTTAGATGACCTGAGTTATAATCGGCAGCCCTGGCTGGCTCGCTAACAAAGTCGTCGTTTTATGCAGTGGCTGCAGTTAGAGCACTATGCAGTATGCAGTTACGCCGAGTTTATTGACGCGGGACAGACAAACTATTGTTCTGGGCTTAAATACTGCCTAAATTGTGACCCTGGGAGAACAAAGGAAGGTACCATAGAGAGATATAACTTTTTTGAGGTATGACCTACCTGTATAGTTTAAATCTGTTGATTTACGGAATGATTATAAACAAGAACGTAGTAAAGACTAAGTTTAATTAATTTGTAATAGGTAGGTATCTACAATATAAGAATCTTGGGACTATTTCCATGTAAAGTTTTGTATCAGTCATTGTTATTCAGAAAAATACATTCTTCTCTCAGTCTTAAAACTTTTCATGGACTTAATACTTTCAACTGATATTAGAAAAACTAGACTAAATCATCATAATTTATTTTGAGTTTGTTTTTAGGTTTAGACATCTTATTCGCGTAAAGATTGATGTTGTTTTTGGTCCCATTGTTATTTGATCAAATTGTAGAAGCTTAAGATTTTTTAAATTTTACAAAATTGTAAAGTTGAAGTTATATTTGAACCTAATTATTATTTATGTTCTTTTACTTGTTACTCGTAATTGGCAGCCCTAAAATCACGGCTCTCGCAAACAAAGTAGTCGTTTTATGCAGCTGCAGCGCTGCACAGTAACGTACTATGTTTATTGAACTACACAATGAACTGCGTTGAAGCAGCTCTTTGAAAAACTGAATCGTAAATAGAAGAATGATGGGATAGGTTGTTGGGATAGGGATTGTTTTACCACTTGATGATAAAGTCCTTGATAGGATCTTATAATTTGAAAATTATAAATAACTTGAAAAAATCGAACTGCCTAAGGCGGGAAGTTTTTCAAGTTATTTATAATTTTAAAATTAGTTTAGATGCGACTCTTAACGCTAAAAATTAAATAACTAGGATCTTATAATGTTATAAAACTCATAAAACTCATTTATTTTTAAAAATAGGCTTTTAAAAAAAACCGACTCCAAAAAACCTACACTAAAACGTAGAAAAATAATTACCAATTACCTACCTACTTATTTATTAGGACGAATTATTAATATTTATGTAGGTGCCAAGATTATGAAACATGTAAAGTTTGCCTGCACCGACTCCAAAAGTATCAATCATGGTATACCTACATAAATATTAATAATTCGTCCTAATAAATAAGTAGGTAATTGGTAATTATTTTTCTACGTTTTAGTGTAGGTTTTTTGGAGTCGGTTTTTTTTCGGAGTTATCGCGTAACAAACATAGAAAAAAAAAACATACGGGTCGAATTGAGAACCTCCTCCTTTTTTGAAGTCGGTTGAAAAGCACTTTTACACATCCCAGTATTAACTCTACCACTGCTTCGGGACAATAAATGGGCCAGTAATACCTAAACAACTTTTGGTTTTACAATCTTCGATATTGTCCCGAAGCAGTATTAAGGTTTATTATGAGACGTGTAAAAGTGCTTTTTAAAAGCCTACTTGCAAAAAATAAAATGAGTTTAATGAGTTTTTTAGACCACTGAAATTTTGTGACAACTTGATTTGCAAGTAAGTATTTCATATACCTATAAAGACAAATTGGAGCACTCTTGTTATATTTTGTCTTGATAACTAATACTCGTACTTAACTAGCGCCCGCTCGTTTTACCCCCTTAGGGGTGGAGTTTCGTAAAATCCTTTCTTAGTGGATGCCTACGTCATAACATCTAACTGCATGCCAAATTTCAGCCCGATCCGTCCAGTGGTTTGGGCTGTGCGTTGATAGATCACTGTCATTCAGTCAGTCAGTCAGTCAGTCAGTCAGTCAGTCAGTCAGTCAGTCAGTCAGTCAGTCAGTCAGTCAGTCAGTCAGTCAGTCAGTCAGTCAGTCAGTCAGTCACCTTTGAGTTATATTATATATTTAGATAAATAGATCAACGATCTACGTACGTATAATTTAGTCTAGCTAATATGGTCACCGTGCCAAGTGGTTGTCTATAATGTAGGAGAATATATTCCACATTGGACAACTAGAGAAAGTTCACAGGCTTGTGTTTATGGACGCTCCGGGAACACATGGCGTAAGGAATTCCACACTTAGCGTATGGTTTATGTGCCTTCTGAACATACCAGGGAGATGGACAAAGTAGCCTGTGGCAGTTCACAGAAACACAATATTAAAAGTTGTCTTAAACGAAATATCAAAGTTTATCCTTAAGTGCTTTTTTAAAATTTTAAGCTTTATGCTCTGTTATATTTGGCATAACTTATTGATACCATTATTTATGTTTTATGAAGTCTCCGTTGAAAAAAGACTTAAAGACAAAGAATCAATGAAAGGCAGAAATAGAAGAAGAAAGTTTTTATTATACTTTGGTGCCTATTCTGTAAATATGGATCTATTTAGATACAAAACTTTAATTAATGCTTTCGGTAAGAAATGTCTTTGATACAAAAACTTCACGTGACAGACTGAATCCAAGATGAGCGAAACAGCTGGTAAAGACTAGTTAATAAATAACTGTGAATCCTGCCAAACAAAACTCGTTAGACTCAAGCTAGGTGAAAGATGGGCTGTTAATGTCGGGTCTCCCGTGTGTTTGCTTTCAGACGTACTTGCGAACTTTCTGCTTTTGTATTGGAGATGTTTTCATACATGTCACTTTAGAAATCCAGTACAACTAAAAGAGGTTACTGGTCTGCATATGAAAGGTGGTATCACAATAAACAAGCTCGGCGATTTGGTTCAAGTCAGATTTTAAGACCTACATTTCACCCAAAAAAAAAACAAATAACAGATTGGCATCATTCGTGCTGAAATAATTGGGTAAATAAGTAATTTCTTCTGGCCTAAGATTTCTTCGGTCAATAGACGTAATAAGACTTTTTGGACACAACAGAAATAAGCGTAGGAATTATCAAGATTACTGGCGATGACGTTGCTTTAGTAGATCGATTATTTATATTCAAGAAAACTTTAATTTCCTCATATAGCTGGACTAATTGACCTGTATCGAATTACTGAAAGTTTACCCTTCATAATATAAAAAAGTATCGTTAAACTACCAAGTTGTCGTTTAAAAACCCACATAAACTTTACAAATACATTTTTAAACACTGTCCTTTGAGGAAACAAACCAGTTCCAGAACAATAAACAATGAGATTTGAGAGGGTTCTCTTGCGAACTTCGGCAGAACTCTGGCCAACTAATACAGTTTCTGTAAAAACAACTTTTATTTGAGCGTTCCTCGAATGGGACGGCAGAGTAGTTACCGAGAAGTTCAACTTTAACAGACCCACATAGGAAGCGATTCTGCTGTATCAATACTTTTTTATAATTGTAAAGTAATTTGTAGTGATTACGGCCGATGGAGCAGCAAGGTTATGGAGTGGAGGTCAGGTACCGGCAAGTGCAGCGTAGGACGTCCATAAGGTAGATAGATGACCTCATAAAGTTAGCAGGAAGGCGCTGGATGCCAGTCGCTACCAACCGGTAGATTGGTCGGTCGGAATCATTGGGGAAAGCCTACTATGAAGTGTCGTTTTACTAATAGTCCCATTAAAACCTCCAGCGAACCTTAAAAGCTTGAGTCATAATAGGTATGTAGGCCAGGGATCAACGGGATCCAAACAAATCCATTTGGCTATTATTTGTCGCTTAAATGCAGAAGAATTAAATACCCAAAAAGATCTATCCAGAAATGAATGAATGATTAGTTGGCACCTTGCGTGATATATGAACTAAGTTACGGTACTTACTTTATCAAATTACTAACCGCTGCACATCAAGGTCACATTGTGACACTTTCATAATCATCATCATCATTTCAGCCACAGGACGTCCGCTGCTGAACATAGGCCTCCCCCAATGACTTCCACATCGCACGGTTGGTAGCGGCTTGCATCCAGCGCCTTCCTGCTACCTTTATCAGGTCGTCGGATCGAACTAAAGTCGCACGGATTAGCAAGCTGAAGTGGCAGTGTGACACTTTATTTCGTTGTAATAAGAGCACTTTTGCAACAAACGTACAGTCTGACATGCTGCCGACTGTATAGATCCTAATAAGGCATAAACAGTAACTTTTCCTTTCTCAGTCATATTTATTCGGAATTTTCAAAGAAATAACGACTCGAGACGGCAAAAAGACGCACTGGCGAGCAAACGCCCTCGGCCTATGGCAGGTCGTAAACTAGAAAACGAGATATGAAAACTTCCTCCTTGGAGGCTAAACGTCATGGTATAGGAAGATCCAGAAGGATCGTTTCTTCTCGTTACTATAATTTTCTTGTAGTACTTACCCCAAATATATTTGTTTTGTACGTAGGTAGGTAGGTATTTTGATCGAAGCAGCGTATAAAACATTACAGCTTAGCTTGAAACAATCGTTTGTCAATTTGCTAACATTCAATAATGTACGCATTACACCGATGTCTTTTACTGAGAAGACGGCGAAAAAGACAAGTAAACTTGAATATTTAAAGTAATAAATCGTTCTTCGCCATTAGAGGCATAGAAATCGTTTAAAATAGTATGTTTCACTGCTGAAACTTTGTAATTCTAAATATTTTTCTTAGCATTTCTATGCTTAGACTACGGCTTTTCTAATTTTTTTTTATCCACAACGAGGAAGCTCTTGGCCTGTATCTCACCTGATGGTATGTGACGATCAGGCCGAAGGTGGAAAGCGAGCTTCACCCGGAATCCTCAACCACGGAGGATAATTTATGAAAGTTTCAATGCACCTTTTTTTAAAAGACGCATAATATTAAACGATTCTTCTGCCTCATTTTAAGTATGCCAACGTTTTTTCATGACGAGACGTCACAAAAGATTCTGAGGAGTTCGCTAAGTAGGGATGCCGAGTCGAATTTTCATTTTCAAAGTGTAACGTTTCATAAAGTTTGTCCTTATTTTTGTTGGATTCAGGAGAAATGGTGCTGTATTTCGGTCTGGAGGTGAGTTTAGAAGATATTGAAAGAAAATAGGATAAAGGGGTTAGGATGACCTTCAGACTGAAATTGATCGCAGTGTTATCAAGCAAATAATGCATTCTAAAATAGTTGAACTTCATTATTTGACACGTATATTTTAAGTAGGTAAATTTTAAAATTCCTTAATTTGAATACAGCTCAGATGTATTTTTTTGTGTTTTACCGATCACAAAGTTGAATCAATACATTTCAATATTTTCAATTTCTTGTAACTTGTGTGTGTCAAATGAAAAGGAACTATTCAATTCTGATACTATTTAATACCCTGAAACAATTTTTATTTGTCTGGAAAACAAGCCTTTGCAATTCTCTTCACACTGTTTAAAAAAAGCTCCTCTTCAACTGTTTTTCAAACTTTTATGCTAGAGCTCAACAAAAACTTCGCTTCAAAAAAAAAAGAAAGAATGGCAACCCTAGCTAAGAAAAGGAATTGTTCATTCTCTCATTGTGCGCATGCACTCGTTTGTTCACCCGGCCCGCCTGCACGATACCGTTTAATGATCAGCTGATAAAATGGCGGATCATTAGTATCTCGTAAGAATTGCATTATGCATAAATTGAGAGATTCTTGTATAATTTTTTGAGTATTGAAGAGTTGTAGTTATTCGTTAAAAAACTGGAGCAACGTGAACATCGGGTCTTCACCAACTTAACTGGCATCTACAGTCGTTATAGCCTAGTTCAAGACCATGGCGCATGACGCAATCATTATCAGTTAAAGGTTCAGCCAAATTATTATATAATCAATTCATTTAAGTCTGATCGCCATCGCTGCACGCCGGCTGATCGCGTGTGATCGCGTTGGTTTGACCGAACCGTTCATAGCGTTGGTTTCACCAGGGCGATGAGCCGGTGAGAATTCATCTTACCTGGTGTAGTGGTTATCGTAGTACAATTAAGTCCGTAACCCTTAATTGACGTTACAGACGGACGATAGTGGAAGGCATCTCAGTCTTTTCTAGTACCCAAGGTGTCGACCACAGAGCACAATATGTATACACAGGCGATTTTCCTTACGTCAAAAAAGGCTATAAGGGATATTTCCCACGAAGCAACGGGACGTCCGTTTTTTGCAGGTACTATTTTATTCAGAATCTCGTTTAGTAGTATACCTATGTGCTTTAATCAGTCCTGCATACATTTCTTGCAAACACCCGTACCACTAAAAACCGTATCTACAAAGAACAGGATACTGCCGTGTGAACACACAAGTTCAGTTTTGTAGGATTCAGTAATCCAGTGATCCAGTAAAACGGGACTGGCATGGAAAAGAAAGAAAGAAAGATACATTTATTACAATGGACATCACACAAATACAGGCAGTTACATAGACATGAGAGTGGCACATAATATGGAAGAAGAAAAAAAATAAAAACAAGAGTTAAACTGAGCAGTGCCACCCATTCACCAACAAGAACCCACTGCAACGGGACCACACTCAGCATATGCCGTGGCCCACGGTGACGAAGGCTGGTTTTTGTGCCCCATGTCGAGTGAGGGTCACGGACCATTTGGTAAAATAAATACAATATTAAACTTGTCTAGATAAACATACATAAATAGTAATATAAGTGCAAAAAAGGGCCCTAACCCTGGTCTTACCAGGGCAGTGAGCAATGAGCATCCAACTCGACGCTCGCTCGCACTCGCTCGTCAGCTCACTTGACTGAAGCAGTACATTTACTGCCTCGTAAACATTCGCAACGTCTACTCGATTGGCAGACAGAGGGCGCAATTAACTCGCCCATTGTCCGCCTCATTGACGGCGCATTGTTAACGACGTATGGCACCGTGCGAATTGCCAGATGTATCGGGTGTGAGCTGAAAATTGATGAAGGATGGGGTCGTAAACTGTAGAAACTAGAAAGGAAGGGACGGTGAAAGGGATATGTGAAGAAAATTTTGATCTGAAATTATACTAGTTATAATGAAATAATCTTGTGACTGAAATGATGATGATGCTGATGATAATGAAATAAATACGAGTACAATCGAATGATAGTTTAACTTTCCCCCGGGACAAAGAACTTCATTGGTTGGGTTTTTATTGGCGGTCAAGCTGTAGACCCTGACTACTCAGGAGTTGCAGCGGTGGGATAGTCCTGTTTAATGAAATACATAACGTTACATAATATTTAAAATGTTCTCTCTTTCTCTCTCTCAATTGGCGACTATTTACCCGACTGCACCAGAAGTAAGGTTATGTTTTTTTCTGCACCAGTTTTTTTAAATTGCGCTATCTTTTCATTTCACGCTTACAAAACTAAAATAATTATCATTATTTTAACTACCTACTTCAATGTTATTTGCTATGATCTGAGGTTATTAATTGTATTGCTAATTGTTGGATCTCAGTTGGATAAATACAGGATTTATAATTAACAAAAATATGTAGAATGGCTACAAAACCACAACAGCTAGGCTTCAAGACGTCTTCAGTATTCTGTTAAAATAAACGTTAAAAAACTCTTTCGTAACCTAAATACCGAATATTTTACTGCCACATTTCGCCCTTTCTTTCAAGTCTGGAGTTTTTGAATTGATTAAAATGGATGAAACGTATTTAAATCCGCGAAATTGTAATTGTGTCCGGGCGAAGTGACGAGTGTTCCAGTGACTTCATTACACAGATCCCTGTTTCATGTTTAACTTTAGGATGAGATGGTAATAAGTCTAGAAGAATAGGCATTAGTGTTTTAAAAACTTCCATGGAAGGTGAAATTGTTACAGTACTATTTCGATGCCGTCTTAGTACCTATTTAGCTCAAGAACCCAGTTTCTTAGAAAAGGAATTATGTTTAAATGAATATGAATAATATTATAATATTAGCCCACGCAATTTATCCTACTTATTCTGTGAGTACCAGATAGCGGAAAAAAGATTTCAGTTCAATACATTTTCGGTAAATATTTATCTTATTTAACGCCCTCATCACTCTGTACAGCTAGTACCTATACAAATATTTAATAACCCAAGGTAAATAGATAATCGTGCTTATTTCAAAAACATTTCAAATCCATGAAAGAGCTTAATCTTTACGTAAGAAATATTACATTTCATAAGGATAGCAATACATCAAACAGGATAAACAAAACATATTTCTAAACTATCAAAGCAAAAATAGCTTGGAGACGTTTAAAGTCGGAAAGTGATTTTAGGAAAACATCTGCTGGCCCGGATTAAAGTGGATACTCCGATATTTTTAGATTTCTACCTTTGGCACAGGATTATTTTGGAAATTCTCACGTGCGAGATTAATTTGNTTTGTGCGGCTTTAACGTGTTTTTGTAGGGGTATTTTTTTCGGTTTGCTACCAAAATAGTTTATTGCATATGAAAATATTTTTTTAAGAATACCTAACACTCAATTACCTGTCAAAGTGACACTTGTTTATCAATGACAGCAATCATTACTAGTGTTATTTATCGTAAAATAAATACGTTAAAAATTATTTTTTGTAAGATTATTCCCAAAGTAAGTGCGCTTTATTTTTTTTGTCACCATTTTCTGCACATATTCTTAATCCAAATCCTTAATTGATGAAACAAAAAAACAATATTTTATACAAAAAAGAGCAATTTACTGTGGGCCATTACTTTTTTTATTCCAAAAATCTATTAAGAGAACAATAAAAGCTCCCTCAAATACCCAAATTCCAAACAAAAAACAAAACGCATCGCAGTAACCTTGTATCATCCGAGATCAAAGTAAAAAGCTAAAACGGCTATACTTAGCGGGAATCCCCATAAAAAATACGGTTCGGGAAACTTTAGGGAGATGCCACACGGTGCGGTGCGGCGCCGCACCGCAAAAATTTTGTGGTATGCGGCGCCGCAACGGCACCGTCTCGCTCAATCGAAGTGCGGGGTGTACCTGCGGTGCGGCGCCGGAACGCACCGGCTGGCATATCATTGATTTTTATACAGAGTGTCCCAGAATGGGTGCAATCAAACTGCTAGGGGAGGTAGCTCTACTAATGTACTACATATCTCTAAAAATATGAAAAAAAAATAAAGCGCATAAAAAATTTTTTGAAAAAGTGAAAATAAATCAGCTTTGTCTAAGTATCTGGCTATAATTGCTGCGTTTGGAGTTTACTTCTACTTTTTTCTAACTAATATTAATTGTGCATGATCGCTTCGTTTATGTGTAAACAAACTTTTGAAAATAATGAGTAAATTTCGAGTTTAGAGCACTTTATTAAAAAAAAATCCGAACTCAAAAATTTTTTTCATATTTTTTGGAGTAAGTACATTAGTAGAGCTACCTCCCCTAGCAGTTTGATTCACCCATTCTGGGACACCCTGTATACAGGACACCGCAGCGGCACCGCGGCACCGCTCCGGCGCCGCGCCGCGATCGCACCGCATCGTGTGGCTTCTCCCCTTAGACTGGACAAAAAACAGTTGAATGAACAGCTGCGTCCGCATTGGCAGGATAGCGGTGTTTATGGTGACGCATATGGGATTGTTATGGTGGCTGCATAACGTGGGTGCTGTCACCAGAAGCCGCTACAACTGGGATTGGCTTTGCCATAAAAAAATAATGGGCTTTGACATAAAACTTTTACTTAGAAGATCTATTTAGATTCTTATAAATAGATGAGATAACTTATAGCAAACAAGGGAACCAAATTACGAGTCCCTACATTAATTAAAGTCTATTGGCAGAAAATAAAAGTGCCCTGAAAGACTTAGTTATGATGCAATGAATTATTCGTTCGTTCGTTCGATCGTAGGTATTATTGCATTATTTTACGAAATTATTTTCCAGTTTTAAATGTTTCGGATTTTTTCCAATGTATTGTAACTACTCGTGTAGCACCTGGTGTTAAGTGAGATGCAGTCTAAGTATAGTACTTATTATCGGCTCTGTAAGTGCCTATTCACTCTCGCCTTGAAAAAGCCCGGCACTGGAATTCTGACACCAGAATTTAAAATCACCTTTACGCATAATCAGACTGATTGATAACCGGATTTCTGCATCAGTTGTGACATCAGATTTGGAGACCCCATTATCGATGGCAACAAATACACTAGGGTGATCTGTCAAACGGCCAGACTAACGTTATAGATGATCGCGACACTGCACTGCACTGCAGTCACATTCCAAATATACTACGAAGCTTCCCTCACTTCATGTCTAATGACTGTGCCAAATCTTATTTGAAATTTAGTGTGCCTTTATTAAGGCTGGGTTGCACCATCTTACTTTAACTTTGACAAACGTCAAAAATCTGTCAAACTCCATACAAAAAATACCGGTTATTGTCATAATTACAGTCAAAGTTAGCTGGTGTAACTCATCCTTAGATAACTTCGTTACGGGTCCATATTATGTATTTTGAATTTATACGTACAGTCAGAGCACATCAGACTATTTATGTATATTTTATCATTGTTGTATTTTTTCCCTTCACAGTCATGATCATCATCATCATCTCAGCCTTCCACTGCTGAAAATAGGCCACCCCCAATGATTTCCATAGAGGCTGTTCGGTAGCGGCCTGCATCCTGTGCCTTCCTGCTACCTTTATGAGGTCGTCGGTCCACTTTGTGGTCTCCACTCAAGAACCTTACTGCCGCCTTCACTGTGTTGAGCTTCATATCTTTACCTATTAACATGAAACTATACTGAGAGTAATCATGTTTATCTTAGGACACAAAATTAAAATTCATTTATTTTTCAAGTAGCCTTATAAAAAGCTATTTTACAAGTCCCTTCAACCCTACCACTGCATAGGGAAAACCAATTGAAACAGAAATTGTACAACATTGGCAAACACTAGATAACTTTGAATATTCATATCCATTCAGTAATAGAATGTAAGTTTATGGACGGTCATAAACCTATTATCTTGTAACACTTTGTTAATACTTAACATATACAAGGTACAAAACAAACGATAATGACAAACATAAACATGGCTGACAAATTATGACTTAATGAGTGAAAAGTGGGCAAGTTGTGAGTGGTTTCACTGCCACTAATATGAAACATCGATTGCGAAGAGCGTGTTGTTTATAACTTTGACTTGTCAATCGATTTGACTATGTCTATATTCGTTTTCAGTTGTGTAATTGACACCAATATTATTGAAAGGTATAAATAAGAATTGTATGTAAATGTTAACTTTAGAACTACTCTTTCAGTTTACACTTATTACTTAACTAGCTTTCCACCCGCGGCTTCGCCCACGTGGAATTTTGTCTGTCAAGGAAAAACTTTACCACGCGTCCCTGTTCCAAAAACCGGGTTAAAAACTATCCCATGTCCTTTCCCGGGACTCAAACTATCTCTATGCCAGATTTCATCAAAATCGGTTCAGTGGTTTAGGCGTGAAAGCAAGACAGACATACAGATTTACTTTCGCATTTATAATATTAGTATATTATTTGGTACTGTTTGCCTTTATAATAAATTTTATAAAAAGTACAAATAAATATGGATGTGATTCAGTGCTAAAATTTTGTGTACTCTACTCGGGAGGTTCTGGGTTGTATTCCCAGTGATATAATTAAAAAAACTTTGTATGTATTTGTTCCCAGTATGTTTGTACCTACACTGCAGGCTCGAATCAACTTGTTTGCACTTTAAATCGTTCTAAATGAGCCATATTACTTGGGCACTTGCTACACGTGTTTTGTTATGTTAAAAGTACCTTTTTACATTTTCACGAAAGTGTAAAATCTGATGCTCTCACACATTGCATGGATTACGTGGAGCAATATGCATCGCGCACGTTATATGCATTCTGCTTGAGAACCCGACGCAATGGATGCAGCTGTTTTCCGTCCATCCTGTACAATACAATAAGTATATTTGTTTATCCCAAAACATCGTTGCATTCTCAACCTTATTTCCATACCTTAAGAACGGTGTGCTTGAATAAATAATTCGGAAACACTTGCGGCGGAACCCGGTCTGTCGGAACTAGGGTTACCGAAAACACAAAAGCCGGACTCGGTGCTTAATTTGGCCAGACATTTAACCCTAAAAGCTGGAGATACCTTTTTTAATAGGTAACGTGCTATGTCACGGGGGGGGGGGGGTTCTTAGTATCATTATAGCTCTTATACAGGGTGTCCCGTAATGTAACGTCAAGCCGGAACTGGGTGTTGAGGCAAGTTATGCTGGTTATCAGAAAAATATAAAAAAAATCTATGTGGCATATTTTCAAAATAATGGGCATTTAAAAAAAATNAACCGAGTACCATCAACTGTCATCTTCGAGCTTTCCATTTCGGACGGTACAGACATGTACCGGGCCGGTTCTCCCCTATCCGTCTCCCGGATATGGCCTGAGCCGAGGTCCGAGCCTACCGTGGCGCCCTCAGGCCGCGTCCGTAGTCCCCTCGATCGGGCCCACTAGAGTGAGCCCGCTGCAGCGCTGTAGGCTGGACTTTGGTCCAACACCGCGATATGGGCAACCCTCTAGTTGGGTTCGCCACTGATCGGGTGCCTTATATGCGCTCGATACGGCCCGATCGCGAACGTCGGTCTGCGACCGACGCGGACGAGCCTGGGCTTCGCTTTGCAAAGCCCACACTCGGCCTCGTCGGCACGCGCACCGACGATCGCCAAACGGCTAGAATACCTTCTGTACTCGCCACTCTGCCCGGTGAAGCTGGAAAAGCTCCTAAAGCTACCAGCGCGCGTCCCTTCAAAAAAAAAACTCATCTTCGAATCGGTAGTCCAACATCCTGATACGCGCATGTGTGCTTGATGTTATTCTGTGGCTCAACTTTCGGCTAGCGTGGCAACCACATAAAAGTCTAACAAAAGCTGGACATGAGAAAATTTGGCCGGACAGTCCGTAATAAGCCAAGCATGTCCGGCTAAAGTCGGACACCTGGCAAGCTGGCAACCCTATTCGGAACCGCCGATTTTGTTTATTGTTTGTGTAACCCCAATTTTGTCTTGTCTTGGGTGAGATGTACGTGAGTTTCTTTGTTCGCGTATTAGTACCACACCACATGTTTGGTAATTTAAACAATTTGTGTTTAAATTTATGAGAGCAGATTTAAATTTGGGTTTTCAAAGAAATGGGAATACTCATGTTTTTGTTCAATGAATGAACGGTTATTACTCAATAATGACTGTTTAAGGTTAGTTCTTCTAATAAGAATCAAGTTCAAAGGTTGACCAATAGAAACGAAGGTTTTTTTTTACTCATTGTTTTTATATTGTAACTAGCTGACCTGGCGAACTTTGTTCCGCCTTAATGGCAATAAATAAGCAGACTTTTTTTTAAATTTCGAACGGGATAAAAAGTATCCTATGTCCTTCTCCTGGCTCTAAACTACCTCCCTGACAATTTTCAGCTAAATCGGTTCAGCCGTTCTTGAGTTATAAGCGAAGTAACTAACACGACTTTCTTTTATATATATAGATTTTTTATCTGATTATAATGAACATTTGGTAAAATTCACGTTATAAATTAGACAACGTCTATGTAGGTCAAATAAAATGTTTTCAGTCGTACTTTTCTAATACAACGGTTTTTCTAAAGGTTCATCAAAATGGAATCCTATGGTTCTTAAAATAAAGTTTGGATTCAAATGAAACAGTCGAAGTCAACAAGAGCAATCAAGTCATGAAACCGGCACGTTCGTCAAATTCGTTCTTTAACTACACACAACAACGCGAACATGAGATTTTACGTTTTGCGAGTAACGACGTTTGAATTTCGAATGCATCTGTTATTTTTTTCTTCTTTGTTCCCGCTTGTTTGTAAACGGGACCAAATCCGGCCTATTTTTGTTACTGGCCACCGAACCGCGTTTGAACTTTGTCGACTTTTTCGTTCGGTATTCAATTTTGGTGACTAGGTCCATTGCGGCTTTGACATAACGAGGTTAGCAGATGAGCAAACAAATGAACATAAAAAAAAACATTTTACTTTTTATTTTTAAAACAATTTGAATTTTGGATATCTTTTTTGTGCCAGTTACAGAATGTAACAGTTTAATGCTTTATAGCAAAACTACAATTCCTTTAACCAATATTTTCTAAGTCTATAAAAGCATATTTAAAAAGAAACGGTGATTCTGCAAGTTTTTATAAATTTTTCACGACGCGACTATTTTCACAAACAACCAATGGTTCCGACTCGTTAGCTTTGTTCCTTATTGTTTGAAATTCAATACATATTTGCGAGCCATTATGAATAACTGCATAAATGACATTTTATTCAAACACACGACAAATGACGCCAATGTTTATGAAAAATGAAAGAGCAAAAATTTATTTCAATTCTGAATTTATTAAGCGAGGATTTTTAAAACCAAACATTTAACTTCGTTACAGTTTATTTTTATGGCTGTTTTACTTTACTATAACATAACAACGGCTAGATTAATATGAGGATTCATAAAATTCCCATTTCCCAAAATTTCACGACACAGTTCTCGTTCATTCCATCGAGTTCTTTTGTTTCTCACAATTTCCCCGCCAAAAAATTGCAATAACAATTCCCCGTTTTGAAATCTGTTTTCTTCCGCACAAAAACTGGGGAAGTAACTTTTTATACCACATTTTAGATGGCCACAAAAACACATTAGCGTCATAAAAACCAACAAGATTGCTAATCTTGCGAAGTTGGTGAAATCAAGGACACCTGGTGGCCGTTCTGGATAACTTTTCCAAAGTGTACGCGTATTTTAGGGTGTTCCAAACAGTTTATCTTCTGAGATGAGAACGGTTGCATGCGATTGGCTATTATGTTCTTTTTTCAAATTTTGGAGAACATTTTCGCTCGGCTGGAGCGTTGCCGCGTTGGTAGCTATGGGTGGAGCGCGCCGCGATTCGGATTATGTTTTTTCGGGGTAAGCCATTCCCAGACGCGAATTCCATATTCGGTTTTGGTTTTAGAATGCTTAGATTTTTATACCGTTTCCAAGCATGGAAGTTTCTAACCATGAAAACCTAGACGAGTAGATTAGTTTTGGAAATTGGAAGGAATTAACCAAATTGTTAGACGTGCAACAATTCAAACAACGCAGAGTTGCCCAGAGTCCCACTTGATGCCGGAAAACATCGCTTCTAAGATGACAAACTGAATACTAATTTTACACAATCGCCCTGTCATTTTACTGAAAGATAAATCACTTATAACATCAATACATCGAACTCCGAACAAAATTCGAAAGCTTTCTTCTTCTCACTGACACAATTTCCACCTAAACACTTTTACCGATGTTTGTTCAAACGTTGATTAATGGCGACCAGAAGGGCTACTCTGAAACACTGCTTACTTAGTTGCGGGTATATCTGTCACCGTCGCTCATGCAGATAATGAAAGGGATGGAAACATTCGAAAGTTCGAATAAGGTTTTTCGGAGTAGCCCCTCAGACGGCCGTCTTGATCACGATTCGTTGGCAACCACGGTCATAAATAACGAAGCGAAAATACGAATTTGAAACAAATGATGAAAACTTAACGATTTATTCGCGTTCTTTGTGATTTTGACAATGAGCGTTTACTTTCCAATTTGAGTAAATTGATTGGAATTATAAGCGTATCATGTTTTCCGATTGGTTCTGGTGGACTACCAAAGCTGTTTTGGAAAGCGCTAAAACTTAACAGAGCACAAGGTGTTTGTGGTTAGGATCTATGAAAAGAGGGTGTAGCCAGTTCCTCTGTGGTAGCTTGCTTCCTATTTCGGGCAGTACAGCTAGCACGAAAAACTTTCGAGTTCGAATCGTTTGCGTATTCGAATCGCCATCAAAAGATTTAGTACGAAAACTACAACAGCGCCCTTGTGAACGTGTCGTAAAGTGAAATTAGTATGAGAAATGGTTGCACGAAACTTATTTTGAGAGTCAAAATTGTCACTTTATCTTTTAAATCGAAGTATGAGTATCGAATTTTGTCGAATACGCAAACGATTTGAAAACGAAAGTTGTCAGGTGAGATGCAGACTAAGAGCTTCCTCGGGGATAAAAAAATAAATGTCAATGAAAATTAGTACGCTATTCGTATTAAAAAAGTCGTTTATACATTTACCGTCGACAAAAAACAGTCAAACTAGAATTCCAATTTACCGTTCTGGAAGTAAACCATTAATCTTTACTTACACGCGTCATAAGCAAGATGTTATCACCCAAATTGATTTTGAAAAATTACATCCGAGGCTCCTATTTTTCTGAACCACATTCTCTCACAATCGCCTACGTCTCCCACTTATCATAGAAAATGTTACAAGTTTCTTTTACAGCCAAAAAATCTATTATAAGCTCTACTACTCTACGTTTACGGACTTCAAAGGTGAATGTAAAGGTTGGTTTTTACACAATGAGAGGGTTTGTAACCGAAATGTATCCATTCACACATTCTTGGATTGTTATGTCAGATTGGCCTTTGATTTCTATAACTATGCCCCCGGAATATGTTTACACAAAGAAGTGGGGGCGTATGAGTACACAGGTTCGATTGTTAAAAATGTAGAACGGTTCATTCAGAAATCGACTTTTTGGCTTCCCACACAGCAGGTCGATTGTAAAGGGGGTTACACACATGCAACATTATTAAAAAAAATAAGGACCTTAATTAAAACTTAGCATTAAGGGAGGCCTATGTTCAGTAGTAGACGTCCTATGGCTGAAATGATGATGATGATGATGATGACCTCCAGTTGCTTCCACCTTTTTAATATAAGTTTTTTTTGTAATTTCTTTTTTGTAAAGCAAGCAAATAACGATTTTTTATTTATTTATTTATTTATTTATTTATGATGAAGGACCTTAGGATAAGGAGATTTTTTTTTAATTTTAAATTCGTTTGAGATAGTATTGATATTAATGGTTGCAGGCTTTTACCGGCCAATCTGGTAATCTTTGGGATGGAAATAAGGCTTTTTGGCTGAAATTATGATCATACTGGTGAATAATGCTGAAAATATTACGATTTTATAAGTTTTCCATCAATGCGAAATACATTCGCATCAAATAATCAAAACTTTTAGAAACCTTTGCGAATCGAAACCATAGTAATCCCTTGATGTTTTCTCTCACATATCTAATTGCTCGACCCAAATTCTGCGTATACAATTTAATATTCATAAGACATTTATCCGTAATACGTACAACTAAGCGTTTTGCGATCGGCGAATTTCGCTCCGAGTCTGACAGGCTTTCACGGTAACCATATTAATCTATGCTGCCATAATCCGATTGCTAATTGATACATTGACGGGGCTTTGACAGACGATTTGGTAAATCTAAGATTGAAAGGTATTAATGCTGAATTATTAATTGGTATTAGTGGGTTTTTAGTTTATGGTACACGTGCAAGGATTGGATTGTTACATTCGCTCTTATTTCGTACGGGTCAGGTGATTTCAAGGTTACATTCCGGGAAAATAGGAATTTCTCTATCACACGAAAAGTCCCATTTTTGTGTGACAATGTGAAATATTTTTTTTATGCAGAACAAGGCAGGTATTTGACCACAATCGCATCTGATGTTAAGACAGTGAGATGCTGTCTAGGATGGTACCTATCTGCCTTGTAAGTGCTTATTTCCTATTTCCCCCAGTCGGTGAAAGCCTGTCGGGGAATGATGGGAATGCCCCCGATTCTGATGGCTGTATATTTGGCTAAAGACAAAAAACACGATGGCGGTACATGTCCAGTATAGTAATATTATGGACATTTCTTCAAATGTTTCTATAAAAACAATTGAACGTCATAATGTGCGTCAATTTTTCTTGTGTGCACGCGACTTTATTATTGTAATTTTAACTACTTGACCTACGAGCGAAGTGTGTTTGGTTAGGGCCCTTTGATGTTTGGATATAAATTATTTATTTTACCTATACCTAATGTGTATGTACGTACACGCCAGTTTTGAAAATTAAGTTTACTTTAAATAACATGTATAATTCTCTCAGTTGTTTCATTTTTAGTTATTTTCTTAAATAAATTGGAGGCTGGAGAATAACTGTATTTTTGTAAAGTTACCACGTAAATTGCGTTTGTTAAACAAGGTATACTTTTAAATCTAGTTATCTTTTGTAGGACTAAAGCAACTAAACGTAGTTAAATGTTTCACAGTGAAACATTTAAAAGTAAAATTAAATATTTAAATTATAAAATACATTTTTCTCAACAGACAAACATTTTCGAATCAAATAAAAATAAAACGTTGATTTGAAACTAGTAATAATAAGCTAATGTTTTAACTTAATAGTTTTTTAATGCCTTTTAGAATTAGGCTAGGTTGCACCATTTTACTTTAACTTTGACAAACATCAAAAATCTGTGAAACTTTATACAAAATACACCGGTTATCGTTATTGTTAGGCCCTTTTCACATGTTCCGGTTGCTGACTAACCGGCGCCGGGTACCCGGCGCCGGTTAGCCGGCAACCGGGACATGTGAAAAGGGCCTTACTGTCGAAGTGAGGTGGTGCAACTGATCCTTAGGGGTTTTTCTTGCACTTTCTTTCTCAAATTTTATTCTTCTTATAATAGGTTTTACGCCGCTTTAAATTAACTTTAATTTTGACGTCATCCAATACGTGAGCTGAAATAAGAGTGACTTGTTGGTGGACCGAAAACATCATAAAAGTAGCAGGAANAGCAGGAAGGCGCTGGACGTAGGCCGCTACCAACCGGGCAACATGGAAAGCATTGGGGGAGGCCTATGTTCAGCAGTGGACGTCCTATGGCTGAAATGATGATGATGATGATGATGTTGGGCAACTGTAATTTCGACATCATATCAGTATACAGGGTGTCCCAGAATGGGTGAATCAAACTGATAGGGGAGGTAGCTCTACTAATGTACTATCCCAAAAAATATGAAAAAAAATAAAGCGCATAAGGAAGAAAAAAAAATTTTTTTTTAAGTGAAAATAAATCAGCTTTGCCTAAGTATCTGGCTATAATTGCTGCGTTTGGAGTTTATTAAACTTTATTTAAAAAAAAACCGAACTCAAAAATTTTACAGTAGAACAGTACATTAGTAGAGCTACCTCCCCTATCAGTTTGATTCACCCATTCTGGGACACCCTGTATACATTTACGTTGCAAAATAGCACTTATNCCACTTATTGCAACCAGAGAAGATGTCACACTAGTTATAGCTTGACGTGCTGTCATCCGCCGTCAAGCCTGATCAATATTCATAGCGCTAATCAACAATCGCTATGCAGATTGTAATCACACGATGACGTCATGTCCATTTGTATGGAATATCGCCAAAAGCATACATTAACACACTTCGAGTAATTATGTACAGTCAGCGTCAAATATGTAGTTCGTGACACCTAAAGCAGGCAAAAAGTTCGTAACACGTCTTTGTTACAATTGGAATCCTTATTATAACACTACCTTTAGTGTTGACAACTTTTTGGCCATTTTTCGTTTGCCTCCTGTCCCATAAAAAAAAGAAAAAAAAAAGAAAAAACATGTCACGAAATATTTGACGCTGGCGTTACTCGTATAATTGCTCTTCAAGATGCTATTGTTCTCTGAATTTCTTTATTGGGTCAGCTATTAAGAAAGTGTTATCTCTTTTATCTATGGAATTTTAATCATAGACAATATTTAAAGATTACCTTTGAGTAAGATAATGCGAGAGAAAGTCCATCTTATTAAAACTTTTAAGAATCGGTTAACCAAATCAATTTATGCATAAAAAATAATGTAATGGTTTCCGTGGGTGCCAAAAATAGTTGTTAAAATTAATTCACTATATTTTATTATGATGAGCTTAGCAAATAATATTCGGAGTATAAATTGAATACAGGGTGGAAACGTTAAGTGATCTCACTCGATTATTTCTAAACTATACAAGATATTGACAAACTGGTTACTGATCCTGAAAGTGCTTCATGAGCTCTTTCAAACGGTACCAATAATAGGTTACAAAATACACTGGATCTATCTGAAAATTCAATGTTTACAGCTTCCATACTAAATGTATGCTAGACACACAATATTAGAAGTGTATTTTTTTTATTGAATAATAAACTCGTAAATTGTATTCTTCTTTAAAATTATTCATAAAAACATTAGTTTTTAGGCTTTACTTGCTATAATATTGTCAAGAGATGAGTGTCATGACTGTGGTAGTACTAAATGTATGAAAGAAGGAAACATTGAATTTTTGGATAGATACCGTTTATTCTGTAACCTAATATTGATACCATTGGATAGAGCTTGTGAAGCACTTTTAGAATCAGCAATCAGTTTTACGATATCATGTGTAGTTTTTAAAATAATGTGACTTTACCAAATGTATGGAAGCTGGAAACATTGAATTTTCGGATAGATCCAGTTTATTCTGTAACCTATTATTAATACTATTTGATAGAGCTCATGAAGCACTTTTAGGATCAGTAACTACTTTTTTGATATAATGCATAGTTTAAAAATAATCGAGTGAGATCACTTATCGTTTCCACCCTGTATAGTATTAGGTAGCATGAAGTTAGCGGTACGTAACTAAATTGCTAAGTTAGTTGTGTAGATAGAGCAGCATGATAAGTTAGACTATTGCGAACGCTACATAATAATTTAATAAAATAATGTTTTATTATTGTAATCTTTTCAAAGTTAAGGAATGGCTAAAAACAATTTAATAAAATAAGTAACGTTTTTACTTCAGTTCGTTTCAGCCAAATGACGTCCACTGCTGGACAAAGGCCTCCCCCAAGGATTTCCAAAACGACCGGTCCTGCGCCGCCCGCATCCAGTTTCTTCCCGCGACCTTCACTATTTTACTTCAGAATGACTGGCTAATAAAGTATTTAACCTAAACGCTTCACTTATGGGTTGTGTGATGATACTGATGATTGCTCTTTTCTCTATTTTTAATGGGCACTTGATTGCAATATTACCTCAGGGCGCAGGCAATGTTTATGATAGGACATCATTCATGTGGTTTGGTTAAAGGTTTTTCGCCTTGCTACACGCCTTAAGCATCCATATCTGACACAATTAATATGACTTTGTCCCGATAAGGATTTTTCCACACTGTTTTCTATTTCCCCAAAAAGGGGTCAGAGACTTTTTAAATTAGTCTATTCCCAGTTTCAAAGTACAGCCAACTAGAAAACCATAGCAAAATGGCGCTCACTTTAAATTCAAAATTAAACCGCCATGTAATGGCCGCGCGAAGTCTTATCCGGGACGATGAAATTTTTATGCTAACAGTAAGTGCTCGGGGAGCTTGAGGATCCCTTGCTGAAGTAAATTTCTGAGATCACTGCCGTACTATAAGATTCACAAGAGAATTAAGAGTCCGAGAGAATTTGTGGGCGACACACGGACGCAACGATCAGAGAACAATTTTAGGTTGTTTTTCTTATCATAATGAGCAACGGCACTGAGAACAGTAATAAAAGTATTTTTTGCAGTATGAACTGAGTACTGAAAGGTAAGCATTTTTGTGTCATGACAAATTACATAAAACGTAATGTAACGTCAATAATAAAACGCGTTTGATTTTACTATCTTCAGTTCAGAAACCAGAGTTTTCTTTCGGTTTCTATCATATATTTGAAAATACGATAAGGGGTGACGTTATAAAGTATACTCGTACGTACTTATGACGATGGCAATAGGTTTCATTAGCTTTAATAAGTTAAAAAAGGTTAGGTTAGGTAGGAAGGACTTAAATAGAGCATTCTAGAAAACCTTCACAGAACACTTGAAGATTAAATTGGTTTCCTAAGCTCCGCGACCGTGTGTCCCAGTAAGAGCATCTTCCAAAACGCTTTCATTGCAAGGCGCTCTCTAATCAGTGCATCTGCCCGACTCAATTTGAGAGCCTCTTACATTTGAATTAAATGCTTAAATACATTAGGCTATTAAGGTTCAACTTAGTTCAAAGAAGTGGTAATCTCTTACGTTAAATCTTTAGAAGACTAAGGTACTGTTAATCGCACATCTACCTATATAAAAGGAGAAACTGACTGACTGACTGACAGATCAACGCACAGCCTAAACGGCTAAACGTAGGCACTTGAAATTTGGAAGGGACGTAGCTTAGGTACCGTAGAGGTGCACTAAGAAAGGAATTCCCGAAATTCCCACGGGAACGGGAATTAGCGGGAAAAACGGGATTCACGCGTACGAAGTCGCGGGCGGCCGCTAGTCTACCTATATCTATAAAAGCAAAAGGTCACTGATTGACTGACTCACACAATATCACGAAATCTCAGAAACTACAAGTGCTAGGAGGTAACTAGGAGTCTCAAATTTTGCGTGGGGGTTACTTTTAGAACGTAGGTGCTCACTGAGAACGGATTTTACAAAACTCCACCCTTAAAAAGCTAAAACGGGATCCACGCGTACGAAGTCGCGGGCGGCCGCTAGTCTCTCTATAAAAAATAAATATTATGCGGTCAACATGCCTTTAGATCAGAGGGCACTTTACAATTGCCCCGTATCGGGCTAAAAAAATCGTTTAAAAATTAAAATAGTTCCATAGATCCAAGGTGTAGTACCAACATTTTCTCGAGGGTCTCTCAAACAAAGTCTATCTTCTGTGCATCAATAGTCATCCATATCCACCATAAATTACGCATTAAGGATCATGATACATGCAGAGAATCCTTTCAAATGTACTTAGCAAAGATCGAAGAATAAGACAAGTTCAAAACCGCGGCGCTCCCTCTAATCAACCACTAGTTACGCGCCCGCGGGGCATGCCTAACTAGATCGACTTACCTACCTCTAATGGGACGAAAGGATGCAATTTCGCAACGATCAACGTAGATGGATCTCTTTGAAGCAAAGGCATCGATGTGTTATGCTTTTGTGTAGCTTAGGGTGGGTTGCACCATCTTACTATGACAGTAACAGCTTTAGAGTTTGTCAGATTTTTGACGTTTGTCAAAGCTAAAGTAAGATGGAGCAACCAAGCCTAAGTGTGTTGTCCTCCGAAGTTTCTAATTCTAAAGCTAGACGAATAACGGTCAGTTATCAGTCAAACTAACCAAAAACAAACAGGCGTGTGAAATCTTAAGTTGAAATTAATTAATATACACTGTCAGTTTTTTGGATGGTACGCCAGAATAGCCTTTTGGATTAAGGCCCAGATTAATATTAGGTAGGTAGTAATTTTTTTGTAACCTTTCGTTGGCCGTGTGGCTGCTTTGACCACTGAATTAAGCAAATTATTGGCAAGCTGTCGAAATTGTCAAATATTTTTTTCATCAATGTAGGTACAATACCGTTGAACTTACGATTGTTGTCCTAATCTTTATATAACTTCAACGCACTTCTTGTCTTTGTAATATACTTAGGTACATTCTAATAAGTTTCTCAAAGCTTTTCAAAACTAAAGCACGGTAATATTAGGTTGACGGTGAAATGTAACTGTTACTGTACCTAGGTATTAAAATAAAAGAAAAATAGCGACTGTATAAACTCTATTGTCATCCCCGCGCAAGTCCTCGCAGACAAATAATAATTGACAGCTATTATGCGAACAGAATTGCTAGTGACAGCCGGTTTATACGTACTACCAGGGCTTCCCAACCAGTGGTCCACGGATCACCGTGGTCCGCAGGAGTTGAAAATAGATTACGGACCATATTTTCAATATCGCGAGCGATAGACTCACACCCACAAGGTGGGCCGTTCGTTCGTTCGTTCATTTCAGCGTCCACTGCTGGACAAAGGCCTCCCCAAAGGTTTTCCACATTTCACGGTCCTGCGCTGCCCGCATCCAGGCTCGTTCCGCGACCTTTACCAGAACGTCGGTCCACCTAGTAGGAGGCCTGCCCACGCTACGTCTTCCAGCCCGTGGCTGCCACTCGAGAACTTTTCTGCCTCAACGGCCATCGTCTCTACGAGCTATGTGCCCCGCCCACTGCCACTTGGTTTTTGGCAACACACATTGATACTTATTTTAGATACAGTTTTTTTTTAGTTTCCTTATATACTAGTTTTTGTCTACAGCTTTGATCGCATGAAATTAAAGTCACAGATCATTATAAATTTTAGCCTATATGTATTTCTTTAAATAGTTCCTGCGAACAATAAAAAATCAAAGTGGTCTCTGGTCCACAAAAGGTTGGGAACCACTGTACTAAAAGGTTCGTTAACGAGTTTATCTGGCATTATTTTGAGTACATGCCCGTGACGGCATTGTAATTTGTTCGGTAAATACTTTTGTTTCAAGTGTTTTATTGTCTGTGCGGATTAATGACAGGTTTTCCAGTGTTATTGAGTAACACGACTCTTCTATTGAAAACAGATTTTAATGAGTATAATGAGCTAGCTAGCTTTAATCATCGCCATAAAGCATCTAACATAGCCAAACGCATTAAAAGAAACCGGTGAATTTTATTCTTAACCTAAGATGAGTAAGGATGAAAATGATGAAAAATAATTGTGTTTATCCAAAAAACCTTTTGGTAAAGATATTTTCTTCACAAAAAACATTCTTCAGAAAAGATTCAGTTTAAAATTATCAACCATAAAAGTACGATTTTAATTTTCTTTGTTAAAACGGATTGTCCTATTCTATTTTGAATTAACTAAAACCTGTTTATTTTTAATTTACATACAATTTATAAGATCTCTCGTCGAGCGTCTTTAAAAGTGTAGGGCTTAGAGATCGGTGCCAAATTTATTGTACCTATTTATGTAGATACATATTATTTACTAAAGACCTATAAAAGTAGAATCCTTCAGTTTTTTAGTTGAAAACGTTACTTTTTTCTCATTTAATTACCTACATCCACACAAAAATATAAAGTGGGTAAATGTCAAAGGATATATTAAATTACAAGTTGACATTTCTCAAAAATTTATTGAGGCACGCCCAACACTAGAACATTTTCATTTTCTCATATAATTTGAATGTCAACCGGCATCCCACTCACACTTGCCCGTTCCCTTATGCCCTGGAGATGTTGTCGCGTCCCTAAAATGGAGTCTGGAGGAGGTTCATTGAGGGCCTGAGTACTATTTGCTCAAGGATACAGCTTTGAGCTGGTTTTGGACGTTTTGATTTCAGTTTTTGAGCACACAAGACTGTAAGCATGAAAAGAGTAAAAGGATATGTAATGTGAGGGTATTCAGACGGATGATTTGAGGTTAAGATGTTATTTAGGTTTAATGATGAGCTGAGATTTGCGGGTTCATTAACCTTGTGAGATTCGAATGTTGTTTTTTAGGAAGTTATTGGACAGTAACAGAAAAGTTCAATGATTTTTAACAAAGATGTTAAACCGAGTTCTAATAACAGGTGTCGCAGGAAAATATATTAATATTGATTAATTTTTATTTTCTCTATTTTTCAGCACAGCAAAATGCTTTTCTATTTATTTATTCATACACAGTTAAAATAAGTAGGTTGGGGAAAAAGTTTCTTCGCATGTTGTGTGAAAACATAAATGGTTTTTGGAAAAAAAAACAATAAGACATAGTCTTAATTAGGCTATTGTTAGGTTATTTCAGCCTGTCTGTAAAATATTTCAATTTTACACGACCCAAGCTGGAATCAACTACAGAAATGTTATTTTACTGTCACCATTGTAAATTCTCTAATAACAACCTTCTCACATTGCTTTAAGGGTGTAACGATAAGTGTCTGTCTTTTACAGACGCTATGAAATAAAATATACATCTTTTTATGCCATAAAACATTTTTAGACATGGCAATTAATAATAGCTCACATTAGCGTACACTCGCTCGTAAATGTTGCCAGATTTAAGAAAATTTATTGACACAGCTGATCTGCGAGATATTTATATTCCTTTGTTTTTGTGTAGTCATAATAAATAAATTAAAATTGTTTGTTTTGTGACAGTGACAATTTCAAAGTGAAATAGGTAGGCTTTGTTTGTAGATAATTGAATAACTTTTGTACCAAAATAGCCTTGGCACTGCAAGATTTTTGAAAAGAAACTCCTTGATTTTCAAATTTGGTGTGTAATCCAGTGGATAGAAATGAAGAGTGACAATAATTATAATAAAATTTCGTTTGTTTAAATTATATAATCTTAGCACCCGCTGATTGGTGCGCTAATTTGATTGCGGACGAGGAACGTTCCTGATTGGTTGTTGGTCTCGAGCGTTAAGACGTTGAGCGAAGAAATTTGTAGCAGGGAGATGGTTTATGGCCGTCAGTTCTCATGATGAGTTGCGTAGATGGCGCTATGGGTGTCCAAACAACTTTCTTTAGTTGCTTACCCTTTTGAAACGTATAACTTATAGTATTTATTTCAGCCAAACGACGTCCACTGCTGGACAAAGGCCTCCCCCAAGGATTTCCACAACGACCGGTCCTGCGCTGCCCGCATCCACCTATACTTAAGTGTAGGTTAAATAAGTATGCACTTAAGTATTCACAGAACCTAAGTAATTTTTTGTATACAGGGTGTTAGGTAAATGGGTATATGAGCCGACACTAGCCCATGTTAACATGGTCATATAAATGGTATGGTGAACTCAGAAAATTTATATCTTCATTTTTATTATTTAAATTTTCATACAAATCTGAATTAATAAAATTTATTTTGTATGAAAATTAAAAAAATAATAATATCATGATATCAAATTTCTGACTTCACCATACCATTTATATGACCATGTTAACATGGAATAGTGTCGGCTCATATACCCATTTACCTAACACCCTGTATATTAAGTGTATGGGTTTCTGCTAACCAATAAAAATGAGCAATGTTTCTTTCTTTTACTTTTTTCCATATCTCGAATGCTTTTGCTGTATTTTAAAAGCCATTAAAGCTTTATCGCTTTGTTGTAACACTTCCATTTCAACCAAATTAACCCATAAAGCTTAAAAATGTGTTTTGCTATTACTACAGAAATAATTATATTCATGTAACTCTACACTAGGCGGTCTCTAAGCCTCATTGTCCACAGTGGCGTAGCGTAAGTACGCGACTTTTAACGCTTGGTGTACGTCTGATTGCAGCTTACATATAAATACAAAACTCTGACGACGGAAAGACTCGTGGCAGGCGGGCCATAAGAACTTTTTAAAACAGAGATGCACATTCGTCAATATTTTATTAATTATTACGTATTATAAACAACGCTATGCCTGCCTTTCTGTGACGTCACCCATAACTGGTGAGTGTGAGTGTAAGAGAAAATGTGATCTGCACTGTTTTATTATTACACCACCTGCCACGAGTCTTTGCGCCGAGTATAGTACGCTACGCCACCGTGGACAGTGACGTTTAGTTCCCGCCCAAAAGTCATGGCCAAAGCAATTTGTTTTTGTCCTCACATCAATTCACTAACAACAACAAACAGAAACCACCCAAACAATGCCTAAATCAATCAAAAGGGCACCTGTCAAAGCCTCCCACTATCTGAACAAATACCCGTAATTTACCCGTCTAAACCAACCAATTTTAGGGTAACTCGCTTCCCCATATTGTTTCCTTCTGGGGAAATTAAAAACATATTTCTTTTCGATGGCACGATAGGATTACACCCGCCCAATTTTCTTTCGCCCTGTATTTTTGGTGTTGGGTAAAGCCAGGGAGGTTTTAATATAGGCTGTCTTCCTCTGAGCTCTAATCAGTATGGATTCTGTATGACTTCGTTTCCCTTTGTAATGTAGATTATTTAAAATATTTTGTTTCTTAGCTTTTGAAGAATTTCATTAGTAATGAGTCTCAAAACATTCGTAGAATTCGTAGAAACTCAGGAGCAATAATATTTGATTACTAGGAATTTTACGTAATAATGTTCGCTTATTTTCTAATTGTAAAGTAGATGAATGGAATATAATATCAGATTTTTAATTAAAATATTTTATGCGGAGTTAAAGTACTCTGTCGGGTCATTAACTTCATTATCTTTTGGGGGGCGATAATAATATCTTGTGGGCTTAGGATGTGTTTACCCAGGTGTAAGCTCCGCTTGCAAGCGCATCAAAGGTCCGAGGTACAAGGGTACAAGGGCACACTCATGTAGTATACATAAATATTATCATAAACATACTCCTGAAACACCAATTCTATGACCGTTTGAGAAAATCCTGGCAAGTCTGTAAAAAAATCTGGCCATTTCACTTGCATTATTATAAAAAAAACTCACACCATCAATTGTTTCCGTATTATGCAACAAGTATTCTATTTCCAAAAAGCAATCTAGTTGAGATGTTACTGGCCAGTCCGTTTGTTAAAATTCGAATGGTCGCTGTCTAAAACGACAATCGTAAATAGAACTCCCCACGGGTGGTCTTCAATCGACTACAATGGACACATTTCAAAAATAAACCAGAACCGACGGTTACGTCGAAGGCGGAGTGAAATATCGCAAATAATATTCCCGATGACGATAAAAAAGAATATTTATAATGCCATTGACATCATCATTGTTGTAAATTAGGCCCCTCTCTAATATTCTGGTAGGCTGGCTTTGTCGTGGAATTTATTCGAAATAAATTGACGTTTAAAATCGCATTGTCATCTTTGAGGTTTTGTGTTCTTGTCAATGCTCGGGTTTTCGAGTTATGACGACGGTTGTAAATTGTTTGTGAATGGATCGAATTGATCAATATGAATCGAGTTAAAATGTTCTAAGTCGTGTGATAGAAATACATTGATTTTCAGCACTATTTTGGTCAAACAAATTTATTTTTTCATTTGCATCAAACTGTAACACGGTTACTGTCTCAGTGCCTCGCCAATGAGAACCACTTAATAACGGTGCGGTTAATGCCTATCGGCAGGTCCTTAAACACTAGAGCTGAGTTGCTCTACCTAACTTTGACCGTAACTGTGACGTTAACCGTTGTTTTTTGTGTGAAGTTTAACAGATTTTTGACGTTTGTCAAAGTTAAAGTAAGATGCTGCAACCCAGCCTAAGGGCTCTTTCTCACGGAGACATCCCGTTTTATGCAGGATTTTTTTTGTAGGATCCCGTTAAAAGTTTTTTTAATTTTAACATTAAGACAAACAGTTTCCCGCAAAAAACCGATCCGCTCTAATTTTGAATTAGAATTGCAGTCACACTTGTGTGTTCACCGGTTTTGCGGGCTCCTGCAAACTGGAATGCCGCGGCCCTTGCCCTATCATACGATCCTTTATGTTTTGTTTAACAATGTATAACCCCGATGATCCCGCCTGATCTAGTTTCACCATAACACACTTACGGCCGCTATTCTCCCATCTTACCGCGCCCTGACGGAAGGTATCGGCGTCTAATATCTTGTGTGTGGTCCAATTTACAAGTATAAACGATTTGAGAAGTAGGAGGAGAAAAAAGAAGAAGAAGTAAGGAGTTCTAATACATACTCAGGGCTTTTCTGTGGAACATTCATGAAAATATAATATTGTTTTAATTGTGTGTGACAAATAAATAAAACCTTTAAACAATACTGTAACTAAAAGATTGATATTGTTTTATTGGAATTTTTTTACTCTTATCCATACCTACAAGTTTATATTTTCACGAAAGTCACCGTTTTACGTCGACGATATAATTGAACTTAACTTAATTTACCAACTTACTAGGTAACCGACGAAGAAATTGAAAAAAAAAGTTTATATACATAAATTCAAACCACACATTTATTTTTTAATGCTTGAACAATATTATTCATGCTTAAGTGAATAAAAAAATTACAAAATAATAATGAAATCGCTACATGAAGCCATTTGGACCCAACCTTCATTGAGCCGTACCTGTCACTTAGCGAGAAGAATTGCCGCCCATAAATTACTCTGATGCAATTAATTTCTGTTATGTCGAGGGTATTGAAGGGTTAATTTAACCATTCTTTTAACGTCAGTTCGGCACCCCCTGTTGTGGTCCGAATTTCAAGTTTCCTGGTTTTTGTGATGCAAATATCTGTTGGTTACTTGACAGGTCAATTAAGGCTGGGTTGCACCATTTTACTTTAACTTTGACAAACGTCAAAAATCTGCCAAACTCCATACAAAAAACACCGGTTATCGTTATAGTTACGGTCAAATTTAGGCGGTGCAACTAGGCCTAAGAAATACCCCGCTAAGTGTTATCCCTTTGTCAATCTTGAGATTTAATTTAGCGTCTAAAATAATTACTGACTTAATAACGTCATCAACTTGAAGCATTTATATTGATGACGATGTTTGGGATTCTAAACAATAGCCTTGTGATACTTGGAACTGTCATACGCAAACAAAATGGTTGTACTTAAAGCAATATTTTTACATAACCCGGTATTTTTCCTCTATCGTCTCAGACTGACTGAGATGACAACAATGAACAAGCTTTACTTTTTCCTGCTGGGTACATTTATATTGGGTTTGCTTGAATACAATGTTTACACAAAAAATGTTCTTAGATATGTTCGGGATGAAGCCTTCCGAGTTAAGCTGTAAGAAATTCTACCCAACAATAAGGCCGAGTTGCACCAACTTATTTAAACTGTAACAAAAACATTAACCGGTGCTTTTTGTGTGGAGTTTGACAGATATTTGACGTTAAAAGTAGGATGGTGGCGATGGTGCAATTCAGCCTGAGTAAACAACAAAACTGATGACTTTACCATTTCAGCTAGTACTGCATGTAATTCCTGGACTTTATCGATTTAATTCTGTAAATTCTTCATATCGATAGATAAACGAGGGTTCTAACTTAGTCGTGAATGACATTATTTCACTCAACCGTATAACCGGAATCCTCATTACAAATTAACTGTGGTTCCTATAACCGTACGTTTAATACCGTAATCGATGTAATCGTTGGGAACTCGAATGTGTTCGATTTCTCGAAACAGTAATATCGATTGAATAGAGCTATTTTTAGAATCAATTAACCAATCATGTGTATTGCAAAGTTTGGTTTGTATTTCTGTTTAGTGAAGTCATTGAATAGGCAGTTTTAGTTCATCCTATACCAATGGTTTATAACTATCTGATTGGTACATCAATTTGTTAATGAATTAACTGGTACTTTAGAATTGGTTGGGTTCGATCCTTGTATCATTTATTGGGATTCAATTTAAATTCCTAAATCATCCAACTGTGCAAGTGTTTGTATATTCTGATAAAATCTTTTAAGAGAAGTTTTCGAGTGGTGATCATTAACCAAAACCGTAGTGCAGGCAGGCCTCTCACTCCGTGGACTGACGATCTGGTGAAGGTCGTAGGAAGCACCTGGATGCAGGCAGCGCCGGACCGGTCATTGTGGAACTAAGGATTGATTGAAACTAAGGAGCTTTCGCGCTTTTGCTCACGCACATGCTATCGCGCGTTTTCTCGCTCTCGCAAGTGGAAATAATGCATGAACCTCTACCTACTCATCATCATCATCATCATCATTTCAGCCACAGGACGTCCACTGCTGAACATAGGCCTCCCCCAATGCTTTCCATGTTGATCGATTGGTAGCGGCCTGCGTCCAGCGCTTTCCTGCTACCTTTACGATGTCGTCGGTCCACCTTGTAGGTGGACGTCCCACGCTGCGTTTTCCGCAGCGCAGTGCGTTTTTCTACCTACTACTACCTTACGATTGCACAAATCAAAACCCGGGGTTTCAAATTGCGTCATCTGCCGGGCTAGAACGTGATAAAATGTTGCCTATGATTTTAGTCGACAAATGTAGGGGCCTATCGCGCAAATTCGATAATATAACGCGATAAATCTTATCAAGGTGCGCATCCTAAGCGCTTAACAACTGTTTAATTTTCTTATTCGTCTTGTATAAACACAAACTCTTATGCTACAAATCGGGTCCGATTCCTAAGCATGTCGCATCACGCACTAGTCAGTAGTCCGCTTGAAATGTCTAACGAGCGGATAATTGTCCGGCGGAGCGCTGCAGAATGAGCGCACCAATTATAATGGGCCACTTCCTATGGGAGCCGAGTGATTTACCGTGGAATCGGCTTCCTCGGTATCGGCAGATTACACGTCTAACTAGCGTTTAGGCAAGGCTGTTTACTTACTACACTTACGAGTAGCTACGTTTTTCAATACAATTTGAAAGTCCCCGTCATGGAACGGTATTTTTAAGGATACCATGGTCATAATTAGTCGTACAGCGGTCAAATCATAATGGGCCACTTCCTATGATAGTGATTTACCGTGGAATCGGCTTCCTCCGTACAGGATTGGTAATCGGTAGATTGCACGCCGGTCTAGTGTTTAGGCAATTACTACAACTAGGTTTTTTCAATACGATTTCAAAGTCTTCATCGTGACACTGTATTTCTAAGTATACTCACTCATACAGAGGTCAAATCATAATGGGCCACTTCCTATGGAAGCCAAGTGATTTACCGTGGAATCGGCTTCCTCGGTACGGGATCGGTAATTCAGAAGATTGCACGTCTAACTATTGTATAGTCAATAAGGTTGTTTTTGTGCATGACAAGGAAAGTATTTGACCGCAATCGCACTTGGTGTTAAATGAGATGCAGTCTAGGATGGATGTTAATACAGGGTTGTCATATTGTATTAGGGCATCGATTGAGGAAGGGTGTGTTTGTGTTATATTGAAATGTCTAATGGGCGGATACGGTACTAGTGACTAATCGTTCTTAGAATGAGCCGCGCCACATAAAGGGCCATTTCCTATGGGAGGTGATTTACCGTGGAATTTACTTCCCTTGCCGATTAGGTAAATACATGTCTTTGCTGGGAACTAGCGCTAGGTACTTCAGATTTTTTGAAACTTTTAAAATTAGAAAGACCAGTATTTTGGAACTTATGATTGTAATTTTGTATCGAGTCCCGAATTAAACAATTACCAATATCGTTCTGTCGTGAGCTGCTGATCTAGATATGAAGTTAGCTACATTTTATTAACTGTCCCATATATTGTACAGTAAGCTTAGTCTAGATCTCTTTTAAGTCTAACTGACTAGTCCTTATTAGTGATTGAACTTACTTTTTATACAAATACGACTAGAGCATCAATATCCTAATCAATTCACAAACCGACACAGCACAGTGACGTCACACAAACTCAATGCTAAACCCAAACTAATACACGCCATAAACTGCACTAATATCCACAACTGCGCCTAATGTGACTCCTTACTTTCATAGCTGCAATGCGATATAACGCAATTTTGCACTTTAACGCGCCAGATTTATAGTCAAAATTTGAATACGTATCAACCATTTATGCACGGAGCGATACGCTGTAATAGTTTTGAGTTTAAATAATCTTCAATTTATGGGTTTGGCGGGAAAAAGAAATAGTAAAATTTTGTGATTCACCCCAATTGGCTATGTGATTTGGAAAACGTGACGAGAATAAAAAGGTATGACGTATTTTAAGCATTATACAATACCAACCACGTTAATAGTGACAAAACTTAACAATTATTGTATTATTCTTAAGGCTTTTGATTCTTAACGTCAGCAATTTCTTAATATCAACTTCATACAAATGAAAAACAGTCATTTCCAGTAAATACTTACAGCAGGTATCATATTTATGCTGAAGTTTGACGCAAATGCAATACAAAGATGATTTTTCTATCTAGAAAGAAAATTATATTTTCACTTATGAACCAGAGGGTCAATTGGACCCGATTGCATTTAATCTATCTCATTAGATCCAGTCACTAGATCCATTATGGATTTACTGAGATTTTATTTTCCAACCAGATCTACGGTGGATCTAATGAGAAGTTATTAATTTGATACACCATTACTCCTAAGAGTAAAATCCAATAACTTTCACCATTAAGCTTACACTTTCCCAATAAGTCTCTGTGACCTCCATTGTGACAAGTCACACTTCAAAGTGGAAGCCTAACACCCTGTATTTATTATGACAGGCACACCGTAATTCCAAACCACACTGACCGCGGCGGCCATGAGTATAATGACGCCAATTTATTTGGGACTGTATTAATCAATACAATGACACGCGACGGCCTTCGCAGCGGGTCAGTGTTTTTATTTCCCTTTATTATTGTAATTATTTCATTGAGGCACTTGTACTGGCTCAAGTTAGAAACAATTTGCTCGTTTTAATTGTCCAGTGAAGATATTAAAGGCTCTGTGGTGCTGTAGTCCTGATTTACAGAGGGAAAACACAAACGGGACTATTTCCACTTCTCGTTCCCACAGCTGCAACTCTTGTGTGTAGTCAGGATCTACAGCTTGACCGCCATAAAAACCCAACCAATGAAGGTCAAGTTTGTCCCGGGAGAAAGTTAAACTATCATTGGACCCGCAAAGAAATTAATCAGATTCTGATGATGGCAATATCTGCCTATTCACTCTCACCACTTAGGCTGGAATGCGCCATCTTACTTTATTTTAACAAACGTCAAAAATCTGTCAAACCCCATACAAAAAGCACCGGTTAACGTCATAGCTATGGTTAAAGTTAGGTGGTGCAACTCAGCCTTAGTGTAATTGTTTCAAGTTTGATGGAGACAGTTGCAGACTTTGAATCAAAATTAAAATATAAGTCTGAACTTAGAAAGCATATTTTGCTTACAATCTGATTAAAAAACACCGGATGCTTATAACGGCTCGTAAAGTTCCCATCGTCAGAGCTTTTTTAAACTATTTTGTAGGTAATAATAAAATCTGTCAGTGAAAAATAACGCTCCATTTCCTATCAGAGTTGTCACTAAACCTAACTAACCGCATTTTACTAACTGAACCGTTTAATATTAAACTTAATCCCATAAGTCGACGCTTCCGTGCTATAAATAAAATAAACATCTCAAATTATTTCTAACCGCTTCTCCTCTAACTTGAACTAAAATTGCGTAGGTACTTCTTAGTGGGTGTGATGGATTGTTCAAAGCCAGATAGGATTATGTCAACGTGATGAAATCACTCCATCGTATAGAGTTATCTTTGAAATCGTAATTGATTGTCGATTAGTTGTTGAAGTTTTTGCATAATCGTAAGTGTGCTTGAAGCTCTGACGTTGATGTAGAGTGTAACAAAACAGTGTCATAGTTATGTTAATTATATCCAACTTTTTGTTCATGGAATGTCACAATGTTATTATGACTTTAAAGAGCTTATTAGCATATCGTAATCTTTTTTTGACTCTACAACTGCTTCGATATCATAATTTGTGCCAATGTTTAAACGTAACAATATTTCAGGAAGTTTTGTCGGTCTTTTGTTTTGAAAGGTCTTGATTTGATATTGATAAAACACAGGCACTTGTTGATATTAAAGACTAGTGTTCTTTATATTATGTGAGACCTAATGTCAACAGTTGCCTACTAGTTGTCATATTAAAATCTAGTTCTGTTATTTAAGTAATGACTTCCTCACGTAATAATTATTCTTACTAAGGCTGAATTGCACCATCTTACTTAAATTTTGACAAACGTCAAAAACCTGTCAAACTCCATACTAAACATACACCGGTTATCGTTTTAGTTACGGTCAAAGTTAGGTGGTGCAACTCAACCTTAGTCTGTTACAAACTTCAATTAAATTATTTGATAAACAATAGTTGTATGCCCTAAACCCTAATTCACGTTACTTTGATGTTACAGTCTCTAACTATCTTATTTAATAAGCAATTGGCGTCAGATTCTTAAACACAAGTAAGTAGAGCATAAAAGACAATGCCGGAAATTGGCGTCTTCTTTTTTTCGCGCGGCCATCGACTAAACTTTGTTTTTTGATTACAAAATAGTGTAATAAACCAAACTTACTATGACATGTATACCTCTAAACTCAGTCTGAACTGAGTTACGAGCATTAGAAGTTTGATGATTTTCATACTAGATTTGCTTTTTGCGCGCAAAGTTTTGTAAGAAATTGCAACAAAATAGTGAGATTGTATGTGTAAACAAACAATACCATCCATTAAAGGCTCCAGACATCAGTATGGAGCAGAATCAGCGCAATAAAAAATAGCGCAATATTTTGTTGCAATTTCTTACAAAACTTGCGCACAAAAAGCAAATCTAGTATGAAAATCATCAAACTTCTAATGCTCGTAACTCAGTTCAGACTGAGTTTAGGGGTATACATGCCATAGTAAGTTTGGTTTATTACACTATTTTGTAATCAAAAAACAAAGTTTGGTCAATGGCCGCGCGAAAAAAAAAAGACGCCACTTTCCATACGAAATCTGGCATTGCCATTTACAACATAATATCCAGTTTCGCAAAGAAACTTTAATCAAAATAAGCGCACTAGATACCTCAATACCGAATTTCACTACAAAGGATTCAAAATAAAAAGTACGAGGTTCACTTTGATTATTTCATCCCATCTGGGCCCGGATCGGTTGCCAATGGCAGCCGTATATTCGGCAAAAGTTTGAATGCGTGCCGTGTTTTGGGTTTATTGGTAAAATTTGTACGAGTTCGCAACTAATATACTAAAACCGTAGAAATTTTTAACGAAAACATTGATATTTAAAAAGTTTTTTTGATTTGAAAATCAACGTTTTCATAGTTATAAAACTAAAGAAACTTGAAATTAAGTTAACTAGTCAATATCCGCCCATTTTCTTAGTTTAGTTGTGACATAAACACGCAGCACTGCGACACTCACAGATAGGACTATGGTTCAAGCGGAACGATTAAGCGTTTTGGATAAAAGTAATAGTTTACAAACAATTTTTTTTTGTACAAACGATCTAAATGTCATAACAACAATGTTAACAGCATTGTTGTGTTCCGGCAGTTAGAGGTAAGATAGCCAGTTCCTCCGTGGTTGAGGATTCCGGGTGAAGCTCGCTTCCACCTTCGGCCTGATCATCACTTACCATCAGGTGAGATACAGGTCAAGAGCTTCCTCGTTGCGGATAAAAAAAATAGGAGAATGTTAAAACATCCATTCTGTAGCTCATTCTCTATCTACATTCTGATTGGTCCAGCAAATCACAAATAAAGCCCTTATAAAGTATGAGTTCCTCATAATCATTATATTCATCATCAGTGTACACTGAACGAGCTTAAACCTCTAATTTATCAGAAACAAATGAATTATTTAACCTTCAGTACACTCCCCATTTCCCCATGTTGGGAAAGCCTAATATTTGTATATTTACCCCTTATAAGTAATCCTCTGGTAGAGTGAAAGTCTTTCTATTCAACTCTATCGAAACTACCCGACAGTGTAAATTTTACTCCCTTCCTTCGCTCTTGGCTCAAACCTGCACCTATCACAAGGCAGCAGGTGCGCGAAAAGGTTTCGCGCTAGCGCGTACAGTGCTGAAACACCCCGTATTTCAGGCGGGCACTGCTGGAATTCTCAAACGGCAATATTTTCGTCTTTAGAAGACAATATGTGTAAACGCTCCAGGATTCGCAGCTAATTCCGTTTTGTTGCGAGTTCCAAAGAATTCTGGGAAAAGTTGAACCGTTTTTGTTGTTATTTATTATATCAAGTAAATACGCAGGGTATTTAAAAACGGTTCAAACGGTAGCTCAAAATAATCCTATAGGACTTTTCCTGTCAACACTGACATACTAATTAAATAGGAGATAATTAAGTATTTACATGATTACACTTATTAAATAGTTAAATAGTATAAAATAAAGTCGCTCCCACGAGCCGGAAGACGTAGCGTGGGCAGGCCTCCCACTTGGTGGACCGACGATCTGGTGAAGGTCGCGGGAGGCGCCTGGATGCGAGCAACGCAGGACCGGTCTTTGTGGAAATCCTTGGATGGCCTTTGTCCAGCAGTAGACGTCTTTCGGCTGAAACAAACGAACGAACGAACTGTTTGCTTAGATTTTTTTAAACTACGCAACTAATTTTGATGTAGTTTTCAGCAGTAGAAAAGAATTTAAAAATAATAAAGAGAGGTTCAATATAGATAATATGTGTAAATTGTACCGGTACAAAACCGCGGCTGTTGTTTATCATACAATAGATTCATACTGTCAAATCAGATGCTGCACCAGGCAATCATTAACTATTAGACGTTTTATGGTCTTCTTAGTCTGGCTCTAATTTAAATATGTTAAATATCTTGAACTAAATACAGCCATTGCAGTATAGAGTTGCATAACCCCTTCTCTTCCATTTACCTAGCAACCTACCAACCTACGAAGCCTTAGTGTAAGGAAACGCCGTCAGCCGTTATGCAACCAACCGCGATAGAGCCGTGCCAAAGGGCCGTGCCAATTTGACGTGGAATCTACGAATAAACTGTTCACTATTCGATTATATAATGATAAACAAATTGAGTTTATATTTGTTTATCCAGATTTAGCAATCACACGGAAAAATACTTGAGATTATTATATACAGCTTCATGAGAGCTTATTTTTAAGACTGATAAGACGAATCCGTATTAGTGTCACTTAACATCAGGTACGATTGCGGTCAAATAGGTGCCTGCCTAGTCTTGCATAAAAAAAACTTAGGGTCCATGCACACCACATATTATTCAGATTCCGATTGCTTTGTTACAAAGTTTCATTGATTGTGATAACATCGTGTACACGGCGTATTCCATTCTCATGAAACGCACGTCGACAACGCATGAAAAAATGCATTGTGCATAAAAGATGTCAAAGTTTTGACATACACTATAGTTCGTTCACTCTTAGTGTTATTAAATATCTCCATCCAATGATATTAAAAATATCCTCCGACTAATGATACCATAATAATATTCTTTGAATTAGAACATTCAGAAGTTTTCAGATCTCTAAAAGTTATAGAGAAGCAGAAAGATTTATGAACGTTTGATTAGCAAATTAAAGTAATACCAAGTTCAAAATGAGCATATGGATGGCCACTACAAAGAATATTTTACGGCCAATATCCAGTCCACAAAGAGGCATGATAAAAGCAAAACCCCGTCTCCCAATTTGGCCTTAAACAGAAATGTTGTGCAGAATATCTTAGACACAGCGTCGTCATAGTAAAAGAGAATAGTAAATCCTCTTTGCCGAAGTTTTTTTAGCAAATAGACTATATCGATGTAGGTATACGAAGTGTTTTAATTAGATAAATCGGTCAGGCAATAACATAATTAATAATAATTGTAATTACATCGATTTGCCTCGCTCTAATCTATGTAGGTATAATTTATAAATACGACGGCATAGCAAAGTAAGCACCGTGGCTATGTAATTATAATAGGTGTGATAAAAAATATAACATTATGATGGCTTTACAACCGCAATGAAATACCTATTTTACATAGGTACATAATTACGTCATGACTAAATCGATAGATAAATACAAACTATAGTAGGTATAAGAAATTCTCTATTGTGCTTTGAACCCATAACCGCTCACACTCGAAACAAACAGAAGGTGCACCCGTTGTTAATACAAGGTTAAATAGGAACTTATAACAGTCTTAGGCTGAGTTGACCGTAACTTTAACGATAACCGGTGTTTTTTGTATAGGGTTTGACAGTTTTTTGACGTTTGCCAGTAAGATGGTGCAACCCAGCCTTATCCATTTTAGAGTGCTTGCACGCAGTTGACTTACTGTTCGCTTTACAATGGCCTGATGTAATAAGGGTCGGTGCTCGGAACAAGAGTGGAATATTGGATGCAAAGCCTTTTATGACTACTGCAGCCCTCAAGTCTTCAAGGTTATTGCTTGAGCTCTCTAAATAAAGGCATAGTTCACCTAGTATTAGGTCTTTAAATGGTGCTAAACTGGTTGAAGTATGAGGTTGTGTTTTCTGATAGGCTTTCTTTTTAACCGACTTTAAAAAAGGAGGACGTTCTCAATTCGTCTGCGTGATTTTTGAGATATTTATTTTGGGATGACCTATAATATTCTACACAGAATTTCCAATTTGATTTTCTTCGTTGATAAAAATATTTTGCGTATTAAATACTTACTTAGTGAAAAATAAAATGAAAGATATTTTGAAATTTTTAGTCACTTTATTTGTTTTTGCATTACTTCTGTAAAGAAGCTGATTAAATTAAAAGTCTAATTAATAAAAGAATCTGTCTTTGTCAGACTCTTAAAGAATTTAGGTATTCTATTCAAAGTTATGAACTTATTGAATCAAAAGATATTAGTTTGAAAATTAAGAAAGCTCCAATATTAGTTTATTCGAACACTCACAGGCGTTCCTGGAAAATTAATTTCTAATTTAACTAAGGTATTCCTAAAGAGAATCGCTATTAATAGAGTCTCACATATTGGTTGGGGCTTCACTTAGTTGATATCAATTTAAGATAACCAATAAAATGATATAGCATTTTATAACCACGCGAACGCAGTCGTGGGTCACATATTAAAATAAAACCAAAAACAGAGAAACGATGTTACCAATTTCCGGTTGACAAAATGACTGTTGGTCAGTTATTAAATCAGCGCTGTATCATCATTAGTAATGGTACAGACGACCGTACATCCGACTACACATTTTTGTTGGAAAATGACACCTATTGTAACTACATAAGAGACCACAGTGTTGAGCATAATATGCTGCTGACTGTACATCGCATATTTGCGGTGACTCTGATATATTACAATGACTGTACCCGGATGATGTGCGGTTCGAATGATGTCACGAAGTTCTTGTTAAAGCTCTTTTTTTGAGCAAGCACATCAATCTACGATTCAAAGTGTCAATTTACTTGATTAATTTTGAACTTTATTGTAAAAACAAAAGATCGGAATTCGTCATTGATAATGGATAAGTAATTAGGTTGCTTTTTAGGATACCGTACCCAAAGAGTGAAAACAGGACGTTAGTATTAAGGCTTCGTTTCATTTTAACCGTTTGCTACAACTAGCATAATTATTCTAAACTATTTTTTGCCCGCGGCTTCAAATTATAACCAAAACAATAATACTGTAAGGTTTCATCAAAATCCGTTCAATAGTTTTTGCGTAAAAGAGTGACCAACATGTTTACATCCAAACATCCATACAAACTTTCTCGTTTATAATATTAGTAGGAAGTAGCTGCATGCTAGCATACACTATGTTGGCACCAAAAGCCCTCGGGGAACGTACAAAATGCTAGTTAATGTTGGTGACTATCTTTAAAACAAATTATTTTTAACAACTTGATTATTTAGTACAATTAGGTATTTAAATAGCACACATAATATAAACAGCCACGACCAGAAATAAGTATTGTCTGTAATGTGACAATCACAAAGATAATAACTTTGACATATTTTGATACCTATTATACTTATTCCACATCGTCATTATATCAATTTAAGCACGCGATACATCAGTATCTGATACATAACCAAGATTTGTAATGTCGTTTTAACGTCGAATGACAAAAGAAAGGAAATTAATGCCGATGCCGATAGGGAATTGTTTCGAATTATCATAAATCCGAGATTCAGATACGTTTAATAGGTCCACAGAGATTATAAGACAGTAAATCAAATAGTTAAAGAAACAAAAATTTGAAAAAACTCCGTGAGGAGCTCGGAAAATTTTGTGATAAGCATTTCTTGCTATTTAGGCTAATGCCGGTGAAACTTTTAAAATAAAGGCTTTTTAGATTTATTATTTGCTTAGATTTAGGATAAGTATTGAAAAATATTGTTGTCTTGTTGCAAAAAGTTGACAATTATTCTTTATTGTGGTAAAATTGGAGGGTTATCTGCAATGCGGTGTATGTCAGGGACAGCAGAGAATTCTATTAATTAATAAGCAGGCTGCTATGAACTGAGATATTTTGCTCATTCAGTTATTGATACCTAAGTATTTTTAACAGCAAATGTTTTGAAGGCTGCATTCGACAGTAAATATTCATAACTAATTGTGATCGTTATAAAGGTCTGCCTTTCAGCCCTAATACCTTCTTATCTGGAGATTATTAGACCTTAACTTTAGTACCTATTTATTTACTAATTTAATGTTTGAACGTAAAGGATAGTCAAATTGGAAGCTTTTATTCAGTACTTAGGCCCTTTGCAGGGCGCTTACACGACCTATATATAGCTTGCCTCGTCCGTTCGTTTCAGCCAAATGATGTCCACTGCTGGACAAAGGCCTCCCCCAAGGTTTTCCACAATGAACAATAGTGGGCGGGGCACATAGCTCGTAGAGACGATGGCCGTTGGGGCAGGAAAGTTCTCGAGTGGCGACCACGGGCTGGAAGACGTAGCGTGGGCAGGCCTCCTACTAGGTGGACCGACGATCTGGTAAACGTTGCGGGAAGAGCCTGGATGCGGGCAGCTTGCCTCACCACCAGAAAATTACAAAATATAAAATTCAATGATTGGTTCATGTTCGGCACTCTACCTTTTCATGGTCCATGTTTCATAAATCAATTTATATACTGTGGTCGCCAAAAGAACATCTGATTAACAAATACTCGGATTTCCAATTGAAAAGTTCGAATGAAAATACATCGAAACCGTAACCGAACCCATGATTATTCGCTGGGAGTGAAGAATAATTATTTTAAAACCTACCTTCGGGGATATTATAATTTAATTCTGGAGTTTGGTGACGTCAAACTCGGCCCGCCATTATTTTAACGGGTCAGGTTTCTTGAAACTCGAGTTGTGATTGCTTTCGGAATTTCGGGGAGAAATTGTTGGGCTTCGATTGGATAAGATGATTGAAGTATTTTTAAATTAATAGAAAATGGAACGATGGATTAGGTTTCGCAATAATCATATTTGTATGGAAAGGTCAAGCTGACAGACAGCTTGACCTTTCCATAATTTATTATTACAAGCAAGACGTCTTAACTGATTTTAATTATAAAGCATAATCAATAAAACCCAAATCCCTATTTTATAATGCCCATCTTTTATTATTCATCATGTATTTACCACTTTAACCATGAGCGGTGTGTTCTATTAAAACTCATGCTTCTTTTACGATACTGCTACAGTGATTTTTAACCAAATCATTTTTATTGCACATAACATAAATGTTGGTACAAGTCGGGGATAGAACCCGCGACCTTCTCGATCGTAATATATAGACACGCATTCTGAAGCACGCGATCCCTATATGAGTCGATTTACCCATCGATTTTTTGTTCATTTCGTATTAAACAAATTTTTGTGAATGATTTTTGAAAGTACTGATATGGTACCTATTCACAAACATTACTATGAGGTCTCACAGTGGGCGTGGACGCACAGGGTGACACATGAACCAGTCACAGAGCTCTATTCAACGCTGTACGTTCGATTTGCTGATCCACTTAAGCAAAAAGTTGTCGGCCGTTTGGTGTAGTGGTTCAGAACGGACTACTATGCCGAGAGGTCCCGGGTTCGATTCCCGGCCGGGCAGAAATTGAAATGATGAATTTTAATTTCTGTGACGGGTCTGGGTGTGACTATATTTATGTATTTAAAAAAAAAAANTTCGTATTAAACAAATTTTTGTGAATTATTTTTGAAAGGCTGATATTTAGTCTTACGCCCGTCTTCACAAACATTACTATGAGGTCTCACTGTGCGCGTGGACGCACAGGGTGACACATGAACCAAGCTTCACTTAAGCAAGCATCGTTTGTGAATACGGGCGTTAAATAAATAGGTCACATACTTACCTAAACAAAATGAAGGTGTTTTAAAACCATCACCTGTTATAATATTTACAAGTAAATTATATGTTACAATGGTCCCAAAATAGAATACACATCTTGATGATCAAGATGATGGATTATTATTAGTTATTGCCGGAGGCGCTATTACTAGCCCGCCCAAAAGTAAACCAATAAAAACACTATAAATGAAACCAATAAAATTATTATTTGGAGGTGTTTACAGCTCAATGGCGACGCCTTTAGTGGTGATGATCACCCATGTAAAGCAACCATTAAAATGGTCGGGAATGGTTGGGTGACCATTTCAACCATTTTTTTTTACAAATAAACATGCCCCCTTGCTTTGAAAGATAGGTTAATAGCTGATCCCAGCTAAGCATCATTTCAGCCATAGGACATCCACGGCTGAACATAAGCCTCCCCCAATAATTTTCATAATGGCCTGCATACAGCGCCTTCCTGTTAATGTATGGTCCCATCATCATCATCATCATCATCATTTCAGCCATAGGACATCCACTGCTGAACATAGGCCTCCCCCTATGGTCCCAGCTGACTCTATATTAGTCATTTAGTCATCAAGCTTAGTCAGGGGCCTTAGGGTGTTCGAAAACATTAGACAGTAAGGTTGGGCACTTGCCTTAAAACCCATCCCAATCCCCACCCAATCTTCGAATGTATTAAAAGCGAAAGGTCACCCATTGATTGACTCACTCATCATGAAATCTCAGAAACTTCAAGTGTTAGGAGTCTCAAAATTCAAATTTTGCATGGGGGTTTCTTTTAGATTGTAGGTGCTCCCTATGACGGAATTTTGCAAAATTCAATCCCTAAGGGGGTTAAACGGGATCCACGCATACGAAGTCGCGGGTGGCTGCTAGTTACTAATATTAGTACTACCTACCTACTTTAGATTCTCTAGTACCAGTTAGGTGCCATCTACAAGTTTTCTTCGCGTGACCCGACCTCGATTGTACAAACCTCCTAAATTATAAAATAAAAGCCGATAAGATCCAGTTCTACGATAAATCAGTTGTAACGCGGGTTGGAGATATGATGTATCGATAGATTGATGATTAGGATTTCGTATTATTTATGACTAATAGAGTGGTAATTTTAACAAAATTGTATAATCATTTTTTTAAACATGGTTGAACAGAATAGCACATTTTGTAAGCAATAATAATTCGTTCGAAGTAGGTAGCTGAATCATTACGTTTTTGAATAATTATGAACTCATGACTAAGCCTAATAAGTAGATAATAATATATTTATGGCGAGATACCACATCCGCTTACGGAATATACTGACGCCCGTATGAGGTCTCACAGTGCGCGTGGACGCACAGGGCGACACACGAACTAATCTTAGATCTCTAATCATCGCTGTGCGTTAGATTTGCTGCTTCACTTAAGCAAGCATCGTTTGTGAATACGGGCGTCACCCAACGAACCACGAAATTGAAATTCTTGCTTTTTCTTCGTCATATGCTTGTTACGCACTATCAACGGCACATGAAAGAACTAACTTTTCCGTCATTAAAACAATTTAATCACGACAGTACTAATATCGATATTTCTCATATCGATATAAATTCAAATACTCGCTCGTCCCTACGGGTGACTATAACGAAAATATTGGCTGTAAGCAATTTTCGTACTGCTCATTTCCTCTGTGGGCGAAATGGGTCACACTACTTGATTTCTTTTACGATCGTGTTTGGAGGTTCGTTTGGCGTTTATAAAGTATTTGTATAATGTAATATAATCGATTCTATAGAAACGACTTTAACGAGGCCATTTTGTAATCCCAATGTTTAGATATCACCAATTTAAAAAGTAGGTACTACGAGCTTTTTTTGTGATGATAAATTATGATTATGAGAAAAATGCAAACTGTTTTTATAACATAAAAAAGTTTTTTTTAAAATAAGTAGAGATCTAATTATTACGAAGTTATTTAAACATCTTAATGTAATGATGACGAATTCATCATCATTCTCTTCATTCTTTTTTTCTACTGCTAACCGCGAAAATAGTTTAGCATTTCTATTTTAAAAACTTACCTAATTTTATAATTCTAATAACACTAAGGTAACTACGCCAATTAAGCTTTTAAATGCATTTAAACCCTGCATGGAGGGAATTAAATTAAATTTCTACTGGACCACTTTCTCCTCAATTAGGTCGCTCTTGTCCTATTTTTTATTTGGTCTCAATGTCCTTTTTTAGGTTAAACGCTGACCGCACTGCCGTTCCGTGGAACCACAGTTCGGTTAGGTACAGTTGGTTTTAAGTATATTTCAGTTAGGTGTACCTCAAATCTAAGGTGTAGAGATCATTTAATAGCAGGAGAACCAAATTAACCAATGTAGCCCGCAGATTTGCTAAAATCAAGTGGCAGTGGGCGGGGGACACAGCTCGTACATACTATATGGCCGCTGGGGCAGTAAAGTTCTCGAGTGGCGACCACGGGCTGGAAGACCGGAAGATGTGACCAGTAGGGTGTNGTTCGATTCCCGGCCGGGCAGAAATTGAAATGATGAATTTTAATTTCTGTGACGGGTCTGGGTGTGACTATATTTATGTATTTAAAAAAAAAAAAAGTATATAAGTAGTATATCCGTTAAGCTAGCACCCATAACACAAGCATTAAGTTGCTTACTTTGGGGCTAGCTGGCGCTGTGTGAAATTGTCCAAAGATTTATTTATTTATTTATTTAAACATCGTTTGTGAATACGGGCGTTAATAGGCCACATACAAAATGAAGGTGTTAAAACCTTCACCTGTTATAATATTTACAAATAAATTATATGTTACAATGGTCCCAAAATAGAATACACATCTTGATGATCAAGATGATGGATTATTATTAGTAATTATTGCCAGAGGCGCTCTACTAGCCCGCCCAAAAGTAAACCAATAAAAACACTATAAATCAAATCAATAAAATTATTATTTGGAGGTGTTTATAGCTCAATGGCGACCTTTAGTGGTGATGATCACCCATGTAAAGCAACCATTAAAATAGTCGGGAATGGTTGGGTGACCATTTCAACCATTTTTTTTACAAATAAACATGTCCCCTTATTGTACGTTAAAAGCTGGTCCCAGCTAATCATCATTTCAGCCATAGGATATCCACGGCTGAACATAAGCCTCCCCCAATAATTTTCATAATGGCCTGCATACAGCGCCTTTCTGTTAATGTATGGTCTCATCATCATCATCATCATCATCATTTCAGCCATAGGACATCCACTGCTGAACATAGGCCTCCCCCTATGGTCCCAGCTGACTCTATATTAGTCATTTAGTCATCATGCTTAGTCAGGCGCCTTAGGGTGTTCGAAAACATTAGACAGAAAGTTTGGCCACTCTTGCCTTACAACCCAACCCAATCCTCACCCAATCTTCGAATGTATTAAAAGCGAAAGGTTGACTGACTCACTCATCATGAAATCTCAGAAACTTCAAGTGTTAGGAGTCTCAAAATTCAAATTTTGCATGGGGGTTCCTTTTAGATTGTAGGTGCTCCCTAAGACGGAATTTTGCAAAATTCAATCCCTAAGGGTGTTAAACGGGATCCACGCGTACGAAGTCGCGGGTGGCTGCTAGTTACTAATATTAGTACCACCTACCTTCTTTAGATTCTCTAGTACCAGTTAGGTGCCATCTACAAGTTTTTATCGCGTGACCCGACCTCGATTGTACAAAACCTCCCAAATTATAAAATAAAAAGCCGATAAGACCCAGTTCTACGATAAATCAGTTGTAACGCGGGTTGGAGATATGATGTATCGATAGATTGATGATTAGGATTTCGTATTATTTATGACTGTTTCTTCAAAATCATTATTTAACATGGTTGAACTGAATAGCACATTTTATCTATACTAATATTATAAATGCGAAAGTAACTCTGTCTGTCTGTCTGTCTCGCTTTCACGCCTAAACCACTGAACCGATTTTGATGAAATTTGGCATGGAGATAGTTTGAGTCCCGGGAAAGGACATAGAATAGTTTATATCCCGGTTTTTGAAACAGGGACACACGCGATAAAGTTTTTCTGTGACAGGCAAAATTCCACGCGAGCGAAGCCGCGGGCGGAAAGCTAGTAAGCGATAATTTATTGTTCTAAGTAGGTAGCTGAATCATTACGTTCTTGAATAATTATGAACCCATGACCAAGCCTTATTATTTATGGCGAGATATCACATCCGCATACGGGATATAGTCTACCCAACGTACCATGAAATTGAAATAATTGCTTTTAGTCGTTACGCACTATCATCACAACATGAAAGTGCTTACTTTTTCCGTTACAAAAACAATTATTGTCACAAGAATACTATATCGATATTTCTCACATCGATATAAATTCAAATACTCTCTCGTCCCTACGGGTGACTATAACGAAAATATTGGCTGTAAGCAATTTTCGTACTGCTCATTTCCTCTGTGGGCGAAATGGGTCACACTACTTGATTTCTTTTACGATCGTGTTTGGAGGTTCGTAGTATTATTGTACAATGTAAATTATAATCGATTCTATAGAAACGACTTTAACGAGGCCATTTTGTAATCCCAATGTTTAGATATCACCAATTTAAAAAGTAGGTACTACGAGCTTTTTTGGTGATATGATAAATTATGATTATGAGAAAAATGCAGACTGTTTTTATAACATAAAAAAGATTTTTTAAATAAGTAGAGATCTAATTATTACGAAGTTATTTAAACATCTTAATGTAATGATGATGAATTCATCATCTTTCTCTTCATTATTTTTTTTACTGCTAACCGCGAAAATAGTTTAGCATTTCTATTTTAAAAACTTACCTAATTTTATAATTCTAATAACACTAAGATAACTACGCCAATTAAGCTTTTAAATGCATTTAAACCCTGCATGGAGGGAAATTAAATTAAATTTCTACTGGACCACTTTCTCCTCAATTAGGTCGCTCTTGTCCTATTTTTTATTTGGTCTCAATGTCCTTTTTTCGGTTAAACGCTGACCGCACTGCCGTTCAGTGGAACCACAGTTCGGTTAGGTTCAGTTGGTTTTAGGTATATTTTAGTTAGTTGCACCTCAAATCTTAGGTGTTGAGATAGTCACTTTGTCATAGATCATTCAATCGCAAGAGAACCAAAGTGACCGACATAGCCTGCAGATTTGCTAAGATTAAGTGGCAGTGGGTGGAGCACATAAGTAGCTCGCAGAACTGATGGCCGCTGGGGCAGAAAAGTTCTCGAATGCTGGACACGAGCTGGAAGACGTAGTGTGGACAGTTCGGAAGACGTAGTGTGGGCAGGCCCTTCACTAGGTGGACTGACGATCTTGTAAAGGTCGCAGGAGGTGTCTGAATGCGGGCGGCGCGGTGCCTATCTTTATGGAAATCTAAATCAAACTTGGCTTTTACTTAAAAGCAAGTTTTTGTTAACAAAGTAAACCCACTGCTCACTCCTCAATTATCTCAAGCACTTCCTAAGTATTTCTATCAATATCGCTCTCGATCTGTCTGGCTTTGAACGCTAGGTTTTGTCCGGCGCCATTTGTGTGAACTGGACAGTATTTTTAGTGTAAAGATAAAATAAATGGAGTCTCGGTTCTGTGATACTCGCTAAAACGTTTGGGCGTGAGTGATCCGAATCTAGACCTTACTAATCGATTACTTTTTTTAGGTCATTGTGATTCTGGTCACGATCAAAACTACGCATATTATCAACTCTTACCTGGCCTAGTCTACATAGATCACATAAGTATCGATATTTTGTTTTCTGTCTCACGTACAAAAATGTAAAAATAAATTTGAATCCACGAATAACGATATCGATAGGTGCTCTATGTAGATTAGGGCAGGTGCTATTCATGCGGGTGTTTTTGGACGGGTGCTCTAAGTTAACTATGTCGTTTATTAAAAGAGCTAGAACCCAGACCCATAAAACAATAAAAAGACATACATTTCTAAAAGCCGCTCTTTGTCCCCAGTACCAACATCGGACGTCCAAGGAGTGCTGGGCAAGAAGGCGTCTCTCCCGTGCGACATCCAGCCCCTGCATTCCGACGACGACGTCGTGATGGTGCTGTGGTTCAAGGAGTCCGATGGCGAGCCCTTGTACAGGTGAATACTACAGTTATACTAGTAGCAGCTAGATTAGAATTAAAATTGTGCCAAAGCGCAGCACAGGCTACCTTTTAAATACTTAGCCACGTAGTCCCTAAAATAATTAATTGCAATAGCTATGCTATGTTATAGTATTACCACAGAATACATAATAGTNAGTGACCAGGCCCCCCACTAGGTGGACTGACAATCTGGTGAAGGTCGCGAGAGGCAAAAAATCAAAATTATCTTTATTTGTGTAGAATTAAATTAGTACTTACATGTCTCATTCTTTGTTTGCCCTACCAGGCGACTACGCGACTGGATAGAGGCTTCGCAGGACCGGTCGTTGTGAAAATCCAAATCAAAATTTGCTATTACTTAAAAGCAAGTTTTTGTTAACAAAGTAAACCCACTGCTCACTCCTCAATTATCTCAAGCAATTCCTAAGTATTTCTATCAATATCGCTCTCGATCTGTCTGGCTTTGAACGCTAGGTTTTGTCCGGCGCCATTTGTGTGAACTGGACAGTATTTTTAGTGTAAAGATAAAATAAATGGAGTCTCGGTTCTGTGATACTCGCTAAAACGTTTGGGCGTGAGTGATCCGAATCTAGACCTTACTAATCGATTACTTTTTTTAGGTCATTGTGATTTCAACAGGAAAGAGTTCTTAAAATGTGTAGTTTTTTTTTCAAACTTTCCAATTAATAGACTTCTGACGGTTTAACCAGCAGATCCACCTACAACCAAAAGGCAAATTCTCCAGTGGATGTTTAGCTTTATGCTTTAATTTGTATGGTTCAAAATCATCTGCTGATGTGTTGCAGTTTACAAAATACATTGTGAGTGTTTTTGATCTTAGCTCCCACAGCCTTTAATAGAGCTAGAATCCAGAACAGTGAAATATTTATAAGGTTAATAAGTTGGCAGCTCTACCATCACCCATATTACTTTGTGTGATTTTGTTAACTCTTACAACACCAGATTGGGTTCCCAACACTATAGTCTAAACTCGTTCTTGTGGCCATACATATTGCTTGCCAGGTACACCTCGGACTCTAATCGTATCAGTTCGTGACAACGTGCTCTGCTTCTTAACTCTGGACTACGGTAATTTCCACTTGTGCCCATGTGCTATGCTTAACCTATGCAGAACTACCAATAAACATGAATATAAGGTACCGGTATTTAAATTCTGATCCTACAACTACAGTCCGCTGCCCCTCACCAGGTTTAATAGAGCTAGAACTTAGTACCGTAAAAACCTTGTAATTTTTTACCCAGACCCATGAAACTTGATGATGTATTTCTAAAAGCCGCTCTTTGTCCCCAGTACCAACATCGGACGTCCAAGGAGTGCTGGGCAAGAAGGCGTCTCTCCCGTGCGACATCCAGCCCCTGCATTCCGACGACGACGTCGTAATGGTGCTGTGGTTCAAGGAGTCCGATGGCGAGCCCTTGTACAGGTGAACACCAAACACTAAATACCTACTCTTAGGCAGCCGACTGACGACCGATGGGGCAAAAAGGTTCTGGAGAGGAAAACACAGCGTGTGACTTCCACCCACAAGGTGGACCGACCACCTCATAAAGGTAGCAGGAAGGCGCTGGATGCAGATAGATAACAACCGGGCGATATGGCAATCATTGGGGGAGGTCTATGTTCAGCAGTGGACATCCTGTGGCTGAATTGACGATTACGATGATGATAACGAAATACTCTTAGGCTGGGTTGCACCACCTAACTTTAACTTTGACAAACGTCAAAAACCTGTCAAACTCCATACAAAAAATACCGGATTTCGTCATAGTTACGGTCAAAGTTAGGTGGTGCAACTCAGCCTTAGACTGCATTTCACTTAAAATCAGGTGCAACTGTAGTCAAATACCTGCCTTGTTGTGCATTTCATGAATCAAATGTGTCATAGCGTGCCCATGCACCGGTTGCTTCAAATTACGTAAACGTTAGTATGAATAATTATTGCAATTCACGAAGGCGAGTGAGCTTTGCATGGTGTGGAGACTCACAACTGTACGTTTTTCATATGTTTTGATAGACATTACACTATCGCATATCGTTATGTGCATGTACACGTACGTACACACACTAGTAAAGCTCACTCGCCTTCATGATTTGCAAGAACGTATCATAGTACTTACTCAGGTTAAAAGTATTTTAAATTGGGCATCATGCAAACACATGCAGAAATAAAACCTAAAATAAAGTTTTCTCCTTTCAAATGTTCATATTTTTCGTGTCTTATACGCAGTTAAGTATAGATTTAAGCTTTACTAAAATAATAAGTAGTCAACAAAGATTTGACATACCTATCTATCTAATTCACCATAAGAGGATTTTGAAATCTTAATATCAATCAATCTTTTTTAATACCTTGATTGTTACGTCATCAATCAATCCATCAATTCCAGCACCCATCTAACTAACCGCATCTTTTCGCAGTTACGACATCCGAGGCCGGTCAATGACCCAGCCGAAGCTGTGGTCCTCCCCCACCGGCTTCGGCAATCGGGCCTTCTTCAGGGGGGGAGCGACGCCAGCGGTGCTGATGGTAGACGACGTGCAAGCGGTGGACGCCGGCGTCTACAGGTGTAGGGTGGACTTCAAGAACTCGCCGACGAGGAACTTGAAGGTCAACTTTAGTGTTATAAGTAAGTGCCAAATGCCAAATACCAAAGGAAACTTTTTGTGATTTGTTCGCTCATCTTGAGATAGTTAAATTTCGTGAAATAGATTTGCCGTATGCTCGAAAATCTTTCCCTACAATTTAACGACGCCTAGCTACATCCTTTATTAGATCAATTATTAATGTAGATACTATACTGATTTATTTATTTCCTTAACAATCATACCTCGAACATTACAGGTTACCCCAATTCAAGTAGAAGATGCGTCAATTTATGTATTTAAATATGAAATATAGATTTAACTTAGATGCCAAATCTGAATACAACTGAGCGCAGTGCAGTCTTCCCAGATGTGAAATCTAACAAATGTACTTTCCTTGCAGTCCCACCAAATCGTCCAAAGATATACGACGCCAAGAAGAAAGATAAGGCAAATCTCGTGGAGCCATACAACGAGGGCTCAAACGTGCATTTAATTTGCGAAGTTGAGGGAGGTGAGCTACTATAATTAAACTTGCATCAATCACTCTGAATTTTCAAGAACTTGAGAGGGTAGCGAAGATGTTAATGCAATAAGGTGTTATAGTGTGACAGGAGAACGTTTATTAAGCCGGATCTCCACTAGAGGTAGCCTCGGGTCGAGGCTGCTCAAATGGAGATGCTGCGTCAACCTGAGGCACGAAATTTCGCCGCCACGGACCGCGAGCCACATTTTGTCGCTCGGAACGAGGCAGTCGGCCCGAAACTGCCTTTAGTGAATACGCGGCTTTACGTTCTGTTCACAATTTTTTCGATGCGACTATTTTTAATATGAACGCCATATAAATAAGTAGAGGGAGATTACCAATACTCGCCACGCATCGCAAGCGGGTTGGCGAGCGCAGTTTTTTATTGATTTCGCACGCAGACGCTGCTGCCCATCTCGTGCTACAGGAATTAGTCACTTCTTATGACACGCCTCCTGTTGGCGGTGGGGAATTGTATTCTTTACGGCCGTCCTCACACGGCACCATTATTGGGGTAGGCCTATATTCAGCAGTGGACGTCCTATGGCTGAAATGATGATGATGACGATAAATAAATAATGTGAACCACCAGAATGTGAAACAATGTACTCGCATTGTTCGTGACATGTTAATAGTTTTCTTTTCAACGCTACATCATAATTTCAACTGGCCAATGGCCATTGACACTTCGATGGTCGACAATTCCTGTCATTAAACACCCACGCGTCGCGTTGTGATTCCAATTATAGAAAATAACGTTATAATTGTTCTCGGAATTAGAAATTTCATTGTTGTCAACGAAGGATATTGTATTGAAATAAAAGCTTTGGTGCTTCAAACACTATGAGTGTCTATTTATGTAGTTTTGTAACTATCGATGGTTTTATTCACATGTTCTATTATGGAATCACGCAATCTAATTGGGTGGAGGACGTGTTTTGTTTTAAAAATATCATTATTTTGTCCCATCACTACCTACCAAGTATTGATGAAACCATGCTAGCATACTATGGATCGCGGTAAAATGATACAGTTTCGGAAGTGTATATAAATTCTAAAGACTGCACTCAACAATTTCCTTTTTTTGTGGTACCTCGAGAACGTCCCTGTCTAATTTACCAGAAGTGAATAGATAATTTTGTCTACCTGACTGATTCTAGGGGGCAAACGGTTGTTGAGTTTCCCTGTGAGTTCCAGAGGTGTACCATCTAGAGTGTACCCACAAGGTGGACCGACGACATCATAAAGGTAGCAGGAAAGCGCTGGACGTAGGCCGCTCCCAACCGGGTAACATGGAAAGCATTGGGGGAGGCCTATGTTCAGCAGTTGTCGTCCTAGGGCTGAGATGATGATGATGACCATCTAGAGGGGTTGTATTCTACAATCAACTTCTTTCCAGGTCGACCACGGCCGCGGGTGACGTGGTACCTCGAGAACGAGATGATCGACGACTCGTTCGAGCAGCGGCCCGACGGGGTGACAGTCAACACGCTGACGTTTCCCAACATTGGGCGACAACATCTGAACGCGAGACTGGTGTGCCAGGCGTCGAACACCAACCTCGCGCCGCCGGAGACGAAAGTCCTGATTTTAGATATTAACTGTGAGTTTTTTCGTTGTTAATTAGTTATTGATTGAATTGTCAATGAATTTAAGAAAACAGATGAGTTACTTTTTTTGAAAATATGGTAGAGTCAGCGTCAAATAGCTCATGACACCCAAAATGGAATGAAAAAGTTGTCAACACCACCTTATTCCACTTGACGCTGACTGAAAAAAATAATTATCTACTTAATAAAAATCTAAGTGTCTTTTTAATTTTCTTGCGGGCAATTGAATAATTAGTCAGCACGAGAAGCTGAGAAATGACGAACAAAAAAACTTTTTTTACAATATTGCAAGCTGAAAGAATGACAATGTTGATGTTTCATTTTTAATTACTGAAACCTAATTTACTTTTCTTTTGTAGCTCATCGGACACTATAATATTAGGTACATAGGTACCGTTTTACACCTAAAACATGTACTAAAACGCTTCTCCTCTTCCAGTAAAACCAATATCGGTGACGATACTAACAAAAGAGAAGCAGATATCCGCCGACAAGCGGTACGAGATCGAGTGCAAGACGACCGGCTCCCGGCCCGAGGCCGACGTCTCGTGGTGGAAAAACAACAGGCACCTCAAGAGGATGGAGAAGAAAGTAAGTCTTAGGCCAACCGTACATGGATAATAGTATCGATTGTTAAATTCTCCAGTTAGCCGAGTGGCTTCAAACGTGTTAAAAAAGATAATAATTTTAATATGTCTATTTGGAATCGAGATGCTATAATGCGACGTAGTTTTTTTCTGCAAACATAGTTTTCACTAGCTCCATACTAAAAACGAAGATAACTTTAAACGAAGGTGTATTTAGATGAAGTAGGTAACTAAAGTAACCAAGAAGAATAATTGAAGAAATTGTAAGTAATAAATCATTCAAGAACATTATTATCGTCTCATGCACAACATAAACACCTAGTACCCAGGATAAAAACAAAAAGTGTTTGTGTTAAAGTACACAAGTTACAAACAGAACAATTTGCCACATGAAGCAATAAAAAGCTGTGACTCCGACCGCTCGTCCGGCGAACATGTTTAAACGTCTGCTGCACAAACAGCGCAAATAAATTTAATTATATCCTGCTCTTGTTTCCACCACACTTTAAACTGCACACAAATGTACATAGACTGCGGATGGCGACCTAAATTACAGAGCATCCAAACTCATGAAAATCAAACAGTTATTCGGTTGACAGATGAAAATAAAAACTACGAAAAATGCGCTCGAAAGGACAACCTATTTCCATTTCAAAAAAGACCTTAAGTTTCGAGATTAGAGTCCGTTTCGGTTAGTGTTTGAGCACGCAACGTAGCTATGACAATTTCTGTTGTAGGATCACACCAAAGTATGTCTTCTACAGTTGGGTTAAGGTTGGTTTTGGTTTCAGTTCTCGGAGAACAACGAGACCCTAAGCATTCTGAGCTTAGTGCCGAGCGTGGAGGACGATGGGAAGTATCTGACGTGTCGCGCCGAGAACTCGAAGATAAAGGACTCCGCCATAGAAGACAAGTGGCGGTTGAACGTTCATTGTAAGTGTTTTGTTAAATTGTCCTTTCTTTTACGTTTCTGATGGGGCAAATTCCGTTTCTGTAGTTTCTTACTTCTTTTGTTTTCGATGGCTTGATTAAATACAGTTCTTTCCTGAGCCAAGAAAATTTACATGAAAGTTTTTAGTAGTTATTAAATGTTTAATTGTAATTTGTGAAGGTTTCTTGTGTATTCATTTTTCAAGCATGGAGGAAAATTATCTTTATAAACTTTCTATTCTTAGGCTGGGTTGCACCATCTTACTTTAACTTTAAGAAACGTCAAAAATCTGTCAAACTCCATACAAAAAATATCGGTTATCGTTAAAGTTTCCGTTAAAGTTAGGTGGTGCAACTCAGCCTTAATGTTTAATTTAAAGCTTTCATCAACTTGACAGTTTTACTCATATTTAAATTTAATCAACGTCAACGTCGTTTTTTCTAATTTTAAGCACTCATTCGCCCTTAAATACCTAGACACGAATTGTAAGCCCCGTCGCACACGACAGAGAAAATAATTAATCTACAACTATCCTTATTTACATCGTGTGTCCCAGACGTTCCCGTAGTGGACCTCAAGATGGGCTCCAACCTCAATCCGGACGAGATCAAGGAAGGCGATGACGTGTACTTCGAGTGCACCGTGAAGGCCAATCCGAAGACGCACCGGCTCGTGTGGTTCCATGACGTAAGTGTTATGTTAGTTCGTATTCATTCAGCCTTTGATCAACAATACCAACCAGTTGTCGGGTCAGCGCAAAAAAATTGCGTCTCGAGAAATAAGACCGCATTTGAGAAGTGAGTTCTATTATTGTGATTACTCACTTTTTTCATCTGATATTAATATCCTACATAATTTATAAATGCGAAAGTTTGGATGTGTGGATGTGAGGATGTCTGGATGCAAGACGCACCGGCTCGTGTGATTCCATGACGTAGGTGCTTCTATTGTTAGTTCGTACGTTTCAGCCTTCGATGAACAATACCAACTAGATATCGAGTCAGCACAAAAAATGTGTCTCGAGAAATATGAGCGACTTGAGAAGTGACAAGGGAGTTATTTTATTGTAAATAATCACTCTTGTTTTGTCTGACATCAATATTATGATTTAATAATTTATAGTCTTTAAAATTCCCACGTATAGGTAGGCCCGCTAACTGTGAGTTAGCGTTGCTTAATAAGAACTCACTTCTCGAGTGCGCTCTTATTTCCCAAGACGCATTTTTTGCCCTATTTACTACTAGCTGGTATTGTTGATCGGGGGTTCCAGCCAAATGACGTCCACTGCTGGACAAAACTCTCCCCTAAGAATTTCCACAACGAACGGCCCTGCGCTGCTTGCATCCAGGTTCATGCGACTTTCACCAGATCGTCGGTCCATCTGGTGGGAGGCTTGCCCACACTACATCTTTCGGTTCGTGGTCGCCACTCGAGAACTTTTCTGCCCCAACGGTCATCAGCTCTACGAACTATGTGTCACACTCACTGCTGCTTATGTTTGGCAATTCTGCGGGCTATATCAGTTACTTTGGTTATTTTCAATTCTGATTCGATCTGCGGATTTCATAGAATGTTCAATAATAGAAACAATGGTTGCATGCTACAGGAAGTAAATCAATCCCTACTAAAACAGTACATTGAAAGAATATCTAGGGTTAGGTGTAAATAAATAATGTGAGGCACAAATAGATCTGCAATGTAAACCGATTTCTCTTTTTTTCCATTCACTGTCGGACTAACGGAAAAAAGATTATCCTTATTTACTTTCTTGACCAAAGATGGTGCTTTTTAGCAAAAACTATTTTTATTTCTGTCATTATTATAAAATAAAGGATTACGAGCGACGCGTCGACGTTAAGTGCACTACCGCGGCTTATCCGGGGCACATCGGGTCATACGGTTTCCCGGCTGAGTGCTTAAGCTGCTGCGCCCTTTGAGGCCCCGCTCTGTCATGATATTGATGTGTACTTAGGACCACCTTTTGGGCTATTCGGTAATTAAGTGGGTGGAGATTTTAAGTAAGGGGAAGAGGCTAAATGTTCGTTAATTTGAAAGACTAATTAATTTGGATGAGACATCAAAATCGAAAGGAATTTAATTAATAACCTATCTATAAATACATATTGATTGTAAATTTTATTATTTAGGAGGCCGATAGCAATTTAAATTGCGGGTTCAATGACATGATGTCAACCTTTAGCTATAACCACAGAATAATAATAAGTACTACTATAACTAACTTCATTACTTAGGCTGAGTTGCACCACCTTACTTTGACCGTAACTATGACAATAACCTGTGTTTTTTGTATGGATTTTGACAAATCTTTGACGTTTGACAAAGTTAAAGTAAGATGGTGCAACCCAGCCTTAGGCTTTTATTGACAGTCAAGCCACAACTCGTGGCTATTCGTATACAGGAGTTGCAGCGATGGGAATAGTCCTATTAGAAGAAAATCAATATGTAGTTAGTTATACAGAATTTGTAAAAAGAAAAATTCTAAAATGTTTTATCTTCTACAGAACAACGAAATTTTCCACAACGAAGGCGCGGGCATTATCCTCAGCGCTCAAAGTCTAGTGCTGCAGAGCGTGACCAGGGCAGCGGCTGGAGACTACACCTGCATGGCTGCCAATAGCGAGGGGAAAGGCACCAGCAACCCTGTCACGCTGCTAGTCCGATGTAAGTCACTTTTGATTATTTGGAATTTAGAACGTGCGTCCAGGGCTCGCAAGAAACGCTTGATTTCTCCTGCTTAGGCCCGGTTTTTTGATTCGTAGTTAAAATAACCAATGGTCAAGTTTGACAGATGTCAAATGACAAGTGGTTAAATATCAGAGAAAAATGTATTTCGAACAATGGTTAGCTAGACTTTTAGTACATTTTTTAACTATGAGTTAACATTTTGTTAATATTTAACCATTAGTAGCAAAATTTAACAATTTGTTATTTTAACTATGAATCAAAAAACTGGGCCTTACTCACTTGACAAACTTCCTAAGACATAAGATTTTGTCCGTCAATACTAGAACAAGCCAGAATCTTCGTAAGGGGTTAATAGAATTAATGTTTACTATCAGACATGTGGATAGCATAATATTATTATAGTTTTGTTGATTGATGGTCCAGTCAATCAAAAAAACAGTATGTTCTTTTATTGTCCACAATATTTTTTAAATTTTACAGCATAACGGACAAGGAACCCAAAGTGCTTAACTCTCGAATCCAACTCACACCGAGCATAAGTTCCCCAGAATGCAAATATCCCGGGCGTCCGGACCTCACACTCGGAAATTGTCAGAGGCGGACTATGCGATAGCAAAACGCCCTTTTGTGAGCGCCCCTACGTGCGTGAATTGACGTTTTGTGGAGCATCCGATGTTCTATTACATACGGGAAAAAGTCTGGTCATAGTGGGCTTAAATTGTAATGAAATCTCTGTAGTGTTAGGTATTGGCTGGTTTAGTTAGTAAAAAATGAATTTAAAAAAAAAAACAATTATTTCCGACTTTCAATTGTTTTACTTTTACAAGATGAGTCCCTATTATCATACAACATGAGACAACGTTCAATAATGTCTATAATTTTTAATGAAACGAAATTTTATTTATGTTGTCGGAATTATCTCTCAAATCAAGCAATGTGCCAATTTCGCTGTACGATTCCTAAAAACCTTTTCATTTCTCTGGGGGCCAATTTTACATTCTCAGAATTTTGTCTGTAGAAGATATTTGGTTAAGGTAATCACAATTTTTGAATAGAAATTACATATACACGTATAACTTATTTCTTTGGAAAAAATGAATAGGTAGGTAATTATGGAACTTCAATAGATAGAAAAATATGTACAGAATTCAGTATGTACAGTCGACAGCACATCATGCTACACATTTTACAACTGCTTAAGATGCCAAATTGTTCAATTTTATGTTGTTCCATGCCAAGAAATAATTCCACTGAAATGCGCCTTTAAATGCACGTCACATTTCAATATACAGGGTGTCATGAAAGTAGAAAAGAATAAAAGAACAACGCACTACCGACGAGCACCGGATCTCCGGACACCCTTACAGCAGAAACGGATATCTATTGTCAGCGCATTGACACGGACTGTCAAATGTATTGTATTGCTGACAATGTTTTGATGTGTTATTTTTTTACACATTAGAGTATGTTTAATCATTTCCCTGATTTTTTTTTGTGTCAGAGAGGTTGTTCAATGAGGGCTATCGTTTTAGCGCTCACCAGTTAACGCCACTGTAGAGTAAGGTCCTGTCACTTGCTAGTAGCGAAGACAGTGGCGCCAACTTGTGAGCGCTAAAGTGGTAGGAGGACTATCGTATTTGCACTCATCAAGATGGCGCCAATGTAGAGTAAGGTCCTGTCAATCGCCAGGGGTGCCAACTGTGAAGTATAAAAACGATAGCCCTCATTACTTCCAGATTAATTAGAACCAACTTAACTATTTATCAAGAAATGGAGATATTGTATCATTTATTATTAACTAGCTTTCCGCCCGCGGCTTCGCCCGCGTGGAATTTTGTCTGTCACAGTAAAACTTTATCGAGCGCGTCCCTGTTTAAAAAAAAACTATCCTATGTCCTTTCCCGGGACGAGGCGTGAAAGCACACAGACAAGCAAGACAGACAGACAGACAGAGTTAATTTTGCATTTATAATATTAGTATAGATTTCATAATTATAACTCTCAAAACGTTCAATACATCACATACTAGGCTTTACTAAAATATTTACATAAGATTACACGTTGAGTTTATTCTCTTTAAAGCTGCACACTGTAAGAAGCCACGATACCGACCTACTTGAGTATCCGTTAGCAACCCTCAGTGTCCCAAGGGATATTAATTTCCTCATTAAAACGTCCCCATAGTAATTATCTTCGGGCAACTCCAGCTTTAGGTTTCACAAAGTTAAGGATATCAATCTGCGTTAAGTTTGATAGTTTCTTTTGTTATTTCAGCAAGACCCGTTATAACTACGAGTTACGCCCCGCTGCAGTTTTGTAAAAGTTACCCTCTCGCTCCTTCGTTATCGGATGGTGTTGTTGACGTTGTGAAATCTGTTTGAGTTTGATTGGGCCATTCGTAGTTACGATTTCGATTGTTAGCGGAACTTGGAAAAATGATGAGAGGGATCTATTGTTACTTGGAATACTTGGGATCTGCTGAAGTGAAAGTGGGTCATTCGATTAAATTAAACAAGAAACAACTTAGACGGCAAAAACTTAGACTTCTCTTGATGTGTTATTTTTATTATCTATACTAATATCTATACTTCTATACTAATATTATAAATGCGAAAGTAACTCTGTCTGTCTGTCACGCTTTGACGCCTAAACCATTGAAGCGATTTTAGTGAAATTTGGCATGGAGATAGTTTGAGTCCCGGGAAAGGACATAGGATAGTTTTTATCCCGGATTTTGAAACAGGGATGCGCGCGATAAGGTTTTTCTGTGACAGTCAAAATTCCACGGGGGCGAAGCCGCGGGCGGAAAGCTAGTAAGATATAAATAAAAGATCGCTCTCAGGTCATCAGCCTATCAACGGACAGAATCTTTTCAAGAAAATCTTGCGTAGAATGACCTGACGGTCACACCAATGAAAAGGGAAAAATAAAAGCATTATTATCATTCACAGATGCACCAGTATGTGCAGAGAAAAGGGATGGAGAACTATTTGGAGCCCTCAAACATGAAACCGTCTCGCTGCACTGTTCCGTCGATGCCAACCCTGCCCTCGTCTCCTTTCACTGGACATTCAACAACTCAGGAGAACAGACTGAAATACCCCCACGGTAAGTAACCCACTTACACTCAATCTTAAAGACGAAGCTGCAGAACTTCGCATCCCTTCAGTGGAATCAAATTACCTATACACTATTAAAGATAAATCATCGATGGAGGGTCCCAAAACGCTACCTCAGTTACTTCTTTTATTAGTCTTTCATGCAAAACAATATCAGTATCCACTATTGACTAAGTTTTAATAAACCTAAATGTTTATTGTCTTAGATGTGCTGTGATAATACCCCTTGCAATCCTGCAATCCTACTAATATTATAAATTCGAAAGTTTGGATGTCTGGATGTCTGGATGTTTGTTACTCTTGCAATATGGTTATAATAATGGTTCTCCCTTTTTTGTCATTCTACCAAAGATCTTTCTTTCATTAGTATCTAGAATACTGAATTGAACTTTTGGTGCAGGTTATACAGCAGCCACGGGCACACGTCAACTCTCAACTACACTCCGACGACTGACATGGAGTACGGAACCCTAGCCTGCTATGGGGCGAACACCGTAGGCAAGCAGAAGGTTCCGTGCCTCTTCCAGTTGGTTGCAGCTGGTAAAAAATGTTATAATATTTTTCTAGAAATATTCTTGATGCACTTCTGATACAGATGTTTGTGATCTAATTAGTTTTTTTTAAGTACTTACACGAGTAGGTTGTATTACATAAAGACCCGGTAACCCCTAGAGCTAAACTAAAGAAATGGTTGTGGTATGAATAGGTTCACCACAATAGTCCATAAGCGATGCGGATCGAACTCCTCAGCGAGTCAGAAATCAGCAGTCTGACTCCAACATCATTGGGCTATTGTCATCTCAATTTTATAGACATTCTATTGACATTAACCGGGTTATTTGTAATTTTCCCAAAGGTCGGCCGTTCCATCTCCAGAACTGCTCAGTGGCAAATCAAAGTATCGATTCGCTGTACGTAGAATGCGTGGAGAATTTCGACGGCGGCCTGCCGCAGACCTTCCTCATGGAGCTGTTAGAGCTACCATCACTTATCGTGAGTATATTCTCCATAAGATTGTTGTCATATTCTTATGATTATGTATATGGATGTGTTTTCTTATTTATAGGTCGAAAACTCTAGTAATGAACTTTCTCCATCTTGTCGTAGTAAAACAAAGTCTTAATTCCTTTGCGAACTGGCAACGACTTTTTTCATTACTTCAGGTCTTTTTTGTAAATTCAAACTCGTCTCTTTCTACTTTTTTCATGTCGAGATTGGAATGAAGTAATTTTTGCGTATTCATGAGAACATGGAAAACAATTTTTAGGCCAAATATATTACAGTGACTGAATGATACTACGGGAGATCGCCCCTTAAGCAAGGCTTACGTCCAACAGTGGCCTACCATAGACTGTAAGTGTAGGCGCACACTGGGCGACACGCGACAGCGACAGATCGGGGACTTGTAGCATATTCTAGTTAATTTCATATAATTATTCGCTTGTCATCGAGACTCCGCGACTCTGACGTCAAGACGTGCGAAGCTTTGAACAAAATATATGAAATTGTCAGCCGCAGCCTGTCGTCGCGTCTAGTCGCCGAGTCTGTCGATTAATAAGCACCTAAACTTATGATGACGATGATGTCTATCTCACGCAGGTCCGCTACAACGTGTCCACAAACCGAACGCCTCCGTACTTCGAGATCAAAGGGCTGCCACCAGGCGTCAGTTACAGGATTGACCTGTATGCTGTCAACGCCAAGGGTAGGAGCGACGTGTCTACCATTGAGACCGTCACTCTGAAGGGCCAGGCCAAGTTTACTGGTAAGTGTATCTCACGTCTGGCAAGTTATGTAGTTTTATTAGGTTCCATTTTTCAATTAAATGTAAAAACAAAAGAACAGTGTGATGTTTTGTGTTGTCGATTGTACAGCAGATCAACCACAATTTTATTTCTCAACTAGCGGTCGCCAGAAATTTCAGTTCGATCCGTCCAGTGGTTTGGGCTGTGCGTTGAAAGATCAATTATGTCAGTAAAACAGTCAGTCAGTTCTTTGAGTTATATAATTTATATTTTCCTATATTTAATTTTATAATATTACTATTGTATATAATATCATAATATTAATATTACGATGTAGGTAAAGTTAAAATCTAGTATCTTATAGAAGATTAATCCTGGAGTTATTATAATTATTTAAGAGCATAACATGCGTACTTAGTAATGTCCATTCGTCCGTTTTAATCCGAGGCTTAGTTACTTATTCATCTGATGGAAACAAAAGTTTAATATTCTAGATTATGGTAAATAGAATAAGCTTTCATTAAAACAATTTGGAATCTATACTGGATTAGATGTTATTTTGTATTACTTGTGTACCCTAGAACTATCTTGGGAGGAAACTGTGGGAATTTAATTTAAAGTCAAAACTTTTTAATCATGTACCTATTATTTGCTATTTTTACAAGCAAAGTCTCTTTAATAATTACATATGACCAAATAGTAAAACTTTGACATAAATTCTATATCTATTCATTATTTTGGTTTAACTCGGTAATTATTTTAATCTAAACAAAGGACATCATTCTTTTTGGGNCTTACTTCTTTTGTTTTTGATGGCTTGAATAAATACAGTTTTTTCCTGAGCAAAGAAAAATTTTTATTGTAAATTGTGAAGGTTTTTTGTGTTAATTTTCCAAGAATGGAGGAAAATTATCTTTATAGTGTTTAATTTAAAGCTTTCATGAATATTTTAATTAGTTTAATTTAATTTTAATCAGCGTCAACGCAGATCTTTATTATTTTCTAACTAGTGACCCGCCCCTCCTTCGCACAGGTATTTAAAAACCTTCCTCTTGAATCACTATCTATAACTGACTTTGTTTTATAATATGTGGTGATGTCAAGCACTCATTCGCATTTACAAATACACACGAATTGTAAGCCCCGTCGCACACGACAGAAAAAATCATTAATCTACAACTATCCTTATTTTCATCGTGTGTCCTAGACGTGCCCGTAGTGGACCTCAAGATGGGCTCCAACCTCAACCCGGACGAGATCAAGGAGGGTGATGACGTGTACTTCGAGTGCACCGTGAAGGCCAACCCCAAGACGCACCGGCTCGTGTGGTTCCATGACGTAAGTGTTATGTTAGTTCGTACGTTTCAGCCTTTGATCAACAATACCAACCAGTTGTCGGGTCAGCGCAAAAAAATGCGTCTCGAGAAATAAGACCGCATTTGAAAAGTGAGTTCTATTATTGTGATTACTCACTTTTTTCGTCTGATATTAATTTATAAATGCGAAAGTTTGGATGTGTGGATGTGAGGATGTCTGGATGCAAGAAGCACCGGCTCGTGTGGTTCCATGACGTAGGTGCTTCTATTGTTAGTTCGTACGTTTCAGCCTTCGATGAACAATACCAACTAGATATTTAGTCAGCACAAAAAATGTGTCTCGAGAAATAAGAACGACTTGAGAAGTGACAAGTGAGTTATTTTATTGTAATTAATCACTCTTGTTTCGTCTGACATCAATATCATGATTTAATCAAAATCAAAATCAAAAATATTTATTCAGTTTAGACCACAAGTGGCACTTATGAACTTCAATAGAAAATAATAAAAAAAGAAAAAGGTAGCCCTTATGGGGCACTTTACATGTCTCCTTATCTTTTGGGCCCTACCAGCGCTTCGAGACAAACATATGGCAAGTGCTGAGAAGAAACGCCGGAACAAACTCAGAGAAGAAACGCCGGAACAAACTCAAATAATTTAAAGTCTTTAAAATTCCCACGTATACCCCGCTAACTGTAAGTTAGCGTTATTTAATAAGAACTCACTTCTCGAGTGCGCTCTTATTAACTAGACGTAATTTTAGAGCTGACCCGATATCTACCAGTAGCTGGTGTTGTTGAACGGAGGTTCCAGCCAAATGACGTCCACTGCTGGACAAAACTCTCCCCTAAGGATTTCCACAACGAACGAAACTGCGTTACACGCGTCTTGGTACTTCCAGGTACAGATCGTTGGTCCACCCAGTGGGAAGCCTGCCGACACTACGTTTTTCGGCCCGTGGTTTTTTACTCCAACGGTCATCAGTTCACGAACTATGTGTCACACTCACTGCCACTTATGATTGGCAATAGTTACTTTGGTTTTCCTGCGAATCTCCTCGTATGTCATTAAATAACTATTCGGTAATAAAAACAATGGTTGTATGCTACCGGAAGAAAATCAATCCCTACTAAAATAGTAGATTCAAAGAATATCCAAGACTAGGTCTAAATAAATAATGTGAGGCACAAATAGATCTGCAATGTAAACCGATTTCTCTTTTTTTCCATCCACTGTCTATGTCGGACTAACGGAAGAAATATTATCCTTATTTATTTACTAGCTTTCCGCCCGCGGCTTCGCCCGCGTGGAATTTTGTCTGTCACAGAAAAACTTTATCGCGCGCGTCCCTGTTTCAAAAACCGGGATAAAAACTATCCTATGTTCTTTCCCGGGACTCAAATTATCTCTATGCCAAATTTCATCAAAATCGGTTGCGAGGTTTAAGCGGGAAAGCGTAACAGACAGACAGACAGAACAAAACTCACATCACAGCTCATTTATTATGATTACATACATCACTGTTTATTTCGATCACTTTACTACTAAAGGAGTGACTCGATGTGTCGAAGGCAACGTAATTATAGGTAATTTGGATGGAGTTATTTTTAAGTCAGAATTCCGTGTTGTTGTATCGATTACTAAAATAAACTAAATTATGTATCGATTAGGTATTTGATGGTCCAATTCATCCACAAGATATCTGGTACCTATGGTTGTGACCCGCGTGATAAAATAAAAATGACCCACAAATTTTTCACTGCATGCATAATATTGCATAAAAGCATCAGTTATAAAGCAGTGTATAGTTTTATAAAATGCCTGTCTAAAANTATGTTCTTTCCCGGGACTCAAACTATCTCTATGCCAAATTTCATCAAAATCGGTTGCGAGGTTTAAGCGGGAAAGCGTAAGAGACAGACAGACAGACAGACAGACAGACAGACAGACAGACAGAGTTACTTTCGCATTTATAATATTAGTTGGGATATATATATATATATATATATATATATATATATATCCCAATATATCCCTATATATATATATATAGTTGGGATGGGATTACTTTCTTGACCAAAAAAGGTGCTTTTTAGCAAAAAACTTTTTTTATTTCTGTCATTATTATAAAATAAAGGATTACGAGCGACGCGTTGACGTTAAGTGCACTACCGCGGCTTATCCGGGGCACATCGGGTCATACGGTTTCCCGGCTGAGTGCTTAAGCTGCTGCGGCCTTTGAGGCCCCGCTCTGTCATGATGTTGATGTGTACTTAGGACCACCTTTTGGGCTATTCGGTAATTAAGTGGGTGGAGATTTTAAGTAAGGGGAAGAGGCTAAATGTTCGTTAATTTGAAAGACTAATTAATTCGGATGAGACATCAAAATCAATTAAGGAATTTAATTAATAACCAATCTAAAAATACATATTGATTGTTTTATTATTTAGGAGGTCGATAGCAAAGCAATTTAAATTGCGGGTTCAATGACATGCCAACCTTTAGCTATAATTAACTTCATTGGTTAGGCTTTTATTGACAGTCAAGCCATAGCTCGTGTCTTTTCGTACACAGGAGTTGCAGCGATGGGAATAGTTCTAAAATGTTTTATCTTCTACAGAACAACGAAATTTTCCACAACGAAGGCGCGGGCATCATCCTCAGCGCCCAAAGTCTGGTGCTTCAAAGCGTGACCAGGGCAGCGGCTGGAGACTACACCTGCATGGCTGCCAATAGCGAGGGGAAAGGCACCAGCAATCCTGTCACGTTGCTAGTCCGATGTAAGTCACTTTTGATTATTTGGAATTTAGAAAGTGCGTCCAGGGCTCGCAAGAAACGCTTGATATCTCCTGCTCACTTAGGCATCCTTAGGCACAAGATTTTGTCCGTCAATACTAGAAGAAGCCAAAAACTTCGGAATGGGTTAATAGAAATAATGTTTACTATCAGACATGTGTATAGCATTATTGTTTTGTTGATTACTGGTGCAGTCAATCAAAAGAACAGTACGTTATTTTAATGTCTACAATATCTTTCAAATTGTACGACAAGGAAGCACAAGTGCTTAACTACGAATCCAACTCACAGCGAGCATAAGTTCCCCAGAATGCAAATATCCCGGGCGTCCGGACCTCACACTCGGAAATTGTCAGAGGCGGACTATGCGATAGCAAAACGCCCTTTTGTGAGCGCCCCTACGTGCGTGAATTGACGTTTTGTGGAGCATCCGATGTTCTATTACATACGGGAAAAAGTCTGGTCATAGTTGGCTTAAATTGTAATGAAATCTCTGTAGTGTTAGATACTGGCTGGGTTTATAAAAGGTTAATTAAAAAAAAACAATTGTAACCGTCATTCAATTGTTTTACTTTTACAAGATGAGTCCCATACAACGTTAGACAACGTTCAATAATGTCTTTAATTTTTAATGAAACGAAATTTTATTTATGTTCTTTTCATTTCTCTGGGTCCAATTTTACATTCTCAGAATTTTGTCTGTAGAAGATATTTGGCTATTTGGGTAGGTAATCACAATTTTTGAATAGAAATTACATATACACGTATAACTTATTTCTTTGGAAAAAATGAATAGGTAGGTAATTATGGAACTTCAATAGATGGAAAAATATGTACCGAATTCAGTATGTACAGTCGATAGCACATCATGTTACACATTTTACAACTGCTTGAGATGCCAAATTGTTCAATTTTATGCTGTTCCATGCCAAGAAATAATTCCACTGAAATGCAACTTTAAATACACGTCACATTTCAATATACAGGGTGTCATGAAAGTAGAAAAGAATAAAAGAACAACGCACTACCGACGAGCACCGGATCTCCGGACACCCTTACAGCAGAAACGGATATCTATTGTCAGCGCATTGACACGGACTGTCAAATGTATTGTATTGCTGACAATGTTTTGATGTGTTATTTTTTTACACATTAGAGATTGTTTAATCACTTCCTTGTTAATTTTTTTTGTGTCGGAGAGGTTTTTAAATTACTTCCAAATGGAGATATTGTATCATTTATTTAACTAGCTTTCCGACCGCAGCTTCGCCTGCGTGGAATTTTGTCTGTCACAGAAAAACATTATCGCGCGCGTCCCTGTTTCGAAAACCGGGATAAAAACTATCCTATGTCCTTTCCCGGAACTCAGACTACCTATATGCCAAATTTCACCAAAATCGGTTCAGTAGCTTAGGCGTGAAAGCAAGACAGACAGACAGACAGAAAGACAGACAGAGTTACTTTCGCATTTATAATATTAGTATAGATTTCATAATTATAACTCTCAAAACGTTTAATACGTCGCATACTCGTACAATAGGCTTTAGTAAAATATTTACATAACATTATACATTAAGTTTACTCTCCTTAAAGCTGCACACTGTAAGAAGCCACGATACCGACCTACTTGAGTATCCGTTAGCAACCCTCAGTGTCCCAAGGGATATTAATTTCCTCATTAAAACGTCCCCATAGTAATTATCTTCGGGCAACTCCAGCTTTAGGTTTCACAAAGTTAAGGATATCAATCTGCGTTAAGTTTGATAGTTTCTTCTGTTATTTCAGCAAGACCCGTTATAACTACGAGTTACGCCCCGCTGCAGTTTTGTAAAAGTTTCCCTCTCGCTCCTTCGTTATCGGATGGTGTTGTTGACGTTGTGAAATCTGTTTGAGTTTGATTGGGCCATTCGTAGTTACGAATTCGATTGTTAGCGGAACTTGGAAAAATGATGAGAGGGATCTATTGTTACTTGGAATACTTGGGATCTGCTGAAGTGAAAGTGGGTCATTCGATTGAATTATACAAGAAACTACTTAGTCAGCAAAAACTTAGACTTCTCTTGATGTGTTATTTTTATTATCTATACTAATATCTATACTTCTATACTAATATTATAAATGCGAAAGTAACTCTGTCTGTCTGTCACGTTTTGACGCCTAAACCACTGAAGCGATTTTGATTAAATTTGGCATAAAGATAGTTTAAGTCCCGGAAAAGGACATAGCATTGTTTTTATCCCGGATTTTGAAACAGGGATTTTGTCACAGGTTTTTCTGTGACAGTCAAAATTCCACGCGGGCGAAGCCGCGGGCGGAAAGCTTAGTAAGATATAAATAAAAGATCGCTCTCAGGTCATCAGCCTATCAAGAGACAGAATCTTTTCAAGAAAATCTTGCGTAGAATGACCTGACGGTCACACCAATGAAAAGGGAAAAATAAAAGCATTATTTTCATTCACAGATGCACCAGTATGCGCAGAGAAAAGGGACGGAGAACTATTTGGAGCGCTCAAGCATGAAACCGTCTCGCTGCACTGTTCCGTCGACGCCAACCCCGCGCTTGTGTCTTTCCATTGGACCTTCAACAACTCAGGAGAACAGACTGAAATACCACCACGGTAAGTAACCCACTTGTTCAAGTAAAATGATAAGCCATTGTATCTACAAGCTTCAAGAAGAATCTTGGAACCCTTGGAATCGAAATACCTATCTACTACAGAAGATAATCATTGATGAAGGGTTCCAAAACGCTAACTCAATTACTCTTTTTATAAATCTATCACATATAGCAACTAGCAATATCAGTAGCCAATAAAAACTTCCAAGATTTTATATAATTATTGTCTTTGCCATGCTGTGATGATACCCCATGCAATTAATGGTTCTTCCTTCTTTATCATTCTACTAAAGATCTTTCTTTCGTCAGTATCTAGAACACTGACGCCCGTATTCACAAACATTACTATGAGGTCTCACAGTGCGCGTGGACGCACAGGGTGACACATGAACCAATCACAGAGCTCTATTCAACGCTGTGCGTTCGTTTTGCTGCGTCATTTAAGCAAGCATCGTTTGTGAATACGGACGTGAATTGAACGTTTGGTGCAGGTTATACAGCAGCCACGGGCACACGTCCACTCTCAACTACACTCCGACCACTGACATGGAGTACGGAACCCTAGCCTGCTATGGGGCGAACACCGTAGGCAAGCAGAAGGTTCCGTGCCTCTTCCAATTGGTTGCAGCTGGTAAGAAATGTTATAATATTTTTATAGAAATATTCTTGATGCACTTTTGATACAGATGTTTGTGACCTAATTAGTTTTTTTTAAGTACTTACACGAGTAGGTTGTATTATATAAAGACCCGGTAACCCCTAGAGCTAAACTAAAGAAATGGTTGTAGTATGAATAGGTTCACCACAATAGTCCATAAGCGATGCGGTTCGAACTCCTCAGCGAGTCAGAAATCAGCAGTCTGACTCCAACATCATTGGGCTATTGTCATCTCAATTTTATAGACATTCTATTGACATTAACCGGGTTATTTGTAATTTTCCCAAAGGTCGGCCGTTCCACCTCCAGAACTGCTCAGTGGCAAACCAAAGTATAGATTCGCTGTACGTGGAATGCGTGGAGAATTTCGACGGCGGCCTGCCACAGACCTTCCTCATGGAGCTGTTGGAGCTACCGTCACTTATCGTGAGTATATTCTTCTTAAGATTGTTTTCATTTCCTTATGATTTATGTATTGAGATGTTTTTTCTTATTATAGGTTTAAAACTCTAGTAATAAACTTTCTCCATCTTGTTGCCGAGTAAAACAAAGTCTTAATTCCTTTGCGAACTGGCAATGACTTTTTTCATTACTTCAGGACTTTTTTCTGTAAATTCAAACTCGTCTCTTTCTACTTTTTTCATGTCGAGATTGGAATGAAGTAATTTTTGCGTATTCATGAGAACATGGAAAACAATTTTTAGGCCAAATATATTTTTAACAAACAAGGCTTCAATTTCAAGAAGATAGCTTACAGTGACTGAATGATACTACGGGAGATCGCCCCTTAAGCAAGGCTTACGTCCAACAGTGGCCTACCATAGACTGTAAGTGTAGGCGCACACTGGGCGACACGCGACAGCGACAGATCGGGGACTTGTAGCATATTCTAGTTAATTTCATATAATTATTCGCTTGTCATCGAGACTCCGCGACTCTGACGCCAAGACTGTCGATTAATAAGCACCTAAACTTATGATGACGATGATGTCTATCTCACGCAGGTCCGCTATAACGTGTCCACAAACCGAACTCCCCCGTACTTCGAGATCAAAGGACTGCCACCAGGCGTCAGCTACAGAATCGACCTCTACGCCGTCAACGCCAAGGGAAGAAGTGACGTGTCCACCATAGAGACCGTCACTCTGAAGGGCCAGGCCAAGTTTACTGGTAAGTGTATCTCATGTCTGGCATGTAGTTTTATTAGTGGCTATTTTGCAATAAGATTTTTCTGTTCGGTTTTGTTGGTGGTACAGCTTATTCTAAGTCCGCCTGGCTAGCTACCACCACCATCTTACTTAAGTCTGTCGCCATAACAGTGATGTTAACAGCATTGTTGTGTTTCGGCAGTAAGAGGTAAGATAGCCAGTTCCTCCGTGGTTTGAGGATTCCGGGTGAAACTCGCTTCCAACTTCGGCCTAATCGTCACTTACCATCAGGTGAGATACAGGTCAAGAGCTTCCTCGTTGTGGATTAAAAAAATGTAAGAACAATGTGTTATTTTGTGTTGTCGACTGTGCAGCAGATCAACCACAAATCTTATACTATTACTATTAAGTAACACGAGTTAAACTAACGATATAAAGTTAAAATCTATTATCTTATAGAAGATTAATCCTGGAGTTATTATAATTATTTAAGAGCATAACATGCGTACTTAGTAATGTCCATTCGTGCGTTTTAATCCGAGGCTTAGTTACTTATTCATCTGATGGAAACAAAAGTTTAATATTCTAGATTATGGTAAATAGAATAAGCTTTCATAATAAAACAATTTGGAATCTATACTGGATTAGATGTTATTTTATATTACTTGTGTACTCTAGAACTATCTTGGGAGAAAACTGTGGGAATTTAATTTGAAGTCAATTTTTTTTAATCATGTAGCTATTATTTGCTATTTTTACAAGCAAAGTCTCTTTAATAATTACATGACCAAATAGTAAAACTTTGACATTAATCCTCTCCCTATTCATTATTTCGGTTAAACTCGGTAATTATTTTAATCTAAACAAAGGCAAAACTTACACCACAGCTCATTTATTATGATTACATACATCACTGTTTATTTCGATAATTTCCTAAAGGAGTGACTCGATGTGTCGAAGGCAACGTAATTGTAGGTAATTTGGATGGAGTTGGTTATTTTTAAGTCAGGATTCCGTGTTGATAATTACATCGATTACTAAAAGAAAATACACAATTTAGGTATCGATTAGGTAGTTGATGGCCCAATTCATCCACGAGACATCTGTGGTTGTGTTGTGTCCCGCGTGATAAAATAAAAATGACCCACAAATTTTTCACTGCATGCATAAAAGCATCAGTTATAAAGCAGTGTTTAGTTTTANTAGTTTTATAAAATGCCTGTCTAAAAATATTTTTCCTGCCCACAAAAGCTTCGGTACTTTATTAATTTGTGTCGTATAATAAAATTCGTGTCGTTTATGTCCAAAAGTCGTATTCAGCTAACTGTTATTTTGGCGTTTCTTATCACTGTTCCTACTGGCGATCGTAAAAAAATGCATTACGCTAATAATACTATTTCTACAGCTATTATTCGCACCATGATGCATTTAAATACACGTAAGTCATAATCCAAAATTGGAAATGTTCACTACTAAAGTGGAAAATGCACAGAAGGTGAAGAATGAAAACTATATTGGCCATAAAAATGAGTATTTTAATACGCAAACCCACTCGAATTTGCCTTTATTCACTGAGTCATTATGCCCAATTTCGCATAAGCCCGTGATCCGTCATTACATGGCACAAATAGCGCCCTGGTCACGGCAGGGAAACGACTTCATCCGAGGTGCCATGGAGGTAATGACCGCCTTGCATTATTTTATTATTGCGAGTTTGTTTCGGAATAACATGCGCCTTGATTGGGTCCTGAGTATAAAAACTAATATTCTCTTTGATAACACCTTTGTGTTGTGTATAGGCAATGCATAATTTTTCTCTATTTTTTTGACATAATTCAAGTCTCCATTTTAATAAACTAGACTCATAATTTTGGATATAAGGCGAGTACCAACGCCAACCCATGCAATGACATTTTATGACGTCGCGATAAAAAATTAAAAGAATGATGGGAATGAGCACGAGGTCTAGGAAGGATGCTAGTACTTATACACTGACACATATAACTGGCTATTCTAATTTGGAGCCAAATTTGGATCCAATTCAAATCAACTCCAATTCAATTTTGATTCAAACACTGTCAAATAATGGACACGCAACACAAAATGTACACAACACGCATTCTTTATCGCTGTATAACATTCAAATTGGAATGAAACTTAAACAAACAGTACGTGTGAACCCGCGAGACTAACATAATCCAGATCAAACAAAAAACAATCGCTGCAATCCCAGCGCCGCTCGTAAACAAGACACCGCGGTATAAACATTGTGTAGGTCAATAATTAATAAATTCCATAATAATATGTGCGTATGTACATAAAATAATGTAATTTTAAAACCTAGAAAACTGAGTGTTTATACGTATGTACAACAAAGTTCACGTAAGTACAGGTTTGTTAGGACGGTTCCCGCAGAAGTACATCTGCTTGTTCTGGCTATTGGAAAACTTGTAAATTATCTCAGTCGGCCGTTTGGTGTAGTGGTTCGAATCGGACTACTATTCCAGAGGTTGCGGGTTCGATTCCCGCACAGTACAAACATTTGTGTGCATTAACATAATATTTGTTTGTATTGGACTGGGTGTTTTCTATGTATAATATGTATGTATTTACAAAAAAAAAAGTATTTAAGTATGTTTATATCCGTTGTCTAGTACCCATAGTACAAGCTTTGCTTAGTTTGGGGCTAGCGGCGCAGTGTAAAATGTCCAAAGATATTATTATTATTATCTAACTACATAAAATTTGTTAATTTCTCATGTAAGTGACTGTAATGTTTTTAATGAGAAATAAATGTTCTTTAAACCTAATTTTTTGAATGAGCAGAAATACAAACAGAGTTTTAGATGAGGCAGTAAAAACTGGTGAAGATAGGTATTCAATATTGGATATTGGAGATAGTTCAGTTGAAGGTTTTATAATAAACTAGCTGATTACGCGAACTTTGTCTCCTACATTCATCAGAAATATAAAGTAGGATTCCAATGATAAAAAAGTTCTTGAAATAGGTCCAGTAGAACAAACAATTAATCCACCGCTACTAATCGGTCACTATAGAATGAATGAGGCCTTTGTTCAGCAGTGAACGTCTTATGGCTGAAATGGTCTTCATCATCAACATCATCGATAAACTAATAAATAAATTTTAATCGTTCTTAATTATAATAATAGTGTATAAAATGTAAAGACTAGATCGTTTCAAAGACTAGCTCCATGTTCCCCGTTTGAACTATGCCCGAAGTGTGTATAGCAGCACTGGGAGCGTTCCCACTCAGCGTCATAACTTCACGCTCGATTCCCCTTGTAAATTCAAATTTGCAGGAAAAGTTGCATCCGTCTCCCCGTAGACCTGCTGATTTAACCTTTTGACGTCGGGAATGGGTCGGAGTTCAGGGATGAAGCGTAACAATACCTGAATTGTAACGTGTTTGTCGTTTGGTTTGTGGAAGGGTTAAGTGTAATCAGAACGTTTTGGTGTGCTTAGAGATTTGTTTATAATAATAAGTTTACAACTTCATTATGGTATATTTAGTACGTTTCTTGAGCTTGACATTTGGCAGACTGGCATCGACTCCGAGAATATCAATCTTTACTTGTAGTGTACTTTTTGGAGTCGGTTTAGTTTTTGAGGTCGGTTTTTTAAACGCAGTTTTTTTGTATTATTTATGTGAAAGTTCAATATTTTCTAAAAGGTATAAAAGGTGTATAATCCATAATTTATTCGACGAAAGAATTTGCTCTTTCCAACTTAATATTTTTTTTAACTAAAACAATAAAAAAATGAGTAACAAAGCTTCTAATAGACCAACTAGCAAAGTTCGAATAGGAAACGGAACTTCAAAGGAAATTTAAAACCCCGTTGCAATACGTTAGAATATAATAAAAATACAAAAATACAACAATATCCCGGTGTACCCGACGATCCAGACATGAATTACAACTTGTATCTACCGGAGGTTTAATCGCGTGATATAATTTACAATTTCGTTCTGAACACGAACGTTCCCGGTTATATGAGTGTTTGTATCCAAGAATTAACTGTGTTTATGTAACTTTGTAATCAGGGCAACATTGCCGTGGCTCTGGCAAATTATAGCAGAGCTAAGTTGGTTTGGTAAAATGCACACTTTGCATTGAGAGCTTGTTAGTAGCTCGGTATTTGTCGTGGGATTGAGTATACTCGTAGGTACATTTTTATGGCTTTTATGGATTTTGGTCAGTCTGTAAGGAGGATTGAAGAGAAAAGAGAGATCAAAATAACTTTACTTTGGATATAGAGAAAAAAATAGTAGAGTTATTTGTAGTGAGCTTCACAAAACTTTAAGCTTTGTGTCTCTTTTTGTTAATATTCCCAGTTTGCAAGTCACTTTCTAAACTTTTGTTAGTAAAAGTTGAATTAATAAGCGTTAAATGTTTCAGTCGAGTATGAATTCATATTTCCTCAGACTCGTACTCGTATCTCCTAAAAACATCAATTGCCCATAATACTAATATAAAGAGAATCTTTCTGAGTTTGTTTATAGTAATCTTTGGAAATTACTATTCCTAATAATTCTTCCACCATCAAAAGACTGTGAAAGATATTATCCTAGAATTAGATGAAAAAAACCCAATGTTTACTATGACTCTCATTTCGTCCAGGAGAAAGCAACGCACTCGGCGTTTCACCAGTGCTGGCATCAATAGCAGCCATGTCGGCGCTGCTGGCTACAGCAGTTTGCGGGGTCCTAGCCGTCCTGTATAGAAGGCACGCCGCGAGGCACAGACATTTGCCCGCCAAACACGCACCTTTGAGGTAAGTGATAGTTAACCCTCAAAATTTTGAAGTTCAAAATATGACTTATAGTTTTTAAGGTCATAGCAGACTTATCAACTCGTAAAGGGATCAACACCGTATCGCCCTTCGCGTGCTGTCATCGCCTTTCGTGCGTTGTCATCCGCAAGGGCGTTTACATTACGGTGCGGATAAGTGTGCGTTGCAGTATGGAGTTTCATACAAAGAATACTGACCGCCTCGAGTTGATACGGTTACGATCCCTTTCCGGGTTTATAAGTGTGATACGTCCTTTATTCGTAAATGCAACCCACGTAAGTGCGAAACACTTATGCCGTTAGTCATTTTTGTCGATCATAATAATATATTCTAGAATGTATTCCACTGCGATGCAAGTTAGTGCGAAGGACGCCTTCGTTCACATCCTCGAATTAGTGGAAATTTTATACTAATTACCATTTTGCGACTAAAAAAGTGCGTCTATATCTCATCATATTTCCTTAATATTTACACAATTAAATGGCTTCAATTCCTTTTGATCATTATCAATCAACAAATAATTTACTCGATACTAAATGCCAAAAATAAATCATCTCGTATAATTTAATTTGTTAACTGAATATTCAAAGCCAATAAACAAAGTGGGAGCGGTGTAAATAAGGGAACTTTCCCGGCGAAGTCCAAGTTCGCATTTTAATTTAAGTCCTTATAAGTTCTGATAGAGCAGACGATTTTGCGAAGTCTTCGGAGCGCCGGCTAACAAGAATATCTTGGAAGAATTTATGAGAGTAACGTTTTAACGTTTTCAAACTAATTTAAGCCAATAATGTTTGGCTTTGGCTCTTGATAGCGATTTGTGAATGGAAATCGCCCGTTTTTCAGCAATGACACGTGTACGAGTATACAGGGAAGGTAGGAAAATGAAGAAACTTTTGTTTTTACTCCGCAATTTGCCTCTTCATAGGTAGGTCAAACAAAGTAGGAATAAAAACGATCGCGCGTAGTCACTATAGATCGTTTCATCCACGAAGACGCGCCCCATCATTCTTCCGCTTATGTTTGAGTGTTATCGGCACACGTTAAATCATTCATGAGTGCACACTGCACACGCACACTACAACAATGACGGTCGGATTGCTCAAATAAAACTCCCCGCATCCCGCGCTTACCTTGACCAAAAATTGGTGAGGCGCGTCTTCGTAGATGAAACGATCTATACCTTATGATTCATTAGACCATGCTTGTAATACCATTTCTCCTTAGCAGTGAAGCAATGTACGTGGAGCGGGCTGGCCACTGCCCCACGCCGGTGAAGCACGAAGTGGAATCCCGGGCCAGCAGCACGGAGCCCCGGGGAGACGGCTTCGGAGCGCGCGGGGCGCTTCTACACGCTGCCGACCCCCGGGACAATGATGACGCTGACCCGGATATCATACCTTGTTTATACGGTTAGTTGGAGGTAGTTGATAAGTCCTAAGTCATAGCTCGAGTCAAAGTCCCGCGTTTGTAGCACGGAGCCCGGGGGATACAGCTTCAGAGCATGAGTGGTGCTTTTGCACGCCACCTACCTCTGGGACAAAGAAGATGCTGAACTATCAGGTTCAGCGTATTGTATCCACCATACCTTGTTTATACGGTGAATTGGAGGTAGACAGAACTGACAATCATCATTTCGATGGAGCCATACCAGGAAAGATGTAAGCTCCGACTAGTTGACGTGAAAATTCTTAGAACAGGCCTTTGTACGTACAGCAATAGCAAACGGACGTGTTTTTTGTTGAAAAGAAGAAGAATGTGTTACACATTAGTTTTATAATTAAGGGGAGTCTTCATCATTATTTCAGCCACAGGACGATCACTGCTGAACATAGATCCCCTCAATATTTTCTGATTGGCCGGTTGGTAGTAGCTTGTATCTGTATTGCTTATCGGTCAGGTCAATCCCTGTTTCACAAAAAAGGAGGTATTACAGGAGGAAAGGCGACGAATTGTACATTTTGCCACGAAGGTGTGATGACTACGACAACTCTGTCTAGAGTGGAGTGATGAAAAAGAAGAAGTAATTGGTTCAGATCTAGAAAGATTGCCAATCATTAACCCGTTCAATCTCCCCACCAGAGCGGCGGCCAGTCTCCAACGGCTACATGAGCCTACAGCGGCCGCCGTCCACCAGCAAGCTGCCCAAGCTGGGCGAGGACGTGCGCTCCGAGCCCGACGGCGGCGCCTACTTCACAGACTTCAGGAAGAAGGACTATAGGATACCTTTAACTAGTGTGAGTAGCCTTATCTTTACTTGAACATGTTCCAAGTGGAATAGCAGGTTGTCCAAATTGACACAACATGTGATACCTACTTCACTGACTGTAAGTGATTGACTATGATATTTTAATAGTATGAGAAGCCTGATATTCGCTACTTAGCAATTTCGTACTCTTGTACGAGAAACTATCCAAGCCGATCAGCAGTTTCGCCAGCTCTTCAAACCTTTAGAGTAACCAGACTCTAGAAGAAGTCTGGTTCAACCAGCTTTCTAACTGGTTGCTCAAACTATGCACTGAGTCTGACGGAAGCGAAACGAAAATGTTCAAAAGTGGAATTAAAATGGGATTAAATAAATTATTTCATGTTCTTTTATCGGCAAGCGGGTTTCAAGGGTTCTTAGAATACAAGGACCAGGTATTTGTTTACAGGCTATCGTATTAAATACCTACCTAAAATAATATTTATGATATTTTTTGTTCAGTAGTAATGGACTTTCTTATACTTGTTTCAGTCATATCATAGCTTAGGGCGCGTGAACAAGGGAGTGAACGCGTGTAGTCCCAGTTCGGCGGGTGGAGTGACGTCATCGCTCACGGCCCACCGTCTGCGGCCAGAGGTCGTGACGACCTCACATCGAGTCCAAGAGAGCTGTATATAAGATATCCCTCCGATGTATATAGTAAATTAAGCATTGGCGGTGCAGCGATTACTGATAGTGCAGGTTAGTAAATGGCTATGATTTGTGTAAGGCTAGAGAAATACATTGACACAGCATTACATAATTTTATGATCAAGCTGTATGCCTGATCTTAAGAAATGAAAACTATCTAATAGAATTCAGTTTTTCGTTTACTTTTTTTACAGAATGGTCCAGGTTGAATTTTCAACCTTGTAAAGAATTGAAAATCTTTTTAGAAATGGTAATAGGTTGAATTTTAAATATAAAAATAATGAAAAAAATAGTTGTCACTTTCAAACAGACGTTTATCTAATGATAGATAAGTTTAGTTTTAAGCTTTTTTTATACTTAGTTTTAATAAACTATAAGTAATCGCTGCACCAATCATTGACTGTGTTCCTTTGATAGTCTAACCTTTTGTAAATTACCATTTTACGAATTTGTGTGCGAATATGACTGTAAGTGAGTGAATGTGGAAATTGTAACGGCTTTGCGAAAAAACATGTCTTGTGTAAAAAAGACGCGTTTGTTTTACAACGGATTTCTTGGTTAGGTCTTTTTTGGCAATAAAATTAAGACCTGAGCCTATTTTTTAAAAAGACTAAAAGTAATTCCTACTCCCAGTCAGAGCTTCCCCTTTAAACATATCCTTTACATGTATGTAGGTAGTTGAAGATACATATCGATACCTAAACCATCCATTATAGTCCCTCAATCAAAATCAATCAATAATATACCAACATTGGAGCAATAAAGAATTTGAACTTCCCCTAAACCTACAGGGGTGTTTTTTTAAATGTACACTACTTAATTTGATCCTGTTAAACACTGTCATTCTGTTTAGTTTCAAAACATACAAAACAGTAAAATAGGTCAAACAAGTTCTATCGATAAATTCACATTCTACAGTCGGCGTCAAATAGTTCGTAACACCCAAAATGGCCAAAAACTTGACAACACAAACCTATTCCAATTGTTACAAAGACGTGTTGCGAACTTTTTGGCTACTTTGGGTGTCACTATTTGATGCTGACTGAACCTATAAAAAACTACAGGAACGTTTTTCGCAAAGCCGTGATAAACTAATTAAGCCCTAACTTTTGTATTTTGATTGGATGATAATTAATACCTACCTCAAATTTTCTACGTCTTCTTATATCGAAACCTTATCTAAAACGCTGTATCGAAAATGTCTAACGTTAATTTTAGTTTAATACCTGTAGCACAAATTAATGACTGACTCTTCTTATTAATTTTATTACTTAGTTTTAGATGAGAATGAACGAACTAAATTAATATTGTGTGTATGAGTAAGTACCTTATTTTATAATGGTTTATTTATTTTTTCTTCTATACGTCTTTTGCTGTCACAAATACCTACGAATAATAAAATATTATTACCTATTTGTTATGACAAATAGGTAATAATATGTTTACTCAGGCTGGGTTGCAACATTTAACTTTAACTTTGACAAACGTCAAAAATCTGTCAAACTCCATACAAAAACACCGGTTTTCGTTAAAGTTACGGTAAAAGTTAGGTGATGCAACTCAGCCTTAGACATTTTCCGCTAGAGGTTCGAAAGCGTTCATCATTGAGATCTAACCAATTTTAAAATCAATGTTTGTCCACGAGCTTTCGTAAAAACCCTAAACCAATTCCTTTTTACAGTCAAACAAGAAAATCTGAAGTCGAATATCGCTTGAACCTGCTAAATAATAATATAGTCGTATATGAACCCACGAGAATTGTCAGTTACCCACAAAATGTGGCGGGGCATGGAGAATTTGGGTTTGCTCCGGGATGCCGGGGTAATGTCATGGGTAACATTTTTGTCGAAGTGAGAAATTATGCGGCCACGAAAGTAGCGATTGGTGAAGCCATTGGATTTTCAATTACGACGCATTTTGTTTTTGCATTCAATTGTTTAGAACTTAATGTGCTAATATTTTCGATGACAATGCGACAAGTCACTATTCAAGACAATTACTTACTTTTCCGTGAAGCTACGTTACATAAAAAGGTAACTATAAAGCTNTTTCACATTTAGCCTTAACATGTAATGCTTTTGCTACTGCTGTTATCAATTTTTATATTTTTCTTATATATTTTGAGATTTTACGCATTGCCCTTTTACGTCGTCATATTTCTATGATTTCATGTATATTATTCAACGTAAAGAGACTTAAATGACAACGTAAATATAATATTTTAAGCTATTACTCTCTTTATTTATGCATGTAATTATTTTAATTGTTATCATGTGCTATATCAATAATAAATCAGTTACAAAAAGTCGTTTAATGTATCGTTATTACGTTTTAACGCAAATACGCCCATATACTGTGCTCGAGATTTAGTTAGGTCTTTTAACATAATGTGTCATATTTTTAAAAATTATAAATAACTTGAAAAATCGAACTGCCTAAGGCGGGAATTGAACCCACGATGCCTTAGGCAGTTCGATTTTTTCAAGTTATTTATAATTTTCAAATTAGTTTGAGATGCGACTCTTAACGCTAAAAATTAAAAAACTATATAATGTGTCATAATTTATAAATAAAACAATTTGCTAAATATTTTCATGGCTTTATTTAAGATTTGGATTATATAAAATATATATTTATGTAAGCAACTACTCGTATAGATTGACGAATCGTATGATTGGGCTTTATACGTGGCGTAGTTTTGCACATACGCCTATTTGCCTAAAATTTTATTTTGTATCTAATGGAAAAAAAAAATTTTTTTTCTTACTGACGTTATAGATTAGAGCAAAATGAAATCATTTCTTAAATAATTGGAAAAAGGCGTAAGCGGCAGTTTAGCCTTTATACGTAGGAGCCATCGAAATAGTTTATTAAACTGTTTTATCTCACACGCGTGGACGTAATGTCCCATTTTGAGGGAACTGACGAAAGGGATTGGGTAAATACCAAGTGCTAATGGGCTTTTACACAGCAATGTGTTTTTAAACTGAATTGTCGATAAGTCTTAAATACAAAGACATCGTGAAAAACTTCGAAAAATACATTTCAAGCTGTATTTTAACAGTTTGTCACAATTTACGTTAACCACGTTAGCCCAATAAATATTGTTTATTTTGTTATACATAGATCAACCATTTCTCAATAGATGCGACACATCATTTATATTTCACAGGGGCGCCGTAATGCTGCCTACACGCACGCTACGTGCGTCGTGTGACGCCGAGTCCCTTGCGGATAAAATCTTACACATTATTGACGGGTCGTGGCGGCCTGAAATTGTAATAAACACACGAAAAAATCTATATCTTCCAAGATTGGACCGTGAGAGTTCCGCTCTCGTACCAGTTTTGGTATTTGGGGGAATATGTTGACAGATAAATCACGTTAGTACACATTTTTGGTAGATTTTTGTCAACGCATTGAGTGGATTAAAACAACAATTTAAGTATCCTATTATGACCTAAGACCTAAGGTCAGTGAATTTTATGTATTAGTTACATTATCTTACCTATACATGAGTATTAGGTACAGGCGATGACTTCAAACTAGGTATGTATTTATTTATACTACCGGAGTTGAATAAGCTTTGTTCAATTCAGTTTTTCGATAATAAAAAACCGTTTGAGTCTGAAAATCATTTTTCCCAATGGGTATGAATGACTATTATTTCATAATTAAAAAATATGTATTGATGAGCGCATTGGTGTCCATAAATATGGCTCGAATTGAAATTTACTGTCTGTGTTACTTATTTCTGCTCAAATATTTATTAACTGTACTTTTACATGGTAACAAATTTTTTAAGTCCTATAAAGTAATTGTTTCTGAAATAATGAATGTGTGAAGTGTGAAAAACTAATATTTTCTGCTCGAAACCGTGAATGTGGCGCTCAAAAATGTATAACATTACTAACTTATTGGCCTAAGTTTAAATAATGTCAGATGTGATAGGTAGCAGAAATGAGGTAAAACTGATTAATTAAAAATAAATCTTGAAACCTAGCTATGAATTGACTTTAAAATGAGAATATTTTACAGATTAATTAATAAATTAATGGCTAATTTATTTCCATTACACATTTTAGGTAATTTTCAATCGCACTGTCACATCTGAACTTTTCTGTTCTTGACATTATTTATTCTTAGGCATTTGTAAATTTCTACTTGTATTTATGTAAATTGTAAATAAACTAATGTATTAACGGAATTAAAAATCTAGTCTAATTTAGTTAACGGTGCTAAGTACTGTACATTGTATTGTAATTCGTAGGCTATGTCAATTGCTGGTAACCTATACCAAGTATAGGACTCGAACTATTGTTAAAAAGATGTTTCTTGTAAATGTTTCCAAATAAAATGTCAAGCGTTTATGATAATTTTGTTTTATTTTATTCTTCTTCTTGTCGTGTGGAAAACAAACCTACACAGCGTCAACCCAAAACTCCGCCACAAGAGTGGCGTAGTCAGTAGCCTTCATTAAATCTTCCTGCGTGTAGTTCTTTGGGCACGCAGGGCTCGACATTAAGTGCTTCGTCGACTGGGGAACAAAACCACACTTGCACTCCAAGTTTGAGCCATCGAAGCATCCCCACCTGAACAGATTGTCCTTACTACGGCCGACCTGCGTCTGAAGTTTATTTAAAGATTTCCATGTAGGCCAGGGGAGCTCATGTCTAGGCGGAGGACTCTCAGACATAGGGACAAAAGGGCAGGGAATATCAGCTCTCTCACGCCATAACCTGCATCTCTCTTATTTTATTACAAATATTACTTGACCGCCAAAAAACTAACTAGAAAATTTATCTTATTGAGCCCACACGAAATTAATCAGAAGAATATGGTAGAGTCGAAGGAGGAGGAATTCGGAGACAAACTATCTACTATCACTAAGAATGGCAGGTAAGTAAATAAAGGTAATAACAGATAAAACCTTCAGTAATTTATTTTATCTATTAACTTTCAATAAATTAATCAATGACTGCATAAATCAGCCATTCTCAACCTACTCAATAATAAACAATCTCAGATTAAATTCTAGCTGAGACTCGAACCCGAGACGGATGTTTGTTAATCAATTAGCCGTTACGTTGACAACGAAGTGTGGATTACATTGATTTTCAATTAAAACTTTGATAAACAAGGCTAAGGGTATTACATCAATTTGTTGCCAGCTCCGCAACTGATTATGTGATTGATTTTAAGAAGTGTTATTTATTGGTTAAAGATTAAACGCCTCGATATGAATTCTGGGTTCAAGTTCCAGGTGAAGCTATAAAATGATGACTCGTTTGTGTTTCGTCCCACAACACGTTCGACGTTCGTCCCAATGGGACGACGAAACACTGAATTTAAAAACATATTACTTTTTGTTCTGCTGCGGTTCGTCTCATTGAATTTATTCTTATAACATTATGAGATTTAGTACTGTCAGAAAGTCAATAAAAAATGCGAAAAAAAAAAACTTAATAAGACGAATCCAGAAAGAAAAAAAAATTTTTGAATTCAGTGTTTTGTCCCACTGGGACGAACGTGTTGTGGCCCTTGTGTCACTAAACGTGCCAAAATTATGATGACGAGATTATTATCATTAGGTCATTAATACTGAACTGCAGGAGCATGACTTTTTTTAATTTAGGCCAGAGATAGATAAAGGATTTGGCCAACACTCTCCTCGCTTGGCCATACGAGTTAGGGAGTCTGGTAAGCTACCTTAACTCAAAAGCCTTCAACACCATTGACACATTAATTTGATTCCGTGGTTAATTTACAGCTTCCCTTAAGTTTAGCCGGCTAATCTTAAGTTTATGTTCACACCTATCTTTAGCCGTAACATATACACCAGTGACTTATTCTTTTGTCATTCTATTAGGTTCACATTACTTCAGCTTATAGAACCTTCTTAAGTCCATCCTGTTTGGAGTCTTCCAGTGATTTAGCCCACTTCTAACTTAGTCTACGGGCCAAGTCGCTGGATAAAATTTTTAAATAGTTTTTCTTTCAGCAAATGGGCCCATTAAGATGTATATTTTTGTTGATTTGGTATTTAATTTATTGATAAAAACATTGAAGGTGGACCCAGTTATTGGAAGAAAAAATATTTAAAAATTCAATCAAGCGACTTGGCCCGTGGACCAAGCTAAAAGTGGGCCAAGTCACTGGAAGACTCCTATTTGTCCCAAAGCCGCTACAAGTCTTCTTAATTTGCAAGCAACACATGTCATGTCCTTTCACTTCCATAAAACGCAATTATGTATATTCAAACTCCCAAACTAGATAACCAGTTTCGCGTAAACTTTGACGTCTAACACATTAAGAACTTAACAATAAAGGATTTCGAAACAACTGTAAGACGCAGAAACATTGCTTTAACTTATCAATCGCATAAGTTTAAGGTGCTTATACACTGGGGACTAACTTAATGATTTATGAAACTTCTGCATAATAATGCATCTCACTTAACACAAGGTGCGATTGCGGTCAAATATCTGCCTTGTTATGCATAAAAACACGGTTTGAGACCCCTTTGATTGTGTAGGTAAAATATTAAATGACAAAAGAACATACAAATACTTTTTGAAAATCAAGCATTAAAGATCAAATGATGTCACTTCAATGTTTGTTACTTAACGGAAATATAAATTAAGTCTACTTGCGTCTAACATACACAACAAAGGAAGACGAAAGATTATTAATAATCCAGAGAAATAGACATTATTTTAGAAACATAATACATACATCAATTACATCAAAAAATTCTCAGACAAAGCGAAAGTAACGGACAGCACGTACCCTCGTCACTCCCACGGCAGACGTCTGCCGCGAACGCTCGCTAGCGCGGCGAATGTTCGTGATGCGTGACGGTAGAAAATTTCACGGAAATGACAGAATATGATATCAAAAGGGTCAAATGTTTTTACCCTTTTTGTGCTTTGACCCGATAGCTGTGCGGTCACGTACCAAAATACAACTTTCGGGGAATTCGGTGTTGTATTTCGACGTTTACCACAATATCTGATGACCACTTAAGCACCGATCAGTCAGTCTATATTTTTCTGCAAAATCAGCTCTATTACAACTAGGTAGGTACAGTCGAGTTCATAAATATATTGGCAGTGCCAATTTTTCAAAATATTGTTAGCGTTTTACCGATCATTATCAAAACCACTTAAAGCTCCAAAATTTCATCGTAGTCGTAGATGTTATGTTACCGCTCACACAAGACTATGAAAGAAGGATAAAATATCATAAAAGAAGTTAAGAAGCAACTAACGTAAAGAGAAAAAATGTATGCTAAAGTGAGTACTCTCCCTAACTTTCGAACCAATTCTGACCTAAGTTTTGAAAAATAGATTGAAAATTCAACACTTTCCCCTGACTTTATAGTTCAAAATTGCTTGTCTTTAAAAATGTTAAAATGTGTACTTTATCGCCGCATCGAGCGAGATATGTCGTATACGATATTGGAGCATTAAATTTTATAATGCCCCCCGCTGACACGACCATCTTGACTTAATGCCGACTGAGATTTAGTATGATTTTTATTTACCAATCCCAGTTTTATGTTCATCGTTAAAATTGATAAAAATACAAGCCTTTATTTTAGACTTTCATTTCTATGTCATTAAAAAAGAGATTAAAAATTTAGTAATCATACATCAGGATCATAATAAAAGTGTTTTATTTAGAAAATAAACAGTCAAAGTCACGACTGAATAGCTTTAAAAATATGTATGTGGCGGTGGTGGTCTACAACGCCATTTCAGTCGTAAGTTCTAATCTCGCTTGGTCTAAATTTTAGTTTGTTGATGTCTAGAAGAATAACTTTTAACTTTTATTTGTAAAGGCGACTGTACATCAGTCTGTAACAACTTCAATGCAATACAACTCCTATTTTAATGATCCTGCAGTATTTAGCTTGACGTTCTCTCATCTACTGTACTTTAAACGTCATAGTTATACAGAAGTTTGTCAGAAGATTTTGTACCAATTTAAGTCAGAAAGTTGTCTAATGAATCGAATTGACTACGTTGAAAAGCTATCACCAAATTAACCAACAATCCAGTACCAAGTCCACATAAAGCTCATAGCAGACTTATCAACTCGGAAAGGGATCAACACCGTATCGCCTTTCGCACGCTGTCAACCGCGAGGTCAGGCGTTTACGTAATACGGTGCGGATAAGTGTGCGTTGCAGTATGGAGTTTCATACAAAGAATACTAACCGCCTCGAGTTGATACGGTTACAGTTCCTTTCCAGGTTGATAAATGTGCTACGTCCTTATACCGAATGGGACCAAACCCCGTAATATGGAATTAACGCGTTCTGCACTAATTAAGTTGGGATTTTAATTAGTATACGATATCGCATTACAGATTAATACTGGATTGGATGTCAATAAAGCTAAATGGCGCCTTAGTTAATCGCCTGTGAGATTAACTGGGATCATTAATTATTATTTTTAAGAAATTGCCCGAATATGATCGACCTCGTTTCTGATCGAAAACAGGTCGGCAAATTAATAATGAAGTGTGATTAAGTTAGTTAGGTAAGTATATGATTTTATTTCAATTTTCAGATTAGTATTTTTGTTTTAATTTCCACGAAGTATAATTATCCAGAATGTTACTATAATTATGATAATCCTGAAAAAATATAACAAACTTTTAATAACAGCCACTTTTTCAGCACATGAACCTACCACAAAACGGCACCACGGATTCTACCTCATAACAGTACGAATTTGAATTTCAAAATTCATTCGTGATATTTGTAATTTTATGTTCTAAATACAAACTATAAAATTTTCTAATATAGTTTTCTTAAAAATACCTAAATATGTTTAATGTCAAATTCATAAGTTTCTACTAAATAAGTCCATGAAAAGTTCTTCTAGGATTCTCAACTTTCCCCTAAATATTTCCCACTAATAAGAACTTTATCTTAGCTTCCCCGCACACGATTTATAACATTTCGACTCTGCCTCATTAAGCATTGTAATCAAAGTGATAATTTATTTCCACGCCAGATAAAACTAACTTTCAATTTATTACCTACAATTTGTCTAATTCATAAATTACTGCATCACTTAGCCTTGTGGCCATTAGAAAAGCGTTTTGTTAGGCCCAGAACAGACGGTGAAACGAAACTGCAACGAAACTGCAACTTTGTGATGATTCTGATGAATGAAACTGAAAGTTTCAAACTGGTCGCGTCATGGGTCTCTCAACGGACGCTATGGCACAAACTTAGATGCAACTCAAAAGTAACAAGCAGTTGCAGTTTCGTTGCAGTTGCGTTTCACCGTCTGTTCTGGGCCATAATTAAAGGATTTTTTTCTAATTGGCTAGTTTAGTAATTCTATTCACGATTTTTGTCTATCACGTTATGAAAATGATTATTTAACACAGGTTTTTATCTAAAACTGTGTGCTTACCATGAGTTTACGTTAGGTGTGCTCGCTAGCGAGTACGTCAAAAAAATCTATGAAGATTTTATTTCTTGAAAGTAGCCGCTAGGGGCGCTGCCGGGCAGAAATTGAAATGATGAATTTTAATTTCTGTGACGGGTCTGGGTGTTTTCTATGTATAATATGTATGTATTTACAAAAAAAAAGTATTTAAGTATGTTTATATCCGTTGTCTAGTACCCATAGTACAAGCTTTGCTCATACCTAAAAAGTAAAGGATGGGCTAGAAGTATTAAAAAATCTATTTATAATTCAGCATATCCTAGAAAATTTCATGTCATCGATATGATTCTTTTGAAGTTAATCCGGCGATATCAAGTCAGCAGGCTTGGATGTTGAGGCCATAAAGGAATCTTGTCAAGAAGACTCCGCCGCCTTTTTCATGGCCCCAAATTCTCCAAACATAATAAGTGCGTGGCGTTCAAAGACTAATTCTTTGATTAATTACTTTTCACGTGCGATGACGTTTCAATTTGCGCTGAACCCAAATTGATGGCTCACTATAAATTCGGCCCACATAAGCTACTACAAATTGGATGAGTTTTATTTTTTGTTACAAAAACGCCGCTTATGACACGGCCATTGTACAAAGTTAAGACTATGGTTTAATCCTACACATATTTTATCGCCTCAAAAAGATACGATCTATTCATTCAGCTGCCTACTTTAACATGGATTAAAATGGCTGTGTCGATAATTTTTAGTTAATTAGGTAACAGTGTTATTACAATTTGTAAATATAACAGCTGCTGTCACAATACTGGGTATCAGACTTTAAATATGTCTGTCATGGCTGATTTAGACTGATACGAAACATAACACTACTAGTTATGCTTCAACCACACCAACGCATGCAGATCGCCATTGCCGATGCGATCACGGCGCGATCATAGGAAATTGACAGGTCGCGTGAACTGTCATGGGTTGCGCAACCTGTCATTGGCCTTTGATCGCGCCGGCGATGGCGATCTGCACGCCTTGGTGTGGTTGAAACTTTACTATCCTGACTAATTTACCTACATACTCTGTATTTGCAAAGTTTTAAACCAAATTAGGAAAAATGCAAAAAAGGTATCATTAAAAGTTGGATTGTAGTAGTAGAAGCTTAAAGCTGGCGCTGGATGCAGGCCGCTGCCAACCGGTCATCATGGAAGTCATTGGAGGAGGCTTAATGTTCAGCAGTAGACGTCCTGTGGCTGAAATGACGATGATGATGATCTGTGAAGTACAGTCAGCGTCATAATGATATGAGGTAACAATGTGGTCAAATACAGATTCGAAATAAAGGTTCAATTATCATAATCTTTTCTGGGAAACGAACGAATGAACGAACTCAAGACTCCGGATCAAAAGAGTCGACTTTACTCCATGAAGATAAATCATTGAAAGATAAAAAAGAACGTTGTGCAACCTTTTGTGTACATCACAGCGTTTTGTGTATGTTAAAAATGATACTAATTTTACATACAACATACAGGAATGTCGTAAAGATGCAACAATAAAAGTTCCTATCAAATAAAACTAGCCAGTCTGATATAGTTCTTATGGTGGTAGTAATAAGGTTAAAGGAAAATCGGCGTTGATTCGACAAATATTTACATAGTTTCGTATCGTAAACATTGCCATATAAAATATGGAAGATGTATTTGTCGAATCACCTGTCGGGGTAGACTAAGAATGTGTAGAATTACCAACAAAATTATTATTATTAGGCATGTTATTGTATCAAAAAAGGAAGACACACGCTTGACACGAAATAATTGTTAATTTTGTTAGAGATAGAATATAGCACCTATTTTCTAAAATAAAGTTTCTCAAAGAAAAATAAGCGGTGTTTTACAACGTTTGGTTTAATTAAAATACTGCAAACACCTACCGTTTAACAAATACATAGAGCTCTAAAATAAAAAATCTATTGTTTGATTTTGAATATCGTTTTAACAATGGCGTATGGCTGTAAACCTAGTCTTTAAAATCCTATATAAAACCTCCAGTTACAAAACCAATGTCGTCATCAACAATTAAAGTAATTACGATTAGGTACTATGAATAATAATTCCACCTTTTTGTCATTTTTCACTTGCATTCGTGTTCCGAGCAGGTGAGTTTAAAATGTAGTTCCATTTGGAAATGATTTCCATAAACTGTACAGGGAACTCTAATCGTTGTCATGTCACAGCCCACTTGTGATTACTGTTCATGGGTCCACGCTACGAGAGGGAGCGAGTGTGCTATGGAATATGAAATGGAATAATATGAAAATTTATAAAAGTATTTACGAGTTTTATGCTGAATTTCGACCATTATTGTAATTTATAGGTCTAACACTTAAACTGAGCCAGTGCCTCGGCACGGGAGGGGTGACATTGACATATTATGACGTGACAGAGCATACAAATCTGAAGCACATCTGTGGCCTGGCTGATGTTTGTCATCACAAAAACACCCTCCAGTGCCACTCTCATATCTCAGGCACTGACTCAATTAAGCCGCCAGACCTTTAAAATTGTTGCCTCAATCGTAAGATAAAATTAGGCAAAATTAGAAGATTTCAGAAACTGCATGGCTTAGATGCATACCTAAGGTGTGATTAGAAAATATCATCGGGTATTTTTGAATCCAGAATTTGCAAATAAGCAAAAAACAATGTTTACTTTACTGTTCCTAAATATAAGGCCTAATTTTTATTTTACCACAAAGTAACATAATCAAAAAAATGGTTCCCAGTGTAGCTAAGTCATTGTAGACTTAAATCAACAGTCGTGTCTTTAATTTAGTTTCTGAGCAAATATTTTACTTATTTATTTAATTAAAAACCGCTGCCGCTTATGAATCCCACCACCCACCGTTGGGCTTAACACTTCAAACGCTGACGTGTCGTGGCATGCGCCCCTGTTTGCTTTAACACGTTTTTTGTACTAACAAAACATTAATTACTGCTCGTACGGGCATTGGGCAATTTACACTAATACACGATATGAGTAGTGCCATAAAAATGTACGAAACCTTTTCTTTTAATTAAAATTGTTTCAGAGGTAATGAAAACCTTGCAATGTTGTGTTTTAGAAGCACTTGCCAGTTTAATAAACAACTTACTATGTTTTTATTTTTTTTTGTCTTCGGCACTTTGTTATAAAAGCGGCTTTATTTGAATTACTTACATAAGAAGCCGTGCCAAGCAGTACAGAGCTTGCTACCTATCGTCGCAATAATAAAGTTTCTTTCTTCATGAATGGTTTCTGTTTTAACTTATCGTCATCCATCATTATATCTATCATCTTAGTATGTATTTATTTATTATATTATTTTATATATTATTTATGTATGTGTATATGTAGCTTATTTGTTTTGCCGTCGCTTTGTTTTATTTATTTTTTTTTTTGTTATACCGCCAAACTAATTTTTCTGCATAACCCAAAGGTAAACTGGATGAGAATGCCTTATGGCATTAAGTTCGCCTAATGTTAATATTTTTGGCATTGAAGTATAAATAAATAAAAAAATAAATAAAGTGATTTAAGCTTCAATCACACCAACGCGTGCAGATCGCCATCGCCGGCGCGATCATAGGCCAATGACAGATGACAGGTCGCACGTCCTATCATTGGTCTCGCGTCCTGTCATTGGCCTATGATCGCGCCGGCGATGGCAATCTGCACGCGTTGGTGTCATTGAAGCCTTACTTCCTAAATTTACCTTTTTTATGCGAACTCATCAACTAAAAGAAAATGTTTACAAAAACTGATATCGAGAAAAACTCAATACCCAATACCTACATTAAAGTATTGCTTTACTGCATTAGGTCTTAGAATTCGGGTAGTTAGACAATATGGAACTACACTCGACAGCAAATAAATCGCACCACCCGCGACGCGAACTTTAAAGATTTTCTTTTGACACAATAATGGTGCCCCAACAATATTGGTCTTATTTGAAAGCCCAATAAACATCCTTAAAGAAAAACACATTTAATTTCTTAATAAATGATTAACATATACCATAAATGTGACTTGAAAAAAGACCTCACTTTGGGCTCACCTCTGGGATCAATTAGACCAAATTTTATGGTTATAAAACCAAATAATGATACACGTGTCCTCTTTAACAGATGGATAGCGATTAATCCCAACTTAACAGTTTTATAGTCATAAAAAATGGCTATAGCGTAACTACCTATTTTTTGAAGAAGTGACTAGGTATGGATCCTTGTAAAGACACATTTTTGGGGTAAAAACCTTTCCTTTAATAAAATGAAGTTTAGAACTAGGCTTTTAAATGGTGCCAATATTGGTGGGAAGTAGGGATGCATACGTTTGAAAATGCTTGTCGCGGGTGGTGCGATTTATTTGCTGTCGAGTGTAGTTCAGACACAGAAATTTTGAAGGGCACAAACCAATTCATCATTGGATTTTTTATGGTCTGTCTAGTTACGTATTCCTTGATTTGTAAAATAAAACATCAAAGTACACGTTTTACTTTTCAGAATTTCCTCTTCAACAATACGACCCAAGTGAATCTCACCCACGTAATATCGTTCGAGTTCGTTAATTAAGCCAACAGAGTCCTTAGCGTGTCCGCAGCAAAATGGCCGAGTGGATCTCACAAGAACCGTCGTGATATTGCATCGACCGGCGCGAGTCCGCTCCGTTTCCGGCACGGAACCGGCCCGGATGTTTACTTAAAGGCGGCGCGGGTGCGGGGAATACACATGCATAGGGGTTTGAGGGAGGCACGATGTTGAAACGGTAATAGAGTAACGACAGAATAGAACACTTAGTCGAATGAGGGCTATCGTTTTTATACTTAACAGTTGGCACCCCTGGCGATTGACAGGACCTTACTCTACAGTGGCGCCATCTTGATTAGTGCAAATACGATAGTCCTCCTACCACTTTAGCGCTCACAAGTTGGCGCCACTGTCTTCGCTACTAGCAAGTGACAGGACCTTACTCTACAGTGGCGCTAACTGGTGAGCGCTAAAACGATAGCCCTCATTGAGAACCTCTACCTTCTTTAGTCGGTTAAAAACAGAATGGATGAATAAGGTTGGGAGTTTGGGGACGACATTAAAACGATAATAATGTTATATTCATTTTGACCCGGTTTCGGCATATTTCGAAGACTCACGGACCATATTAACGTGCTTTGGAGCCAATAAGTGGTTTCTCTTTTTTATTATTTCTTCTGTTTCCATGTAAGGCGATACGAAATAAGGAAATAACACCGGTCAAAATATAGAGATGGCTACTAAAATCGAACGAATAGTGATGATTGAGTAGTTCGAAGAAAGAAAAACTTGGGAATAGTTCTATTATATTCAGTTGCCTGAAATAATTGCTGAAACTAAGTAGAAATGTTTCAATTAAAGTTCATTTCAGAATCAAAATAGCTTTAAGTGATCATTTTTAGGCGAACCTGCTAATAATCATCATCACTTCAGCCATAGGACGTCCTTAGCTTCTCCAATGATTTCCATAAAGGCCGGTTGGTAGCGGCGTCTTCCCGATACCTTTATGAGGTCGTCGGTCCACCTTGTGGGTGGAAGTCCTACGCTGCGCTTTCCAGTACGTGGCCTCCACTCCAGAACCTTGCTGCTGTCAGTTCTGCGTACTATGTGCCCTGCCCATTGCCACTTCAGCTTGCTAATTCGTCGGGCTATGTCAGCGACTTTATTTCGTTTACAGATCACCTCATTTCTGATTCGATCTCATAGCCATAGTAGAACCTGCTAGTAAATCTTTCTTTAAAAAATATCGTTCCTCAACATATCCCGCAACATTCACAGCATTGTGTAGCGGAGACATGGCGCGTCGTGTCACTGCGCCGGGACACGCGTCACGCGAACACGTCGAAACTTGTCACGGACGGGACAGCTTGTGCTCGATTAGATGCTTGTATACGGGTAATCCTTTAGTTAGGAAATGGATCTAGTTCTTTGATTAGACTGAAAATTGAATTGGACAATGGTTCACAGATTGAACTGAAACTGAAATTGAAGCCAGCAGGACTTCGGTTATATGGTTGTATGTTCGAATATAATTATTATGAGTTAAACAATAGTGAAATGACCCAGAGACTGTGGGTGTCCATGGGCGACGGTAATCACTTACCATCAGGGGATCCGTTTGCTCGTTTGCCTCCTGTCACATGAAAAAAAACTTTTTATACATAGTCATTGGAGACTTGAACAACTAATTAAATCAATCAAATTATGAGAGACTGACAGAAGCAAAATGTGCCTCCAGACCCTCGATGGTTTAAGTCAACAAACTGACATTTACATAGTCCAGTGACATTGCTAAACCGCACAATGTTAAAGTACTTTCTTTGCTTGTGATATAAAGTAGTTTTAGATAACCCACGTTGTGACAGAATGTTGTGATTAGCTTATTAATATCTAGGTTATATTTTAGCTACAAATTTCCCGTTTGAATAACTGAACGCAAAAGACAGAACACCTCAAGGTGCTTCCTTAGCCTTGAGGTGCTTTCCCCAAAGTCTCCAATTATTTCTATTTGGAAACATGGGGTGACGGTGGTCCCACAATGCGACAAAACAAGAAACAGTCACACCGGCCAGTCACACTGAAACATGTAATTTCCACGCAACCGGTCAAAGATTTGGTCGCGTGACCGCGGCTCGAATTCAATTTGAGAAGCGACGATTAACCTGGAACCACGCACATTGTTATACTACCCTCGTTGCAACAAAAAAGAACTTTACGCCAAAAAAGTTAGGGTCGCAAATGTAGCTGAAGTAATCAGGCTTTATGTTTGAAATGGCGCTTAGCTGATTAACGACACATTCGGAATTGGTGGTGTTGTAATTGTGTTTAGATTAGATTTTAAATATATTAGAGGGCTAAATGCGTAAGCTGTTATTTCGAATGTCCTATGCCACGTACCTATTACTGTCCAATATGTTTCGGGTGATAGATGGATTGTGAGATAAGTAGGTACTATTATGGCGCGTGTTGTGCGCGATTTGTCTTGACTGATCCGATTCTACGATTTAATTTATTATTAAACATAGTATCTGATACCTAATTATACTGAATATTTTTTTAGTTACTATACTTAGGAAAAGTGTAACTTGCGAACATCGGCAGTATCACCTCTCACAAAATCCGTGTAACAAGATTGCGTTATTAATGGTTACAACTCGCACAATAGAAGAAGAAACGTCCAATGTATTTGTGTCTGCAATTATCGTTCAATATTATCACCCAAATAACCGCGACCTACTTTACCAATAGCGCCATCTGTTAGTGTTTCAAGAAACTGCTTCGTATTCATCACCCATCTCATACAATTGGAGTGAACTGAAAACGAATCTTTTAATTATTGCACGTAAATTATCAATTTTCATTTGCAATCAAAATTGTCGCAATGAACCTCGTTATCTTTGCAAACAAGACATTCCGCACGAAAATCTTTTTTATGAACGGCGCTATTTTCTCTAAAGAAAATGCAAATGGCTTCATTATTCAAAGAAATTATCTAACGGACGGCAAACGGACGACAGCGAATGCAAATATTCAAAGTCGAGGCTAAGGCTCATTACTCATTGGATGATTTGGAAATCGGAACTAACATTGTAACCAGCATGACATTCGTTTCAGCCAAATGNCAAAAACGCCGCTTATGACACGGCCATTGTACAAAGTTAAGACTATGGTTTAATCCTACACATATTTTATCGCCTCAAAAAGATACGATCTATTCATTCAGCTGCCTACTTTAACATGGATTAAAATGGCTGTGTCGATAATTTTTAGTTAATTAGGTGTAACTTGTGATATTAGAAAACCAGCTGTAGTCACAAAGTCAAAGTCAAAGTCAACATTTCTTTATTTGTTTAGACTAATAATTAATAGTTCTTACAAATCGTCATTTTGCTCTTAAGGAGCCTCTACATGTCTCATAATCTTTTTACCCTACCAGCGCTTTGAGACCAACATTTGGCAAGTGCTGAGAAGAAGCGCCGCAACAAACTCAGTCACCACTGTCTGCCAGTTAGTATAAATAAATAGAAATAGTAGTAGTAGTAGGTACATTAGATTCAGGAGCAGTTCACTGAATTTACCATGCATTCTTGTATGGTGTATCTTATAAGAATGGGTATACAAGATTGCGTGGTATATTAAACAAGGTAGTGACGTGCTAATATCTAGACTTACATAATATTAAGACACTAGTAGAAATGACTCCAATACATAAATTTGAATAGCTTGGATTGACCAGTCCCCGAAAGCAGCGCCTGTTCACAGACATGACGAGTGAACCAGCCATCGCTTTACAATACCGGTATCGGGCTTTAAAATGAGACGTCTAACATGGCTGATTTAAGGTCATAGCACACTTATCATCCCGGAAAGGGATCAACACCGTATAGTCTTTTGCGGCGCTTTCAACCGCGAGGTGTTTAAGAAGAATTCCTTTAAAGTTGGATTGTAGGAGTAGAAGAAGTTAAGCTTCTTCAGCTGGCGCTGGATGCAGGCCGCTGCCAACCGGTCATCATGGAAGTCATTGGGGGAGGCCTAATGTTCAGCAGTAGACGTCCTGTGGCTGAAATGACGATGATGATGATCTGTAAAGTACAGTCACGGGACTATTACCACCTCTCGTTCCCACCACTGCAACTCCTGTGTAGCCAGGATCTACAGCTTGGCCGCCACAAAAACCCAACCAATGAAGGTCAAGTTTGTCCCGGGGGAATGTTAAACTGTCATTGGACCCGCAACGAAATTAATCAGAAGAACATAGGAGGAGTTCGAAAAGAAAGGTTTAATTATCATAATCTTTTCTGGGAATCGAACGAATGAACGAACTCAAGACTCCGGATCAAAAGAGTCGACTTTATTCCATGAAGATAAATCATTGAAAGATAAAAAAGAACGTTGTGCAACCTTTTGTGTACATCACAGCGTTTTGTATATGTTAAAAATGATACTAATTTTACATACAACATACAGGAATGTCGTAAAGACTCAACAATAAAAGTTCCTATCAAACAAAACTAGCCAGTCTGATATGGTTCTTATGGTGGTAGCAATAAGGTTAAAGGAAAACGGCGTTGATTCGACAAATATTTACATAGTTTCGTATCGTAAACATTGCCATATAAAATATGGAAGATGTATTTGTCGAATCACCTGTCGGGGTAGACTAAGAATGTGTAGAATTACCAACAAAATTATTATTAGAGCCCCCGCTGAAAATCAGTTTCAAGACAAGCCCTGGCGGTCTTGATGTACGCTGAGCGGGTGCCTTTTTGTCAGAGGGGCACAAGCAGTTAATTGTCCACTTGTTTATTTCTCTCTGTTTCTAGGTCTTACCTGCTTGTATACCTTTCTTGCAAATAAAAAGTTTTCTATTCTATTCTATTCTATTATTAGACATGTTATTGTATCAAAAAATGACGACACACGCTTGACATAAAATGGTTGAAAAAACTGCAAACACTCTAAAACTTTAAAATCTATACTAATATTATAAAGCTGAAGAGTTTGTTTGTTTGTTTACTTGAACGCGCTAATCTCCGGAACTACTGGTCCGATTTGAAAAATTATTTCAGTGTTAGATAGCCCATTTACCGAGGAAGGCTATAGGCTATACAACATCACGCTACGATCAATAGAAGCAGAGCAATAATGAAAAATGTTGCGAAAACGGGTTTTCACGCGTACGAAGTCGCGGGCACAGCTAGTCCTATACATATAAAACCTCCAGTTACAAAACCACTGTCGTCATCAACAATTAAAGTAATTACGATTACTATGAATTCCACCTTTCTGTCATTTTTCACTTGCATTCGTGTTCCGAGCAGGTGAGTTTAAAATGTAGTTCCATTTGGAAATGATTTCCATAAATTGTACAGGGAACTCTAATCGTTGTCATGTCACAGCCCACTGTTCGTGGGTCCATGCCACGAGAGGGAGCGAATAATAATAATAATAATTATGTGCTATTTAAAGAATTGCTGCTATTTTTTATTAAAGCATTGATAAAATATGATGGTCCACAAACACCTTGCAATGTTGCCTCAATCAATGGATATTTTTAAGCTATAATATTTTAAGCTATGTAAATGTAAATATCNGTTTCAGCCAAATGACGTCCACTGCTGGATAAAGGCCTTCTCCATGAATTTCCACACCTCACGCGACTTTCACCAGATTGACATTATTCTATTTAAAAAAAGCTGATCAAAATGATGCATGTTGAAATTGTTCACTTATGATGTTCTCACTAGGATGGTACCATTTCGTTCGATTCAAGCAAAATAATGACATCCACTGCTGGACAAAGGGGAGGCCCAAGGATTTCCATAACGATAGGTCCTGCGCTGCCCGAATTTAGGTACTCCCGCAACCTTCAGCAGATCGTCGGTCCACCTAGTGGGGACCTGCATCTTCCGGAAGATGTAACATTTATTGAACGGCTTAGGCTTTGGTTGACTTTGACGACTCTGATGTCTGATTGAATAATGATGACCCATTTTCAGTACTTGTGGCATTGTCCATTTTTGTCATTCCACTGATGAGCTCCCAGCCTTATTTGAATTTATATGCCCTAACTTTAATTTAATTAAATGGCAAGCCTTTGACAGTACTCGGTCGAGAGGACACGATAAGGATTTTAAGTTTCTATTGCTGAAGAAAATATTAATTTTGAGCGCTGACTTCTGAGACACAAAGAAACGCGGACACGATGCTACTATGCAATAAGTAGGTATAGTTTTAGGATGGTGAAATTGTCATAAATAATAGTAGCACACAATTAATTTCAAGATTTACGCAAGAAATTACCAACTTTACTCTTGTAGGTACCTAACACACAGTCACGAGACACGCTGCTAGCGATAATAAAAACGTATTTCCAATTCCACATAATTAACTACAAACTTTGCAATCTCACATTACATAGAATAAATAAAATAATGTAAACAAAAACCTATATCATTTTAGAACTAAGTGGGTATCTAACCCACTCAAAATTAAATGTTTCTCTATTGAAGAAGCCTAACACACAAATTGAACAGAAATCAACAACTTTGCTAATTGCAAACGAAAGGAATTTGATACGAATTTAATTGGTGCAAGACGTCAAAAAGGCTTCGAGAAGCGCAAGTTCGTTAAATACATCTGAGAGAACCTTGTTCCTTAAGCCTTTCTCTCGAATCTTAATAGGAAAAGTCAATATTCATTCGCGAACCGCTGCTTCTGCAACTGCTCATTAAAACTTGTCTCGGAGTACGGTCTCCAGATGTTCTGCAAGTCCTGGATAGCGAGACAAAAACGGAATTTGTGTATAGGTCGATTAATTGGAGAAATCTTGAGTTTTCTATGGGGAGTCGTTTGGAAAGTACTTACTCTTTAAATTCAAACTAAATGGGTCTATTAATAATTATGTTTACCTAATTTGTGAGGTCTAAACCTAAAGCTGGCATTGATGCAAAGTAAATGGTGTGTTCGCTCTGAGATTATGTGGATAACACGTCGTCAATCAAAACACACCTATTTATCAAGTTCCATAATTTGTGCCGATAAAATTTGCAAAAGCATACTTCATTGTTTGGTGTGTCCTAGTATTTATTTATTAAAGGCTGACAGAGTAAATAAAATTTCTGATAAGGTTGCGATACCACGCTTGCTTTAGTATGAAGAATTTCTCACTAGATTTATTGATAAAAGACTTTTTGACACACACATACTAGTAGATACTCGTACCTCCATAACCAAAACCTCCAATAGTTTACTGTATCTAGTCCCATTTTCCACTTTAGTGTTGGTGGCCACATTCTAACTCACTCGTTAGCTCGCTGCTAATAACTCGCATACCTGAGTCACAGTTTGAAGTTGAGTGAGCTCAGCCGAGTCTGTGCAAACAGCCCTCATTGTTGGGATTCGGGAGACGATCTTGCTCTCACGAGCTAGTTCAATCTCGCTTAGGCACGACAAAGGTTCAAAATGTTTATAAATTATGCAGAGGTTTGTGGAGCTAATCGCGTGAGGTGAAGCATACTTTTGAGTTGAGATAGTATGAATACTGAAGTTTGCTTACTTGTTCATGAAAGACTGATTTCAGACATTTCGTCGATTGTACTTTTTTATTAGTAAGTAGAGCAGATTGTCGGCCGTTTGGTGTAGTGGTTCGGAACGGACTACTATGCCGAGAGGTCCCGGGTTCGATTCCCGATCGGGCAGAAATTGAAATGATGACTTTTAATTTCTGTGACGGGTCTGGGTGTTACCTATGTATAATAAGTATGTATTTACAAAAAAAAGTATTTAAGTATGTTTATATCCGTTGTCTAGTGCCCATAGTACAAGCTTTGCTTAGTTTGGGACTATGTAGAAGCGTAGTGTAAAAATGTCAAAAAAAAAGTAAAGATGTTTTAGTTCAAAGGAGTTATTGAAGGTATAGTTAGTTAGTTATAACCCTTAAGCACCCAACAAAAAAATTGGATCTAATCTTTTGGCTCACAGCGTAAAAACAATAGAAATTTTAGAAAGCTTAACAATCTTCCTGTAGCTTAGTGAATAGAGCAGTCAACCAGAAATCGAAAGGTTCTATACATACCTAAATAAGTTTTTCAATTTTTAAATTACATTGGAAATTGTATAAACATCAACTGACATAAATATTCGTTATTTACACGTTAATTTCGTTCGTAGTTTGAGAGTAAGCCCGTTGAAATTGATAATTTAATATTTACACACATAATACAATTGAAATTTGATTCTCATGCTCCCAACAAAGGCTGTGACAGTAACTTGTTGTCGGAATTACTGCAATTTGGACAACAAAACGCCGGTTAATGCTAGAATAGCAGGCAAGGTTATAAAATATGTTTATGGCTTAGTAATGAGCTTTGGCGGTGGCGTTTTAACGCCCGCAAAGCGATTTACCAGGCTTGTTGATTAAACTCTAACCAGAACGATAAAGTGTTTGAGTAATTTGGTTATTTAGAACTTGCGGTTTGTTCTTTCGGGATTTTGGAAGAAAGCTGCCAATGGTAATTAAGTAGGTACCCGTGCACTTTCTGACCTGTCTACAGTGTCCCATCCATGATCTGCACTTAGATTTCATAGCTTAAATATAGAGTCATAGATTATAAATCTACTATTGAAAATAATATTACTTGATTGTAAAAATATTTTATAAGATATTGCTCATAAAGGTAGCAGGAAGGCGCTGGAAATCATTAGGGAGGCCTATGTTCACCATGGAGTCTTATGGCGGAAATCATGATGAAAAATTTAAGAGGAAATGATTTTTCAGAGAAAAAATTTAGCGTCGTCAAGAAGCGATCTGTTGGAGCTAGTGTGCAGAAGGTACATATTAATTCATAAAGGATGACTGACATCAAGGAATTTCATTCCAAAACTGTACAAGTTTAAAAAGCTGTGGCAAAGCGTTTAGTGTAGAAGTGGGAAGGTAAGTATGTCAACCTTTAAGTAGGGTTGGTATCCCGTAGTAGGTATTTCTTTTAATTTGCAGATAAATAAATAAATAAATAAATATCCTTGGACATTTTACACTGCGCTTCTAGTCCCAAACTAAGCAAAGCTTGTACTATGGGTACTAGACAACGGATAAAAACATACTTAAATACTTTTTTTTTTTTTTTGTAAATACATACTTATTATACATAGAAAACACCCAGTCCAATANTCATTTTTGTCATTCCGCTGATGAGTTCCCAGCCTTATTTGAATTTATATGCCCCAACTTTAATTTAATTAAATGGCAAGCCTTTGACAGTACTCGGTCGAAAGGACACGATAAGGATTTTAAGTTTCTATTTCTGAAGAAAATATTAATTTTGAGCGCTGACTTCTGAAACACAAAGAAACGCGGACACGATGCAACGATGCACTAAGTAGGTATAGTTTCAGGGTGGTGAAATTGTCATAAATAATAGTAGCACACAATTAATTTCAAGATTTACGCAAGAACACACAGTCACGAGAAACGCTGCTAGCGATAATAAAATCGTATTTCCAATTCCACATAATTAACTACAAACTTTGCAATCTCACATTACATAGAATGAATAAAATAATGTAAACAAAAAGCTTTATCATTTTAAAACTAAGTGGGTATCTAACCCACTCAAAATTAAATGTTTCTCTATTGAAGAAGCCTTACACACAAATTGAACAGAAATCAACAACTTTGCTAATTGCAAACGAAAGGAATTTGATACGAATTTAATTGGTGCAAGACGTCAAAAAGGCTTCGAGAAGCGCAAGTTCGTTAAATACATCTGAGAGAACCTTGTTCCTTAAGCCTTTCTCTCGAATCTTAATAGGAAAAGTCAATATTCATTCGCGAACCGCTGCTTCTGCAACTGCTCATTAAAACTTGTCTCGGAGTACGGTCTCCAGATGTTCTGCAAGTCCTGGATAGCGAGACAAAAACGGAATTTGTGTGTAGGTCGATTTATTGGAGAAATCTTGAGTTTTCTACGGGGCCCGGGGAGTCGTTTGAAAAGTACTATTTACTCGTACATTCAAACTATAAGTATTGATGTTTACCTAATTTGTGAGGTCTAAACCTAAAGCTGGTATTGATGCAAACTAAATATTGTATTCGCTCTCAGATTGTGTGGATGACACGTCAATCAAAACACACCATTTTATCAAGTTCCAAAACTGTGCCGTTAAAATCTCCGCAAGGCAATGTCGTACTTCATTGCTTGGTATGTAGTATTTACTTATAAAGTTAGGTTAAAGGCTGACAAAGTTACAGAAAATTCCTGATAAGGTGTGTGATATAAAGATTTTTTCACTAGATTTATAGATGAAATATTTTTTGACACACACATACTAGTAGGTACCTTCATAACTAAAAACTGCAATACCTTACTATGTCCCTAGTCCCATTTTCCACTTTAATGTTGGTGGCCACATTCTAACTCACTCGTTAGCTCGCTGCTAATAACTCGCATACCTGAGTCACAGTTTGAAGTTGAGTGAGCTCAGCCGAGTCTGTGCAAACAACCCTCATTGTTGGGATTCGGGAGACGATCTTGCTCTCACGAGCTAGTTCAATCTCGCTTAGGCATGACAAAGGTTCAAAATGTTTATAAATTATGCAGCGGTTTGTGGAGCTAATCGCGTGAGGTGAAGCATACTTTTGAGTTGAGATAGTATGAATACTGAAGTTAGCTTACTTGTTCATGAAAGACTGATTTCAGACGTTTCGTCAATTTTATTGTATTTTTTTATTATTAAGTAGAGCGGCGGAAGTTTTAGATGAAAGGAGTATACCTAAAGTATATCAAAGGTATAGTAACCCTTAAACACCCAACAACAAAAATTTGATCTAATTTTTTGGCTCACACCGTGAAAAAATAGAAAATTTAGAAAGCTTAACAATCTTCCCGTAGCTAAGTGAATAGAGTAGTCAACCAGAAATCGAAAGGTTCTATACATACCTAAATAAGTTTTTCAATTTTTAAATTACATTTGAAAATTTATAAACATCAACTGACACAAATATTCGTTATTTACACGTTAATTTCGTTCCTACTTTGAGAGTAGCCCGTTGAAATTGATAATTTAATATTTACACACATAATACAATTGAAATTTGATTCTCATGCTCCCAACAAAGGCTGTGACAGTAACTTGTTGTCAGAATTACTGCAATTTGGACAACAAAACACCGGTTCATGCTAGAATAGCAGGCAAGGTTATAAAATATGTTTATGGCTCAGTAATGAGCTTTGGCGGTGGCGTTTTAACGCCCGCAAAGCGATTTAACCAGGCTTGTTGATTAAACTCTTACCAGAACGATAAAGTGTTTTAGTAATTTGGTTATTTAGAGCTTTCGGTTTGTTCTTTCGGGATTTTGGAAGAAAGATGCCAATGGTCATTAATTACCCGTGCATTCTCTGACATATCTGACCTAATAAAGGTAACAGGAAGGCGCTAAATGCATTTTTTAGAGAAAAATATAGCGTCGTCAAGAAGCGATCTGTTGGAGCTAGTGTGCAGAAGGTAATTTAATTCATAAAGGATGACTGACATCAAGGAATTTTATTCCAAAACTGTACACGTTTAAAAAGCTGTGGTAAAGCGTTTAGTGTAAAAAGTGGGAAGGTATGTCGACTTTAAAGTAGGGTTGACATCCCGTAATACGTCTTGTAGTTATCAGGATTAATGGAATTCTATCCCTTTCCCCTTTTTAAAAAAGAGACTAAAGAGAGAGTTCAACTAGGGTATGACACCCTAGTTTGACTCTGGCTTAAGTTGTCATTTAGTAGGTATAGAAATGTCATTTTAATCCAAAGTTCATCCTAGGTGTAACTTTTTATTAATAAGGGGGTATATGCATAGATACTACACCCGCTCGCTTGGCCACCAAATCCTCACCCCCAGACGTCACGCACAGCCGCAATTTGTACTTTTTGTGCGTGCCCGCCAAGTAATTGTTAGTATTAATTCGCCGCCGTGTTATAATATGGAACACGCAATCGACCATATTTTCCACTAGGAAATTTATTGCGCTAGAGTTGCGTAACTTGTTATTTTTGGAACATTGAAGGGTTACATGTCAAATTATTACCCACACGCATAGATGAGTTCACACAGAATTATTTTAGGGCATTGTCCTTTCCTCTATGCATGTCAGACTGTTTATAGGGCTCAAAATGTGACACCACCATTGCGGTATTTTTTATCCGTAACGAGGAAGCTCTTGGCCTTCATCTCACCTGATGAAAAGTGTTTTTAGGACAAAGGTAGAAGCGATCCTCACCTGGAATCCTTAACCACAGAGGAACTGGCTATATTAACTTACAAGAATGCAAAAATGCTGTTAACATTGTTGTTGTGACTGAGTTTGTTGCGGCGCTTCTTCTCAGCACTTGCCAAATGTTGGTCTCGAAGCGCTGGTAGGGTAAAAAGATTATGAGACATGTAGAGGCTCCTTGAGCAAAATATTTGACGATTTGTAAGCACTATTTAATAGCCTATAAAAATAAAGAAATTTTGACTTTGACTTTGTTAGAGCGACAGATTATGTAAGATGGTAATACCAGGTGAACTTAGAGCAAGCCCTAGCACCAACGAAACCTAGGACTGTGAATCGAAGCCGGGACATCCGGATCTGAAGCAGAGGGTATTCAAAGTCTCTAGGACTAAAATTACCACTGGTAAATTTACTTTCTCCGTCTTTTGGTAAAAATTGATAGAAAAAAGTTAGTCTAGATAAGCAATACAAAACGTGTAACTTGTATGTAAAACAGTTCTGATCGCGTGGAAAAGCCAACCTTAATCGAAATCTTTAATTCAGGTGCTATGACAGTTTGGATAGGTGTTCTTGAACGTGCGATGAGACGCGCACGCGATTCTTGAATCGAACGCTAGTATTTTGAGCAGGCAACACGCTACGCACTTTAATTCAAATTGAAACATGAATTATTAGGTTTTTATTCCATCGTAATTGGTGTTTTTTATAAGTAATATTTTATTTTTAAGAGCTTGTGAAATGTAGGCTATTAAATAAGGTTTATTTTAATGTATAGGTGTCTTAACAAAAAGTTAATAGGATTTTAGTTATTTAGGTTTAACTGAAATATCCCTAGACCATGTTGATTTGTGTACTATCAAGTAAGACACGTGAGTCGTCAAAATAATACAATGATTTCTGCTTACAGCGCCCACGTCTCTACGACAAATTTCTTTGCTGTATCAATCTCTTCATCTCCACCACGGTATTCAGTAATTAATTAATAGATTGCAAAGTATTATCCACCAATAAAACGTTCGGAAACAGCAACAAAACAACAGAAAAGGGTACAAAGCCCCGCGACAGACGGCGCGTTAACAAACGTCATTTGTCGGTCTACACTAGTGACGTTGAAGTATCGATAGGATCACTTTCGATATCCGTACTATCAATGCTTTATTTAACTAAGTCAATACTTTTAAATACACATTATTCGTGATCACATTGCTGAGATGTACCAAACTTCTTAATTATGCCTTAAAATAAGATGTAGCCGTAAGCAACATAGACTCAGAACCAATGTATTTTGAGTAGGATTGATGCTGCGTAAAGCGTGGTTAAAACAAACTACGATTTACTATTCACCTAAAAATAATAAGATGTAAAAACTTGGCTTGCAAATTATTTAAATGTTTATCAATACCCTCCCCCTCTCTCTAATAAAATTAATCATCACAATCGTTTTAACCAATGAAAATCTAAAGGACCTACGCCAAGGAAACTTACGCCCTGCAGTACTGTAAGCAAGGAACGTCACATCTAAATGTCACAATTCACACAGAATCGATAGTTCATCGCTAGTCGACCCAAACGACATCACTAGCAGTACCTTATCCCGGGCATTCGTTGTCCCGATAATCCGGGCGGAATTGGTTTACAAGGCGCGCCAATATTCCGGGACAACCAATAGATATAAACAACGGGCGAGAGGTTGTTAGATTACATCTGTTACTGAATATTTTGCGTGTCTACAATTTTGCTTTTTTATTTTTTTCCCGGATTTTTCGTATAAAAGATAAAGAATACAATGTCGCAGATTGTTCATCTTGGATAAATCCAGCTTATCTCAGAGTCTTTCAAAGATACTTTAGAGAGTTACTTTGGAATTTGGAAAAAATTTGTCATGTTGACCTTGTAATTTAACTGACAATCCGATTGAACACCTAATAATAAATGAGAAAGGTTGTGTGGAATGTGGAATTATCCCTATTTTTAACCGACTTCAAAAACGGAAGGTTTTTTATTCGGTTGGTATATTTTTAAGACCATAACCGTGTCGATAACATTTGCTAGTGGAAAAAATATTTAGTGCCTAGTTACACAAAAAAGATTCTCAGCTAGTATAGTTGTATTCTAACCCTAGATAGCTAACCTTCCGGCGTACCCTGTTTAAGCTAACCATCCGTCGAAACGACGGGTATTAAAAAAACATTATTTTTTGGACGAAGTAATTCAAAAAATCTTAGTTCTTTTTTACTGTTTGGTTCCTTCATATGTTTGTGAATAAATGTGCATTATTTAAATTCACCTAATTTATTTATTTATTAAATTAAAATATTTTTTCTTAGACCTCTAAAGAAATTGGAACATTTTGTAAGTAACCACTTTGATATGCAATATCAATGAAAATTTTAAATAAAATAATCGGTTTTTTGACTTAATATGGTCCGTAAAAACATTAAAAGTAATAAAATCACAAAATATTTTTTTTCTTTTTAGCGCAAGTGACACAAAAATCAACTTTATGTTTACCGCATATTTTGATATGATATAATGCTGATTTTTGTAATTTCCGAGGGAATGGTATTTGAAATAATTGACGAATCACGTTCCACGTCTGAAGACAAGTCTGGTGGTGGGTTTACATAACTTTCCTCATAATCTGATAGTTAATACTTATGATTACTTTGCACATCATCTTCCACCAGAAAGTCTTCGGTCTCACGAGCAGGACTAGCATCCAAGGCATTGTTAGTAACTTCATATAGTAGTAGATTTATTATTTTATCGTTTTTAATGAAAACAGGATGAAAATCTAAAAAAATCTCAAATTTATTTAAAAAATGTATGCGGGCACTCGAACTAAATTACTTACGGTAAAGCTAACCATCCGTCGAAACGACGGCCAAAGATCAAATATCTTGAAAACTATGAAACTTACCTGTCCACTGCCTACACCACTGCAAAGGACTCCCGGGCCTCTGAGTTGGCTAGTCGGGACAAAACGTTTGGAGGTGGCATTAAAAAGTTACAACATTATTTCTTTCCAATGCCCGTCGAATCGACGGAGGTTAGCTATCTAGGGCTAAAAAGCTCTTTTGCATATAGCTTTTCTGTAATGATGGCCAGGGTTAAAAGCAGATTTTTTTCTTCTTTCAGCCTCTTCATAAGCTTCAAAATAGGCAGAAGTTATTTTGATAAGTTTACATAAAGTAAGAATCTTGTTTCCTATCCAAAGGCATTACATTCATAGTTTATTTTTTATTAGAAACTAAAGGTCATAGCACACTTATCAGCCCAGAAAGGGATCAACACCGTATCGCCTTTCGCCACGCTGTAGACCGAGAGACGAGGCGCTTATGTTATGATGCGGATAAGTGTGCATTGCAGTACGGAGTTTAATACAAAGAATAGTGACCTACTCGAGATCCGTTTCCAGGTTGATAAGTGTGCTCTTTCTTAAACCTAAGATCCACCCAGTACGTAGTGTGTAGCGTTGAAATTGAATTACTATTGGCAATTACAACGCGCCACTACTATGCCAATCTATGCCACTCTAGTGGTGGCGGTTGGATTAATCGATCTAGTTCAAGTCAGTGAGATAGTGTTGCTTTTAACTCTATTATCGATTTAATTAATTTAACTGTCTCTGTGGTCTAGTGGTAAGACCACCTGCTTCAGACGCAGAGGTCCCGGGTTCGATTCCCAGTGGGGGCAGATTTTTCTGTTAGGTTTGGTTGGTGGTAGGGCTTGTTCTAAGTCCGCCTGGCTAGCTACCACAATCTTACCTAAGTCTGTCGCCATAACAACAATTTTAACAGCATTATTGTGTTCCGGCAGTTATAGGTAAGATAGCCAGTTCCTCCGTGGTTGAGGATTCCGGGTGAAGCTCGTTTCCACCTTCGGATTGATCGTCACTTACCATCAAATGAGATACAGGTCAAGAGCTTCCTCGTTGTGGATAAAAAAAAAACAATGTAAAAATAATAATGTGACAAAATAACAATATTTTAGCTAGGATTTCTTTAACTGAGGAAGAGTGGTCAGCCTTCGTTTTATTTTATCCAACATTTTAAAAAAATAGTTTGAACCGCATCGACGACCGCGACCGTTTACCGGCGCGGGTCAGATTGCGCCGGTTTAATCCGGTTACGTTTCGTTCGTTACGGTTGAACTCGTATTTTTGAACCTCTTGTTGATTGGTGGATTTGTTTGACGGCTAAACGGATTCGTGGCCGGTTAATTGATCGGTCGTTTTAAAATGATTACGGTCCGGTGATAATTCGTGCGGTCTCGCCTTTCAGTCGGCTGACCGCGTTTACACAACCAGATTTAATTTCGTTTCGCACCGGATGACAATTATTTGCTGGGTTGTGTGATACGTGTGGCTACTGGGCATCAAATAAATGTTTCAACTTATAAAATAAGAATTATGCTAAACTTTCCTTGATGATCATGTTTTTTAAGTCCCGTTGACCCCTCGTGGTTTACTGAATGCTTGTGTTACGAATGGGTTCACTTCAAAAGTCTAGCCGCGTCGGGGTTCGAACCCGTGTTTCTCGGATCTCGATTTGGGCAGCTTCCAAGCTTCTATCTATTCTATATTCTATTGTCGTATCATGAAATGCTTATCATGGCTAAGTCTATGCCTATATTCAGTGCCAGTGGACGTCCTGTGGCTGAAATAATGATGTTATTAAATTAGCTACATAGTTTTATTCTGTCCAAAGTAAGCCGATCATAGCTCTTAATGAAAATTCTTTCACCCGTTCAATACACAATTAATTTATTTTCGCTCAAACGTTAAGCCCGAACTTAGTCCGGCTTAAACTCCGAAACATCCAAGTTCGGTGAGGTTTGTTTTTTCACTTACTTGTAAGTTGCAGTGTTAGCCGCCAAACCCCACTTAGCCAACTTAAGATTAAGTCTGACCCCTTCTACAGAAAGTACTTAAAGTTCTTTGTCGTGGATTTTAACAGGTTCTCGGTGCTGCTTATTGGCTATTCTATGAAGAATGAGTTTGGTTTTAACTGGATGTTTTATATTTTAAACTTAGTCCTTGGGTATTTATGAAGATCATTCGCATCCTAAAGGATTCTAGAACTCTTGTAAAAATATAAGATAGTGATAATGCAAAACGATGCACAAAACTCTATCTAAAATGAAGCATTGGTGAAAAACCAAATAAGTCTAGGTCTTAATATAAGACTCCGGATTTTAGAAGGTGTGTAAAGCCAAATAAGGCACAGAGGTTCATAAGTTTTATACCAGGGTTGTGATCTCAGTTGTTACATCCCAACGATAAATGAAGAGGACTCTTTTATATACCCTGTCCAATTATTTACCTTTATAAAATGTCTACCATCTACCTTCAAAATGATTCTTTTAATAGGTACCTATAACGGCAATATCAACTTTTGTTCTTTATAATTGCCAAGGTTGTTAATACAATGGCATTTATTGTCTCGGTCCCTCCGCGATAAAAACTCTTTAAAAATTAGCACAATTGAAAATTTACGATTTTCTCTTCGCAAAATTAAACCGTCTCCATTTTTAATAACCGTCTTTTGTATCGCCACAGATTAGAATACTTCTTTGTGTTTGGTTATATATGCGAATTTATTAACAGCCCGAATCCAAGCAAGGATTTTTCCTTGACAAGGGTTCAAGCCAACCAAAGGGAGTCCGGACCACATCTAATTGAATGTGGAAGAACTTTTATGGAAAATGGTAATATAATTTTACGCAGTATTCGTGCGATATAATGATATTACGGGTCTGGTTGTACAGGGAAATACAAATTTTGCATATCTTTGTTGATTGTATTTTGGGGTTTTGCCAAATCATTTTTCAACCTTTTCATGAGAAGTTATTGCATAGAACGTATAAAATGGTACCTGAAAAAGCCACAGTCTAATCAAAGGCAGATGTAATATATTTTCTGCTTGTTTCTAATTTTAAATTTCAAATCAAATTACTGTTTACATTTATTTCGCGTAGATCTGAAATCAATACCTAATTTAAGAGGTACTAATCAAATTTAAGTTACGACCCCTTTGTCCTTTTTCCTTTAATCTTATCGTCATCTACATGGTATAAAAACACTCGTGCAGTACAGTCTACTAAAACCAATCCGAAAGCCCTGCTAGTTGATTATAAATCATGATGCCGACCCTCGGCTACCAATCAGTCAAATCACCTCCAAATTCTATTACGCCTAATCCTAACACTATTACATCGATAGCGATAAAACTTGGCTAATCGTAACCGAAATAATTCGGATCGTCCCTTTCAATCAAACGTATCGGTTAATTCCCTTAATGGAACCAGACGAATCGCTCGTCTGTTTAACAAATTGTGGCAATCGGCCAATGTTGATAAAACAACGTTGAATACAGAACACTAACTTGACGTAAAGGCAAGAGCTGAAATAGATAGCGAGAAAAAATACACTTTGAATTGCTAAGCTGACCGAAAACAAAAAAAAACGTCTCTAAAACGTATTGCTGTCTGATCGATAGATAAAAAGATACAATTACTTTTCTGTACATTAAATAAAAGAAATACCAACACAAAACTTAAAGTTTGGATTCTTGCATTTTTTTCGTAAGTAATGCAATTTTACCGTTCTAAATTATTTGACCCTTTCGACCTAATGTCACTCGCAACATTGCCCAATACAATAACACATGTTCCCACCCACGACTTCATCATTGCACATAAATATTCATTGGATAGGCTCATTGTTGTGACAGAAATTACTTACAATCAACCTCACAATAACATTTCCAATTCTCAACCTTAACATTATAAAGTTATGGACCAAGAATGGTACCTTGTGGGAGTCCCGTTTGGCGAGTTGTGCGTTTTTCATTCAATTTTGTTTCGGATATCATTCGTGGCTTTGATAGAGTACGGTCGGCGCAAAAATGACGTTTTAACAAAAGTTTAAATGTAATTGGCTTGTGTTGACGTCGTTATGAATTCAGGAGGTAATTTTTTTGGCGTATACTTATTTCGGATGTCAGTCTATTTTGTATCTGATCATTCGTTTCAGGTTGTGTGGTTTCAGTTAGTCAGAATTTTTTGCGGAATATTTAATTTTTTTTAATTAAGGACTTATGACCAAACGTTAAAATGTGTAAACCAAACAACACTTCATGTTTTTCTGAAAGAGCAAGAACAAGACTTATATACCAAAGAAGCTTGAGCATTTTATCCGTTTTCGCAGCTATTATTATTTATTATCTAAAATGTAGGCAACTGATATGAAACTTATATTGTTGACTCTACATTCAATATCAGGTTCAATTGTCTTACAACTACGAGTGCGAACAATTGAATCTCATTCAATTGGAATGTATTGTTATCTTGTCACTTTCATTTAATAAGACGTCACTTTTACGATCGCACGTAAACACATCTTCCTAAATCATGATTACATATAAAAATATTTTCTTCGTAGTATGTTTGGTGTCCAATCACATATTGTGTCTTATAACATACACAGACTTTCTGGAAGACTAAATATTTAAGCGCAATGTTAGACCTGTCGTGTGTCTGTCTTATTATTTATTTATTTTTGGTAAATAAAAAGAACTGTGATGTATCTTTTAATAAACGCAGACTTTATCAAAAGTGTTAGCACATAAAGCACTAAATGTATTATTAACTTTTAAGTCTTTTGAAAAGGTGATGATTCTGGACTAATAACCTTAATCAGTTTAATATTTATACAATGCAATGTAACTTGACAAAATCGAATTGCCTGAAGTGGAAATCGAACCCACGATGCTTGGCTTGCAGACCATTTTACTTTATTAATTAATAAATCATGTTTAAATTAAGTAGCCTGAGCTAAGTTGAGAATTTTACACATACCTAACTCAACAGCATCTACAAATTACACAATTATATTCATTCCCAATCCCAACATAAATCCAGGGATTACAAACAATTTTCAGAAACAAATATCGGCTTTGGAAACTCATAAAACGGAGGGGATTTAAAAGCAACCTGCAAAGGATTGCAGGTGTACTTTACTATCAGAATCGGAAGTTAGTATAAAGCTGTAAGGGAAGCCCATGTTTTTATTACTCCAGCCAGGATATATTCCACGGTTTTATAGTGGCTAGTTTTAAAATAGGGCGATATGAAGATAAAGTTACTGCTATTTGCAATATTGAGACGATTCATTAAAGCTTACGATTTTGTTGAAAACTACATAGATACATAATTATGTATAGCTGATCGTGGACAAGCACTTTTAGATTTGTGTATTTTGTAAATTTCTTAGTCCTAAGTAATAAGTAATATAAGTAAAAAACAAACGTTGATTTATTTGACACTAGGAAGTGATTTTAGACTATGTGGCATCTGACTATTGACCCTATATATGAGAAAGTTAAAAGAGCTTAGTACTTTAACCACTGTACAAATGGACGCGTTATATTTTGGACATATTTTTTTATAGTATGTGGCCAGGTAATTACCGTCCTTTGTATGACTGGTGTTCGTTCCCAAGTTTCAAATAATTCAAGCAAAATATTTAATCCCAATACAATCCCTATATTCATCAATAACTGAATTCATACAAAAACTTTTTCTAATCCGTACTACCAAAACATTAAATTCCTAAGAAACCAAACACGGATTACTCGGGTTAGAGAAGAAAATTATAAAATGCTTCCGTTCCGAACTTGTACAATAAACCCGGTACGAATTTCATATTAACGCACCGCCTGGTATAATAAAAACTCGTTGGCTTCCCTGTAAAGCTCAGCTAAGTTTCGATAGTAAAATACACCTGCAATCCATCCGTACCAGTTTTCAAATACACCCCAGTTTTATGAGTTTAGGGAGACTTGTTAAAAAAAAACATGGACCATTTTATTGCCTGAAGACTTGCTTATTTCTTCGCTGCGAAATTACTTGGTTTTAATCACCCAAACACGGGGTTGTTTAAATTTCTAAGCACTCAGCGATATTACTAAAGTATGTGTATATTTTTTGCTAGATTTTGTTTTGAAAATGTATCTGTAGTGTTGTCATATGCGGGTTGAAGATCAAGAGCTAAGTTAGTTTAGTTAGCTCGCACAGCTGAATCAGTTTTCCATATTTATGTGCGAACTGCAAAGTATTCAAACGCTATGGGAAACTGAGACAGCTTACAAATTTATCTTAGGTCTTGGTCTGCAACTTGCATTACACTTGAATAATGTTAAAAAACAATGACAAAAAATAAAACAAAAGTTTGAAATCGAAGGTTGGATCTGCCAGACGCGATTTTATGGGCATGAGGAATAAAACAGTATTTATCTTCGGAAAAGCATAAACATTCCTGAGGTGTCAAAGTTATCCCAAATATTTTCAAATTTGACCACAAGTGGGCGTGATATAAACAAAATAAACTGTATTACCTACTAATAAATTTGGAATCCACATCTAAAGTTTTATCTTTGGACGTTCGACTGTCCGTACATAATTTATGTTTCAACGATAAATCACCGTTGTGAATGTGTACACAGTAAAGATAACGATATGCAGTAGGCCTTTTCAAATCAAATCTAAAACATTTAGTCATTTAAGTATTGATCAGAGGTGGAATTGTGTAAAGCAATCGTTATCATTAAAATTTGACGTACGATTATTCTGTCAAATGCTTTGTTTAACTGACTTTATCGTACGTTATGAACTGTCAAATGATGACGATTGCTTCACACAATTCCACCTCAGTATTTTGGAACTAAGATGAAAGGTGTGTCAGATATCTGTAGCTCTAGCAGTTCTGCAAAGATTTAGGTCTAGACATAATATAAAGAGTGGTTGTGGATTTCGCTAATTTCTGGTATAAATTTCATTATTTTGTACTTAGTTACCTACGAGATAAAAATATAGTGGTATTTAGATAGACATTTATGTATAAAAATATTATGGCGAATACTACTGGATTTATCTTAATTGTGGTGAATCGTTAGTGAATCAGTTAATCTTTGTTAACTTTAAATGTAGGTTGTGTTTTGTATGAATAGCGCTTGACTTTGAGGCTAGCTAGGGTTCTTTTCACAAACTACATAAGCTTAGTTAATGACACAATGAAAGTAAAGTTTTTATGTAGTTGCTAAAAATATAGTTTTTCTTTCGTCTGTTAGGTTTATTGTGACGATATCTAAAAGTATATGTAACTTTCTACACAGGGTAGGCTGCAGTTGCAATAATTTTATGGTTGCCACTTCAGCACAGTTACTACGAATAAAAAAGTAGTGTGTATATTCACTTATAATATAAACTGGTCTGGTACTCAGTGGTTTCTGGATTCAATATACCTCTGGTTGCCACTTAAGCATAGTTACTACGAATAAAAGTAATGTCTATGGTAGGTATCTATGTTAATCACTTATAAACTGGTCTGGTACTCAGTGGTTCCTGGATTGACCTGGTATGGTTGTGTTCATGTTTAATTATTTGAAATCGTTATCAAGTTCCATTACAAGCGTTTAAGTCTATAGCTAGGTAATTGGGGTAAAAAGTATATTATAAGGCTGAGTTGCACAACCTAACTAACGATAACCGGTGTTTTAAGTATGGAGTTTGACAGATTTTTGACGTTTGTCAAAATTAAAAGATGGTGCAAGCCAGCCTAATCGTCATATACCACAATAAATCATAAACTGCCAACCCTGTGCAGCCTCAATTATTACAATTGTTTCAGTTTGAGCCATGAACCGTTTCAGTTCCAGTTTCGCGAGCCACCTGAAACTGAAGCAGCTCGCTGTTGATTGCAAATGTTCTACAGTTGTTTGTTATTGCCGAATGCTCTATACAAACGTATTAAATACTCATATTTTGAATAGTTTGTTAGGCATTTGTAATACAATCGTTGAAACATTAGTGAACGTCGAGATGTTGTAAATTATTTTAAAATTAGGAACTATAAATTGGTATGGCTATTAGATTATGTAGAAGTTGGTATTTTTTTAACGAATATAGATAATTAACTTTCTTAATCACTGTAACACTTGTAACTCGTTTAGTGAAGTGAATTTCTAGAAAATTAAATAATATTATTTAAATAATGTTATGTTTGGTGATATGTATTTTTGTAGGCCGCGTACCGGAAAACGCAGCGTGAGACGTCCACCCAAAAGGTGGACTGTCGATATCAGAAAGGTACCAAGAAGGCGCTGGACGCAGGCCACTACCAACCGGGCAACATGGAAAGCATTGGGGAGGCCTCAGATCATACAACTATGATCTGAGGGGGAGGCATATGTTCAGCAGTGGACGTCCTATGGCTGAGATGTTGTTGTATTTTTGTGAACTTTGACGGCGCTTTGTATAATAATTACTTATAATGATGTTAATATAACTGTAGATTTTCAAGCTTCAGTGACCGTTTCTGCTAATGAAAAATAAGTCTTATCTCATCTTAGTAATTGATTTCAAGATAAAATCAACACCCAGCATCGACGGAACCAATATTTCTGTTTCATTCCACTACAGTGAAACCATTTCTTGGCAATGTAAATTAAAAACGGAGCACTCGACTACAATGGCGCCATTTTATTTCGAAGCTTCAATTAAAACTTTATTTATAAATGAAACAAGTGCTCGAAGGCGAGTCAACGGTGATTTGAATATGAAATAATCAAATAAATGTACCTGAAAGTTTAAAGATACACTTATTTGGCGTAGGTATCAAGTTTAATAGAGATCAATTTTTTGGCTTTAGATATTTAAATCTATCAGTCGCAACTTGTATGTTAATGACAGTTTAACAGGTCAAATTCTTCTTTATGAAGTTCGATATTGAGGTTGTAAAATAAAGAATGATTTTTTATTTTGTATTCACAAACGATGCTTGCTTAAGTGAAGCAGCAAATCGAACGCACAGCGTTGAATAGAGTTCTGTGATTGGTTCATGTGTCACCCTGTGCGTCCACGTGCACTGTGAGACCTCACAGTAATGTTTGTGAATACGGGCGGTAGTCTTTCAGTTAGAAGTAAAATGATCGAAAAGGACGGGTTTATACCTAATTATTGCTTCAACACTGCAAAAAAGCTACCAAAAAGCGTTTTAAAGTTTCCAAAATCGGCAAAGCTCACACTTCACACGGCGGTTGCGTGCGGCAGGTGTAAAGGGACTATTAATTCCCGTAATCTCGGCTCAATTAGTCGTGCTCACGTGACGTTTTTAAAGTCACTTGTGTGCTTTGGAATGACGCGGTACCCATAAAGTGGATACTTGTTTTTTTCTGTTTACTTTAAAATTTAAGCTACATTTAATTTATTCGACCAAACTTTTATCCGAGAATAACTCCTGGTACGACTGAGACATAGACAGTTTCAGTATGTTTCACGATTGACATTATTAATTCTTCCTTACCATCTTATAAAAAACAATTGAGATAATGTTTTAATAACTTTATTAACTTGATTTTAATTTTGACCTACATAATTATTGTGTAATTTTCCTGACATTTTTCCTACATAATTATTGTGTAATTTCATAATTATTGTGTAATTTCTCTGACATTTATATAATTTTATTAATATTTAATTTTTTGACATTTTATAAAATTGACGTTGTATTTATTTGACATTTAGAAATTAATGTATAATTTATTACTATTTAATTAATTTTTAGTCTGCACTCTGTATTAATTTTAACTGTGGAAACTTTGCTGATTCCCTTACATAAATAAATAAAATGGGAAATATGTCAAAACTGACGATTTATTCTGAGATTAATATTTACTCTTGTTTGGTCGAATCCATCCTTACTAACATAATGACCAAGGGGGCAATAAGATTCTGGAATGGAGGCCATGTACAGATAAGCGCAGCGAACGGACGTCCACAAGGTGTTAAAATTACGTCATGAAAGGAAGGAAGATGTTGAATGAAGGCCTACCGGCCAATCTGGAAATCATCATGGACGTCCTTTGGCTGAAAAGATGATGATGATGAACTTCTTAATTTAGATACCAGACACTTCTGCAATTATGACACTAAGTCACAACATAATTAGATGAAAAACGTGAATAATGGGCTTTTACAACAATTATATGCCTACATACCTGTATCAATTCGTGAACCGAGTCATACGTGAAATGTAAACTATGTAGAATAACCCTAATATGTGTCATGTCAAGTCACTTGATTACAATCAAATTAAGGGCTAAACTTAAGGGGAAATGGAAACAAATTAAGTGCCTAGTTAAAAAGTTTTACTATGGGTTTGTTTGATTATTAGTGACAATTAAGTTCAAAGGAAAGCTTCTTGAGTACTATATTAATTTATAGAAATAAATAAATTAGAGAACCTGAGACATTAATTACATTGTCATAGCAAAGATTGCAGTTGATAGTATCGATGTTGTAATGCTGTTTAAAGTAGAACTCCATTCCTAGAATCACCATTGCAAAAAATAGTAACAAAAATGCAAAAAATCTTTTGTTTCATTCATTTAAACTGTAGCTCTAATTATGCTCTAAAATGCTCTAAAAAGCCAAAGTCAGACATGCTAATAACACTTTTTGCCTACTAAGGAAACTCCAACTCCATCCAACTCAAACTATAAAGAGGTCAACTAATCGTGTAGTAGCGCCGGACCTACTAAAAGAGTTAAAGAGCTTTTTTCCTTGTCCCGGGCATAAAGGCGCCAGTTTTTACATCTAGGAAGTAATTATCTCTCGAAAGTTGTAAGAAATCAGAAGTGGAGAAGTTGGGACGCGTTTTTACTAAGAGCTAAAGGGGAGGAATTAATTAAGAGACAAAACTGCTGTTTGATAATGACACCTTTATCTGAGATAATCACATTTAAAGTGTTTTGTAAAAATAATTCGTTAAAATACTCCAGTAGGTTATAACTTTGAAGTTTTGTAGTTATTCTATAACTAGCTTTCCACTCGCGGCTTCGCCCACAGAAAAACATTATGTTTCAAAAACCGGGATAAAAACTATATGTCCTTTCCCGGGACTCAAACTATCTCTTTGCCAAATTTCATTAAAATCGGTTCAGTGGACAGACAGACAAAGTTACTTTCGCATTTATAATATTAGTGTAGATTAGTATAGATAGTATAGATGTATCAGCCCTAATACGCTATTACTCTCATCCAGTTGTGGAGTACTCTTTAAGCTATATTCCATCGCGTAGGCTAAGTGTTTATTGGTAGGTCTTAGTGGCCAACGGTGCTCCCTCGATGGCTCCTACGTATAAGGGCGAAACTGCCGCTTACGCCTTTTTCCAATTATTTAAGCAATGATTTCATTTTGCTCTAATCTATAACATCAGTAAGAAAAAAAAAATTTTTTTCCATTAGATACAAAATAAAATTTTAGGCAAATAGGCGTATGTGCAAAACTACGCCACGTATAAAGCCCAATCATACGATTCGTCAATCTATACGAGTAGTTGCTTACATAAACATATATTTTTTATAATCCAAATCTTAAATAAAGGCATGAAAATATTTAGCAAATTGTTTTATTTATAAATTATGACACATTATATAGTTATTTAATTTTTAGCGTTAAGAGTCGCATCTCAAACTAATTTGAAAATTATAAATAACTTGAAAAAATCGAACTGCCTAAGGCATCGTGGGTTCAATTCCCGCCTTAGGCAATTCGATTTTTTTAAGTTATTTATATTTTTTTAAAATATGACACATTATGTTAAAAGACCTAACTAAATCTCGAGCACAGTATATGGGCGTATTTGCGTTAAAACGTAAAACGGTACATTAAACGACTTTTTCTAACTGATTTATTATTGATATAGCACATGATAACAATTAAAATAATTACATGCATAAATAAAGAGAGTAATCGCTTAAAATATTATATTTACGTTGTCATTTAAGTCTCTTTACGTTGAACAATATACATGAAATTATAGAAATATGCCGACGTAAAAGGGCAATGCGTAAAATCTCAAAATATATAAGAAAAATATAAAAATTGATAACAGCAGTAGCAAAAGCATTACATGTTAAGGCTAAATGTGAAATTTCATTAAATTCGTTTTAGTAGGTCAGAAGATATGACCCAAAAATATGGTTCTGGCCACTAAAATGGCTCTCCTGTAAAATTTACTTTTTTCACTTACGCCAGTATACGTAGGAGCCATCGCCCTGTCTAGGCTCAACGATTTAGCTTGTAAAATAAAAGCACTTCAAATATTAAAATAATATAACTGTGTTAAAATAACAATCAAGGAGAAATTGTAGTATGAGTCACATGACAAAATTTAATGAACTTGATTCGACTGAAGATGGTTAAAACTAGAGATGAAACGGATATCCGGCAACTATCCGGTAGGCCGGATATCCGGCCTAAATTTACTATCCGGCCGGATACCGGATAGTAACTCACTATCCGGCCGGATACCGGATATTAAAAAACTACGACAATTTCCTATTAATAAAATGAAATACATTAATCTTTGAGGTAAATATCAATAAAATGGCTTATTATTAATGACGGCTTTTATTTAAAGTCCAAAAAGTTACAAAAAAGCCATTCTTCAAAAAACCTTTCAAAAACTAATTTCTTTTTCTGGGCTATTCATTCTAATGACGGATATAAATACAGGGTGGCCCAGAAGAAAATTCACTTGTGAAAATTGAAGGAAACGAAAACTGTACATTTTTATAGAACTTTAACTATTGCAATTTGAAGGAAAGAAGAACGGTCATCTGTGACACAGGCCCGACAGAAACGAGACATACCTCAGTTTTTTTGTCATGTCTTAATTAGTTAAATTATATATTTTTTATATTCGAAATCTATGTATAACACCAAAATATTACTCTTTGTTTTTGTTCAGGCGTCATACAAAATGCCTATTTATAACCAAAATTGGTAAATGTATGTATCTAAATGTCTATTACAGCTGCTATGGAATGTATCTAGGTGACCTGGAGATACAGCCGGATTATACAGGGTGGAAACGATATACAAGATATCGAAAAACTAGTTACTGATTCTGAAAGTGCTTCACGAGCTCTTTCAAATGGTACCAATAATAGGTTACAGATTATGGAAGCTGGTAACATTGAATTTTTGGATTTTGTAACTTCTCGTTTCCACCCTGTATAATCCGGCTGTATCTCCAGGTCACCTAGATACATTCCATAGCAGCTGTAATAGACATTTAGGTACATACATTTACCAATTTTGGTGATAAATAGGCATTTTGTATTAGTTTTTGTATGACGCCTGAACAATAACAAAGGGTAATATTTTGGTGTTACACATAGATTTCGAATATAAAAAATATATAATTTAACTTATTAAGACATGACAAAAAAACTGAGGTATGTCTCGTTTCTGTCGGGTCTGGGTTTTTTTTTGTATGGGGCGTGACCGTTCTTCTTTAATGCAATTTATTTTTAACCGACTTCAAAAAAGGAGGAGGTTATACAGTTCGACTGTATGTATTTTTTTTCTATGTATGTTCACCGATTACTCCGTCAATTGTGGACCGATTTTCAAAATTCTTTTTTTGTTCGATAGGGTACACTTCTGAGGTGGTCCCATTGTCACCAAGTTAGGATCTGATGATGGGATCCTAGGGAAATCGAGGGCAGCCCTCAAATTTTATAGGCACGTATATCGTTTTTCAAACTTTTTCTTAAGTTATTCAAGTATTTGCTCCTGGAAATCATCATCTCATATTGATGAGCTGATGATAGAAGGTAAAACTCCTTAATGCTTAGGAGTTGGAAGATAATTCTTTTAATTTATAGATAAGTATAGTTTCTAAAGTTATCAAGTGTTTACATCAGATATTCATCATTTCATCATGATGAGCTGGTCATGGTAAGTACAACTCCTTAATGCTTAGGAGTTGGAGGTAAATTCTTTTAATATTATAGGTACAAATAGACCAACAGTTGTATTCTTTTATGTTTTTAAGGTGGGCTGACGGTTTAAGGTCTTTTTAGGTTTCCTATATGGTAACCTGTATTTTGTAGGGAATATTATTTTACAGTAGACATGAAGAATATGGTCTCAATGTACCGCCTACCTTCAGTGGTAACATCAAGGTAATAATTAGTTAACTAAAAAGCAAGAAATAAGTAAAATTTTATAAAAAAAAATAAAACCGACTCCAAAAAACCTACACTAAAAAGTAGAAAAATAATTACTAACTACCTACTTATTTATTAGGACGAATTAATATTTATGTAGGTATACCATGATTGATACTTTTGGAGTCGGTGCAGGCAAACTTTACATGTTTCATAATCTTGGCACCGACTCTGACTCTGGAGTGAGATCAGGGCTTCCTGGTGGCCAGGAGATGTCACCCCTGCCTGAAATTATTTTTTTGTGGGAACATGTCTCTTACCATCTAAATGCTCTCATTTGAAGTAGCATCTTGGTGAAACCAAGTGCTCCGGTCATAGCCTTGCGAATCTTGCAGCTTTAAAAATCAAAAAGCTTTTCAGCCTATCAGTATAGCATTCTCAAAAATTAATCATCCTTTCAATGCAACAAACCAATTAAGCAGGGATGAAATCTCACTGCCTCTAAGAAGCGCTAATCTCATTCCAGCAGACTTCTTTTTGCGGAGTTACCTTATGAGCAGAGTATACTCTATTAATCCAAAAACTGCAGCATTCATCGATCCTGAATCCATTTCGTTTTCCAAAATTTTGATGTATGTTGACCGAATGTTGTAAACGTCAAGGGAATCACATGTACGATAAAATTTATAAAAGGAAGTAAATTTTAAAATAAATTGCACTAAATTTCCTTTAAATTTCAATAATTAAAGTTCAACAAAAATGTACAGTTTTCTTTTCATTGAATTTTTAAAAGTGAATTTTCTTCTGGGCCACCCTGTAGTAAATAATATCTGTTAATGTCGAAATATTGCCAAATAAAAAAGGCGATCTTTTTTTCACTGATGGTTTGATGACATGATGCATGCAGTTCAGTCAAATAACGCAGCAAGTAAACTAATTTAATTTTCGCTATTCAATCACACACTCACGATAGCAACCAAAATCGCTCGAATTGATCTGCCCCCTAGACAAGTGGCAAAATCTGACATTCTAGTCGGACAGATTCGATTTTCGAAAAGTGTGACTAGTCTACTAATAGACCCACTGATCGCGTTCGAAGCACCTGTGCGGCGCTAAACTCGTCACGACATGAAACGAGACAATTGGCCAACTATCCGGCCGCCGGATATCCGGCTATCCGGCCTAGCAGCTGGCCGGATATCCGGTATCCGGTATCCGGCCAAACAACTATCCGTTTCATCTCTAGTTAAAACCCTATAATAATTCAGCGTATTATATTCCAGCCAGAACACAGATTACCGGTTAATCTGCACCCAGTATTTAGCAACTACGCGCCCAGGTTCGGCCGGAAGGCGGGTGATCATTTGACCAACTTTTTTCATTATCTCGAACAACTCGAATACTTTTATAGTAGTCCTATTTCGTTTTAGTTGTGATTTTCTTTTCGTGTTTTTTTCCCATCGTTAGCTTTTACAAGGCTATTCGCTACTTTGTGTTAGAGTAGGCAAATTTTGTGTTACGTATTTACGGGTAAGTGAGTGGGTCGGGCCTGAGTATTGTTGGGTTTTAAACATAAAAGCCACACCTTTTACGGTTTTGCTTCGCTTTGTTTTTTCTTCGAGGCATTTTCTTGGATTTGATTAAGTACACTTTAGGGCAAGCTACTCGAGTGTAAGTCCAGTTTTTATGGATTTCCTAATTATTTTCTCTTTCATTTTTAGGGTTCTGTATTCAAAGGGTAAAAACGGGACCCTATTATTACCCTGTATCCCTGTCTGCCACCAAGCTGTATCTCATAAACCGTGACAGTTAGATACCTAGTTTGTGATTTTCACAGATCATGTAGGTATTTCTTTTGAAACAAAAAATACTAAAAACAGAAAGAAAATAATTATTTAAGTGAGGCTCCCATACAACTAACGTGATAGTTTTGCTGTTTTGACTTGAAAATCGTAATTTCAGTAACGTACTATTTACATTATCTACAATTTTGTACAGAACCCTCTAGCAATTGGGCGACTTTTTTGAACTTGTAATAATAATTTATTGTTTCCTTTCATATTAACGTAAAATCATAGCTTTGAAAGGAATCAATTTTTCACGTAATAATAAAATCAATGATTAACAAGTTTCCACAAGTCATGTTCATTTCAAAATCGGTCTATTATTGTTTGGGTATATTGTGTTCTATGTATACAAAAGTATACACAAATCGACCTATTTCCACGGACTCATCCCTACACGTATCGGAACGAACTATTCCGGTCGAGTTATTTTCACAGCCCTGGAAAGGGCTTCCACTAATGACGTGTCAATTACTGCGCGATATCCACACAGCTGAACCGGTCAAAGAATATGTTACAACTATTTGCAGAAGGATGAGCTGGTACAAATAAAAAGTCAAACTCATAAATGCAAATCTGAAAGATGTTGACTATTTTGCAAAGGCGTAAATAAGCCTCACAAGGACTGCACTTTTTAACAAACCTTGAAATTATTATTTAATTAGGTTATCGAATTTAAATAGAATATAGTAATAGTCAGCTTACACAGAAAAAAAATTTTGGTTACTGCTTACACAACTATAAGTGACCATCGAACACTTATGAGGAACAAAATGTTGTGTAAATTAAACAAATAGTTCTGTAGGGAGCTAGACTTAGTTTGGTTATAGTTAATACTTAGTTCGGTGGTCACTTTTCTTGTGTAAGCAGTAACCAAACATTTTTTTCAGTGTAATGAAAGCAATTTGCCACGTGAATAATTTAAAGATTAAATTAAAAAGCTTCTTTGTAATACTTACGTGATTTTATACATCCATCGCGTAAAATGTTTTCCTTCGTTGTTAGTTTTTTATGGACCATTAAAGAAAACAATGTAATTATGCAACCTGTTTTAACTACAAGAGGAACATCATAATAATTATTATCTTTATAATACTATGCTTTTAGGTTTTTGCTGTGTTGTAGTATTGAGAATCTTAGTAAGAGTTCACGAAATGTTTTTAGTTCAGTTCAAGCGTGGTTCAAGTGTAATTTATTTCCGGAAAATTCATTATTTTTGAGCATAAATTAAGCTTTGTTTCTTGTGCATCATAAATAGATATCTAGTATAATGTAAGTCACTCTATTATATCTGTGTCTGTGTCTCTCTCTCAAAAAAAAGTTTATTTTCCATGAAACCGTTTTTTTTGTCATTAAATTGTGTGTTGAATAGTTTTTATTTTAGTTGATAAAATTTAATAAGTAGGTATATAAATTAGAAACATACAGTAGCAACCAAAAACGTTTCTCCTCTGTCTAATTACTCTTTGACCAGTCGATTTAATAGTCGGCACTCTCAATAATGTAACGGAAAATGTTTAAAAGAATCTCCAGGCTAGAAACACTTTCTGGAATAGCTGTTCTACTCAGGCTTGTTTTATACGAATAGTTGTATATTCGGATCAATTTGACCAACTTATCTTATAACTTAATACTTGGGTAAGTCTGGATGGGGCGATAATACCCGAACTATGACCGAATTGTCACTAATTTTCGGATGAGTGGCGATAGCTGTTGGGTAGGACTTGGAATGTAGTTTCAGTAACTATATTCGTGTTAGCAGTGAAATCAATGAGGGTTTTCGCGATTGAAAAATACGTAGACGGGAGGTCCAAATGCTGCATGATTGGTGGATTTTGACATATCTGTCAATGTCATGTCAAAAATAACCAATCATGCAGCATTTGGACCTCGCATCTACGTATTGCCATCTGGCGGATTTTTTAATCGCGAAAACCCTCATTGAGACATAACTATATTAATTAATTTGAATGAGAAACTATAGGTGCTCACTGAAAAATATTTTTGTTATTTCAGTTTAGTAAGAACATTGCAGGGTTAAGTCCAGTAACTACATTGTCTAAAAAAATATACAATTTAGTCCGATTGAATTTAATATTAAATTAATAGATACCAAATGTATGAAGTTTGTCGTTTGCCACGTTTGTCTCGAAGCGCTGGTAGGGCCCAAAAGATAAGGAGATATAATAATATGAAGTGCCCCATAGGGATACCTTTTTTTTATTTATACTATATTTGATGTTCATAAGTGCCACTAGTGGTCTAAATTGAATAAAATATTTTTGACATTGATTTTGATTTAGAAGTCAAATGCCAAGATTGTGTCTTAGATGTTACACATGTTATTATTTGAAACCTACGAGATATCCGTCTTAATTACTTTAGCTGAGTTGCACCACCTAACTTTAACGGTAACTATAACGACAACCGGTGCTTTTTGTAAGGAGTTTGACAGACTTTTGACGTTTGTTAAAGTTAAAGTAAGATGGTGCAACCCAGCCATAAATGTTTCAAAATATATTTGACGAAAAGTAGCAAAGTGAGCAACTTCAGTTAACACGTTAACACGCTGGATGAATCAAGGATGCCTCCAGCATGGATAGATCGTTTCATCCACGAAGACGCGCCCCACCAATTTTTGGTCGAGGGAAGCGCGGAGTGCGATGAGTTTGATCCGAGCAATCCAAGCATCATTGTTGTAGTGTGCATGTGCACTCATGGATAATTTTGCGTGTACCGATAACACTTTACAACACAAGCATTAGCGGAAGAATGGTGGGGCGCGTCTTTGTGGATGAAATGTTATATACAGGTTACTTTAATATGTTCTGTATCTCCTAAACAGCTGAATCACCAAGTAACTGATCAGCGAAGACCTTCCTTTATCTATCTATGTACTCAAGCGGTCGTAACAAAACGGGCGGATTTTACGATTGTTTTGTATGCGCAGGGCGTAAACCGTATCATTACAGCCCATCTTAATCGTGCTTAATGCTGAGCTGTTCAATTTAATTATGTTCAGTGTTTTTGTTGTAGTTGGAGGCCACGCGATTGGCCAAGATGGAGTGGATTCGATCGGGAAGCGTTAGCTACTGCTTGGTTTGTTTTGGTGGTCTTACGGTTTGGGAAGTGGATGCTTTATATCTTACATTAGTGCTTAAATCTACATACAATGTGATCACAAGCTCGTTTTAAATTTGGTCACGAGGACTTACCCTTGTTTCCCGATGTCGTGTCGACAACAAACCTACACAGCGTCGGCTCAAAACTCCGCCACAAGAATTGCGTTAATAACATTTGTTTAAAAAATTAAGATTTTTTGTAAAATGTCTTTGTTATTTATTATTAAAACTATGTCTATATTATGTACGTACCTGTCTGTTTTTGTGTGATGTCCATTGAAAACTTTCTTTCTAAATAGTAGAATCTCACACACTGTGCTAATTTGCTGAATAAAAATGTCTTTTTATTCTGAAGAAAAGTTTATTTCAGTATTGTGAAGTCTAGACAAAGGAAAGCCATTTAATTCCCCAACGAAAATCAAACTAGCCGTACCTAAAAGGAATTGTAAAAGCCTTGTAGATAATTCAGACGAAAATTTAAGGCAGATATCCACCTAAGCTGCCTGGTTCGAGCCGGGGCCTGTGAGGCCAAATCGTGTGGAAACCGTGCGACAGTTATTGGAAGCGATCGCGGGTTGAATTTGGGCCCAATAAATTCGTGACCGTGTTTCGAAATTAATCGTTATTAGTTTCCGGATAATATATTCAAGATCAATGCCAAGATCTGTTTTAAAGCCTGAAAAAGGAATGGAATCCTCCAAAGCTTTTAGGTCTAGTGAGGTCTGAAGAGTTGGATTTATAATCCTAGTAATGAGATATGGATCTCTCTAGAAATGGATTTCTAGATTGTAATACAGTGTAAAAAGCGGTTAAAATATGACTAAATGTTTTTATGCTATTTTTACCGACTTCAAAAAGGAGGAGGTTCTCAATTCGACTGTATGTTTTTTATTTTATTTTTAGAGGAGTTTGCACTGTGCTGTTACTCGTAGTGTGCAATGGCCTAATTTCTTTTTAACATACTTGATGAGCCACTATAGGGATCTCTATGGCTCTAGCCCTCGAACAAGATGGCTTAATCTATCATCCGAAATACAAAATCAATTTTATTGTTTTTGGACATTCTCATTAATTAAAGCCTAAACCTAATCAAAATTACCAAACTGGAAAAAAAAGTGTTTTTTCATCTTGTGTGCCTTACGAAGTCCTGAGTATGGACATCTAGATTGATTGAGTCTAATCCTCAAACCACGTACGTTTACGCAGTAAAAAACACACGAGTCAGATATTTGCGAAACGTCCGAAAAACCTTTGGTTCGCGTTTGGTTCACTGCGCAAGGCCTGTGAGGCCCAATCGCTCGGAAAACGCGGACAGTTATTGGAGCCGGTGGAATTAGACCCGATCATGGGTCAAGGCCTGGGTTTAACGATAGCCAGATTTCTTTTCTAGATTTTTTTCCAAAGATAGGTAACAACCTGTAACAACTAATAACGTGGAGGGAGGTGGCGCCAGGTAAATCTAGTCTTTTAGGCTAGTTTGCACAGTCTAACTTTGACCGTAACTATAACGACAACCGGTGCTTTTTGTATGGACTTTGACAGATTTTTGACGTTTGTTAAAGTCAAAGTAAGATGGTGCAACCCAGCCTTATTATTCTTCTTGAAACACTTATGCCATTATGACAGATTTTATGAATTTGGTGTAGAAAAATGACTTATAAAAAGAACATAGTCTGAATTTTGTTGAAATATAGCTTGATAAATATAATAATAATATAATATAATAAAAGCCTTTATTCCATTTACACTTTAACTTACATGCTATTTTTTAAGATAATAATATAAATATTCTTAAATGTAATTTAACATAGGTAGCACAATTAATTTTATTAGCAACCTATAGCTTGATAAGGTAACAATGAATATTTTTTAATCATATTTTAGTTTAAATTACATAGTTATAAAATATTTATCTATTGCTACTATGTTTTCAAGATAGTCTTACACTTTGAAAATGATAATAATATCATGATTTCCATCAACCACTAAACCAAATGTTTATTTAGAAATTCGTGAAATTAGAGGTTTCACTAAGGATTGAAATGTCCAATGGCGCGGAAAGCACACGACAGTTATTGGAATTAGCCCGGGTCGCTATGTCCGAGCCCGGTTCCCAGTTTTTCTGACCTGTCGGTTTTGATCAGAACAAACGTTTGGTCCAGCGCGCGTGGAGCTTGATTTAAGTAAATTAAACCGATGAAAGCTACATAAAAGCTTTGGTGCCGATGTAAAACGAAATTGCATCGAGGTCAATTTTATTGCATTTAGAGCAGAGCTTTTGTTACGAGAGTGGCAGTTTTATTGTCATGGATATGCCTACTATTACCTACCTTCATAGTGTAAGGGCAGTGCCTAACTGTGAAAAACTGGTCATCATCATCATTATCATTATAATTTCAGCCACAGGACGTCCCGTCCACTGCTGAACTTAAGCCTCATCAATGATTTCCAGATTGGCCGGTTGGTAGCGGCCTGCTTCCAGCGCCTTCCTGCTATCTCTATAAGGTCGTCTGTCCACCTTGTAGGTGGAACCTTCCTGCCGAATCGGCCGTCAGTCCTGCGTGTTATGTGCCCTGCCCATTACCACTTCAGCTTGGTAATCTGTCGGGAAATGTTGATCATCATTTAATATTAAGTACAATAACAGTTGAAGGAAGAATTTGCAAAAGAAAACTTTTTTGCTAATTAATTTCAACGCCATTAATTTTGGTCGAGACCCTGAAACCTTAAACCGAACGAAGGCAAGACAAAACGACACACCAAATAATTGCGGATACACTTTCCGCTGCCGGCAAATGGGAGAATTCACATCCGCCGGAAGTAGGCACCGGCGGAAGTTTACTTAGCGCGAGACCGCCGGTGGCCTGCGCCGATCGCGTCGATAAGGCTGGCCGAACGTTGTGCAAATTAATTCTTATTTTCGTGTGTGACTTAGTAATTTGACAGTAAAACCTTAACCAAACAGAAAGCGTACTTAATGCTGCATTTAATCTAGATGTCAAACTTGTAAAGAACGCATAATGCTGAAGGGATCCACGCATACGAAGTCGCGGGCGGCCGCTAAGAAAGAAAGGTCCATAAGCGGCAACCACGCAGTGTGGGTAGATTAGTGGGACTCAACTTATCTACTTAGTGAATATTTTACTTTGAAAATTATAAATAACTTGAAAAAATCGAACTGCCTAAGGCGGGAATTGAACCCACGACCTTCCGCTTTACCTTACATCCGTAATTTTAGAACTGTTTGTTAAGTTCAAGATAATCCTGAAAATTAATATTTGAAAAGGCTCACATTTTAAGCACCCTTGAAACTCTAGTTAAAATTGACTGAAAAATATCTATTTTGAAGCCTTTGAATGCTCTAAACAGGCGTGAATCTTGTTAAAACACAATTGATATATTACACATTCGTTCGTTCGTTTCAGTCAAATGACGTCCACTGCTGGTAAAGGTCGCGGGAGGAGCCTGGATGCGGGCAGCGCAGGACTGTTCATTATGGAAAACCTTGGGGGAGGCCTTTGTCCAGCAGTGGACGTCATTTGGCTGAAATATTACACATGTCATGAGATTATTATGCCCGAGTCGCACAAATGTGTCCTGCCTAAAACGCGTGCGAAGTGGCCGCTCGCGTGCGTCCACAGTTGTACGCTAAGTGAAACACACAAAGCGACCGTACCAACCAACATTAGGGCACCGTTACAGGAATTAGGCTGAATACGTCTTGAGGAGGGCAAGGAAGTACATTTAGCATTGTTCGTTGAGAATACCGTGACTGGCAAACTACCGCGGGAATAATTGTTTCGTGTAGTTCTGTGTCTAGAGGAAGCGTGTTAGGACTAAAATATTGCTGCAATTTGAGTTTTAGGATCAAGAATAGATATTAGACCTTTTGGTCTACGCTAACCTAAGTCTGGTTCCCCGTCTGGTTATATAACCAAACCGTTTCCTTAACCTCCACGCGCGCTGAACCAGATGCAGGTTAGCGTACCATCCCTACATTGTCGACATTCCACCAGCTCGCACTAAGCGTTTCGATAACTCTTTTATAATGCGAACAGCTAGGGACTGGAATTCGCTGCCTGCTGCTGTCTTTCCTGAACACTATAATCCAGGCCTTTTCAAGGCGAGAGTGAATAAGCACTTACAGGGCATGTTCCATCCTAGACTACATCTCACTTACCACCAGGTGCGATTGCGGTCAAATAACTGCCTTGTCTTACATTAAAAAAATAGCCAAAATATCAACAATTTCTTATTGTAGTTTGTGCCCCGTCGTCCGCTCAACTATCGTCACTTCTGACACGAACATAATTAGCTGGAGGGGTTCATATGTTATTTCTTTTCGAGACAAATAAGTATGCCCTACATCACGCACCAGATGTAACGTTCGAACATAAGACACTAATTTTATCTATGCTGGTAGGTACAGTCTGCTGTCCCCATAATTTTAGGTTTCTAGAGTTCCCTAGCAAACTCAGAAGGAATGTTACTAGAAAAAGACCTTTTCCTAAATCGGACTACTGGGAATGGAATCAGGGAATACTGTGTACAAAGCAAACGCAAATTCAATGCGAATTAAAAACAAAATATAAATCTTTTGTGAAAACTAAATCACGTTTTTAATCGCGGCGATTATGTTTTTAGCAAATCCCGAAAAATATTTCAAAGTATTAAGCTATTTACGTCTAATTGCGTAGGTACAACATCCAATAATCCCCGCCGAAATATTTTTACTTTCCAAAGCATCTTAGCAATAACAAGCTTTCAAACTTAGCATTTTAATCCATATTAATCCGTGATTATCCCAAAAACGACCGATCACAACTTCCCACTCAGGAAGAGCTATCAAAAGAAAATTAGCGTCCTTTCTTACATTTTCAAATGGAAAAAGTTGGACTGAACCAATTTGCTGGCCTCTAAGGACACATCTGGATTAATTAGAAGTCCAGAACATTGACTCGGAACGCCTTACGGGTAATTTCATTAAATAGTTTTTGAGATCGCCCACGGGAAAGTTGGGGATAGGCTGGTCTTGGGAAGTTGGTTGGCTAAACTAATTCTGGTTTAATTTGAAAAGTATCTTGGGATTATTGTGTATTTTTAATTAGGTAGCAATCCAAGTTAGTCTCTCAATGAATGTAGATCGTGTGTACATGTATCTGAGATAGGCAAGATGTGTATTTAAGGATTATATTAGTACATAATGAGCCTCTTGAGATTTAGGGTTTGCCGTATGCCGTATAATAGTCTATGGTAAGGAACCTAAAATTTAGGCTGAGTGAAAGTCCTACTTTAGGAAGTTGCAGATAATTTTAAAATAATCTCTTTATTCTTAAATTAATTTTGTGACTCGGACTGTTGTATTCTAGTTAAAAGATGTAATTCATGATAATTTTTAACTTAAAACAAATTAAAGTTTATTGTAGAATAAGTATTCACACGTAAGTAAAAAATAATAAAATAACTGATTCATGATACCACATTCAGTATTTATCCCTAGAATAAACGAACGAACGAAACGAACGAAAATACAAATACCTCATACTTCAATCCTGAGTTGCACCTACTAACTTTAACAGTAAATTTAACGATAAGCGGTGTTTTTTGTATGGCGATTTTTTACGTTTTTTAAAGTAAAAGTCAGCCTAATAGACTTGAATACATTTTCAAGCCATCAAATACCGTTTTCACCTACAATTTCGTCGGAATACGTCATCCATCATACGGAAGGGTTATCGGAACACTCTCATTCAGCAATATAAGGCGCTCTGTCGTTCGCACCTCGCCCGGTATTATTGTAATAACGAGTGTAATACCACCTAATTTTCTTGCTTCATCGGTACCTGGCACAGTGAAGAAAGCGTGCAGCAACTTTATCCCTCGCAACAATATGGATTTTTTTCGCTATGGAGATAATTTTTTAGCGATAGCAAATAAAATGACCTTGTGTAGTCTAAATATACGTATATGTATAACTCAAAGGTGACTGACTAACATAGTGATCTATCAACGCATAGCCCACACCACTGGACGGATCGGGCTGTTTGGCATGCAGGTAGATGTTATGACGTAGGCATCCGCTAAGAAAGTATTTTACGAAACGCTAGTTATTAATTTAATCACTGAATTGTCAGACTAACTGACGTAACTGACATTTTGCAAAAATTTTAGGTGATTAGACAGATCGCTAGTAGCTTTAAAAAACACCTCATAATCACGATACTCCACACGATTTCACAATCGTATAATTTCTTGAATACAAGATTACCAAAATTGTACCAAAAAAAAAGTTAGGTTACTGCTTCTTTTGCACTATGTATCCCGTTCTACGTCGTAAATATTCCCGGAGCGATAAACTCTTGTAAACATGAGAGCGAGTAATTACGTTCACCCGCACTCGGGTATGCACAAAATTGGCCCCTTTTATTGCGTTTCAAAGGGTTCCGTCTGAAGGAACGATCGCCAAGATTGTTTCTGCAACGGAAAATTCAGAGAAAGGCAATGTTTGAAAAATTCTTCAGGTATCTGAACCAGGAAGATCGGCCCGAGTATATACCCGTATCTTTTAGTTCAGGTAATAACTTTTACCTGGTTTCACAAGGAACTACGAAGCAAGGAAAATCAATGCTTTGTTTTCACCCCGTTTACTCGTAGTGCCTAGTTACATATTTTTCTTTACTATCTCTTCCCACAGGCACTGTGTATATTCTCGGGATAAACGTAGACAATATGGCTTTTATGTTCTTTGATTATCAGATGAAACGTTCCAGAGATATTGTTCTATTAGGCTTGGTTTCCACTAAAGCGGAGCGGAGCAGAGAAAAGAGGAGAAGTGTCGATTAGTCAAATTTTTCTATAGTATTTGACAGCGGCGGCGGCGCACAGTAGTCGGCAAGCGGAAAAAAGTCCAAAATTTGAAGGTTCTAATTCATTAAAATTAGCATAGTAGCCTTATTGTAGAATAGTTATGGGATCATAATCACAAAAAAAATATCAATTAAACGTTATTTTAAAGGAAAATTATGCGTCATAAGTTGATCAAACACGAAATATTTATTTAAGCGTAGTTTCTACGCTCGGATATCTACGAATGTATTTCTTAAGACATTGATGATATCAACAATATTTCTTTTTAATTGTCTTCTAGGAAGCATTATGTATTTACATTTCAACTATATTTTGCAAATAACTGCTGTCGTCATGTCCTACTTGACCTATATAAAAGACACTCTTTTATATTTGAAATTATTGCTTTTCTTGGACCATAACTTTTTTGCCTTGTCAATCCTAGTGGAGATGTATGTATCAAAAGATTCCTTAGTCCTTCTAGTAACTAGCCTATTATAAATTAGCTGCTAATATCTGCTACCCTTGACATACGATTCATTTATCTAATGAGGTTAAGTGATTGGAAATGACGAGACGGGGATGAGAGACTAGGTACTCTCGGTGCAAATGAGGATATTATGAACATTCTTCTGGCTTCGTCTGATCCATTGATCAATAAATTTAGAAGTAAAATCAGCAAAAAATGTTTAGTTCTAAACCAAGAAGTTTTAGACCTGATAAAAAAAGTGACATTATTTGTTAGTAACTTCTGTTATGTATTAAAACATAGACATTGCACTATATAACATTTTTTTTATCATTTTAAAGCAATATTATGAAAAGAAACATGACAACACTGAAAAATGTAATTATTTCCGCTCTCCCATACAAAGCCGACCACTGTGCGGCGTGGCGCGATTCGGAGACGAAAAGTGGAAATAGAAAGAAAGAAGAAAGAAAATAACTTTATTTTGGCAACAAGCAACAGCAATTTAGGAAAAATAATGAAATCTGATTGGTCAGGCAAAATACTTTCCGTTCCGCTCTGCTCCGCCTTGGTAAAAAACGGGCCTTAGCGGTACCCATTACTACGTACGCGTGGAAAACTTTTGCTTGTCGCTACCCTGAGAAACTACTTTCAGTGGCTTAATTTTAAATAAATAACTTGAAAAAATCGAACTGTCTAAGGCGGGACTTGAACCCACGACCTTCATGTGTCCGAGTCGTTTGATTTTTTCAAGTTATTTATTTAAAATTGGGTTTGAGAAGCGACTCTACTCACAAAGAAATAATAACGATTCAGTGGCTTCTATTTTACGCAGAAATCTATTGCCAAATCACTTTAATGCCGATTGATTGGTGGTATCAACTAGCAATTCCGAACAGAAGGCAATTGAATCGATACCCGTTACAAAATAAACCAAACTACACCAAAACCTTAACGGCAATTGAAGTATTCCTTCACTACCCTTGTTCGCTAAGCTGCTTTCAGGCAATCGATGGCGGCGTCAACCTCGCCTGTATTACGAAGGGATAGAGTCGACAATCAAATGTGAGGGTTTGAATGGAGTTGACCAAATAACTGTTATTATGCAAATTGTTAGGGACTAGGCTCGATTGAGACACGATGTTTTGCAGCAGTAGAACGTAACTTGATCAATTTACAGTGCTATTGGAGGGGTTGATTTTCAATAAACCGTGTCTTTGGCCTGTTTAGAATGGTTATACTAACACATTGTATATTGTGAAAGGTAGTTCATAAATGGAATAGAGAATCAATAAATTCATGTGTTAGCAATTCATGCAAAATAGTGTGTATATTAAACTGTTGCGTATACAACAGCACGACCATAGCGATGGATGATGGTAGTCATTTTTGTATTTTGTATCTTGCACGTATCACCAATTTTCGGGAAAGGACCAAATTCATTCAGTTTTAGTTTCATTATTAAATCAACCATTTTTGTGATTTCTTTGAATTGTGCCAAAACATAAAGATCTGAGAAATGCGAAAAAAAAATCCTTAACAAGTAACGTCCTACGTCTCGTAGATTGCGTTTATTAGCCAAGTTTTTGCCAAGTGGATTGCGGCGCGATCGACTCGCCGTCGTTAAGGTTATAAGCTTTTAGTGTTGCCAGCTTGTTACTTATTCAGAAAATTCACAACATTGCGTGTTACAATAGGAGCTAATGGATAACTTTGTAATTGGATCCATCCAACGGTGGAACCGTTAAAAGTTGTTTTCGATGGAAAGTATGCGTCATATTTTTATTCCTATAAAAAAATCAAGTAACTTTTACACTATAGGTCCCTACATTATTTTCTCAACCGGCCAATCAGAATCTGTTCAGCAGTGGACGTCCTGTGGCTGAAATAATGATGATAAACAATAATGTAGATTGCATCAGTAGAAGAAAACAGTATGGAAAATGTTCAATTACATACATTGTAATTTGAGACTCATTTCTCTTGTTTTAAATACAGGGAAGTACCTATATTAGAAATAAGCAAAAACTTATAAATCAACAGAAAACTTGTCCTCACTACCCACAAAATTTCCCACTCAAAACCGACCCCATAAATTCGACATTTGCTCCACTACCAATACATTTTTCAATCGAACATTCTGTTTATTCAGCTCCATAATTTCACCAGAACCGGGACTCGAATCTATTACACCGGTTCTCGGTAACTCATCTTCAGTGCGCAGTAAAAACCCTGGCGGAAAACGCTTGGGGTGCATAAAATAATACTCGTACAATGAAAAGAAAACGGACATGATAAATCGAAGAGAGCGATGAATTTTTATGTATCCGGCCGTTCTGATGAGATTTATGGTGCTGGCGGTTGATGACCTGCTTTTAAGGAGATTATGTTTTCGGTTTTGTCAGCATCAGTCTCAGAGTGTTGGGGTGATTGTCGCCATAACAACAATGTTAACAGCATTATTGTGTTCCGGCAGTTAGAGGTAAGATAGCCAGTTCCTCTGTGGTTCCGGGTGAGGCTCGCTTCCACCTTCGGCCTGATTGTCACTTACCATCAGGTGAGATAAGGGCCAAGAGCTTCTTCGTTGTGGATAAAAAAATTGTTGAAAAAATGACGATGTCATCGATGAAGTTCGATCATTCGTTTGTGTCAGCCAAACGATGTCCACAGCTGGATAAAGGCAACGACCGATCCTGCGTTGCGCATAAAGTTTTTGCCCACAACCTTTACCAGATCGTCGATCTCCCGATTGGGAGGGCTGCCTACACCACTACATCTTTCGGTCTGTTGACGTCACCTAAGAACTTTTCGGTACCAATAGCCATCAGCTCTACGAGCTGTGTTTATGTTCATAAATAGACCTCTCGAGTACAACTTATGCGAAATCAAAGTTAGTCCTCAGGCTACGGAAATGACTTTACTTGACGTTTCTCACAAAGAATGGGATCGGAAATGAGACTATCCCAGAGACTACGCAATCTATAGTTCAAAGCTGCACAATATTATGCATCTAAGCAATCTAACATAGCTCGTAGAGACGATGGCCGTTGGGGCAGAAAAGTTCTCGAGTGGCGACCATGGGCTGGAAGACGTAGCGTGGGCAGGCCTCCTACTAGGTGGACCGACGATCTGGTAAAGGTCGCGGGAAGAGCCTGGATGCGGGCAGCGCAAGACCATTGTGGAAAACCTTGGAGGAGGCCTTTGTCCAGCAGTGGACGTCATTTGGCTGAAACGGAACGGAAGCAATCTAAAGTGGGAGATAGTCAATTTGCAGTCAGATCAATATTACTCTATGTACGTTTTCTGATGGAGCGCTGTTCTCTATTATTTACTTTGTTACCAGCCTCTATCTGTAGCTTTGCCTGCTTTGATTTTGATCTGTCACCTGTCTGGAGTCTAAAGACAGAATTACCTATGGTGCGAAAAGGCTTCATTCCCTGGGATACTGCCATAACCATAGATCAAGTCAATATTAGCAAATCCAAGATGGCTTCGTAAGACACGAAGTTGAACTGAAAGTCGCAAGAAAAATTTGCGCAGTATCGTCCGACTAAACTACGATTAATTAATCATTAAAGACGACTAACAGAATATCTATGCTATTTTTGTTTTTGTACTCAACAAATTGTTATTCGTAAATGCAAATGTTTCTACCAAAAAACTGCTTTCCTCAACACCTTACGGTGTTTAAACAAAAAAACCTTCGGCTGCCCAAGCCCCTTCATCCCCAAGTGCGTTTATTGCTCATCTTTGCGCCCTTAACCTTAAAGAGAGGGAAGCATAAACTAAACGCAGCGCAGTCGAATGGGAACAGAGAGGCCGCCCTAAATTAAAGTTACCGAGTCTCTCCACTCGCGAACCTCATTCGCTCTACGCTCACCTGGGGAGATAAGGACTGAGGGACATACGGTAGAAAAGTTGGGACTGGCACGCTTGTAAATATTTCTTAGTTTTAGAACCTACATAAGTTGAGCAGGAAGAGCAGGTTATGTACGGCAGTTTTATTAATAGAGAATCTATAATAGAATAGAACTCTATTTTAAAGATTGGCCTGTTCAAAACTTCACTCAAAATAAATCCGTAGTGATAGAAATACATTCTTCTTCTTCTTTTCGTGTCGACAACAAACCTACACAGTGTCAGCCCAAAACTCCGCTCTTTGTCACACTCATCAAACCGAAGAAACACATTGGTACTTTGGCATAACGTAGAAAGTTGTGTTTTTTTGAGACAAATAGGTACATAATAGGCCGGTGCAATGCTCTAATATAATACTCTCACTAAGAATCCACTAAAAAGCTACTAATTGAGTTCATTTGAAATGATGGCGATTGTATTCGAGACGGGCAGCCGTATGTTTCCACAAATAGTAGCTCTTCTTTTAGGCTCTTAGATCAAATGAGATTAGATTAAATGCTTGATCCCTAACAATGCCCAGGGGAATGCCTTCGGTAAACATTTGTAAGAGTTTAATACTCATTGGGTGGAATTACGAAAAAACATAGTGAACCCAAGGCACTTTAGAATTGGCAATTTGGTGACTTGACGTTATACTCAGACGCCTAAATTACTGGTAAAGACTAAAAGGGCATTCTATTTTTAGATTAGAGTAGTTTTTTATGTAAAGTACTAGTTTTTGTCCGCGGCTTCGATCGCGTGAAACTTAGATTGTCATTGTCATTGTGTATTCTGAGTTATAAAGAATAATACCTACTGTAAAGATTCATCAAAATTCGTTCGGTTGTTTCTGTGTGACAGAGTAACAAACATCCAGACATCCAAACTTTCGCATTTATAATATTAGTAGGATTACCACTAAAATTCATAAAGGAAGTCATATAACGTCTAAGGACCTACATTACTAATTAATATTAAATATGATATGATCTTAATAATAATGCTAATGAAATAGGAAACTCTTCGATAAAGCGAAATACTCAGTACACTATACATAGAAAGTAATGTAAGCCAATATTTTGGAAGAAACCAAAAGAACTGTCGATTTGTGTGTAATTTAAAGATCCCATCTTCAAATGCCTAAAACAGATGAAGAGTGGTAAAATGTCTCTCCCCAATAAATCAACACAGCTCTAGTAATTTGATCCTAGGAACAAATAGAAGACAATTTCTCGAATCTACTCAATATGTTCCCAATTACAAGAAGTTCTCGAAGCACCCGAACTTGTAGGGTGGCTCGAGTTTGTTCAGAGTATTTTACAAGTTACGGATATTTACTTTAGCTTAGAACTGTCGGTTCTTGCATATTATTACTTTGGAATAATATTTTTTAGGGTTGTAATATTCATTATGTATTCTGCTGTCTATGTGTGCTTTGTGTTTACTTCAATTTGCGGCGAATGGGCTGTGAATCATGACTGTTAATTCGATAATGAACATCTGTTATGCCGTCGAAACGTCAAAAGACAGCGCGTGCGCTTGTTGACTTTAAAGATGATAAATAAACTAGCTAGATGTTACTTACTTATAAACTAGATGTCACTTACTTAAAAAAAAAACAAAATGAGTTTGTATTTTATTAAACAGTAAAATCTACTTGAAATTCTTTGAATGTTTTGCAGATTATTATCGACAAGACAAGCTACATAACAGAGCTACAAATTAGTAAGACCATATTATTTAAGTATCGTACAATGATCGGCTAAGACCTAAATTATGACGAGGCAAAGGAAACAAATCGTTTTTATCATGACCTCGTTCGTTTCTTCGTTAATCTTATGTAAATTAGATATAACTTAGTGTTAGTCTTTCAAAAAGGACTGAATAGCAAAGAATCTTGATACTGTTCTTGGTAATTTTACTCCGTTGTAAAAGACTAATTACTAGTTAGTATTGCCTAGTGTTACCGCATTTACTTCTATTGTGCTAAATCCACAGAACCTAGACCACTAGAGTCTGCAGCCAATCTCAGCCGTGTCTTATCTCAGAGACGCTCAGCCATCGGCCATTCGAAAAACAACAAATATTTTGTTCAATTTCTTTGGCCGATATTTAAATGATAAGTCGATGCTATCTCAGTCTCAAACCAATATTGCTGGAGAAAAATTTTATGCATTTTTGTTTAAAAGGCAAGTAAGAAAAACTAAAACATTGGAGAAAAATGCTGAATTATTAGGATTGTTATTAAAAAATAGGTTTTTGTATAAATTGCAATAATATGGGAACAGTGAAGTCAGCAGGGAAAAACACTGCCATAGCTTACTCGTAGAAATAAATATAATACGAGTATGTGACTATAATAATAATTATTCGTTACATTTTTTATATTTTGTTTTTATATTTGGCTTACAATACTGGGTACAATCAAATATCATGCAAAAGTAACTAATGAATGTAAAATCAATTCACACTGATTTACCCTACTCGACGTACAATCAAATCAAATCAAATCAAATCAATACCAACCAATACACTGAAAACAGGAACACAAGGGAGTGGTGTAATTTGTTAAAAAGCTACTGATTTGTAGATAAAACGGGAAAGCTTTTATAATAAATTACTTATCGTTTACTTTCTAGGAAAATGTCACGTTCGAAAAGTCTACCTAAATATCCAATATCTACCCTACATTTCTAGACCTAAAAACCTGAGTCAATGCCAATAATGAAAACGAATGGTCAGACCACAGCCAGCTCTCCGCCCGCCACTTAAGCAAGCAGCCTTCCTGATAATAGCCTAGCTCCTTTGTGGAGTTTTTCCAAATGGGAGACCACTTCCGGTTTCCGGCGCCCGGCCGGAAGTTTGTTCGGGGGCGGGGCGCTAGCGTAGACGTCATCGTTGGAGCTTTCGATTTTTATTGCCGTTGTGTTCGGCTTCCGTTAGTGCTTTTATTGTTTTGATATTTATTGCGGCTTTGTTTTAGGTGGAACAAATGACAATGGGCAATTTGGTTTCTGAAAGCACTATGGATTTGCGACAAATAGTCTTGTTATGAGACAGGATATACGCCGACGATGTTCTAACCATAAGTAGTTCTTATAAAGCTTAAATCAAAAAACATTTTTCATCTTACAGTCATAAATTTATTGGCCTTGAAAAATTTGTAGTCACAGAATAATTTTATTGATAGTTTAAATAATTACCTACCACTAGTTTAAAGAGTAATTCCATTTAATTACTATTTGCAACACAAATTAAGTATTTCTGAATATAAATTAATAATGTGATTTTTAATTTTTATTTTATTAATCCATAGCTACGCTAATAGTATTTGTTTTAAAACAGTTTTCCCTTATTTTATGGTGCGAAATTTTCCTAATAACGTGCCATAGCAGAAATTAGTTCCAAACTCATTGTCCAATAAACAGTTTATAGAGGAAATGTAATTAATGACGTTACGACGTCATAAACTGTTATTGGTTCGCTGATTGCGAATATTAGGGCGCAGACACAATGGTGCGAATGGTTCGCCACTAATTTTTGAATAACAAACATGTTCGCACGCAGTAAACTAACGATTTGCAATTTTGTGTAACGGGTGAATCTGTGTGTTTATGAGTTCACTTTTTTTATTGAATTCGATATCATTCTTCTTAATTGGGGGTTATTAAACATCGTAAAGGTAGCGGGGAAGCGCTGGACGCAGGCCGCTACCAATCGATCACCATGGAAAGCATTGGGGGAGGCCTATGTTCAGCCGTGGACGTCCTATGGCTGAAATGATGATGAAGATGATGATGAAAGCGTAGGTTTTTTTTTTCATTCATTGTTGTACAGACGTTGGCACATCGATCTAAGCACTTGTAGTACTGTTTTGCCACAAAAATATGTAATCAGGTGTACTAAGACACGATAATGATTTAGTTGTGCTTGAGTTGTGAGTGAGTGACATAAAGTAAAACGATATCTATTTAGTAAATAATGTGTAGAACAAAATTAAAATAGTGGTTTAAAACAAATGAAAATAAAAACCCATTTTGCAAAGGAGACTCATAAAAAAGTAAACTCTACATTTTGCACCTTAAAATCAATAATCACATGAAATTAGTAATTCGATGAAGTAACTGGGCCTTCTTTAACAAGGTTATCTATTTCTATTGGATTCGCTGTGTAGCTGTAGTGTGTAAACACCTTAAGGATGTAGCCGATGCGTTAAACTAGACACTTTGGCAGGGTAAACTTTGATATTTAGATGTTGTGTTGTGGTTTGGAGTGTTGCAAACTTTACTTAATTATATTTCTCTCCCTTTGTTTATGATCTTGTATATTCTTAGTACATGAGATTTTAACTATATATTATTATCTATAGAGATCATCAATATTATGGCAAAATATTCCTAAATTTTGGAACAGAAAAATTCTTCAGTGGCAACTACGGGCTAGAAGACGTAGTGTGGGCAGCCCGATCGTCGGTCTATCTAATGGAGACTAGGTAGACCGAAGATCTGGTGAAGGTAGCGTGAAGAACCTGGATGCGGGCAGCGGACAGCTAGACCAGTCGATATGGAAATTCTTGGAGGAGGCCTTTGTCCAGCAGTCGCAGGCGTTTGGCTAAAACGAACGACGAACGATTCTTTTATTAGCTACTAAAATGTATTGAACTCACGAATATAATACATATTTAAGTTTGTCTTCTGGCGTAAATTAAAGTTTCCAATCAAAATAACAGCAAATGAAAATAACACAAAACCGCAAAAAGCTTCAAAAACTGAACTTTGAGTAAAATTTAATGCTCATAAAGCCGACAAGATAGAAGAATAAGTGTTATCGATTAAATCTACAAATTATTTCTTTGCAACAGCGAGAGATGGCGCAAAAAACGAATCGAACCGCGGATCGTTCGTCATTGTCAGCCGCCGTCAAATTAGCAAGGTGTCGTCTAGATTGCGCGTCATCGCTCATCGCTGGAAGTGTTCGAATGAAAACGTATGATAACGCTTGGGTCTTATGGGTGATGAGTTGTTTAATGTGTGGTTGAAACAAGGCATTTTCAAGGTTTGTTTGAATCAAGTAAATATCGAAAAAATGAATCTGCAAGAATCATAAAAAAATATAGGTCTATTACCCTGTTGACGCCTCATGACGTAATTATTAATTTAGTTATTTATATTTTGGAAACATTTATAGTTACAAAATTTAAATTAGGTGCAGTAAAATACCACATAAACCAGTAGAAAGAGTAGCAGTAAAATAACAAAGTTAAATATGCCCATCAATTTTGGTTAACCAATTGAAATAATCAAATTTATTAGCTCAGTTAATTCATTATTATCTCCACAAATCCTCCAAACTACTCTCATACATAGGTATGTTTATTTAACAGACCTCCTCCTTTTTTAAGTCCGTTGAAAATAAAAAAAAATGCAATAATCCATACTGTAGAAGAGCTTAACACAATAATTGCGTAGAAATAACTGAGCCATGAATCCTTAAAGAGCAAAATATGATTGCCATTTCTGTCTTGTTTGCCCTTAAAACTTAAGATTCCTTATTATTAAGCTTGTTATATTGAACATAATACTATAGTATCGTGCCAATTAGCATCCTTTTGAACAGATGTTCAATTAAATAAACACGATATTGTTGATTCTCAATAAATTATTGTACCTTTTAAAGATAATTATATTATAATGAATCTAAAGCAATACAATAACCGGTGCTTTTTGTATGGAGTTTGACAGGTTTTTGACATTTGTCAAAGTTAAAGTAAAATGGTGCAACTCAGCCTAAATAATTCAATGTGATTAAGCAGAGAAACGGGTTGGGAATGTTCTTAAGTTACGAAGGACATCAATTGTACTTTATGTAGTTGTATTAAGGTGCAATTTTGCACTAAAACTGTATTATCTGATGAAATAGCTACTTTACTGCGTCAAAAACTTGTTTCAACTTTATTGGAATCAATTTTATAATTAAGGACCTTATTTGTAGGAAACTGTATTTATTTGGTTAAATACAGTTGACCATCTATTGTAACTAAATAAGATGATGCACTATTTGAGCATCATAGAGAATCACTACAGGTGGGTACAAAATAAACTCAGGTATAATTCCTTATCTAATAAATAATATGTATACCTAACAAAATAGGGCATCGCGAACTGGGCCTATAATATAAATAAAGATAGTTGGTTTATTGTTCATAAAGTTTTCCAAATAATATGAAAATACGCACTGGTATTTTTTTCATATTATTATGCACATTCTTTCACTCATTTACCAATTTAAGTAGTTGTTTTTTTTTTCGTTTTATCTACATTCTGTTATCTTAATTAAATTATAGTTGGAACTATTTCAAGCCTTATTAATTATCAACTTGCCTATTACGTGTGCGTAGGTAAATTTCCAGAAAATTGAAAAAATAGAAAAACTCTTGTAGTAGAGGGTAGGAAGAGAAAGCCCCATGCGCAAAGCATGTGGGCTTTCTCTTCCTACCCCCGTTGCTGATCTCGAATATTATTGTACATTTAACGAAATCGACGATAACGATCGTCATAATTCACTTGGTCCGGTAAACCGTGTTCCCGCGGGACCAATGGCTCAGCTCGCCACGCTGTTTGTACGGGCCCGTACAAACAACACACAACTTATACTCCTCGGTCTTCTGTATAACCTGCCACAGCATATGCATGGTCTTTGCGAAAACCGGCTTGTGCCTGGAAGGCTGAAAGTCATCAAACCTACGCGTGAGACAATTCGTGATGTCTCTTAATAACAGCTTGTAGACATGGCTCAGTAGGAAGGGAGATCATCTCCCTTCCTACTGAGCTCATCTCCCGGAGATGGGTCTGTAGTTCTTCAGTAAGGTGTTATCGCCTTTCTTGAAGAAAAACACCACCATTGTTCTGTTCTATGCCTCTGGCACTATTCCTTCGGGTAAGACGGAATTAAAAGCCTCTGAAGGATCATCAGTGTCGGTGTTTCAATCGCGTTCAGAAATTTCGAGGTTATTCTGTCATCACCTGGTGCCTTGTTGTTCATAAGCTGTTCGAGAGTCATTCTAATCTCGTATAGGCTGATATTCGGTATATCTTTGGTAGAGTGTCGAGTTAGCTCAGCTGTTGGGTCTGTGGCTTACATATTAACAGGTTTGGTGACCAAGGTATGCCCGTAAAACCTCTCGGTCTCACCCAGAACCTCGGTCACACACCGTCCACCGTATTTAACTTCGTCAGCTGGCTTGGCTCAATAGAGTTGTCTCTTGCAAACACTTTGGAGCCTTGGTCCGGTAAACCGTGTTCCCGCGGGACCAATGGCTCAGTTCGCCACGCTGTTTGTACGGGCCCGTAAATGTTTGCCGATTACACGGTTATGGTTTTATTAAAAACGGGGGTAAATTAAAAATTTATGTGCGAACACTGGCCTTAGTGAGTGAAAAATGATGGGGTTTCGGACTCTAATCAAAAAGCTATTCAAGTCAAACTATAATGTCGATTATTGCGAACATTACAAATTCAGTTTGTAACTTACTTTAACCATAACTAAAACCATAACCGTGTTCTTTGTGGGATTGACAGACTTATTGACGTCTGTTTAAGTAAGATGGTACAACCCAGTGCAGCCTAAGGCCCAGAACATACGGTGAAACGCAACTGCAACGTAACTAGAAGGCATTTGTCAAGCCTCAATTCTTACTCCTTGACAATCCCGAATTTGTTTTTTACCAATCTTGGCGAAAACTACTAAGTTACAATTTATTCAACTAAGTTACATGAAAGTTTAAAAATAAATAATTTCAATATAATTATGTAGGTACTTCTTAATCCCTTATCACTTATACTTAGCTACCATAGACAGTGATCATCAAAGTTCCAAACATAAACTAAGAATCGTACCTCGTAGGGGACCGAAGTGCCCTCTGACGTATGGGCCCGGAGGGATCATTACTCCCTCCTTGGATTCACTCTAATAGCACAAATGGATGTCTTTTTTTTTGATTAGCTCGTTTTTGTCATTGTTTTATAGTTAATTCGGGTGTTGTAACTTTTTGTTATAAGGATGCATGGAGGCAGAAAGTAAACCACAGCACGTGGTCATGTTCAAGACACAGATAACAGATTCTCATCATCAGTAATACCGGGGAAGCCTGAGTTAGTTAGGGAAGGTAAGAAGAAAATTCTACACGTTCAATGGCCAAATCAAAAGGCACACAAAAGTCTAGATAAACTAAAGTTAAACCTTATGAGTAGTAGGTATTTAGTCAGGTTGGGTTTATTATGTTAGTTGCTTCGATTGGTCTGTAAACTAAGCAGTTTTTCTTGACTTTCATTCAAAACTCGAGGCTCCACTTTGTTATTGCGATTTACCGGAGACAATAGACTTTTCGTCGTCCGATAGTTAAAAAATCGTCCGATACCAAATCGGTGTCATTGAGCGTACTTTCATAACTACTTGTTCCTTACTGATTAAACAGCCCGACCAAACAAACGGCTGACAGAAAGTGTGCAGTCTGCGAAGGTGTCCCAAACAGTTTGAAGACATAGACCGATCTACAAATGACGAGGATCAAAACAATTAACTTATCTACGATCTATCCAACCTAATTTAGACGTGGGCTCCATTACCGAGTTTATTGAGGTAGACATGCCGTTTGACCGAAATACGGCTGGAATAAAAAACCTTACGTTGTAATTTGACTGATTTTACGACTGAACACGCTTTCTCGTGTTGTGAGGACGAATCCACTTCCTCAGTGTCTTGTAAATAAAGAGAACAAGTTTAGTGTGACATGACCAGGGTTCGGATGTTATTTTGCGGGTTTATTAAGGTATTCTAGGTTTTGTATGAGTTTTTGCGCAAGTGTGACGTCCGTATTCACAAACATTACTATGAGGTCTCACAGTGCGCGTGGACGCACAGGGTGATACACAAACCACACACAGAGGTGTATTCAACGCTGTGCGTTTGATTTGGTGCTTCACATAAGTAAGCATGTTTGTGAATACGGGTAAGTCTCAGAGACGTAAACAATGAAGTGTTTGTAATGATATTTTTTAGGTCTGTAATGTAGAATTGTAATCAAAAGTTTTTTCAGTTTCATCTGACTCGCTGAAATGTTATTTTTAATTGTTTTTAATAAAATATAAATACAGTTCACAGGCAGAGTTAAGGCGTCATACTCGTAGTAGTCAACATATTTTTTCAGTGGGATTTCAAAAATAACACATAGACATTTCAAAAACAACAAGTACATTCAATTCGATATCACAATCGCTTCACTACGTTTTCTACTTAAGCAGACGACAGCTGAGTTGACCTCCTGAAACTATGATGCTACAGTGTATCTTGATGGCGGTACAAAATGGCTTGATGGTCTGTACAAAACCATGTAGTTCATGGAATCTAATCGAACAACGAATGCCTGCCTCCTCAGCCACAGCTTCATTGTTCCTTACCAGACAGCCGTTCCAAACGCCTAGACCATTTCATCACGGACCCCAAAGAGGAACAAGGAAACATAATCCCCGCCGATTATCCGAAACGCACTGCTATCCCCAGGTGATCGTTGAACGAATGAGTGAACGAATGAACGGACGAATGAACGGGCGGGCCGGCTAATGGGCCACGTCAAGACGCCTCGCAATAAAACAAAACGGGCACATTATGGCCAGAGTGCGTATTAATCATGGACCTTTTCTACGGAACAGTTTCTTTTATTCTCGTGTTCATGTGAAAAATAAATAAGCATCTATTGTTTGGGATTGCGGAGTGCTTCTGTATTTTTGTAATTACATCGCAGATCATTGTTTGGGTATTCATTTTATTTAGTTTGGTTCGGCTAGTCTTTTTAGGCTATATTGAAATATATGAATTATGCATAAAGCAGCTTATTTATAAGCGCGTTATTATATTTGAATGCATTTATCTAGGTTCCACGAATTTATTGGGAAATTGCAAGAAAAACGCTATTTAATACTTACGGTTCTTCTTTCAATCCTACAAAAAAGTATTTAATCTGCTTAGTTTTAAATTGAATCATTTTTTTTTCTTTAAGCTGATCACTTTGTAAAAAATGATAAAGATAAATACACTTAAATGCGAAGCTAATACAATTTAATACTTAATTACATAAAAGTGACTCCTGAGTATCATTGTAATTAAGATTTTTCATGATCTTATTTTTAATTACTTTATAATTTATATTTTTAAATACCTAAGTCTTACAATGCCAGGATTTTGCTTAATTATCTGTGGCCCTAGTTATCCTAAGCACAACTTAATGTCATATTTATTGTTGTCCTAAAATAATTACAAATACATTATAAAGGCCTTACCGAAACATTAGCATATAGAAATGAATAAATAATTTCGGTATAAATAAAATACCACGAAACAATTCAAAGTGAATTAGTAATTTGAACAAATAACAATTATTTCACTATAATAACCGAGATATTTTGTATTAACCCTTGTGATGGCTTAATTTGAAATGAATAGTCCTAATTACAGGATCGGTTAGCGACTTACGTTATAAGGTATTAGCGGAGCTTCATGGAATTTTCCTCTAAATTAACACATACAATAATAAAATTTATTTTTTACCTCAATCAAGACTAACTAGGGAGGTTAGTGACACGATTGCTTGTGTCCATCATCGTCATGTGAAAGAATAAACTCTAAAATATTTAATAAACTAACAAAATTCTTGATGGGTTTAAATCAAAATCAAAATTATCTTTATTTGTATAGACTAATTAAATTAGTAGGCTTACACATCGTCAAATTCTCGTAAGGAGCCTTTCATGTTTCATTCTTTTTTTGCCCTACCAGCGCTTCGAGACAAACATTTGGCAAGTGCTGAGAAGAAGCACCGCAACAAACTCAGTCACCACTGTCTGTCGGATTTAAAAATTGAAACTCACAAACTCGAATCTTTGGTCAAGCTTGAATTGAGTATATAGTACTAGTTTCAATCCCCACTCTTCTTCAGTAGAGCAGNCGAATTTTGTCTGTGACAGAAAAAGTTTATCGCGCGCGTCCCTGTTTCAAAAACCGGGATAAAAACTATCCTTTGTCCTTTCCCGGGACTCAAACTATCTCTATTCCAAATTTTATCAACATCGGTTCGGTGGTTTAGGCGTGAAAGCAACACAGACAGACAGAGTTACTTTCGCATTTATAATATTAGTATAGATAGTCCGATGCTATCGACTCTACATAATCTTTGTTAAGGGTAAGATAATGTTGATAGCTTTAAACATCTCTTCATCATGAAACTATACTAGTTGTTTAACTTTTAAAACTCTTTTATCTCTGGACACTCTTACTACGTATTTTCTTCTGAATGATTTCGGTGTGGATTTCAAAACAGTTAAACTTTTCTCAGGACAAACTTGACCGTCACTGGTTGAGTTTAAGTGGTCAAGCTATAAGAACACACATATAAGAAGTTGTAGAAATAAGAAGTGGTACTTGTCCCGTAGTCCAGCAGCCTCTGTTTGTGTCTTAATTTCGCGTTGACGTCGCGTAGCAACCACGTCACTTGTGTGACACTATTGTAGTTGTTCAACATTGAACCGTCCCAGTTATGATATTGACAGGAGGCTTACCATCAATACGAGGTAATTAGTTCCTATTTTTGCCACTTCAGACAACACTGAAGGATCCCATATAAATAAGACACTCACAGGAAGGCGCTACTATTAATAGCCCAGGTTATTAGTCCCGATTTTTGCCACGTGACGTTTCAGAATCGCTTGACCATATACGTATTTCGCATTTATCGCTTAAGCAATAAAGTCCAATATCGGTTATCATCCTGAATCAGTGCACAGGTATTGAAATTAGCCCGTCACCTGCCGCGACCTAATTCCGCCGAGCTTGCGGGGTTAACGGCATTCGCTAATTAATATTCATTCGGAGCTAACAATTATGGTTTAGCTGAATGCAGGAAGAAGGATGGAATATGCTTGATTATGCAAGGATTTTTTTATGTGACAGGAGGCAAATTGACTTGAAAGAATTGACTGTAATATACCTCTATCTATAGTAATTTATTACAAATCGTTAATTGATATTAGACAAAAATAACAGTAATCACTGGCGCGGTGCGCAAAGTAAAATTAAGCTTATAAGCTTATAAATAAAAGAAGATATTGAAGACTTTCTAACTAACCCTTTTTCTTTCCGGTCCAGGGTATAGAAACTGCACGGAAACCACGTATACATAGGAGTACGTATGTATTTACATGCAATACCACTTATTCATATGAAAATACAGCAACAAAGTACTCACAACATTTTCGGTACAACCTCACGGTTCTGAAAATTTCAACACAAATTGAAAAACTCAAACCGATAACGGAAACCAAATAGGACAAGTGAAATGCATGAACGAATTCAGGGAATTTACCTGAAAAATTCATTAAAAAAACATTTATGCGAAACAATGACATCTTCAGTTACAAACCCCTACCCAATTTCTGTATTTTGTATTCCGACAGAGCTGTTTGCGTTTTATATTGACATGCAATGGCTGAATTCAATATTTACCTGTCTCCTTCCTTTGTTTAACTTTAGAGAGAGATGTCGCACGTTACTGTTGGTTTATTGAGCTTGTTTTGTTGTGGATAAGTGTTCGGTGAACGTGATACAAATTTAGTCGGTGTTTTTATATTTCCATGAATAAAATCGGTTGGAGGCTTGTAAGTGCTTTCTAGGAATAGTTAAACCATTTCGTACAGTCAACGGCACATCAGACTCTACATTTTTATTGGAAAATCTCACTTATTTCAACAACATGAAATGCCACAGTGTTTAATGTGCTGTCGTCTTTATACGTTTCAGCCTAAATTATTTAAAAGTGATATTAAGTACAATGAGGTTTTTCTCTGAAAACACTAATATTGGTTATGAAGCCCGATGATACAGCTTAAGTTTTCTAGGAAAATTCGGATTGTAAACGATGGTATTGTCGGTAAATATACTTTATAAGTACTTGTCCTATTTTAATATGTAATTGCTAAAAAAAACAATATTACCTATTTTCATAATAAATTAAGGCGATTTCTTCCAGTCAACCAACAAGTAATGTTGCCGAATCGATTTGGCCGATTCTTCATACAAATTAAAATAGGGCACAACTATCGGTCAACTAAAAATCAACAGTGTGCGCCTACTCTAAAGGTTATCTTTAATACAGTCATTGCATTGTCCAGAAGAAGCTCAAAGTTTTACACAAGCGTTTGTATCACTTATTTTTCAGTACATATCTCCTGATTGGCCTGGCAGTGCCAAGTCCGTAATCCTGCCAGTTAAATGCCAGCTACTTGGCACCGCCTGGCTGTAACGAATGCCCATCTGCCAAAATTTTGTTCGCTCGCTACCAAATTGTTATTGCTGCAATCTACCCGTTAAAAAGCGTGTTTATTTTGGAAGCAAAGAGTTACATGGTACAGCCAAAAGCCTATTGCATACTTATTTTTGTTGCAAAATGGAATTATGATAAGTACTTATGATCATTTTACTTCAGTGTTATGTACAAGTAAACCCAATTCAAGATTCCTATAGAAAATTGTAAAGAAATATTTTTTTGATTGTCATTAAATTGTGACGAATTTGAAGTAGGTACATTAATTAACTCATTTTAAAGTTGAAACAAAAATAAATTGAATAGGTAACATTGTATTGGTAATTTTGAACTCAAAATAATAGGCAATTGGCATTGCAATTTTACGCAAACGAAATCAAAAAACGTTAATTTCATAGTCACATATTGACATTGACACCATAACTCCTCACCTTGCATTCATTTTTAACATATGCATTGATCAGGATTGCTTTCCTAGTTTAATGAAATTGAGTAAAATAATCCCATTGTTCAAGGCTGGTGATAAATGTGACCCCTCTAATTTTTGGCTGATTTATATTTTACCAGTACTTAGCAAAATTTTTGAGAAAATTATATTTCATCAACTTCTTTCTCATTTGAATTGGTTTTACCAAAGGTAGAAGTACTACTGACGCTGGAGTAGCACTACTGAAACACGTCTTTGATGCTTGGGAGAGTAAAAAAGACGCTGTTGGTATTTTTTGTGACCTTTCAAAAGCGTTTGATTGTGTAGACCACGACATTATGGTGTTTCGGATGAGGCACTTGATCTGTTGAACTTGTATCTCACAGGTAGAAAGCAAAAAGTTTGTATCAATGGAACTGAGTCTTCTGGAGCACCTCTTACCATGGGTGTGCCGCAGGGATCGATATTGGGACCTTTGCTATTTCTTATTTATATTAATGACCTTCCCTACTTTGTAAAATATCTATGTGATATTGTGTTATTTGCTGATGACACATCTCTCATTTTTAAAGTTGATAGAGGTAAAGTAAACCTTGATTATATAAATGACACACTCTCACAGGTTTTGCATTGGTTTACTGTTAACAACTTATTGTTAAATGCAAACAAAACTAAGTGCATTAAATTTACCTTACCTAATGTGAGGCAGATTCCCACACAATTGATGGTGAAGAATGAACCATTAAATAGCATACGTTCCACAACATTCTTGGGAATCACTTAAGATTCTAAACTTCAGTGGGGTCCTCATATTGAAACCTTGTCAGCAAGGCTCAGTTCAGCTGCTTTTGCAGTGAGAAAGATAAGGCAATTAACTGACATTGAAACGGCAAGGCTAGTTTATTTTAGCTATTTTCACAGTATAATATCATACGGCATATTGTTGTGGGGCTCAGCTGCGGACATTGAAACTGTGTTTGTTCTGCAGAAGAGAGCAGTGCGGGCCATTTATAACCTTGGACCCCGATTTTCCTTGAGAGAATTCTTTAAGGAGATTAATATACTGACAGTAGCTTCACAGTTCATTTATGAAAACCTTTTTTATGTTCGCAAAAATATAGAGCAATTTACTAGAAAGAGTGATTTACACAAGTTCAATACAAGAAACAAAAATAAACTTGCCGTTCCAAATTTCAGACTGCACAATATTGGTGATTCATTTATGGGGAAATGTATTAAACTTTTCAATAAATTACCACAAACTGTTGTAGAATTGCCCATTCATAAATTTAAAGCACATATCAAAAGCACCTTAATGAAAAAGGGCTACTATAAAGTTGATGATTATATAAAAGATAAAAATGTTTGGAATGTTTAACTACCTAGCTCGCATCAATACTTATGATTATAATTTTTTGTATATTCTAAAGACTGTAAACCCTTGAAAAGGAGGCTGACAATAGTGACTGAGTTTCTTGCGCTGCTTCTTCTCAGCACTGGCCCATTTATTGTCCCGAAGCAGTGGTAGGGTTAATATTGGGACGTGTAAAAGTGCTTTCTAAAAGCCTATTTGCAAAAATAAATGAATTTCATGAATTTTTAATTTTTATTTATTTTACATTATAATTTTATGTATTTATACTGATATACTATTATTAGAATAATATTTTCATAATACTTAAGAACAGTTCTTGTAAAAGCAATATTGTGTACTCAAGAATAAAGCATTGGAAGCCAAGTCAAGATGTCCGAGCAATATCGGGTCCGCGTCAAAGCAGAATAATGACGGCAAACTGGGTTGAGGGGTTTTACATTTATTGCTCCAATAAACATTTTTAGATTAACGAGGTGTTTAATGGAGAAGTGTAGTACTTATTATTATTGGTTTTTGGGCCTTTATTTGCGCCAGCTCGACCAGGTTTGATCTATTGTGGACATAGTGTAGTACTTACTTGCAATGTTTATCGTGGAAAGACGCGGGCAATGTGAGAGAATATTGAGGAGTTTAAACAATTTTATGTTGGATGAAGTTTCAGTTTACTCGTAAGTTCATGACATCGATTGTTTATTTTATTTATTTATTTATACTTCAATGCCAAAAATATTAACATTAGGCGAACTTAATGCCATAAGGCATTGTATGTTAGTTCAATAAAAAGGTAGTGAAGTTGATGGCTAAAACATATTTTGGAAGATAAGTAAGTATTTGAAGATCAAACAATATTGCGTTAAGTATCAAACTTAAAACTAAACTTGTAACCCACAAGTAAAACGTTACAACTGCCATCAAGTCCATAAATCTCCAAAGCAATCACTTTTAAAGTCTTCGCCACAACACCTCATCTTTTCGTCATATTTTAAAGCACGCGTGGGGGCATGACGAAATACCGTCATTTTTATCGCATGCCGCTTAACCAGTCCTGACGTAGAGCCGTCGATCACTAAGCCGAGAGCCGGTGTTCACAGCTGTGGCTCGCTCGCGTCTCTACACGCCACCCCTGGCTCACTGTCAAATCAGATGACGTCAATTCGTGCTCACCGCGGATTAAACAAATGCCACGCGTCTAGGCGCTGTTTTCTAAAGTCTGAAATACACTTCATACATACATACAAGCTTAGAGCTGATTCACTTTATTTCAGGAGAATGTTTTTAACGGCACGATAATTGATAATGTTAGATTATGCCTGGGTTGCACCCAAATAATACTTTGACAAACATCAAAAATCCTCCGATATTTTTACCGCATGCCGCTTACCAAGTCCTTCTGACGTAGACTAAGACTCCATGATCCCAGTACACTTTGATCACCCCAGGTCATAGTGATCAAAGGACACCAAATTGTCGCTTGGAGTTGACGCTGTTTTATAAAGGCTGAAATACACTGGATCGTCGGCTTAGAGCTGGTGAACACTACGTATTTATAACAATTAAAACTTGGAAAAAAATTGTGCAATTACACGTTTACTTAACAAATCGATAACATCGTGAGATCGGATATTATTCGTATACCTACCTTCAGTTTTATGCTAGCTGCACGTATATTCATATTGCCAGACTGATCATACTCATCGTTAAATGTCGGTACGATTAAAGTTTCAGAACACAGTAAAATTATCAGCTCAAAAATGTGCAAAAGCTCGTGAACATGCATGCAAATTAACACGTCAAACTGTTGTATTTAGACCTTGCAATAGATTATGTCTATCTTCTATACCACTGCACAAGAAAACCACATTTGCGGCGAGACAGTCATATTCAATTTAAACCCACGTTTTCATATCGCGAAAAGCCCCACAAGAACTTCAACTGCATCATTGTCACAACTCACAACCAGAAGGTCAGGACAACTCAACCAACGCATTCTAATTATTTAGTTGCGACAACTTCGCGGCTGCACAAAAGACTGCGACCGACGATAACAACATTTGAATACTGGAAACAATGATTCGTTATTCAATACCGTTGCTCAACAACGTTATACTAGTTCCACGGTGCGCGATGCGCATGGATGCAGTAACCTCGTTTGTGGCACCTGATTGTGGCGACGTTACATGGGTTAAAGCAAATTAAGGTTTATTATCAAATACTCGTATGTTTCTTAAAATTTTAAAATGTGCACAAGTTGTGCTTTTGATCTGTCGAAGAAAATAGTGCAGAAGTGAACTCCTATAATTCCATAATTAATTTACTTGCGTGCTGTGTGTTTACTTACATTTCTGACCTGGGAAAATAGGACCTCCTTACTAAAGCCTGGTCCGTGAGCACGTAGAATCCCGTCCATGTCCCGTTATGTTGCTGTCGCGCTCGAACACTCAGTGAGTGTTCGAGCGCTACAGCGACAACATAATTACGCGCGAGCGATAGGGATGGGCAGCTTGGGGTCATTGGACGGGAATATACGTGCTCACGGACCAGGCTTTAGCCTAAATGAAGTCCCGTAGTCAGAAATTGTGTTCCACGTATATCCCTCTTTAATACTTTATTGACTGGACTACACTATATCTAATAATTCCTGGTATGCTTGAATGCATTATTCGTTTTTTTGCAATAAATTAATATTTAATATTTTAATCACATCAAATATAAATTAAGTTGTATTGGTATCTGTCTGTTGGAATATAAATTATTCAAGAATTTGCCCATAAAGAGATGTAGACACCTGTAACTCCATAATCACCTACTACCGTGAACAAAGCGGGCTTGCTCTACCTTTTTGCTGTATCCGTATTGAGGGTACTTGGAAAAATAGTTTGAACAAAGGCCGGGAAAGTTGGTCGCAAACTCGAAATAGGAAATTCGCGAAATAAAATATACTGGTAGCGTTCCACACCCGAACAGCCATTTGGTTATGGAATGGAATGGAAATAGAATAGTATTTTTTGAGATTACAAGCTTTTGCTTTAGATGGGGTTTTCTTTGGATAACTCTTTGACTCTCTATTTTACAAAATAGCTACATTTGTAAAGGCTCTTGTGGTGTGTCATATATTTAGGTATTATAATTGCTTCACTCTAGTTAAAAGTTGATAGATTTCGTTCGTTCGTTTGTTTCAGCCAAATGACGTCCACTGCTGGACAAAGGCCTCCTCCAAGGTTTTCCACAATTAACGGTCCTGCGCTGCCCGCATCCAGACCAGGCTCTTCGCGCGACCTTCACCAGATCGTCGGTTCACCTAGTAGGAGGCCTGCTTACGCTACGTCTTCCAGCCCATGCTCGGATAGATTTCACATTAATGTAATTTAAAACCTTGAAATGTCTAATAATTTTCGATGGTAGCCTAAGTGGCTGCTCGTCTTCCCATGGGGCTAATACTCTTGTAATGGATACAAGCGTTTTCCTCATCCCACATATTAAGGTAGTTTAATGGAAATAAAATATTGTCATAGAAGGAGAGTTGGTTTTGCGCAACTCTAGGACCTTGAAAGTTTTATTCGAGGGATTTAGAGCGTTAAATCATTTCGTGTTTTTAGGACTCTTTGAGATTGTTTCAGTCCTTAAAACAAATATTATGTCAATTATATAACCAACTAAGTTGAGCGAACTTAGTTGTCATCATCATCATCTCAGCCACAGGACGTTCACTGCTGAACATAGGCCTCCCCCAATGCTTTCCATGTTGCCCGGTTGGTAGCGGCCTGCGTCCAGCGCCTTCCTGCTACCTTTATGATGTCGTCGGTCCACCTTGTGTATGGGTGTCCCACGCTGCGTTTTCCAGTACGCTGCTTGCTTTATCCGTTCCCAATAAATTCATCATCATCTCATTAATTCTTCACTGTAGAAGCACGACTCACTAGTTGACCAAAGTAAATAAAAAATTTCGCCTAATATCCCCATGCTGACCAATAAATTAAAACTGTCATAATCCCATAAAAATAAAATGCATTTCTCGCAATATCATGGTTTATTTGCGCCGGCGACATGTGACCGTTATTCAATTAGTATGACCGGAATATTTGGATTGGAATGCAGAATGTTTCATGTGGATTGCAAACGTGTCGTTTTAAGTAAATATTACCTATATTTATCTTTATTCACGATCGGTCATTCGGTTAGTGATCTCGTTTACTTTTTGCATATTTCGTATCATAATTTGCATTATATAGTGAATGAGTGCGCCGATGATCGAAGTAGTGATTTTCTTTTCAGCACTGGTCCATAGTATTGTAACTTTAACATTCTCTTTTTTTTTAATAAACAACTTAAAAAAATAATAACGATGGAACGTTATCGTTCGTTCGTTCGTTTCAGCCAAATGACGTCCACTGCTGGACAGAGGCCTCCCCCAAGGATTTCCATAACGACCGGTCCTGCGCTGCCCGCATTCAGGCTCTTCGCGCGACCTTTAACAGATCGTCGGTCCACCTAGTGGGAGGCCTGTCCACGCTACGTCTTTCGACGTGGAACGTTAAAAACCATTGTAAACCCTAGGTATCTATTTGAAAAAAGAACGATCTTTATGACTTTTGCTGTTCTTTTTTTTAACTGTTCCTTTTTTAAACCGAAATTCTTTCTTGCAGATCCATACACAGCGTCCAAGATCCAGTGCAACGAGACGATAGTGGTGTCCCGCTCGCGGCCGCACGCCATCGTGTCGAGCCCCGGCTTCCCTCGCCCCTACCCAGACGATGCCGACTGCGTGACACTACTGCGAGCACCGCCCGCGCACACCATACGCGTGCATTTTGAGGAGCTGCTGACTGAACATGAGCCACAGTAAGTGATATAATTATTTTTTAGGTTTTTAGGTTACCTTTGCATCGAAGTTGATCCTTAACTTCGAACTGCTCCTATGTTCTTCTTCTGTTTAGATGCGCGTCCAATGACAGCTAACCTTTCTCCCAAGATATACTTGGCCTTCATCGATTGGGTTTTATTTTTGGGCAAGCTGTTAGTTCCTGGCTACACAGGATTTGCAGCGGAGGGAACGAGAGGTGGGAATAGTTCCGTAATATTTTTGTGTCCCGCTTATGCCACACCATAGTGTCGAGCCCCGGCTTCCCTCGCCCCTACCCAGACGATGCGGACTGTGTGACACTACTGCGAGCGCCGCCCGCCCACACCATACGCGTGCACTTTGAAGAGCTGCTGACAGAACATGAACCACAGTGAGTAATATTCTTAAGTGTACCTTTACAGCGGAGAGAAGTCGATCCTTAACTTCCAACTCCTCCTATGTTCTTCGGATTCATTTCGTTGCGGGTCCAATGTTAGCTTACATTTCCCCCGGGACAAACTTGGCCTTAATCGATTGGGTTTTATTTTTGGGCAAGCTGTTAGTTCCTGGCTACACAGGATTTGCAGCGGAGGGAACGAGAGGTGGGAATAGTTCCATAATATTTTTATGTCCCGCTTATGCCACACCATAGTGTCGAGCCCCGGCTTCCCTCGCCCCTACCTAGACGATGCCGACTGTGTGACACTACTACGTGCACCACCTGCGCACACCATACGCGTCCATTTTGAGGAGCTACTGACAGAACATGAGCCGCAGTGAGTAATATTCTTAAGTGTACCTTTACAGTGGAGGGAAGTCGATCCTTAACTTCGAACTCATCCTATGTTCTTCGGATTCAATTCATTGCGGGTCCAATGTTAGCTTACCTTTCCCCCGGGACAAACTTGGCCTTAATCGATTGGCTTTTTATTTGTGGGCAAGCTGTAGATCCTGGCTACACAGGATTTGCAGCGGAGGAAACGAGAGGTGGGAATAGTTCCGTAGTACTTTAGTGTCTCGCTAGTGACACACTATAGTGTCGAGCCCCGGCTTCCCGCGCTCCTACCCAGACGATGCGGACTGCGTGACACTACTACGTGCACCGCCTGCGCACACCATACGCGTGCACTTTGAGGAGTTGCTGACAGAACATGAGCCGCAGTAAGTGATAGATATGGTAGATGTGTAGGCAAAATTGCCTCTGGTAAAATAGAGGCGGTACCAAATGATCATAATGGTGCTGATGATAAGATGCCCTATCTTGGTGTTGTTGAGGCAATGTAGAATTACGACGATTAAGAAACAATTTTGCGAACATCAGGCCTCTTTAACCCGCCTGACAAACGTGGAGTATATACCGAATCTTCCATTTGCATCTGATGAATTAGAGTCGTGCTATAACAAAAAAAATCAACAACCAAACACATACAAAGAGTCCCTTTTAGGGTAGGGAAAATTAAAATATGAAACTCCAAAATTTTCCCGTGCAATTTATGCAGCAACAAAACAGCTTAATAAAGGACTGCACCAAATTGTAAATAAGAAAATTCATAACCCGTGAACCTTATTGCGGTTGCTTTATCGCTACTTTTGTGGCTATTAAAATGACCAACCGTTTGTTTGTGGACACAAAATGACGTTTCTAATTTTAATCTTATCTATCGTTCAAAGTCTAATGGGAATTAAATTCTTCAAACATTCATATTGTCTTGATGCACACTTCTTCTTCTATGTAGGTATATCTTTTCTCTTTCTTTAAATTTCATTAGCAACTATCGCTATCGTTCTTTTTACTTTTGAGGGACTTTCTCTACATATTTTCTTCTGATAGAATTTGCGGGTCAAAATATAGAAGCTAAGTTAAAATGCAGCGGTAATAATGAGAGGTGGAAAGGTCCCGTTCTTAGAAGATGCCATTTAATTAACACCAGTATATTGAAGACATAAACGCGGCAATTCTGATCTCTGCATTATGGCTTTTATATCACTTTTTAGTGAGCTGTCATATACATTGTGCGACTGCCGTATAAAATCACGAATGTCATTATGGTAATCAAGCTGAATGCTCCCGAGAAATATTAACATTTTCAGACATTTTTCTGTTATTGTTATGCACAGTTTTACAGTACTGCAACATTTACATTTTAAATAAGTACTGGAACGCTTTGGCAAGAAAGTGTGTTTAAATAAAAAAAAATATTCAATTAGTAAAGCGTTCGCGAAAGAAAACAAATGTATTTCTTTTTGCTCTACTCAGTTAAGAATAAAAAATATTATTTTTACTTAAATACGAGCATTCGAGGCTCATAAGAAGGCCCAAGGTGACCCAAAGGGCGATGGAGAGGGCTATGCTCGGAGTTTCCCTGCGTGAACTAATCAGAGGAGAACCAAAGTGACCGACATAGCTCGCAGAATAGGCTAGTTGCCTAAAAAAATTTTTTTAGTCCGTAATGTTTAATATCAAAAAATATTGGACACATATAATTTTATTTGTCAATCTAACAAATAATTACATAGTTATGGTGCGTTGAAGTTGCGCACGACGTCACAACGTGCGGCATTTTTTAGCAAGCGTTGACGTCACGGGCCTCTTCTTATGAACTTTGGGGCGCTTTATCTCTTTAAATTTTCATTAGTTTGAAAAAGTGAAAAATACGTATAGAGTATTTTTTGATAAGTTAACTGACGGACTAATTAAAACTCTTGCTTTTTGACCCAGGCAACATCCCCATTGCTAAAATCAAGTGGCAGTGGGCGGGGCACATAGCTCGAAGAGACGATGGCCGTTGAGGCAGAAAAGTTCTCGAGTGGCGACCACGGGCTGGAAAACGTAGCGTGGGCAGGCAGGCCTACTAGGTGGACCGACGATCTGGTGAAGGTCGGGCGGGAAGAGCCTGGATGCGGGCAGCGCAGGACCGTTCATTGTCGAAAACCTTGGGGGAGGCCTTTGTCCAGCAGTGGACGTCATTTGGCTGAAACGAACGAACGAGTATTTGACATTCGTGCGATCGATTTCTGCCCATTAATCATGCCCATTATCCCCGAGTAATAAAAACTATTTTTACGAGTTCCATACAAGTAGGTAATGAACTCAAGAAAACTCTCGTGTCTGTCCGTCTACCACAGACAATTTTCTCAGAACTACATGACCTGAATAGACTTGAGATGTACAAAGGAAGCGTTGTCAAAATAGGATTGTTATCTAAAGGTCAATTTTGTGAGTACGATAAAAAACGTCCGCCATTTTCTTCTTATAAATTAGTAGGTATTCGAGGATTCGTAGAAGTTGATGGACTGGTTGCTCATGTATAAAAAGATTGGAAATACATTTCATTTTCCTGTACAGTCAGCGTCAAATACTTCGTGACACCCAAATGGCCAAAAAGTTGACAACACAACCTTATACGTGTCGCGAAGTTTTTGACTATTTTGGACATCACGAACTATTTGAAGCTAACTGTACATGAGCAACTACTAGACGGAGTAAACCACTTACAGTTATTATTAGTCTAGATTCTAGTACATTCTGTAAATAACCTGTATAATTTATTTAGTAGACCTTTTTCAAATCACTTGCACAGGTTGCAAAAATGTAAGTTAAAATCGTCCCATGTAAAGTTTGCTCTATCACTACTTTGGGACAACATGTCGGCTATGATGAGAAAAAAAAATAGTCAGACTTTTTGTCAGCCAATACCATTAAAGGCTATTATCGTAGCGATTATAAGTACGATAATTTAATTATTTCTTTTCACAAAGCTCCAAGTGTACGAATACAATAACATGGCCTCCCCAGCAGCGTTGTGAAAATAATTGCAAATGGTGTATTTCCACGGCTAAAATAATAGTTTCGAGTGTCCAATCAACATCGTTCATCAGAATTAAACGACAATTGTTTGCGAGCCCATCACGTGATAATAAACTCGACAAATAAAATTACCAACAGTTTTATGGGACAGATTAACACAGTAGGCTCATTCCATCTGGTATCCAATTGTGGAACTATCCCCACCCCTGTTTCCCATCGCTGCAACTCCTGTACTTATAGCCAGGATCTACAGCTTGACTGCCACTAAAAACCAAAGCAATGAAGGCTGAGTTTGTCCCGGAGGGAAATTAAACTGTTATTTGATACACAATGAAATTATTCAGAAGATCTTGATTTTTATTTTGATTTTGATACGGTTACGGATATTAGAATAATATTATACCGGTTTCGGTTACGGTTACGGATATGAAATCATTTCGGATTATCCGAAAGTTTCGGATAGTTTCAGTTACGGATATTAGGATTGTAAAAATGTTAAATTCAAATAGCAAGATGCTACGCGACCCAAATAGCCACTTTATGAGCTATGACGACACCACTATAAAACAGGCGGGGATATTAGAAAGGTGCCAGGGAATGCTAGATAAGTAACAATTATAAAAAAAAAAAAATTTAGGCTCCGCTTTTATCCGAAACTTTTGAATCGGTTACGGTTACGGATATCCATAGTAAACACAGTAAGGGGACAGAGGGGTCTAGTCCCACAACTTTCATTCTATTCTACCTCCACTGTAAATCTACAGCTTGACCAATAACACCTTCTCTTCACATCTGTATTGTAACTAGTTTTATAAATTCATGTCCAATCAGCGGTAACACGACAATTTGCAATTTAAACTTTATAGTAATAAAAATTATGATCATTTCGCAACCACGTACAACGTGTTAAATAAATACATGATAGTAAAAGTTCATTTATCACAACATTATGTAGATAAGTAAAGTTTTTGATATGCCAAGTTAAAATAAGTTTATAGAATTAGTAACTCATATCAATTTGATTAGCTTCAATACAAATAAGTAAGTTACCAATTGATAAAACTGAATGGAACTGGCAATGGAAAAAAAAGTAGGCGATAGTACTTTTTGGCACTCCTTGGGGGTGACTTCCAGCCTGTAAGTTTATTTAATGGGACAGGAGGCAATCGAGCAGACGGATCACCTGTAATTGAAGTGCAAGTGGCTGATAATGACTATTATCTACTATTCTATCACACTGTCTTGTTTCTTCAAACAATACTAAATCTAGCACACCCGCCGAAGAGTCAATCTTGGTCCAGAAAGTTCGTTGCACTCACAAAGTAAACCCCAGCTGCATCGCGTGACACGCCACAGGCGCCACTGTTTTACTTGCTGCCTTTACCACCTCCTGCTTATTCATTCCAACTTAGTTCAACTTGTGTGTTTGTAAATCCTGTCGCCCCGCCTCGCAAGTTAGCGCAAACCAGACATAACTGGATATAACCGCTTCTAATTGCGTTTAACTACTCGGTGGACGCTAACTGCGCATTTAGCGTGCTTATTTCTGAAAGTTACTGAATAGAAACCGCGTAAATAATTTTGACGATGTAAGAGATTTAAAACTTTAAGGCTAAGTTACACGACATTATTTTAACCGTACGTAACAATAACAATAACCGGTGCTTTTTATGGAATTTGACAGATTTTTGACGTTTGTCAAAGTTAAAGTAAGATGGCGCAACTTAGCCTAACTATGTTAATAATAAGTAACTTGTAAAACCTCCCAAAAACAATATAATCTCTACATAGTAACAAGCATCTGTATTTAACAATCAATTCGATTCAATAATAAAGGACGAAGCTCACTCATCAACCCGGAAATGGATCGTAACCGTATCAACTCGAGACGGTAAATATTCTTTGTAGATAACTCCATACTGCAACGCACACTTATCCGCACCGTAAAGTAAACGCCTCGCCTCGCGTTGGCAGCGCGGCGACAGGCGACACGATGTTGTCCCATTGCGGATTGATAAGTGTGCGATGACCTTAATACAAAAATCCAAAGCAAAAAAAATGTAGTACCAGTGGTTTTTCAATGCCTTTTAATATGTATTCTTCGACGATCTGGTAAAGGTCGCGGGAAGAGCCTGGATGCGGGCAGCGCAGGACCGTGCATTGTGGAAAACCTTGGAGGAAGCCTTTGTCCAGCAGTGGACGTCATTTGGCTGAAACGAACGAACGAACGAACGATGTATTCTTAAAACCTATTTTCGTAGTAGTAATCGTTCTGAACCAAATTAAATTAAATTAAATTATGATCACAAGATTTTCCGTCGTAGCACATCTGTGCTCGCTACTTTGATTTTAGGATGCAGGAAATTGAAATTACAGTAGTTGAACCATTTGTCAAAGGGCAACTAATGATTAATGCCCAACTAATTACAAACTACAGTTAAAATGACAAATGTTTTGAATTATACGAGGAATGCTGTTTATTGGTACAATTTTAATTCCCCTCATAAACTTTATGGAGTGGATAAATATCATAAATTAAACGAAACGACATAATTATAATTTATTCTTGTTATAACAAAATTATGAATAGAAATCTAGACGGAAAACGAAAACTTTTTTCCATAATTTTATAAAATGTAGAGTGACGCCCGTACTCACAAACGATGCTTGCTTAAGTGAAGCAGCAAATCTAACGCACAGCCTTGAATAGAGCTCTGTGATTAGTTCTTGTGGCACCCTGTGCGTCCACGCTTACTGTGAGACCTCATAGTAATGTTTGTGAATACGGACGTGAGTGTCTTGAGTGTATACGCACTATCTACCTTGTTGTTAGAAATATCTAACTTAAAATGGTGTCACTGATACTGATTACTCTTTATACCAATTAGTCAATTAAGGTCGTAGTTCATTTAAACCTAGTTAATGTTATTTAGCTTAACCTACTTTAGATCTTCCTGGAAACTGTTCCTTAAGCCTTGTTCGCACTAGTCGAGTAATTTAGTAAAATAACTCGCCTTAAGTAAGGCTGGGTTGCACCATCTTACTTTGACTTTAACAAACGTCAAAAGTCTGTCAAACTCTATACAAAAAAATATCGACTATCGTTATATGTAGTTACGGTCAAAGTTGGGTGGTGCAACTCAGCCTATGTAAACTAACTTAACTAAACTAATCGCTACTGGCCAAAAATCCGTTCGCACTTTGGTCTAGTACAGTATTATGCGCAAGTAAAATTAGTGATTTTTGTATGAACACGACTAAACCACCCGTTTCGGACTTGTTTAACCGGTGAACGAGTGAGCGGGACGCGTGATATGGGGTGCTAATCGCCTGTCAAAAAAGATTTATGCCCGTTTTCACCATCAATTCCTAATTTTAAGTGACCCCTATGAAAACAAAATTCATGTTATTACCATAGGGGTCCCTTAAAAATTAGAGATTGATGGTGAAAACAGGCATTAGTGGCATATGTACTATCGGGNACAGCGCGGCGAAAGGCGACACGATGTTGTCCCATTGCGGATTGATAAGTGTGCGATGACCTTAATACAAAAATCCAAAGCAAAAAAAAATGTAATACCAGTGGGTTTTCAATGCCTTTTAATATGTATTCTTAAAACCTATTTTCGTAGTAGTAATCCTTCTGAACCAGATTAAATTATGGTCAAAAGATATTCCGTCGTAGCACATCTGTGCTCGCTAATTTGATTTTAGGATGCAGGAAATTGAAATAACAGTAGTTGAACCATTTGTCAAAGGGCAACTAATGATTAATGCCCAACTAATTACAAACTAGAGTTAAAATGACAAATGTTTTGAATTATACGAGGGAATGCTGCTTATTGGTGTACAATTTATTTTAATTTCCCTCATAAACTTTATGGAGTGGATAAATATCATAAATGAAATGAAACGACATAATTGTAATTTATTCTTGTTATAACAAAATTATGAATAGAAATCTAGACGGAAAACGAAAACTTTTTTCCATAATTTTATAAAATGTAGAGTGACGCCCGTATTCACAAACGATGCTTGCTTAAGTAAAGCAGCAAATCTAACGCACAGCGTTGAATAGAGCTCTTTAGAGAGCTCTTAGAGATTAGTACTTGTGTCACCCTGTGTGTCCACGCTCACTGTGAGACCTCATAGTAATGTTTGTGAATACGGTGCGTGAGTGTCTTGGGTGTATACGCACTGTCTACCTTGTTTTTAGAAATATCTAACTTAAAATGGTGTCACTGATACTGATTACTCTTTATACCAATTAGTAAATTAAGGTCGTAGTTCATTTAAGTCTAGTTATTGTTATTTAAACATAACCTACTTTAGATCTTCCTGGAAACTGTTCCTTAAGCCTTGTTTGCACTAGTCCAGTAATTTACTCGCTACCAACCAAAAAACCGTTCGTACTTTGGTCGAGTACGTTTATGAGTAACTAGCGGCCGCCCGCGACTTCGTACGCGTGGATCCCGTTTTACCCCCTTAGGAGTTGAATTGGAACCCCCATGCAGAATTTGAGACTCCTAGCACTTGTAGTTTCTGAGATTTCGTGATGAGTAAGTCAGTCAATCGGTGATCTTTCGCTTTTATAGTTATAGATTAGTGGTTTTTTAATTAACCGACTAAATAATGTTATAAATAATACGAAAATGTAAAAACATCGAAAACCGTAGATATTTCGACCAAAAATATATTAAGATAGTTGACGAACGGATTTGACGAAAGATTCGTTATAGAAAACGCGCATTTAGTAGATAACCTATTCGACAATTTTTTTGATGAGACACGTTTAGCTGCTAAATTACTCGCCACTCGACTAATTACTCGACTAGTGCGAATAAGGCTTAGTCATAGCCGACGAAATACACATCCCACGGGAATGTTAGTTTAGGGAAGTTTCTCACGTACAGCATCCAGACCGACGGCTCCCTCAGGAGTCGGCTTTAGGGAAATTTATTACCGAATATGACCATGAGCAGGAATACTAAGACAAACAGAAACTCGGATATAAAAGGAAATAAGAGATAAGGAATAAGACTGACAGAGTGAAATATGGTTCGGTTTTCATACAATTGGTCATTTATCAAGTAATAGCTTTCCGCCCGCGGCTTCGCCCGCGTGGAATTATGTCTGTCACAGAAAAATTTTATCTCGCTCGTCCCTGTTTCAAAAATCAGGATAAAAACTATCCTATGTCCATTCACTGGACTCAAACTGTCTCTATGCCAAATTTCATCAAAATCGGTTTAGTGGTTTAGGCGTGAAAGCAAGACAGACAGACAGAGTAACTTTCACATTTATTATAATTATTATTAGTATAGATTTTTATCGTTATATAAAGTATGTATGTTCTCGTTTCTATTTTAATAAATTAGAAGCCTAGTTTTAAGGTTTTACTGTCACCGTACCCCGTCATGTAAATAGTGAAGCAAGGAAATAAAACCTTGCCTGTATAGATTAATATTTAAGCAAGGAGCTAAAACCTTGTCTTTATAATGCCGTGAAAAGCCCTGCCCTTCTAGCATTACCAAGTGTTTGAGAACAATACATTTGACATTTTATGCTCGATGTTCAAACAACACGACTGTGCATGTGTAATACTATAGCATCATACGTTGCGTTGTTATAATAGATGTTACATTGCAGCTTTAAATAATCTACATAGTAATCACAAAGAAATATTAGAAACCGGCAATTTTCAAAATATAGTTTGCAACTCAGATAGAAATTGAACTGCTTCAATATCCTCAAAATTACTTCACTTTGCAATCTTAGGCTGAGTTTCACCACCAAACTTTAACGGTAACTATTTAATGATAACCGGTGGTTTTTGTATGGAGTTTGACAGGTTTTTGACGTTTGTTAAAGTAAAAGTAAGATAAGTCTGTTATTTAACTTTATTCGAAGCAAAATTTCTCATTTTCTATTGGAGTAGGCCATACTACATCCCATTTTCTTTAGAACATTTGACGAGGCACGTCTTGTCTGACGTAACAGACTAAGGCTGAGTTGCACCACCTAACTTTAACCGTAACTTTAACGATAACCGGTGTAGTTTGTCTGATTTTTGACGTTTGTTAAAGTCAAAGTAAGTGCAACCCAGCCTAAGAAGTGTTAGTTAGGATCTCCCTGAACACGTGCCTCAGGCATACTGTTCCCTAAGGGTTCCTCAAGTGTAGGAACCGTCTATATTCCGTATCGGGTGTTCCTACTTCATAATTTATGCATGAGACGTTTCTTGAGTTGTTTTTTCTGGTAGCTACAGATCTTGAATGTTGTAAGTTGTGTTTATTTCGCTTTCTTTTTAGTCTCTTTGATATTTATATTAAAATGATCACTTTAGGTCCTTAATCCAAAATTTCAGTAAGACATTATTCGTTCAAATATTCACTTATTTTCCTTAGGTTGTAACAACTGAAGTCACCACCAAGTTGCCCGACTTTTACCCCTTTAATAATAAAAAATACACACTGTTGAACAGTAGTTTAAATGACATTTCCATACCAAACATTACTTTTAAGAAGCGTTCAATGCATGTATTAGTTAGTGAGGGGACTACGCTACGAATAAGCTGTTAATCGTTTTCCATTATTTTTCTGACCAACATAACGATTATCTTACTCCAAAGTAAGAAATTTGACATTATATGACTAGGTATAAAATACCTATTCTAGACCTTTTGTCCTCACAAGTAGGTAATGAAGTTCCAACCGCATTTACATAACAATAATTATCCTAATATCACCCACAATCACGGTGTGTAGGTATTAGCTTGAGATTAATTAGTATTCGCTCGATTAGCGATACATTGCTCCGTGGCAGTACATTGGTTGCGGTCGGCTGAGTGACAGATTATTAATTGTATTGTATTGCCTTACCTAGGCAAAGGCTGTCATGACTATAGGATGAAACGCATGCAAACATAGCTAATAATTTAGTATTTTGCAGAAAAAAAGGTAGCATAAAAAATTTTGGTTCTACAAGAAATGGTCGCTTCTAACTTTATTTCATTTGAAATTTTTCAATACTTTTGAAAGTTTCACTGCCCTTTGAGGCTCTCAAGTGGAACGTGGTTTGACAAACTTTGAAAGTTAATTGTTATCTTTATAATAGGAAGCTTTTAATGCGATTTGTACTTTGTTTTTGATAACCCATTATTATAGCTTTAACCTCATCGTATACTATTGAAGTTCATTAACCACCATTATAAACATAGTTTTGTTGAGTGTGAGGCTACTATAAAGACGAGTCCCACTTACCCAACAAAACAAAAATAAAACATTGAAAAGCATAGTTAAATCGAGAATTTAAATAATAAGAAATAATTTGGGATCCAGCCGTTTGTCTTCTAAAAAAAAGCTCTACTCGGCGGCGAGAAACAGCAGATTTAAAATAAAATGCAATAGAAGACGACTTGGTTTCAAGCTGTCTGTGCCCCGAGGCATCGAATATTATCTCCGCTTCGGACGGGTTAGTTTTATTTCACGAAGTAACACTGAATGAGTGGCTGAGAGTCTGACGTTTAAAGAAATGATATTACGCTTGCGCGTGCCGAGCATTTTTGAAGTAACACGGGACTATTCCCACCTCTAGTTCGTTTATTCCCAGCGCTGCAACTCGTGTGTAGCCAGGATCTACAACTTGACCGCCAATATAAACCCAACCAGGATAGGATAAGTTTGTCCCGGGGAAAAAAAATGTAAGTGGACCCGCAACGAAATTAATCAGAAGAATTTTTGAAGTAATAGAAATCAGGAAGTTATAATATAGGCCGCCTGGCCTGATGGTATACGTCGTAGAGTCCGGTGCAAGTATGGGTTTGATTACCGTTAGGACCAGAGATTATGGGAAGAGAGCGAGCCTTAATACCTGGACTCATGGATGGATGTATATTTTTGTTGCAAAATCGCCCGTATTTAAACTACGTAAGATGCCACAGTAAAGAAAGAGAGAAATTACCTATTTAAGTTTATAAACGGACTAGCGGCCGCTCGCGACTTCGTAAGCGTGAATCCCATTTTACCCCTTTAGGGGTGGAGTTTCGTAAAATTCTTTCTTAGCAGATGCCTACGTCATAACATCTACCTGCATGCCAAATTTCAGCCCGATCCGTCCAGTGGTTTGGGCTGTGCGTTGATAGATCACTATGTCAGTCAGTCAGTCACCTTTGAGTTATTTATATTTAAATACCTATTCGTTACATTCCCTCTAATATGGTCGAGTGAAGCGATGGCTGGTTCACTCGTCATGTCTGTGAACAGGCGCTGCTTTCGGGGACTGGTCAATCCAAGTTATTCAAATTTATGCGAGTCATTTCTACTAGTACCTTAATATGTAAGTCTAGATATTAGCACGTCACTACCTTGTTTAATATACCACGCAATCTTGTATACCCATTCTTATGATACACCATACAAGAATGCATGGTAAATTCAGTGAACTGCTCCTGAATCGAATGTACCTACTACTACTATTTCTATTTAGGTATTTATATTAACCGGCAGACAGTGGTGACTGAGTTTGTTGCGGCGCTTCTTCTCAGCACTTGCCAAATGTTGGTCTCGAAGCGCTGGTAGGGTAAAAAGATTATGAGACATGTAGAGGCTCCTTAAGAGCAAAATGACGATTTGTAAGAACTATTTATTAGTCTAAACAAATAAATTTTTTTTAATCATCGTTCGTTCGTTTTAGCCGAATGACGTCCACTGCTGGACAAAGGTCTTCCCCCAAGGATTTCCACAACAACCGGTCCTGCGCCGCCCGCATCCAGGCACCTCCTACAACCTTCACCAGATCGTCGGTCGACCTAGTGGAGGTCTGCAGCACATTACGTCTTCCAGCTCGTGGTCGCCACTCAAGAATTTTTCTGCCCCAGCGGCCATCAGCTTTGCAAGCTACGAGCTCCACTCACTGCCACTTGATTTTAGCGATTCTGCGGACTATGTCAGTCACTTTGGTTCTCCTGCGGATCTGCTCATTTCTGGTTCAATCACGAAGGGAAACTACGAGCATAGCAAGCTCCATCGCATTTGACCTTGAGCCTTCTTATGAGGCCCAGTAAGCGACCACATCTCAGATCCATAAGTTATCAAAGACTTGTAGCTTTAGACACTGCGATATTTCAGACGTGAGAATATCACGAAGCTTCCCGAACGCTGCCAGCCGATTTGGATTCGACGATTGACCTCTTCCTCGAAGTTAGACCTACCTAACTGGACTGTTTTGTTTGTACTAGGTTTCAATATTTGTCGACAACTGCCGAGTGTAGAGTATCCAATCTTTAGAGGAGCGTGTGCAACACGGACATTTGGCATGACTTTGTCTTGTCCATGTTCATTTTACGAGGGGTTCGTTGAGAGGCTCGACTAAGGCCATTAAGAATAGTGCCTAGATCTTCCACGGTCTCAGCCATGACTATTATATCGTCCGCGAATCGAAGGTGGGTAATTTACTCGCTATTGATATTTATGCCGAATCCGCTCCAGTCCAGAAGCAGATCTCCAGGTGGTGGTGAACAGTTTCGGAGTTTTCAGTTCCCCCTATCTTACCCTTCGCTGCAACTGGATAGGTTGTATTGAGTATTGAGGTTTCAAATCTTAATCCTGGAGACGTTTGACTGGTGTTTTCGTACAATCCTTTCAACACTTCGATGTATCGATATAGTCAATTTGACACCGTTGGAGAGAATGTAGTAGGTACTGCCCAGGTCTCGATCGAAGAAAAGGCTTTCTCATAGTCACAAACGCCAGACAAAGTGACTAATTATACTCCTCGGTCTTTTGTACAATCTGCCGTAGCATAATGGGGTTATGGGGTCTATGGTTAGTACCATAGACCCCAAGCCGGTTTCCAAAAGCTTTAGTAAGCTTTTGGAAACCGGCTTGTTCGAGAGGCTGGAAGTAGTCGAGCATAGGAGCGAGACGATTTATAATGACTATCGAAAACAATTTGTAGACATGGCTCAGTAGTGAGATGGGTCTATAATTCTTCAACAAGGTTTGGTCGCCTTTTTTGAAGAAGAGTATCACCACACTTCTGTGCCATGCTGTAGGCGTTTTTCCTTCGAGGATGATGGAATTGAACAGCTTCTGAAGAAGCCCCTCCGTCAAAAAGCCAACTGCGTAATAATGAACAGAAAAAATATAGAAACAAGTGTTGTTAGTGTTTATAAATGTAGTGGAAGTGGGAGGCATTAAATACATATCACCATTAACGTAAGGGCCTAATTGTGATAAATCAAAAAGTTTCAAATGAAGTAAGGTTCAATGTTAAAACCAAAAGTTTAGGGTAAGGGCTGAATTGTATTATTAAAACAAATTTACGTCCTTTAAATCAATTGTTTCCCCAAAAGTCGTATTCAGACGACTAAAAATGTGTAAGGTAAGGGACATTTTTTTAAAGATATCAACATTTCAAGTATACCAATCGATAGAGCCGAAAATTCTGAATGCGTTGGTATATATAACTCATTTTGGCCAAAATGTCCCTTACATTAATTGATACTTCCACCATCGAAATAAAGAAATTTTGACTTTGACTTGACTTTGACTTTATTGACAATTTTAAATGAAAAATGCTGGCTGTGGAAACTCTATCGCTCTGGTCATTGTCGAAATTACATTTATATACAACGTTTTATTTACTTACTGACTTTGCCCGTGGGTCCCGCCCACGTAGGACGACAAAAGGTTTGTATGCCAATGTAATAAAGCAACTTTTTCTGTTTACCGATACCGAAAGCTCCCTTGAATCTTCTGTATACCAAATGTAATAAATATCCGGGTATAATCTTCTGTAATTTAATCAATATCCGGGCTTAAAGCATATTTTACTCTTTAATTAATTCTTTTTTGAAAGTATTTTTATGACTTTTAATCTTTAGCCTTTAAAATTTAAGTTCCGTGAAAATTACTAAAGTTTTTTAGTTACAATTTACTTTAATAAAGCCTAGTCAATGTTGCAAAGGGGCCGTCCATATATTACGTCATTCTAAATTAGGGGGGGGGGTTGGTCTGCGGATGACGGTAAATGATAGATAGGGGGGGGGTTCGAAATTGACGTCATTCTTATTTATTTATTTATAGTTTATTGTTCACGTACAAAAAGATAATTTCTAAAAAGAAATTTCTTTTAGCACACCTAGTAAGTGAGACTGCAAATGTGAGAGGCGGCTAAGGCGCGTACAATACTAAAATAACTCATAATAAACATACATAATGCAATCGATCACGAATCACTCTATCTATTAAAAAAAACGCATCAAAATCCGTTGCGTAGTTTTAAAAGCGAAAGCGACTTTGTTTTATACTATAATTAGTCGGCTTCCTTTGTCTTTGGCAATATACAGGATGTTAGGTAAATGGGTATATGAGCCGACACTAGCCCATGTTAACATGGGCATAGAAATGGTATGGTGAAGTCAGAAATTTGATATCATCATTTTATTTTTTTTAATTTTCATTCAAAATAAATTTTATAAAATCCGATTTGTATGAAAATTAAAATAATTAAAATGAAGATATCACTTCACCATACCATTTATATGCTCATGTTAACATGGGCTAGTGTCGGCTCATATACCCATTTACCTAACACCCTGTATAATATTATTATTCCCTATTTTTTACTTTTATTTTATATTATATCAATGATTATTGCCAAAGAAAAAATAATAAAAGGTGATTCTATAACCAAGTGTTTTAATCATATAATACTCTATTTTTCTCAAATCTGCAATGTTTTAATTTTGTCAAACTGATAATGACGTCAATNGTGTTTTAATCATATAATACTCTATTTTTCTCAAATCTGCAATGTTTTAATTTTGTCAAACTGATAATGACGTCAATTTTGGGAGAAGGGGGGGGAGTCATTAAGAAATGACGATAGGATGATTGTAGGGGGGGGGGGTCTAAAATCTGAAAAAATCGATGACGTAATTTATGGACGGCCCCAAAGATCTTTCCTTACAACGAAGACTGAGGCAAGTCAAATTGCCTTCGGCGTGGTGTATCTGTCAACTTGAAATTGTGAACTCTGTCAGTTTATAATATAACGCGTTAGATTGTAAACTAACAGTGGATTAGGTTAGGTTAGATTGTAATTTAACTACGTCAGATTGTAATCTGACGGAATTCACAATTTTATGGTGACATATCTTTACGTAAATTGCAAGATTCAACTTCCTGTGTTGATAATTAATTATTCATTTATTTATTTCATTACGAGTAAGTAGATTAAATAATCAAAGCTTAATTTAGGCAGTTTGTGTCACTACCTTCCGAGACGAGACGCGACACAATCCGTTTTTGTGGCAAATTCGCTCAGCATCTTTCACTTGGATAAGACGTACGATTGTGACGCTGATCGGCAGTAGATAGGGTTGTCAACGGATACAGAGTTTGAAAATTTCCTGAATAAAGGCAATAAACTACTACCTTATAGATGGCTTATATGTTTGCTTAGTTCAAAACAGCGCGAGAGGATAGATCACACTAAAAAGATTATCAAGTACTGCTGTGAACTATGTGTTATGTTATGTCCGAAAGCCTATCCATGTAAACGACACCAGACACATACAACCGAAAAGCCCTGTGTATGTATAATGCAATCGCAATCTTTTCTAAAAAGTTCTACAAGTCTAACAGCGAAGCACTCGCGCTCGGCGCATCAACCGAGCTTGAAAACAATTGCAATATTTGACAGAGCAATTTGTAAGGACGGCAACACTGAAAAACAATTGAATACCACGTTGTCAACCCTGTTAAGTGGCGATAACACGCGGCATCGCTGACACATCGCGACGGCCGCGGAGATACGGCGACGGCAATAAATTACCTCCGATCGGCAATCTTCTGCTACCCGCAACCGGCAATCGATCCGGTGCGAGATATGAGCGATTGTTTTCTCGGATTGTTCTCGATTGTGAACGGATAATCGTTACGTCAGACGGATTTGGATTGAGACAGTGGATAAGTGCTTTTTTCATATCGAAAAGACAAGAATCGTGTTAAGAAATGTGGATTATTGTGGAAGTATGAAATTGGTGTTTTCTGGCGCAGAGATAATTATAAAGTAGAATAGAATATATAGCTTTAAAGCGTTCACTACCAAGTCTTATCGGGCATGTAGAGTTTATTCTACCTAGGATATTTCAATCGTTGGACAACTTTAAACTGAAGAATAAGTTTGGCACATTGACAGTTTTAGTATGGAAATATGTCAAAATGATAAGGATATTCTTCAGTTAAAAGATATCTGACGATTGAAAAATCTGCCCTTAAAAAGAAGAACTACTCATATTCATATTAATTTATTCACTTCGCAATGTAACAGAAGTTCCAACAATAAAGGATAGTAGGTACAAGATGTTCAAAATGTTACAATACTACCTCCTAGAGGTCTGAGTGATTTTCAAACAATAAAATTAGGCAAACAAACCATAAAATAACATTAATCACTCACAAACTATGTTTTGTTGGCTAGCATCAAACTACCCGTGAGTTTTGTTTAACTAATGAATTTTACCAACTAACTGGATATAGTTCCAAAATACTGGACTGTCCTGTCGATGACATTGACAGTGGGGCGCCACCGTCAATACCGGATCGCTGATTCCGATTTTGCCATGTTGGAAACCATATAGTTGAACGATGGTAGCGCCCCCCTGTCATTGAGTTTGGTGGGACAGTTCAGCGTGGGTCGTCTATAAAATTAAAGTCAACTGACATAAAAGAAGAAAACTTCAAAAGCCAGTAAGAAATTGTCACATAAAATCTGTTTTCCCTTAGATAAATTACCTACGGCTCAGGTAGGACGTAATTGGCTCTAAATAAAATAATTAATTAGAATCGATTTTAATGTTCCCCGAACTCGGGGGAAGCAAAGAGCGAATAATTGACCCTTGATCCCGGAGTAAGCCCGTGCCGGGGGACCCCCGTCCCCCTACTTACGGGTCCCCGGGGCCAATGGCACGGGAAATACCCACATTCTCATCCGTTATCAGATCATTGGGCATGTTTTTAATGGCTTTTCGAAGTTACAGCTTGGTAACTGACCCGTGTCAGGGACTGGTAAACAGTTTGATTATTTTTGTTATTTATATTATTACCTGTTCTAGAAATGATACTGCGTATTTATGATTATGAGAAGAATATCATCCACCAAACAAGAGGGTAAGAAAATCCAGGAAAATATGTATTTCGGAGTTCGTCATTTGGACACACACACACATCACGTCAACTGCTGGACAGTATCAAATTGGAAAAAAACATACGGGTCGAATTGAGAACCTCCTCCTTTTTTGAAGTCGGTTGAAAAAAATGAGAAGGTCAAATATTAATTAAACATATTTCAACGGCAATTTAAATGGTTACTGAATTACATAGGTTTAGGAAATTGTGAAAACAAGCAGAGTTCTAAACTTAACTGCATATAAAATGTAACTTCAACTTCAAGCAACTTCCAAATTCCGATCATGGGTCAATAAACAACCATAACCTACTCCTTAACATCGAATTAAACTAAATCGCTCGTCTACTGGTAGAGGTACACGGACTCGAATCGATTTTATGTATCGAATAACCCGTAAACGAGTGCCATTACGGACATATCTACCGATCGGTTCAGTGTACCTACCATGAGTTTACGTTAGGTGTGCTCGCTAGCGAGTACGTCAAAAATCTCTATAGTTCCAAAATACTGAACTGTCCTATCCATGACATTGACAGTGGGGCGCCACCGTCAATACCGGATCGCTGGTTCCGATTTTTGCCATGTTGGAAACCATAGTTGAACGATGGTAGGGCCCCCCCTGTCATTGAGTTTGGTGGGACAGTTCAGCGTGGGTCATCTATATGAAGGTTTTGTTTCTTGAAAGTAGCCGCTAGGGGCGCGGCACAATATGTCATACAATTAATGTCATTTTCTTACGCAGTCGCTAGCGAGTACACCTAACGTAAACTCATGGTAAGCACACAGTTTATAGCCGATCGAGCGCGAATGAATGCGTAAACATCTACCTGACGCCCTTAGACTGATGTGGACGAATCGAAATGTGCAGTTTAAGAGTAGGCGCACACCGTTGATTTTTAGGTGGCCGATAGTTGTGCCCGATTTTAATTTGTATGAAGAATCGGCCAAATCGAATCGGCGTAGTGTGCGCACTCCCATAATTACATGCCCATACTGATCAACTGCCCGACTAAACTATCGGCCGACGAAAAATCAACGGTGTGCGCCTACTCTTAGACTGATGTGGACGAGTCGAAATGTGCAGTTTAAAGGCAGAAAAAGCTTTTAAAATGATGGCAGAATGAATGAATGGACTTTATTTGTCATAAATAAACTGATTCTTTACATTATAATATGTAGAGCGTTTCCGGAAAGATTTTTTTTATTTATTGAGTGCTATTTTTTTCTGTTTATTTGATTTGGGGCTTTTATATTGAGTGCTGTAATTACTATTCTGATGGTTGCTGCAACAACTTTTTGCAATTTTATCGCATAGTATAGTACATACAATGTTGATCTTGTTACGCAAATTCAAAGAAATGTTCACAAAGATGACCAAGTTTCCAGCGTCACTTATTCTCACTAAAAGCCAACATAATGCTGTCGTAAATTTAAGTAAAGTTAAACAACACTAAAGTCCTGGCAACACTAGCCTCAATCCATTTGTCTCGCTCACGCAGCGTCCCATAGCACATGCANTTACTCAAAATTTTAGGTACCTAAAATCGTGTGACCAACGTATTTCGCTTTCTCAATTCAAAACAATTATAAGAAGATATTTTTTTGATTATTGTGTGGAAAGTATATTTAATTACGATGATTTTAGTATATGCTACACACAAATTGAATGAAAATTGTGAATGCAGTAACCAAATGTTTCATTGCAACCGAAGGTGTGACACGATGAGAACGCGAAAAATTACCCCGTTTTTTATCGTTTCATGTGATTTTTTCGTATTATTTTTGCTTCTAATACGATAAAATTTATTTTGTATGTAGCTAAATAGATATTTTATCATCTGATTTCAAAGTTATTGTTCTAACTTATACCGTTTACGAACTATTATTGTGTGACCATCAAATTTGAGTGTAAATGAGAAGTACCCTTCTACCTTTATTTCATTTGAAATTTTTCAATACTTTTGAAAGTTTCACTGCCCTTTGAAACTCTCAAGTGGAACGTGGTTTGACAAACTTTGATAGTTAATTGTTATCTTTATAATAGGAAGCTTTTATTGCGATTTGTACTTTGTTTTTCACAATTCACAACCCATTTATTATAGCTTTAACCTCATCGTATACTAATGAAATTCACTTACCACCACTATAAATATAAAATATTCAAAAGCATAGTTAAATCATTTAAATAAGAAGAAATAATTTGAAATCCAGCCGTTTGTCTTCTAAAAAAATCTCTACTCGGAGGCGAGAAACAGCCGGCAAGGATTCAAAATAAAATGCAATAGAAGACGACTTGGTTTCCAGATGTCTGTGCCCCGGGGCATCGAATATTATCTCCGCTTCGGACGGGTTAGTTTTATTTCACGAGGTAACACTGGATGAGTGGCTGAGAGGGTGACGTTTAAAGAAATGATATTACGCTTGCGCGTGCCGAGCATTTTTAAAGTACTTAATACGGGACTATTCCCACCTCTAGTTCGTTTATTCCCAGCGCTGCAACTCCTGTGTAGCCAGGATCTACAGCTTGACCGCCAACAAAAACCCAACCAGTAAAGGACAACTTGTCCTGGGGGAAAGTTAAACTGTCATTGGACCCGCAACGAAATTAATCAGAAGAATTTTTGAAGTAATAGAAATCAGCAAGTTATTTAAGGCCGCCTGGCCTGATGGTACACGTCATAGAGTCAGGTGCGAGTATGGGTTTGATTACCAGAGGTTATGGGAAGAGCGCGAGCTTTAATACTTTTGAAAGTGGATGGATGGATGGATGTCTGGACAACACCACACCAGGTGTGTATATTTTTGTTGCAAAATCGCCTGTATTTGAGCTATATAAGATGCCACATTGTCTACCTTGATGTCCTGTCGACTGTAATTACCTATTTAAGTTTATTGACGGATAAATATTTAATAACAATTTTCAATGAAAAATGCCGGCTGTGGAAACTCTAGGTATCGCTCTGTCCATTGTCGAAATTACATTTACAACGTTTTATTTACTTACTGACTTTGCCCGTGGGTCCCGCCCACGTAGAACGACAAAAGGTTTGTATGCCAATGTAATAAAGCAACTTTTTCTATTTACCGATACCGAAAGCTCCCTTGAATCTTCTGTATACCAAATGTAATAAATATCCGGGTATAATCTTCTGTAATGTAATCAATATCCGGGCTTAAAGCATATTTTACTCTTTAATTAATTCTTTTTTAAAAGTATTTTTATGACTTTTAATCTTTAGCCTTTAAAATTTAAGTTCCGTGAAAATTACTAAGGTTTTTTAGTTACAATATACTTTAATAGAGCCTTGCTACATAGTATTGATTCTGTAGTTGTTAATCAGTGTTGCAAAGATCTTTCCTTACAACGAAGATTCATAAGATAGGCCCCCTTAATTAATGTTTATTGTCCATGGTGCATATCTTTTTCATAAAGGTTACTAAAACTTTGTTTGTTACCTGTCATCCGCTTTGCAACGGAGGGAAGTCGAACCTTAACTTCGAACTCCTCCTATGTTCTTCTGATTAATTTCGTTGCGGGTCCAATGACAGTTTAACTTTTCCCCGGGACAACTTGACCTTCATTGGTTGGGTTTTTATGGCGGTCAAGCTGTAGATCCTACAGGCTACACAGGAGTTGCAGTGGTGGGAAAGAGAGGTGGGAATAGTCCCGTTACAACGAAGACTGAGGCCGGTCAAATTGCCTTCGGAGTTCGGTGTGGTGTATTTTTACGTAAATTGCAAGATTCAACTTCCTGTATGGATAATTAAGGTTCAAAGGCAATTAATATATTTTATTTATTTACTTATTTAATCAAATTATTATTGATTAAGTAATCAAAGCTTATTTAGGCAGTTTGTGTCACTACCTTCCGAGACGAGACGCGACACAATCCCCTTTTTGTGGCAAATTTGCACAGCGTCTCTCACTCGGATAAGACGTACGATTGTGACGCTGATCGGCAGCAAACAGGGTTGTCAACGGATACAGAGTTGAAAATTACATTATTCTTTCTAATGGCCATGAAAGAAAATATGTGTTTGCTTAATTCCAAAAAAGCGCAAGAGAATATAAATCACAATCAGTCTTTTAAGATTATCAAGTAAGTACTGGTATGAACTACGTCCGAAAGCCTATCCATGTAAACTACACCAGGCGTTTTTTTAGGTGCAACAAGCAATCGAAAGACGTACTGTAATCGCAATCTTTTCTAACAGTTCTACAAGTCTCATCGCAGCAAACGCGCTATCACAAAGCGCACATCGACAGTGCTTGAAAAAATATCGTAATGTTTGACAGAAGAATTTGTTAAGTCTTCAATACTGAAAAACAAATAAATCCCACGTTGGCAACCCTGTTAAGTGGCGATAACACGCGGCATCGCTGACACATCGCGACGGCCGCGGAGATACGGCGACGGCAATAAATTACCTCCGATCGGCAATCTTCTGCTACCCGCAACCGGCAATCGATCCGGTGCGAGATATGAGCGATTGTTTTCTCGGATTGTTCTCGATTGTGAACGGATAATCGTTACGTCAGATGGATTTGGATTGAGACAGTGGATAAGTGCTTTTTTCGTATCAAAAAGACAAGAATCGTGTTAAGAAACGTGGATTGCTATGGGAGCGTTAAATTGGTGTGTTGTCTGACGCAGAGATAATTATAAAGTAGAATAGAATATTATAGCTTTAAAACGTTCACTACCAAGTCTTATCGGGCATGTAGAGTTTATTTTACAAGAAGAACTACTCATATTCATATTAATTTATTCACTTCGCAATGTAACAGAAGTTCCAACAATAAAGGGTAGTAGGTACAAGATGTTCAAAATGTTACAATACTACCTCCTAGAGGTCTGAGTGATTTCTAAACAATAAAAATAGGGAAACAAACCATAAAATAAAATTAATCACTCACAAACTATGTTTTGTTGGCTAGCATCAGACTACCCGTGAGTTTTGTTTAACTAATGAATTTTACCAACTAACTGGATATAGTTCCAAAATACTGGACTGTCCTGTCGATGACATTGACAGTGGGGCGCCACCGTCAATACCGGATCGCTGATTCCGATTTTTGCCATGTTGGAAACCATATATAGTTGAACGATGGTAGCGCCCCCCTGTCATTGAGTTTGGTGGGACAGTTCGGCGTGGGTCATCTATAAAATTATAGTCAACTGACATAAAAGAAGAAAACTTCAAAAGCCAGTAAGAAATTGTCACATAAAATCTGTTTTCCCTTAGCTAAATTACCTACGGCTCAGGTAGGACGTAATTGGCTCTAAATAAAATAATTAATTAGAATCGATTTTAACGTTCCCCGAGCCCGGGGAAAGCAAAGAGCGAATAATTGACCCTTGATCCCGGAGTAAGCCCGTACCGGGGGACCCCCGACCCCCTACTTACCAGGGATGCCATGGATATCCGTAACCATAACCGAAACTTTCGGATATCCGAAATAAAAAAATATCCGAACCGTAACCGATTCAAAAGTTTCGCAAGTTTCGGATGTAGGCAGTTTAAACTGTTTTTTGTATAACATTATATGTAAAGGCATAACAGCCTGATTTACCTTTTTTTTGCCATCTAAGTAGTATCAATTTCTATTTTTTTATTATACTTTTTTCGATGTAAAGTGTGCGGCCATGAATGAACCGTGTTGGACAACTATTGCAAATTGCATTCTAAAGCACAGATATCCGTAACCGTAACCGAAACTTTCGGATATCCGAAATGAAGAAATATCCGTTACCGGAATAATATTAATCCTATATCCGTAACCGTATCCATAACCGAAACTATACATATCCATTACATCCCTACTACTTACGAGTCCCCGGGGCCAATGGCACGGGAAATACCTAGATTCTCATCCGTTATCAGATCATTGGGCATGTTTTTAATGGCTTTTCAAAGTTACAGCTTGGTAACTGACCCGTGTCAGGGACTGGTAAACAGTTTGATTATTTTTGTTATTTATATTATCACCTGTTCTAGGAATGATACTGCGTATTTATGATTATGAGAAGAATATCATCCACCAAACAAGAGGGTATGAAAATCCAAGAAAATACGTGTTTCGGAGTTCGTCATTTGGCTGAAACGGATACATACGTGAAACGAATACATACAAGCGTATGTATCCGTTTCAGCCAAATGACGTCAACTGCTGGACAGTATCAAATTGAAAAAAAAATTAGAAGGAGAAACTTTAGACAACTTTCAACGGCAATTTGTTCAACTGAATTACAATTGTGAAAACAGATAGAGTTCTAAACTTAACTGCATTTAAAATGTAACTTCAACTTCAAGCAACGTTTCAAAATCCGATCATGGGTCAATAAACAACCATAACCTACACCTTAACATCGAATTAAACTAAATCGCTCGTCTACTGGTAGAGGTACACGGACTCGAATCGATTTTATGTATCGAATAACCCGTAAACGAGTGCCATTACGGACATATCTACCGATCGGTTCAGTGTACCTACCATGAGTTTACGTTAGGTGTGCTCGCTAGCGAGTACGTCAAAAATCTCTATAGTTCCAAAATACTGAACTGTCCTCTATCTATGACATTGACAGTGAGGCGCCACCGTCAATACCGGATCGCTGGTTCCGATTTAGCCATGTTGGAAACCATATAGTTGAACGATGGTAGCGCCCCCCTGTCATTGAGTTTGGTGGGATAGTTCAGCGTGGGTCATCTATATGAAGATTTTATTTCTTGAACGTAGCCGCTAGGGGCGCTGCACAATATGTCATACAATTAATGACATTTTCTTACGCAGTCGCTAGCGAGCACACCTAACGTAAACTCATGGTAAGCACACAGTTTATAGCCGATCGAGCGCGAATGAATGCTTAAACATCTGCCGCGCGTAATCTGCGGACGCCTTTAGACTGATGTGGACGAGTCGAAATGTGCAGTTTAAAGGCAGAAAAAGCATTAAAAAATGATGGCTTTTATTTATTTTTTTAATCATACAAGAATGTTTGCTTACAGAGAGTGTCCGGAAAGAATTTTCAATTTTCATTTTTTTATTGAATGCTGTAATTAACTACTATAATTCAGTGAAGTACGTAGGTACTATAATATCAACTGTTCTGATGGTTCTACAAGAACTTTTAGCAATTTCATCGCTTAGTACAACAACAATGTTCATCTTATTACGCAAATTCAAATAAATGCACAAAAATGACTACGGTTCCAGCGTCACTTATTCTCACTAAAAGCCAACATAATGTAGCAAATGTAAGTAAAGTTAGACAACACTAAAGTCCTGGCAACACCAGCATCAATCCATTTGTCTCGCTCATGCAGCGTCCCATAGCACATGCAAGAAAAGGACAGTCGGTTTCAAATTGAACATTCAAAAATGTTCGTTTAAAAAGATCGCTTGCAAAGTATAGTGCTGGCAAATAAACTCTGAATTTTTAAATCGAAATAGTTATTCGCGTTTCATTTACGAAAGCTCGAATTATTTATACGCGAATGCATTTCGTGCTTCCTGAGATAGCGTGAAACGTTTTTTGCTAGTTTTTTTACGTGGGAAAATATCGTAGAGCTTTTTGATAAAAAGAATCAAATGACTTTGCATTTGAGATTTCAGTCTTTACGATGTTGCTCTTTTAAGTTTTTTGATATCTAAATATATAAAACTCAAAGGTGACTGACTGACTGACTGACAAGTGATCTATCAACGCACAGCCCAAACCACTGGGCAGATCGGGCTGAAATTTGGCATGCAGGTAGATGTTATGACGTAGGCATCCGCTAAGAAATAATTTTACGAAACTCCATCCCTAAGGAGGCAAAACGGGATCCACGCGTACGATGTCGCGGGCGGCCGCTAGTTCATAAGATAATAATATAATTTATCGCAATGGTGTTAAAAAAGAATATTTATAGATTAGGTTACTAACCCCGACGATCTAGCGAAGGTCGCGGGAAGAACCTGGAATTGGACAGCGCAGGACCGGCGTTATGGAAGTCCTTGGGGGAGGCCTTTGTCCAGCAGTGGACGTCATTTGGCTGAAACGAGCGAACACGATAATGCAAGAAGAACAGAAGTCCTAATCAGACCAAAAGTAACTTGTGCATACATTTTACAACGAGTTTCTTAGGTGTGAGTTAAAAAATAAAATCTCAAAATTAATTTTATTAATTCCATATGAATAAGAATGCAACTCCAACGTGCAACTAAGTTGCCAACAGGTTTTACGAGCTATCGCCGCAAAAGAGCATTAACGTCGTAGTTTAACCACGGGGGAAAATATACAGTAGTTTCGGTTGACCCATAACTTTTTATGTCTTTTACAAAAACAATAAATACACTAAAAGTAGCAGGTAGCAGGAAAGCGCTGGACGCAGGCCGCTACCAACCGGGCAACATGGAAAGCATTGGGGGAGGCCTATGTTCAGCAGTGGACGTCCTATGGCTGAGATGATGATGATGATGACACTAAAAGTATTTCACGAATACACAAACCGAACATATTCTGATTTAACTGGCTAAAGTAAAGACGATGAGAGGTAAAAGGTGACTCAAAGAATTGGTTTATTCTAGTTCAACTGCTAGCAAATCCTGCGTACCTAGACAAAGTCCACGCCAGCTCATGGTATCTTCATAATTTTATCCTAAAGGAGGCCCAGGATAGCGGCTTTCAAATTCAAATTCAAATTCAAATCTTTATTGCGTACTAAGTTACCAAGGATTTCCACAACAACCGGATAAATACTGAAGAAAATACTCGATATTATTAAAAGATTTTAAAAGACATTGCTATACTAATTTCAGTTACAGTATCTAGGTAAAAGCCAGTAACGGTGACTGGAGAGTTCCTAGCCATCTGGCTTTCGCCTCTAATGGCTATTACGAAGAATGCCCGGCGGATGGAAGTGCTGCGTCATCGCTTTGAGACGATGAATTACAGATGTTTTGAGGGCAGCGTTGTAAGGAATGATTATTGACTTCCTTCTTTTATGGAAAACATAATTTTCTCTCTGGCGCAGTTGGTTTCAAAAGTCTGGACTTCTTGACTTTTGTGTAAAATTACTGTAATGTTTGATCAAGAATTTAGCGTGAAAATGGACAGCAGAAAAGTGCAAAATTTTCAATCGATTTTAATTTACGACTTATAAAGGCGCAGGACCGACCTTTGTGGGAATCCTTGGGGGGAGACCTTTGTCCAGCAGTGGACGTCTTTCGGCTGAAATAAACGAAAGGTTTCAATCTGATCATAAACACAAAACACCCAACATAATAAATACACATAGTTCGAAATTAAAATAACTTAAATCGCAATTCTCTGTACACAGATATTCTTCGACATTTAGATGCACTTTGATCCTAGCCAAAAGGCCGAGAGATCGATGACAGATTTGGATAGAGATAAATATTAAAATACCTACAGTACAGTTGTACAAAAAGGAAACAACAAGAATGTTTACCAAAATAACGCGAAAAGTAACGCCCTATGAAATATATCTAAAGGTGCGTGAAAAGAAGTCAGCCATGCCGAGCCATCTCGGCAAGCTTTGCGGTTCGCTTTGCCTGGCTTAGGTTAAGGCGGCTTTGGTGCGGGACTAGGGTTGCCACGTCCAAAAGCAGGACTCGGTGCTTAGTTTAGCCGCCCATTTTGCCCTAAAATCCGGACATACCTTTTTTAACAGCAGTCATAACTTTACAAAAGCCCTAATAATATGTTTCAAAAGCCGATGGCTTTACTTGTTCGCTCTACTTTCAACTGGTAGACAGGCCGGACGAAAAAATATTTGGCCGGACATGTCCGTAAAAAGCCAAACGTCCGGCTAAAACCGGACACCTGGCAACCCTATGCGGGACGCGGATCGTGGCGGTGAAATATCCGACTATTGAGTGTTATTTAGTGGAATCGGTAGGCGTGGAAGAGAAAAGCTTAATTGGTAAGATATGTCGCTGTAGTTTCTTTTCAGTATTCCAAAGAAAGATAAATATATAGGGCATTGCTTCTAATGAAAACTCATAAAAATACCCAGAGCCATTGTCGCAGCCAGGGGTTATGTGGGACTCTCCCCGCCAGAGGGGCAGGGCCTACCCACTACAACCTCCTGGGATCCTATACTAGCGCGATATCAGATGCACACAGGGCTTCTTCTTCTTATTCGTTACGCTCTTGGCAGAGCGGGCGTGGTCACGTTGAGGCGTTGTTCACATCGGTTGTAGAGGCGGATACAACTCTCCGCACGATCTCCCTCCATCTCTCTCTATTGGCAGACTGTCTGGTGCAGTCACATAAGCCGTCTCCCACTGCTGCTTTCACTTGGTCGGTCCAGCGCATTAGTGACCTGCCACGCGATCAGGTTCCTTCGACTTTTCCCTGGACGACCAGTCGTTCTATGGAGTTGTCATCCCGGCTCGAGACATGTCCGAAGTATTGCAGTATGCGCGACTGTACTTACCAGGACACAGGGCTTACCAGTGGCTTAACACTACGTAGGTATGCACCTCGCGCATCTGCCGTAACCGGCTCCCTGACTTAGTTAATTCCCTAACATCCGTATTCACAAACATTACTATGAGGTCTCACAGTGCGCGTGGACGCACAGGGTGACATGAACCAATCACAGAGCTCTATTTAACGCTGTGCGTTCAATTTACTGCTTCACTTAAGCAAGTATTGTTTGTGAATACGGGCGTAACTCAGTCGCATTATTAGCAATTAGAGGAAAGATAGTTCCTCTATGGTTGAGAATTACACGTGAAACTCATTTCCATCTTCGGCTTGATGATGAGGCTTGAGGATTTCCATGATGATGTCCTGCGGGACAAGAGCTTCCCTGATATGGATAAAAATAAAATGTAATTTGTATAACCGATGGAAGAAATATTTTTAAGCGAAATAAACGTTGACCTTTCCTACCTAGCCCTACATAAATTCCGCTGAGAAATTAAATATTATATTAATTCCACGGAAACGTGATATTGTTACAATGGATTATTAAGATTTAAATTTATCACAATTAATAAAGCAAAGCTATGTTTGTATTATGAATTCGAGCTTAAACATTTCGGAATAGTTACAAATATGATTTAGATTTCTCTACCTTTGAATTTTAATAGTCGGATTAGTAGGTCAACGGTTTATTCTCGAGCCGATTCCGATATTAGATATCGTAAAATTTATATTGAGAAATAAAGGCAACGACCCTCAGCGTCCCAAAAATCGAAACACGGTTTTCATATTACAACGCGTAATGTTCACTTCACAGTGAACATAAATTACTGATGTGTCGCTGCAGCGTCTGTTTATGATGAATTGTACTTCTTTGTTTGAAAGTATCTTTCACAATGAGTCTTGGAATCCAAGTAGAATTATTCATTCACCCAACTTAATGCAACAATGTCACATTGCAACTTCATTTGGCATCACATCAATACAAACCATTGGCATGCAAAGATTGGCGCGGGTTTGTAAATCAGCAGGGCAGGTAGCCCCAATCCAATCCAGACGATCCGAGGCGGGTCTACACGACAAGCGGGCGATGTAGACATTTTATTATCCCAAGTTTGTTCCTAACAATAAGGGTCATCTTTCCATAAGGTGATTTACAAGGATATTTTGCACAACCCTTTGTCCAAGTTGGAGCGATCAACGGTGTAATGCTAAAAGCTGTTACGATGATAGATGGGTATCATGCTTAAACCTTTTTACTGATTTACTGTAGAACATGACTATAAATGTAGGTGCTACGAGACAGGAAACCAATTTCTGTATGAGCCTTTGACATCTATACTTCTATACTAATCTATACTAATATTATAAATGCGAAAGTAACTCAGTCTGTCTTGCTTTCACGCCTAAACCACGTAACCGATTTTCATGAAAGGACAATGACCAAAAGTGGTCCAAATGTCCACCACCAATGAGACCTATATTGGCTTATAGTCCATTAAATAGAGATTAACTTTCAATATGGGACGAAAAAAAAATGAGCTGTCAGTAAAAAGTTATGACTGTTTTAAAAATTGTAGTAGTTTACGCTCTAATCTCAGGAACTACTGGTCCGATTTGAAAAATTATTTTTGTTATGGATAGCCCATTTATCAAGGATGGTTTAAGGATAAATAACATCACCCTACAACCAATAGGGGCGGAGCAGTAAGACAAATGTTGTAAAAATTAACTCAACCGGGAACTATTATTCAAACTATTTTCATGCGTACAAAGTCGTAGGCACAGTTAACGTAAGTGCGCCTATTAACGACNATAGAGAGTTACTCACCTGTAGGCCTAAGATGCGCGCCGCGATAAGCGGTTATCACGCCATTTTATCGATTTTCCCCATACATTTTGACGTCGATAAAAGTTATCACGGCGCGCATCTTAGGCCTACTGGTGTCCGTTTGGTTGCGCAAAGCTGTATACATTTTGTTGGTAGCGGCGACTGGTTGCGCCGCCATGGTGTCCCGCTGAAATATAGCCCTAAAAGACGTCCACTGCTGGACAAAAACCTCCCCGAAGAATTCAAGAACGACCGGCCCTACGCTGCCCGCAGCGTTTCCCACGATCAAAGTCAAAATGAAAAATATTTTATTCAATTTTGACCACTGGTGGCACTTATGATATCTTCAGTAGATCGTCGGTGCACCGAGTGGGAGGCCTAGCTACAAGTATATTTAAAACTACGTCTTCCAATCTGTGATCTCTACTCAAACGGGTATAAATTCTACGAGCTATAAACACTCGTATTTAGCATATTATTATTTTTTGCATGAAACTTCACCACATTCGTCTGAACGTTACAAATCCAATAGGTACGATTTTCCCTTTTATTTTATCGCGTGGGTTCTAAAGATTTTACGAGGTGACTGGAATCATCTCTTAAATGTCAGCTTTAACTTTGATCTTTATTTTTATTGCCTGGTTTGAGGCACACGTTAAACCCAGTTTTCTTTTCAGCGCTCTCTATAAAAACGAATGTTATATTGCGCCGCACTGATCCAAATGAAAAACATAAACATGGATTGTAATTAACTTTTCTCGCAAAACATTTATAAGCGGGTTATTTATTTATTGATACTTGCTCATTGATAAAGTTTATTAATTTCTCAAATTAGAGAGCTACGAAGTTGCTACTTAAGTACTGCGATGAAAACTATGATGATGTCTGAGAATTTATCGTCGCACTAAAATGGAAATCAAACTATCCTACCCTACTGCTGACAAGAAATTTAGTATTACTACAAAGTTACTATTTATGTTCTTGCAACTCACGAAGGCGAGTGAGCTTTCCTTGGTGTGTGTACTACGTGTACATGCACATAACGAATAGTGTAATATAACAGTAGCGAGCCACCACACATGTAAAGCTCACTCGCCTTCATGAATTGCAACAACTATAGGTACGATAAAAAGTAATAAAAAGAGAGAGTATATTTTTATTTTCACAATAAAAAATGTGAGAAATGAAGGTTTTTTATTTTAAGATCGAACTATCTGTCCTAGGCCTTACAAGAAAGGCAGAGGGTGTATAAAATCCTCCACGGAGTGTAAGGGAACACGTGTGCCTGGCACTGGCAGCCCAATCTGCAATATTGATGCGTACCGCTCCTGCAAATTGCTGCCCAGCCTGCCGATGTGCTGTATTTGAATTCGGTCGGCCATTGTGGTTGGTGTTTGGGAAATTGTTAAGTTGGAAAGGATGTAGAATTTACATTTCTAGGTTAGAGTGAGTTATACAGNTAAAACGGGATCCACGCGTACGATGTCGCGGGCGGCCGCTAGTTCATAAGATATAATTTATCGCAATGGTGTTAAAATTTATTTATAGTTCAGGCTACCAAGCTCGACGATCTGGTGAAGGTCGCGGGAAGAACCTGGATGTAGGCAGCGCAGGACCGGTCGGTATGGAAATCCTTGGGGGAGGCCTTTGTCCAGCAGTGGACGTCATTTGACTGAAACGAGCGAACATGATAATGCAAGAAGAACAGAAGTCCTAATCAGACCAAAAGTAACTTGTACATTCATTATACAATAAGTTTCTTAGGTGTGAGTTAAAAATAAAATCTCAAAATTAATTTTATTAATTCCACGTGAATAAGGATGCAACTCCAACGTGCAACTAAGTTACCAACAGGTTTTACGAGCTATCGCCGCAAAAGAGCATTAAAGTCGTAGTTTAACCACGGGAGAAAATATAGGTACAGTAGTTTCGGTTGACCCATAACTTTTTATACCTTTTACAAAAACTAAAAATACCTAAAAAAGTATTTCATGGTTACATAGCTGAACAGATTTTTATTGAAATGGCATTGGTAATGGACATTGGAGATAAATAAAACTAGGCAAACAAAGAATTTTATTGGTTAATTACAACCTAGTACAACCTATTTACAGAAATAAATGAGTTTTAATGAGTTTTTTATTTTTTACTTGTGAATCCTACGTCCTTGAACAAAGTCCACCCCACTTGGTGCAATCTCCAACATTTCTGCCAAAAGACATCCACTACTGGACAAAGGCATATCCCAAGGATCCATAATGACCGGTAAATAAATAATACTAAAATCTAAGTATTTGAATACTGGATGTTTTTTTAAGGGCTGATTTTTCAATCCTCAGATATCTTATAACTGAAGAATAACCTTGTCATTTTGACATATTTCCCATACTGAAACTGCAATGTGCTAAACTTATTCTTCGGTTAAAAGTTTTTCGACGATTGAAAAATCAGCCCTTATTTAAAAGGCATTACTTACTAATTTCAGTTACAGTATCTAGGTAAAAGCCAGTAACGGTGACTGGAGAGTTCCTAGCCATCTGGCTTTCGCCTCTAATGGCTATTACGAAGAATGCCCGGCAGATGGAAGTGGTGCGTCATCGCTTTGAAGACGATGAATTACAGATGTTTTGAGGGCAGCGTTGTAAGGAATGACTATTGACTGCCTTCTTTTATGGAAAACATAATTTTCTTTCTGGCGCAGTTGGTTTGAAGAGTCTTGTCTTCTTGACGTTTGTGTAAAATTACTGTAATGTTTAATCAAGAATTTCGACAGCTAATTGAAAATGGACAGCAAAAAATTGCAAAATTTTCAATCGATTTTAATTTATTACGACTTATAAAGGCGCAAGACCGGCCTTTGTGGGAATCCTTGGGGGGAGGCCTTTGTCCAGCAGTGGACGTCTTTCGGCTGAAATGAATGAAAGGTCTCAATCTGATCATAAACACAAAACACCCAACAGAAAAAATACACATAGTTCGAAAAGAAAATAACTTAAATCGCCTTTATACAGATCTTCTATACTTTGATGCACTTTGATGGCCAAAAGGCCGAGAGATCGGTGACAGATTTGGGTAGAGATAAATATTAAAAAACCTACAGTACAGTAGTAAAAAAAGGAAACAACAAGAATGTTTACCAAAATAAAAGTAACGCCCTATGAAATATATCTAAAGGCGCGTGAGACGAAGTCAGCCATGTCGAGCCATCTCGGCGAGCTTTGCGGTTCGCTTGCCTGGCTTAGGTTAAGGCGGCTTTAGTGCTCTAGGGTTGCCACGTCCAAAAACACAAAAGTGGGACTCGGTGCTTAGTTTCATCATCATCATAATTTCAGCCACAGGACGTCCACTGCTGAACATAGGCCTCCCCCAATGACTTCTACATCGCACGGTTGGTAGCGGCCTGCATCCAGCGCCTTTCTGCTACCTTTATCAGGTCGTCGGTCCACCTTATGGGTGGACCTCGCTGCGTTTTCCGGTACGTGGCCTCCACTCCAGAACCTTGCTGCTCCATCGGCCACCAGTTCTGCGTACTATGTGCCCTGCCCATGGCCACTTCAGCTTGCTAATCCTTCGGGTATGTCAGTGACTTTAATTAGTTTACGGAACTCCTCATTTCTGATTTGATCTCGTATTGAAACACCGAGCATAGCCCTTTCCATAGCACGCTGTACAGCTTTGAGCTTCTTTATGAGGCCTATAGTGAGAGGCCACGTTTCGGAGCCGTATGTTATCACTGGTAACACACACTGATTATAGATTAGGTGCTTAGTTTAGCCGCCCATTTTGCCCTAAAAGCCGGACATAAACCTTTTTTAAAAGCAATTATAGCTTTAAAAAAGTATGTTCCAAACTTACCAAATACCTATGTTCCAAAAGCCGATGGCTTTACTTGTTGGCTCGACTTTCAACTGGCGCGGCAGCCATATAAAAAGCCTAACAAAAGACGGACATGCCGGACGAGAAAATATTTGTCCGGACATGTCCGTAAAAAGCCGAACATGTCCGGCTAAAACCGGACACCTGGCAACCCTATGCGGGACGCGGATCACGGCGGTGAAATATCTGACTATTGAGTGTTATTTAGTGGAATCGGTAGGCGTGGAAGAGAAAAGGCGAATTGGTAAGGTATGTCGCTCGCGGTTACTTTTCAGTATTCCAAAGAATGATAAATAGATAGGGCATTGCTTCTATTTAATGAAAACTCATAAAAAATAAGATATTAAAAATACCCCGGGCCTTTGTGGCAGCCAGGGGTTATGTGGGACTCTCCCTGCCAGAGGGGCAGGGCCTACCCACTAAAACCTCATAGATCCACTACTAGCGCGATATCAGGTGCACACAGGGCTTACCAGTGGCTTAACACCACGTGTGCACCTCGCGCATCTGCCACAACCGGCTCCCTGATTTAGTTAATTACTTAAGTCAGTCGCATTAACAGTAATTAGAGTAATAATAGCCAGTTGGATAATATAATATGGAGTGCAGGTGCGGTTTTGTTCCCCAGTCGATGAAGCACCTGATGTCATGCCCTGAGTGCCCAAGCAACTGCACTCAGGAGGATTTGATGAGTGCTACTGATAACGCCACTCTTGTGGCGGAGTTTTGGGCTGACAGTGTGTAGGTTTGTTGTCGACACGAAAAGAAGAAGAAGATAGCCAGTTCCTCTATGGTTGATAATTCCAGGTGAAACACATTTCCATCTTCGGCTTGATCATCTCATCACTTTCCATATTGTGAGACGCAGGACAAGAGCTTCCCTGATGTAGATAAAAATAAAATGTAATTTGTGTGACCGATGGAAGAAATATTTTTAAGCGAAATAAACTTTGACCTTTCCTACCTAGCCCTACAAAAATTCCGCCCGAGATATTAAATGTTATATTAATTCCACGGAAACGTGATATTGTTATAATGGATTATTAGGATTTATATTTATCACAATTAATGCTGAGCTATGTTTGAATTATGAATTCCAGCTTAAACATTTCGGAATAGTTACAAGTATGATTTAGATTTCTCTACCTTTGAATTTTAATAGTCGGATTAGTAGGTCAACGGTTTATTCTCGAACCGATTCCGATATTAGATATCATAAAATTTATATTGAGAAATAAGAGCAACGACCCTCATCGTCCCAAAAATCGAAACATGGTTTTCATACTTATAACACATACATGTTCACATCACAGTAAACATAAATTACATCAGTAATTTGCAGTGTCGTTGCAGCGTCTATTTACGATGATAATTTTACTTCTTTGTTTGAAAGTATAACACCAAAACAAGTTGGGAAAGCCCAATGAGTCTTCGAATCCAAGTTGAATTATTTATTCGCACAATATGCAACATAATACAACAATGTTATGTACACCGTTCTATGTGCATATAAGTTTTAAATAAATAAATAAATAAATGTCACAACTTCATTTCACAATACATCAATTCAAACCATTGGCATGCAAAGATTGGCGCGGGTTTGTAAATCAGCGAACGGGCTTGTAGTCTGCCGGGGTTATACCCTGATACAGGTAACCCCTAATCCAATCCAGACGATCCGAGGCGGGTCTACACGACAGGCGGGCGATATAGACATTTCACTGTTATCCCTAGTTTGTTCCTAACAATAAGGGTCATCTTTCCATAAGGTGATTTACAAGGATATTTTGCACAACCCTTGTCCAAGTTGGAGCGATCAAGTAACGCTAAAAACTGTTACGATGATAGCCTATTTACTGTCTTATTAATAGAACATGACTATAAATGTAGGTGCAATGACACAGGAAACCAATTTCTGTATGAGCTTTTGACATAAACAATAAAAGACAATGACCAACAATGTATAAAGTTTGGTCCAAATGTCCACCACTAACGAGACCTATAAAAATACAATACTTACCAGATTCTGTGAGTCCCTGATCGTGTATCAAGATGTTCATAAGTTTACGTCAAGTCCCGGTTAATCTCTCAGACCCCCTTCAGCGAGGAATCGGAAAATACTCGAGTCCAGCTAATAAATAGATGTTAATGCAGGGATACGCAATTTGAATATGATAAAACGACCTCGATACCGATCCAAATACAAGACGGAGATCACCGCTACCTCAGACATTAGGCGGAGTGCACATTACCTTGTTTAAATAATTTCACCGGGACACCATGGCGGCGCAACCAGTCGCCGCTACCAACAAAATGTATACAGCTCTATAGAGAGTTACTCACCTGTAGGCCTAAGATGCGCGCCGCGATAAGCGGTTATCACGCCATTTTATCGATTTTCCCCATACATTTTGACGTCGATAAAAGTTATCACGGCGCGCATCTTAGGCCTACTGGTGTCCGTTTGGTTGCGCAAAGCTGTATACATTTTGTTGGTAGCGGCGACTGGTTGCGCCGCCATGGTGTCCCGCTGAAATATAGCCCTAAAAGACGTCCACTGCTGGACAAAGACCTCCCCGAAGATTTCCACAACGACCGGCTCTACGCTACCCACAGCTCTTCCCACGATCAAAATCAAAAATATCTTATTCAATTTTGACCACTGGTGGCACTTATGATATCTTTACTAGATCGTCGGTGCACCGAGTGGGAGGTCTAGCTACAAGTACGTCAATATGATATTTGAAACTGTGTCTTTCGATCCATGATCGCTACTCAAACGGGTATAAATTCTACGAGCTATAAACACTCGTATTTAGCATAATATTATTCTTTTTGCATGAAACTTCGCCACATTCGTCTGAACGTTACAAATCCAATAGGTACGATTTTCCCTTTTATTTTATCGCGTGGGTTCTAAAGATTTTACGAGGTGACTGGAATCATCTCTTAAATGTCAACTTTAACTTTGATCTTTATTTTTATTGCCTGGTTTGAGGCACACGTTAAACCCAGTTTTCTTTTAAGCGCTCTCTATAAAAACGAATGTTATATTGCGCTGCTCTGAACAAAATGAAAAATATAAACACATTGATTGTAATTAAGAAGAACACATAATTTTTCTCGTAAAACATTTATAAGCGGGTTATTTATTTATTGGTACTTGCTCATTAATAAAGTTTTATTAATTTCTCAAATTAAATATCTACGATGTTGCTAAGTGGTGCGGTAAAAAATATGTATAACGATGTCTGAGAATTTCATCGTCGCACCAAAATCAAACTATCCTACCCTACCGCTGACAAGAAATGTAGAGGGTGTATAAACAGAGTGTAGGGCGTGAACACGTGTGTCTGGCAGCCCAATCTGCAATATTAATGCGGTATTTTTACAAAGTTACTATTACGATTAAAAATAATAAAAAGATTGAATATTTATTTTCCAAATAAAGATAAAGATCAAACCACGATCTGCCCTACCCCTTACAATAAGGTAGAGGGTGTATAAAATCCTCCACGGAGTGTAAGGGAACTCGTGCGCCTGGCACTGGCAGCCCAATCTGCAATATTGATGCGTACCGCTCCTGCAAATTGCTGCCCAGCCTGCCGATGTGCTGTATTTCAATTCGGTCGACCATTGTGGTTGGTGTTTGGGAAATTGTTATGTATTATGTTAGCAAACACTTTATAGTTTATAGCATTTCGATTTCTAGGCTTGGGGTTTCTATTATAGTGGGTATTTAAGTTGGCAAGGATGTAGGATTTAGATTTCTAGGTTAGAGTGAGATATAGAGTGAATATTACATCGGTTAAAATAGCTGCCATGGAATTTTGACTTGGCTTTTATCGATAGCGGCTTAATGTTAAGCTATAGGTATTATTTAAAGGTACGGACCGATTCAATTTAATTTCAATCAATCAATTTTTAGTCTATCAAACGGGACTCACAAGACTCTAATTTCATAATGCCCTAATTTTACTAACAGAAATTAACGTAGTGTATAGTTACATATTTTGTAGGTAGGTAATGTAAAAAACACTAAATATTGTATTTTCTTCTCCAATTTCCCTCAACATTATTTTTTCACTGTAATCTGTCAGATTATCCACATCATCTCGTATTTACAGTTCAATACATAAACCTCATTCAATGCTACCCCCCAGGGTCATACATCATCATGAGGCCCCCCGGGAGGTTATGCCCTATAAACCTATAACAAGCCAATCCAAGTTTGTTGTTCTGGCGCAAGTTTTTCAAATGGGCCAATATAACTTTACCGTTTATTTCTAAATTAGTCGCAAATATAGTCTTAAATGCTCTTCCAGGAGCAGCAGCAGATCCAGGTAGGTGTTTTTTTTATTTGACAGAACTGATAAAGAAGCGAAAAATCAAACAACTTTATCCGAACTTACATGATATTTCACAAAAATCGTTTAAAAAAAATCTCATCTCATACGATTTTCAGGAGCAAGATTTATGTTAAATGTTCTCGGTAATAATATCTACTTACTTGTTATAATGAAGAATCGCGAAAATGTTCGGTAAGGTAACTAAGTAAAGCATCGAAAAGTCTACAAACAGAAGGTCAACAAAACACATTTTGGACATTACTAAAGCTGGGTTGCACCATCTTACTTTAACTTTGACAACCGTCAAAAATCTGTCAAACTCCATACAAAATACACCGGTTATCGTTACAGTTACGGTTAAAGTTAAGTGGTGCAACTCAGCCTCAGCAACAAGTTTGACAAACAGGTGTGTTACATTGTATATTTGAAACAAACAAATAAAATGTTGGTGGCAATTAATTGTTCACTCCATTATTTTTATTCAAACAATATTCATTTTCGGAGACAAATAGCAGTTGGGCGTAATTTATGTGGTTTGCGAGAGGGAATCATATATCGTCCATTAAACCCTTAGTAAACCCATATTTTTGTGAATTTGCCTTGAATAATTTACAGTACCTACACATTATTGGGTGACCATGACACCGTACCATGACGATAACCAAAAAAATGAAATAAACGATACGCTTTCTATTCCAAAATATTAAATGAGAAAAAAAATATTACTGAAAGAAAACTCTCGCAAGTAGGTGTGAACGAACATATTCAATTAGTTTTCTTTTTTCTTAGTAGTAACATTCCTGAATCTAACTGGCCACAATATAGACTCGTTAAAAATGTAGCGAGTTCCAACCAACCTCTTTTAAAAATATTCGAACCTACTCACAACATTTTTCAGGCCTACGAAAAAAGAAAGACTGTCGACAGTGTTATGTTTTTGAAAAAAATGAATTGCATCTTTGTACGACTGTGAATTTTAGGCAGGTTTTCATTTTGTACACGTATTTAAATGTTTTTGTTTTAATAGTGATGTACCTATTTCTCAAACTTGTGTTTTGTTACAGCTGCAGCTACGACTACCTGGAGATCATCGAGACGGGTACAGACAACAGCTCGGATCACGCGGGGGAATGGTTATTGGAAGACCACCAGGACACTTACAGTGCTGAGAATGAGGTAAACAACTAACTATACAAAAGTTTACCCCCTTACTAATCAAAGTTTTACACGGATGATGTTGATTACTACGTTTAAATTACTTTTACTTTACTTTTAAACGTGGTGAAGCTCAACAAAACCAAAATCTAACTCTAATTTCTAGAAAATAATAGCATACCTATAGGTTATATACATCGTTTTGAGCGTACTTTTACTTTTAAACGTCACTTACGTAAACTAGTGTTTAACGTCGTGCCTACACGAAAACTAGTGTGCAATACGCGTGCAACTTTTATTAGTAAGGAGGTTGGAAAGCACCTCATCATCATCATCATCATCATTTCAGCCACAGGACGTCCACTGCTGAACATAGGTGAGATACAGGCTAAGAGCTTGCTCGTTGGGGATAAAAAGAAAAAAAAAGGTGTACCCCAATGAGCACCTAATATAGTCCAATGTAGTTATGTAACTACGAGTTTACTCATTCGAAACAAGTTTAGATAAATTTTATGGTAATAAATGAATAATCATATTAATCATGGCTTACATTTGAATAGGGTCAACATACTTTGGCAATATGATAAGCCTTTCATGGCGAGATTAGGACAGTACATTATCCGATAAATAAATAAATATCTTATGGCAACAAAGCCCATCCCGGGATGACCGTTACCTTTTAATGGGGGTATTTTATTGGGGATAAAACAGCTCTCCATATTGTATGGTTTACTACCGCCATACATTTATGGTTTAAGTGCGTAGATTAGCTGCTTGAAGCACTTAAACATCGATTAAGGCAAATAACAATAGTTACAAATGACTACTCGTAGTTGGAAAACTTTTTTTACATTATAAGTAAGTAGTTTTATTTTGTATGTAAATTTTCCGTTAGCTCTATAGAGCTCTAGGACGTACTACAATTGTCATAAAATTGTTCATTAATACCTACTGATGTATTTTTAACCAATTAAATATGTTTGTTTAAATTCGTGGATCGAATCACGGAAAGACGTAACTGATTTTTATCAATTTTACAGGAGCGACGTTTAAAGAAAATTTTAAGTATGGAATTTCGGACCCTTTTTAACTGTAAATACTGGCTTCCTGACAATGATATCAGTTACGATCTTTTGTGAGGTTATAAAATGCACGTTTTTTAATAACATGGTGTATTTACTCAATATCGCCATTTTGTTATATCTGGGGGCACGGCAGTGCCCCCACCAAGTCGAGCAAAAAAGCGGCACGGCCGTACCATCCTTTTCTCGAAGCAATTCAGGCCATTTTCGACTGCCTGTACCTTCGTTGTGGATAAAANTAGTGAGTATTAAAAAGGTCTCAACATCGGTTAACATAGCTGCCCTGAAATTTTGACTTGGCTTTTATCGATAGCGGCTTAATGCTAAGCTATATGAATTATTTAAAGTTACGGATCAATTTAATTTAATTTCAATCAATCAAAAATTTTAGTTCTCCAAACGGCACTCACAAGACTTTAATTTCATAATGCCCTAATTTTGCTAACAGAAATTAACGTAGTGTATAGTTACATCTTTTGTAGGTAGGTAACGTAAAAAACACTATTGTATTTTCCTGTCCAAATTCCCTCAACATTATTTTTTCACTGTATTCTGTCAGATTATCCACATCATCTCGTATTTACAGTTCAATACATAAACCTCATTCAATGCTACCCCCCAGGGTCATACATCATCATGAGGCCTCCCGGGAGGTTATGCCCTATAACCTATAACAAGCCAATCCAAGTTTGTTGTTCTGGCGCAAGTTTTTCAAATGGGCCAATATAACTTCACCGTTTAACGCAGCTTTTCTAAATTAGTCGCAAATATAGTCTAAAATGCTTCGGCAGTTGTTATAAAGTAGGGTTCCAGCTATTTTTACCTAAAGGTGTAAAGAAGCGAAAAATCAAACAAGTTTACTTACATTTCATGATTGTTCACAAAAAATATCGACAGCTGATTTCTGTTAAATTGTTTTCGGTAATAATATCTACTTACTTAAATATTATAATGAAGAATCGCGAAAACGTTCGGCAAAGTAACTGAAGCATCAGAAAAGTCTACAAACAAGAGGTCTTAAGTTTAAGGGACACCTAAAGGCATCACAAAATATCACATTTGGACATTACTAAGTCCTTTGTATTCAAGCAACAAGTTTGACAATTAGGTGTGTTACATTGTATTGTATTTATTTAAAACAAACAAATAAAATGTTTGTGGCAATTAATTGTTCACTCCATTATTTTTATTCAAACAATATTCATTTTCGGAGGCAAATAGCAGTTGGGCGTAATTTATGTGGTTTGCGGGAGGGAATCATGTATCGTCCATTAAACCCTTAGTTAAACCCATATTTTTGTTAATTTGCCTTGAATAATTAACAGTACCTACACATTATTGGGTGACCATGACACCGTACCATGACGATAACTGAAAAATTTAAATACGTTTTTCATTGCAAAATATTAAATGAGAAAAAAAATTTATTTGGAAGAAAACTCTCGCAAGTACCTAGGTGTGTACTTATTCAATTAGGTAGTTTTCTTTTTTCTCAGTAGTAACATTCCTGAATCTAACTGGCCACAAAGACTCATTAAAAATGGTGCGAGTTCCAACCAACCTCTTTTAAAAATATTCGAACCTACGTACTGCATTTTTCAAGTCTACGAAAAAAGAAAGACTGTCGATAGTGTTTTGTTTTTGAAAAAAATGAATTGCATCTTTGTACGACTATGAATTTTAGGCAGGTTATCATTAATTTATTACGTGTATTTTAATGGTTTTTGTTTTATAGATAGTAATATTTTTATAAAATTGTGTTTTGTTACAGCTGCAGCTACGACTACCTGGAGATTATCGAGACGGGTACAGACAACAGCTCAGATCACGCGGGGGAGTGGTTATTGGAAGACCACCAGGACACCTACAGTGCTGAGAATGAGGTAAATAAATAACAACCGTATTCACAAACGATGCTTGCTTAATTGAAGCCGCAAATCGAACGCACAGCGTTGAATAGAGCTATGTGATTGGTACGTGTGTCACACTGTGCGTCCACGCGCACTTTGAGACCTCATAGTAATGTTTGTGAATACGGGCGTTACCTACTACTACAAAAGTTTACCCCTTTACTAATAAAAGTTTTACACGGATGTTGAACACTACTTTAAAATTAGATTCACTTTAAACGTCACTTACGTAAACTAGTGTTCAATGTCGTGCTTACACTGAAAAAGTAGTTTGGTTATTGCTACACAAATGAGTGACTTGCGAGCTGGAGTTTACTACTAACAGGTAACTATGGTTATAAGGATCAAAATGTTGTGTAAATTAAACAAACTATTTTGTAGTGAGCTAAACCTGGATTGGTTCTAGGTTCACATTCAGTTCCTTAGTCATTAATTTGTGGAAGCAGTAACGAACCTTTTTTTTTTCAGTGTACACGTAAACTAATGTGCAACTTTTGTAAGCACCTCATCATCATCGTCATCATTTCAGCCAAAGGACGTCCACTGCTGAACATAGCCGTCCCCCAATGAGCACCTAATATAGTCTAATTTGGTTGTGTATCTACGAGTGTATTAATAAGTATTATGTGAGATTTATGCCCGTTTTCACCATCAATCCCTAATTTTTGAGTGACCCCTATGGTAACACATAACAGGAATATTGTTCTCTTAGGAGTCACTTTAAATAGGGATTGATGGTGAAAACGGGTATTACTAATTTAAAAAGATAGATTTTATGGTAAATAAATGAATAATCATGGCTTACATTTGAATAGGGTCAACATACTTTGGCAATATGATAAGCCTTTCATAGCGAGATTAGGACAGTACATTATCCGATAAATAAATAAATATCTTATGGCAACAAAGCCCATCCCGGGATGACCGTTACCTTTTAATGGGGGTATTTTATTGGGGATAAAACAGCTCCCCATATTGTAGGTATGGTTTACTACCGCCATACATTTATGATTTAAGTGCGTAGATTAGCTGCTTGAAGCACTTAAACATCGATTAAGGCAAATAACAATAGAAGTTATGAAAAACTAGGTGGATTTTTTTTTACATTGTAGCTGTAGTTTTCTATCAATTTTCCTTTAGCTCTAGCTATACCTAGTAACATTAAGTAACGTATTACGTAAAATTGATCCGCAATGCATATAAAAATAAGACCTACTGAGCTTGCAGAATCTACCATTTCAATTGAATCATACAATGTAGTATCTTTTTCACTCTTTCGAAATATTTTTTTAGTTTCAATATGAATAATGTTGCCATTTGCAAAAATACGTTCGCGCGGGAACTAATTCCGAATCCGAACATGCACCGCCCGCACTCAAATATTTATGATAATGGTTTCTAACAATGGAATCGAACATCGGCCGAGGAATAGTGTCGCCAATATGGGCTACAAATCGGTTGCCATGCCAGATTTATGCAGCGTGCAGTGAAGCAGTTCAGTTATTTTGTACGTTGACTTTTTTCATAAAAGATCAAGAAATACGTCTATCTTTGTTCTACGAATGCAACTATTCTTGGTAGATGATACTAAGGCTGAGTTGCACCATCTTACTTTAACTTCTTCAAAAATCTGTCAAACTTCGTACAAAAAGCACCGGTTATCGTCATAGTTGCCGTTAAATTTAGGTGTTGCAACTCAGCCTAAAAATTTGGTGTGTGTATTACCTGCTTATTCATTTTACGCACACAGAACTGGGTAATGTTTTCATAGAGTTATTTTTGTCAGGGATTTTATGTATTTTGATGGATGCAATGTCTTTTAATGCACTTTTAGCACAAAACTTACAATACTGTTCAAATGACTTATACGTGAACGTTTAAAAGCGCTTTTTATAAGTTTTTTTTCTGTGAAACTAGATAAGTGGAACCTACCTATATTTTGAAGAGGTGTGCTAAATGCACACACATTATTTTTGAGCAATAATTGTTTAAAATCCCACGTTTTTTTTTTCATATCAGTCAGCAGGGGTACGCCATGACAACAGAGGGCCCCCGCTGAAAATCAGTTTCAAGACAAGCCCTGGCGGTCTTGATGTACGCTGAGCGGGGTGCCTTTTTGTCAAAGGGGCACAAGCAGTTAATTGTCTACTTGTATATTTCTCTCTTACAAATAAAAAGTTTTCTATTCTATTCTTCTGACATCTTCTTCTCATTCCAGGTGTGGGAAGAACCCGAATACCTGCTACCAGAGTCAGATTCCACCAGCGCGGGGTGGTCGCGAGAAGCTCACGCGACGCGCGCGCGCCGATTATGCGGCGACTGGGGCGGCAAGCTGAAGCTGCTCCGATACCAGTCCAGGACCAACGAGCTGCGCCTGCGTTTCCGATCCGACCACTCCAGACACTTCGCGGGGTACAAGGCCAAGATTACTGTTGCTGATTGTGAGTAGACAACTTGTTTAATCATTTTAAGCGGAAATATCCCATGGTGTCGGCCTGCCAATTTGAGGGAGGGCCAGAATACCTCCTACCATAGTTTAATTCCACCAGTGTGGGCTAACCGCGACTGGGGCGGCAAGTTGAAGCCACTTCGTTACCTCTCTTGGCACTAGGTACAGTCGACAGCATATCAAGCTATACATTTTCGTTGCAAAGTCGCCCCTATCGCAACTACGTAAGATACCACAGTGTTTACGTTGACGTGCTGTTGACCGTACTATTACTGATCGTGTGTAACTAAGTTTCTCATCATTTACAGGATAATTTTGCGGCATTTGGAGAATTTCATTGGTCAGACTTCTGTGCTGTCGTTCACCGACTTGTGGATGTACTTCATCATTAGCCATTTGCTTGCCACTTTAAATAAAAGCAAACTCCCAAGCATCGGCATTTCCATAACTCGATGAAAGACGAGATGTGCATCAGGTGTCGCAGTAGATGTTACATTCCCAAGCGCCAGATTTTGGTCCAACAAAGATATTTCAATCGTAAGCTTGAAAAATCCTTTCAGCTTTAAAGAAGCTTCATTATATGCTTTCAATAATGTTGCCTCAAAAGCAGCATTCAATACACCTGTTGACGTTTCAAGAACATCGCGAACAAGGCTACTAAGCTTTCAAAAGCTCACGTGGAACAATGAATTCGCTCGGCTCAGTGGCACAGCGCATGGTAATCTACAAAAAAAGCTGTATTTTCAATTTCAACTCCGTACTCCTATTCCGGTTTCAATGGAACCCGGAACGGATGTGTTTAGGGTTGTCGACATCAATATTAATATTTTAGTACCTACTTTTCTTCTATCGTATCAATCGATAGACCTAGCGCCCTGTCAAACCTGTAAAAAAAACGATCCCCTGTAAATCGTATATAACCTACATAATTCTTTTTACTTTCTGAACAGATAAGTGACTTGCTTATTTTTACATCTATTAATAGGCTCTGTATTTCGTATGAAAAGATGTGTGGCAGAAAATTACCTAAGTACACCATAAAAACAAAGCGCAATGTATATTTTATTGTCAATTTCGGTAATCAATGAATTTTACTTCGTTCGTTCGTTTCAGCCGAAAGACGTCCACTGCTGGACAAAGGCCTGCCCCAAGTATTTCCACTTACAATCACAAAATCTACTTACAATCCGTTTATGTAACTACATAATCTTCAAGCAGATATATTTTTTCCACCTGCGGTATATTTTTTTTGTCCTTGTCTATAATTCTGTTTCTGTCAACCCCACTATGTTAAACCACGGTTTATTACACGAAATTCTGTTTATTATTTGCATAATGAAATCTGGCAGCCCTACAGTTGCCCTACCACCAACGAGGCAACTTTTCAAAACTGTAAACTTTAACGTCCAGTCTTTAGAGTTGAATTCGCCCTATTCACCCTCGAATAGGGTTTTCAGTCTAACTAGCATTGACACAAAGTCTGTTTACATTGAAAGTTCCGCGAAAGTTTGCGTTTTAATTAACAGAATAATAGATGGGCTTGTTTTTAATAACCAACAAGTAGTTGGTTTGATGCTTTTCATTCGCTTTGGATTTTTGTTTGAGAACGACTGCAGTTTTCAGCAGTTAAATTGCGTCTTTTCAAAGAGAAAACTACTTACACTGGTCTACTGGTCAAGGTAAAATATTATGAATGAAAATGATATTTTGAGCATGAGTGTAGCACAGCACAGCCTGAATGTAGGTACTAACGTGCTGATACGTGTATTATACTAATTCAAATGTTCTGTATTGCTCCATGTTGTTATACAAAGGTTATTACTTATTAAACAGAATAATTAAGAGCGTTTACGCCGTTTGGCGCAAAAAGAGTACTTTTTCAACTCGTTACAATCATTAACCAGTAATACTACAAATATGTTATAGGCATAAATAGTTAGGCAATTTCGTCGTCTAAATAGTTAATTGAGAAAATATTGCGATTAGTTGAGTATTCAAGAATTATATCAAGATAAGTCCACACAGGTTTTGTAAATTTCCACTTTAGCGTCAGTTTACAAGCTGAAATTTTTATAAAAATANGGAATTAGGCTACTAGTCTTCAAGATATCTACAATGCCTTATGAAGATAATCTGTTGCTACTTGGGACGTTACACGCACTAGACCATTGCGACATGGTTTTTGAAGGCAGGACAGATATAGTTCCAAAATACTGAACTGTCCTATACATGATATTAACAGTGGGGCGCCACCGTCAATACCGGATCTCTGGTTCCGATTTTTGCCATGTTGGAAACCATATAGTTGAACGATGGTAGCGCCCCCCTGTCATTGAGTTTGGTGGGACAGTTGAGCGTGGGTCATCTATAAAAAAGTATTTTTAATGTTTTTTTTAGATCTTTCAAACATTCTATTTTCAAACGTCGTCTTTCTCTATGAACAAACAAATACGGTGAAGCCTACGGAATACCATTCGGCCCTTTCCCTTCCCAGCTGATTGAGGTGATCGCTAGGTGACTGAATAGTGTTCGGAGCGCAGCCCGCGCAATGGGGCGAGCGCGCTTTATGGGACGCTACGGCCGTATAGGGTCGAGTGGATCCGGTGTTACGAATGTTTTATAACAGTTTCAAACCCTGTCATCATCACAGAATTATAAATCCTCTATTTTAGTGCTGGAAATACATACTGAAATTGTCAAGATTTTAGTGTAAAAAGATTTAGAAGTTGATGAATATATCGATGCTACGTTCGGCTAAAATCATGGCCACCTGACATCTCTAGGCGACTGAATAGAGCGTTCGGAGCGGCCCGTGCAATGGGGCGAGCGCGCGAAATGGGACGAACTACGGCCGTATCAGGTGTTACGAATGTTTTATATCAGTATCAAACCCTGCCATTCATCACAGAATTGTAAATGCTCTATTTTAGTGCTGGAAATGCATACTGAAATTGTCAAGATTTCAGTGTGAAAAGATTTAGAAATTGATAAATAATATATCGATGCTATGTTCGGCTAAAATCATGGCCACCTGACATCTCTAGGTGACTGAATAGAGCGTTCGGAGCGGCCCGCGCAATGGGGCGAGCGCGCGAAATGGGACGAACTACGGCCGTATAGGGTCGAGTGGATCCTGTGTTACGAATGTTTTTAGAACAGTCCTGATGGATGGAATGGAAACGGAAAACGTTCTATTTTGTTGCTGGAAATATTGAGGATTTCAGTTTCTACAGAAAAGATACATCAATTGATGGAATGTCTAGATTCTATCGCTATTAAGAGCGTTTACGCGGAGCGCGGCGTTTCAAGGGGCATCATTGGAAATGATTCGCGCGCGGCGTTTTTTAATAGTTTTCAAATGTTTATAGCAAAACAATAACAATGAATTATATATCGTTTCAAAGTAAATATTTTAAAGAAGATGTTATTTCGTTATATTAAGCTATTTTTATGTTGAATTAAAGAAGAATAATGGTGTAAAAATCACTTTGATTTTTGGGTATTTCACGTTCTTTGAATTTGTGATTTCTTATTGTAAAATGCTTAAATCTAAGAATTTTCTCAACTATTTGCTTAAGGACCTATGCTATAGGATATAAATGTTTGTTATATCGTTTTCACAGTATTTTTATAAAAATTTCAGCTTGTAAACTGACGCTAAAGTGGAAATTTGAAAACCTGTGTGGACTTATCTTGATAGAATTCTTAAATACTATACTAATCGAAATATTTTCTCAACTAACTATTTAGACGACGAAATTGCCTAATTATTTATGCCTATAACATAATATTTGTAATGTAACTGGTTAATGATTGTAACGGGTTGAAAAAGTACTGTTTTTGCGCCAAACGGCGTAAACGCTCTTAATCGGTATCTACCTACACTGGCGTTTGTAGATCTTATTTTAATTAGCAATTCAAGATCCTAAAATTAAGCTTTACAGCTCTATTTGGCACATTCTATGGCACAGTCCCATAAAACTGAAAAATCTTGGCGTTTTAGAAGTTTTAGTAGGACATACCTACGAGCATAAAACATAGTGAGATATTTTGTCGTTGATTTTAAATAAATACGTAAGTATATTTGAGACAAAAGCAAAATGTGTACCATTTACACCTAAAACGTTTTATTGCTTAGTTCGTGATATCCCTTGCTAAATTCAATTTTGATTCAAATAAACTTCTTTTGACTCCTCCCAAATGGAATTACTTACCTTTAAAGTGAATTCACAATAAAGGTCTGAGCCTTTGGAAAACGTTTGAATTACTTTTATTTGGATTACAAATTGTTTGTTCAAAGGCTTGCGAAATGTTTTTCTTATTTCTGTTTGTTGACGTCACGCGCGCAAAACCGTTGAAACTTGAATTATTTTGTTGACAGCTCAAGCTTGCATGGACGTCAAGCAGGTTCTCTTCAGCAGCCACTGTTACCTGTTCTCTGGGTACCCGAGAGCCTCATGGGTAACTGCTAAGCAGGTAAGATAAAAGCTGACAATTGTAATCTAAGAACAATATAATTCTTTTGTATTATCATTTTAGTCCATAATTATCAACTCTCCAGCATTGGCTAATGCCGATACCTCGAAACCTGTCGTTTAAAAATAAGTGTTTGAGATTGTCGCTCTGGCTACACTTCAAATATTTGAAGAATTCCTCCCTTAACCCTTTGCTTGCCGGACGATTAACTTCCTCTAACAACCTTTTGATTTTCGCGTCCCGGCAAGGGCAACCTACCATAGAAGGTTTTATTGTATCACCTACCATTAATTTAGCCGTGGGTTCGATACCACGAGCGATGTTGTGTTATTTTAAAGTAAAAGTGCAAGTAATATTGTGCCAAATAATCATTTTTTTCTTTCTTTTAAAAAAACTTCGGATAAAATTCTCAATTTTTCCAAGATCTTTTTAATAACAATGGCTACGTATCGAGTCGTAGATACATCAATAAGTTCATCCCCGTCAATAACTTTAGTCTAATTTCCATTGTCACTTCAAATAATTAGACTAAATCTTCGACCTTCATTCTTCAGATCTTCTCATTTCTTATCCAATCTCCTCATTGCACGTAGGCGACACCGAGCTTCAGACTAACAACATTACTGGAAATAACAATTACAATAAGAACGGAATAGATCCCGAAGGTTTTCCTTCCATTAAGTTTTAATTGAATCGCGCATAGACCTGCCATTAAGGTTTGCAATTCTATAGAATCCTACAAACGATATTAGACTAACAAAGTGAAACAAACTTGTTCAGTAAGTTTCTTTCGCTGTTCTTGTTATTGTAATTTTCCCCGAGGTGAGGGTGGATTTTCTCGTAATCCTTTTCCCTGATAGAACTTTCTCTTCAACGTCTGAAAAGTGATATTGTTGGGAATCTTTCGCCAATTGTAATATGATAAGTGTAAGCCTACTTTGTTTTCAAAGTAATATAATATCTTTCGGATACTTGCCTCTCCATTGATAATAAATAACTCTGTTAAAATACGCCTCAATTTCGTTATTAATCAAACTTCTCCAACAAATAAGCCAATGCGAAACTTTTTTATTGAATCTTACTTTTAAGAGGATAAGAAAGAGTCGGGATAAGGTTTTGATCAATCGTTCAGATTCAATGCGATCGCTGAAAGAATATAATGATACAGACGATTAGGTAACATTTACATAGCTTTTACCTATGGATATGGTTCTAGAGAACAATTTACGAGTTCTTTGTTCAGAAATGGACAGCTGCTCTATGTTAGCTAAGCTAAGCTTATAGTGCGCATACTTCCAGTCCGAGTTTAGAGAATAAACACAATAATGATAACGTTTCAGTGCGAAATTTTGTCTAATCATGCTCTGCGTAGAGGCTTATGTTCAGCAGTGGACGTCCTGTGACTGAAATGATGATGATGATGATGATGATAATGATCATGCTCTGTGCAGAGCTTACCTCGCTTGTATTTTAACATGAATTTAACAGTCAACATACTGAAAATATATATTACGGATACTATCCGGCCAGGGTAGTGTAGAAAAATCTTCCATTTAGCCTCCAGAAAATCTCCACAGCTGACCAAATGATGATGACGAAGATTATGTAACTTTCCATAAAGTCCCCGGTAGGTAACATTAGTGGACTAAAATGGTATATTGCTTGTTCTATCCCCAAGGTGTGCGAAGGCCTAAACATGCAGCTAGCCTCAATCCACTCCCTCGAAGAAGAGCGCTTCATAATCTCCGGCATCAGACAGAGCAGCGACTACAGCGCGGGCGCCATTTACTGGTTAGGGGCCAAGCTGGGCAAGAACGCGGAGAACTTCACCTGGGTTGATGGAACTGCTGTAGGGTATCAGGGCTGGCCGCCTTATAATGAGACAGAGGACTCTGAAGACGAATGCTTGGGTGTTCAGGTATGTGTGGCTAATCTAAACTAGGAGGTATGAGTTGTCTCTTGAATGATATTCATCTAGTGTAAAACTTTTTAAGTCGCTAGCTAAGGGCATTTGAGATGGTTGAATCGTTATCCTAATCAAACAGGAAACACAAATGGAGATCACAAATAAAATTACTTTGTTGAAAGAAGTTGCATTAATCTGCATTATGAGATCTTTAAAATACCGTTTTCTTGTCACCCTTTATCTTACCCAAACGTTGTTGCTGACTAGAAAATCAATTTAAAATAGCGAATTACCAAGTCTCGCTTCCGATAAGGATTCGATCATCGATGCTCCTGCAGTTAAAACTGAATGGCCTGATCATGATGAGTCTAATCTAGGTACCAAATCGTAACTAAGTATATCTTCGAATTTCTTTTTACAAATACTTTCCATTGCAGTGGAAGTCATCACCAATTCCATCGCAGCCGAGCGGCCTGTATTGGACGCTGCACAGATGCGGGACCACCGGGGGCTACGTGTGCAAACGAAAGCTCAACCCTGAACATGTCGTGAGGAACAGAACTGTTGAGGGAACATCAGGTACGTAAGATTATACAACAATCCTGTAAATGATAACAAACAAAGTATGTACACACGCCCACACTGTTATCTATCCATTTCCGTTTTTGCTCTCGCTCTAATCAAATGTCGATTCTTTGCGATAGAACGAGATGACATGACTTTCAATGGGCAGTTAACACTGTTGGCGATAGTACCTACCTACTGTTTCCCATGTTCCCATTCTTTTTTTCATGCAAAGTCTGTGGAAAGGATTTTAATAACAATTTCAGAATATTTTAATAAACTAATTTTAATTTCATCAATATCTTTATGCTAGTTACTCAAAGAGGGGTGGGTCTTTCTTTACGTGGGCTTTTCATGGTCCGTCAAAATCCTTATTCATGAAAAATCAAAGTAAGGTACCCACATAGAAGAAATCGACTCTACCAAAAATTTTTCTTACACAACATTATCTGTTACATCTACATAGGTTACATACAAGGTTCATAGGCATACCTTGCCGTGCCCTAGAAACCAGAATTTAAACATAACACCCAGGCCAGCGATGACCCTTGAGTCGTACTTTATACCCTGAAACATACACCCTTAAAATTCCCATTTCCAGGGGAGCTATCAAGCCCAAACTACCCGAGCCACTACGACAACGATTTAGACTACTGGGTGCACGTAGGCGGGCCGCCCGACACTCGCCTGGTCTTCGTCTTCAGGAAAATCGAGCTGGAGTACCAGAAGGACTGCCTCTATGACTTCATTGAGGTAAGGGACTCCTATAATTTGGAAAGGTCTCACAATCAGCGCATTTATCTCCCTGTCCCGAAAGTAGCTGGCATGCTCAATGCCTTCTGCAGTCGCCAATGCCTCTCTATCTGCCTCATTAACGGAGAGGGATGACCAGGGTTCATGGTGACCTACTACCTGAGCCAACGACTACAACAACGACTTTTACTAAGCACTGGGTGCGTCTGGCACGCTCTTGGTATTCGTCTTCTGGAAGATCGAGCTGGAGTACCAGAAGGACTGCCTCTACGACTTCATTGAGGTAAGGGGCTCTTATAATTTGGGAAGGTTTCACAATCAGCGCATACATCTCACTGTCCCGAAAGTAACTGGCATACTCAGTGCCTTCTGCAGTCGCCAATGCCTCTCTATCTGCCTCGTTAACGGAGAGGGATGACCAGGGTTCATGGTGACCTACTACCTGAGCCAACGACTACAACAACGACTTTTACTAAGCACTGGGTGCGTCTGGCACGCTCTTGGTATTCGTCTTCTGGAAGATCGAGCTGGAGTACCAGAAAGACTGCCTCTATGACTTTATTGAGGTAAGGGACTCTTTTGATTTGGGATGATCTTAACTAGCGCATATCTCTACCTCTCCCGGAAGAAGGTCGTAGCTATCCAGGAAGACTGAGACATATGGAACATAAATAAGAATATTCTTTCAGGATTATTTTCAGATGAAACTTTAGGATGCCATTTATAATAAACTTTCCAAACTCATTTTCTTCTACTTTAATCCTAGATAAACGCAATGGATAAGTATCGCGGCTGCACACAGCTACCTCCTTGACTGCGCGACACTGGCCACCAAGAAAACAGCATTATTTTTCTCGACGACCAATTTCGCTACTCTTTTTTTTTTCTCACTCTCGCTCGACTTTCACGTAATGCATTTCCACGTCTCGAATATGTAAATACATTCGTACAGATATTGATAGCCATAGAATAAAAAATATATCTACCTACAATTACATGTTACGGAATCGTAAGTACGTACTGGTTAAGATTAATGACGTATCCTCGTGACGTATATGTGTTGAGCGACTTCAGGCCCATTAGTTACTTGGATAGCTGTGTACCATTATAGTGGTCTAAACCAATCAGTTTCTAAAGGGATTAATATACAACTTATTACGAGCAACCTCGGAAATTGCTTTGTTTAATCTCGAACGTTCGGCCTTTTCATCGATAACGGCATTGTTTGAACCCGNCGTTTTACATAAATATATTGACTTGGCCATCGCATGAAAACACGTGTAAATTAAATTATTTAGTGCGATGGCCAAGTCAATATATTTATGTAAAACGTTAAAGATTTCCTGGCCTGGACTTGGTATTACATGGATCTCACAACTTTTTACCGTAGAACAACTGAGTTGCGAGACTTGGTTTTTTTGACAAGTATTGTTTTTGATGGGATACGCTTTTTCGTGATTCGACCCACGAATTGATCCGCAATGCATATTATAAAAATAAGACCTACTGAGCTTGCAGAATCTACCATTTCAATTTAATCATACAAAGTAGTATCTTTTTCACTTCTCTCGAAATATTTTTTTAGTTTCAATATGAATAATGTTGCCATTTGCAAAAATACGTTCGCGCGGGAACTCATTCCGAACATGCACCGCACTCTAATATTTATGATAATGGTTTCTAACAATGGAATCGAACATCGGCCGAGGAACAGTGTCGCCAATCTGGGCTACAAATCGGTTGCCATGCCAGATTTATGCAACGTACAGTACAGCAATTCAGTATAACTTCTTATATCATGCGCTAATTTCAGTTTTTCATAAAAGATCAAGGAATAATGTCCAACTTTGTTCTACAACTGCAACTTTCTTGGTATTAAAAATTTGGTAATAACCTGCTTATTTATTTTACGCACACAGAGCTGGGTAATGTTTTCATAGAGTTATTTTATGTATTTTGATGGATGAAGCAAAACTTACACTGTGTTCAAATGACTTTTACGTGAACGTTTAAAAGCGCTTTTTATAAGTTTTTTTTTCTGTGAAACTAGATAAGAGGGAAGTTGCGCCGTTATTTTTTAAAGAGGTGTGCTAAATGCACATTATTTTTGAGCAATAATTGTTTTTTTTTGTATCTTCTTGTCTTCTGACATCTTCTTTTCATTCCAGGTGTGGGAAGAGCCCGAATACCTTCTACCAGAGTCAGATTCCACCAGTGCGGGGTGGTCGCGAGACGCTCACGCAACGCGCGCGCGCCGATTATGCGGCGACTGGGGCGGCAAGCTGAAGCTGCTGCGATACCAGTCAAGGACCAACGAGCTGCGCCTGCGGTTTCGATCCGACCACTCGAGACACTTCGCGGGGTTCAAGGCCAAGATCACTGTTGCTGATTGTGAGTGAATTATTTAATTATTTTAAGCGGCAATAGCCAGTGGTGTCGGCCTGCCAATTTGAGGGAGGGCCAGAATACCTCCAACCATAGTTTAATTCCACCAGCGTGGGCTAACCGCGACTGGGGCGGCAAGTTGAAGCCACTTCGTTACCTCTCTTGGCACTAGGTACTGTTTCTGATTGTGAGTAACTAAGTTTGTCACCGTTTACAGGATTCTTTTGCGGCATTTGGAGAATTTCATTGGTCAGACTTCTTCTGTGTCACCGACTTGTGGATGTACTTCATCGTTAACCAGCTGCTTGCCACTGATAGATGAAAGCAAAATCTCAAGCATCGGTATCTCCATAACTCGCTGAAAGTAGAGATGTGCATCAGCTGTCGCAGTAGATGTTACATTCCCAAGCGCCAGATTTTGGTCCAACAAAGATATTTCAATCGCAAGCTTGAAAAATCCTTTCAGCTTTAAAGAAGCTTCGTTGTGTGCTTTCAATAATGTTGCCTCAAAAGCAGCATTCAATACACCTGTTGACGTTTCAAGAACATCGCGAACAAGGCTACTAAGCTTTCAAAAGCTCACGTGGAACAATGAATTCGCTCGGCTCAGTGGCACAGCGCATGGTAATCTACAAAAAAAGCTGTATTTTCAATTTCAACTCTGTACTCCTATTCCGGTTTCAATGGAACCCGGAACGGATGTGTTTAGGGTTGTCGACATCAATATTAATATTTTAGTACCTACTTTTTTTCTATCGTATNCATTTTTAAATGACCTCTATGAAAACAAAATTCCTGTTATGTGTTACCATAGGGGTCACTTAAAAATTAGGGATTGACTGTGAAAACGGGCAATAGACCCGTAACAAGCGCCCTGCTAGGGTATTACAACATGAAATTAATTACTAAATCTTTAATTAATTAATTGTCATAAGTAATTATAAAACATATATTACGGGAAATCTAGATAATTAACCATTACAATCCTAGAGCAATGGCGTCAATGCGCCAACTATTCCGTAGCAATGTATATTAGCTTCCATTTCCACCTAAACTTTTCTAATTAAAATTCTGATCGTGATATCACAAACTAATTTACAATGAAAACCAGCCTCGAACAGTTGAAGGATTAGATTCTGGTAATCGCGTTATCTACGCAATCTAACTAAAGCTTGACACTTAACTTCGGTTCTGATTAACATACTAATTGGTTTGCAAGTGATTTAGTTTCAGTAGATTGAGTTAAAGTCGGGTACGTTTACGTAAAATAACTGTCGTAGTTTGAATGCAAATTACTACTTCTGTGTTATGGGTATTAAGTAACTCCTACATAGTGTTCTCATGTGCTTGTTGATTTTTTTACACACACGTCTCTTGGTTTTACATTACGATTCTACATCTAGGTATGCTAATTTAAATTTGCAATTTTTTTTTATCCACAACGAGGAAGCTCTTGGCCTGTATCTCACCTGATGGTAAGTAATGATTAGGCCGAAGGTGGGAGCGAGCTTCACCCGGAATCCTCAACCACTTACCTCTAACTGCTATTACTCAAGTTGAAAAGCATGCTTCTGAATAGGAAGCTGCCATACCATACTCGTATTAGTTCCTCAATCAGTATACAACAACCGTAACCTGATTTGTGATTATTTCCCTTTAAAGCTTATTGTTCCGTGAAATTAAAAAGCTGTCAACTATCGGCTTTGTTTAGGCGACGGCTAATCCCCCATATTAGGTATATTGGAATTCCAGCCTTGCAGAAAACGAATTTGACGCGGATTATAATAAACCCCGGGCAAAACCAGTAAAGCCGTTCCCGGGAAATTTGTTACCTCCACAATCCACATTCATAATTAGTGTGCCCAAACATACTTTGTGAAGAGGATATTCAGAATGTGACGATGTTTGTTCTTCGTAGCATATCTTATTAGTACAAACAGAGGATTTGTTGACAAACCTACCTGATGGTAGAACGAGCTAAAAATTTAGGCCTTTTCAAAAGAAACATAATTTGATTAGTAGTAAATTGCAAAAAGATGAGACATAAAAAACAACGTTAAACAGGCCACCAATTTATCTCAGATTGAGATAAGTTTTTCATTAAAGTGAGACCACACAGAAATGTAGACTTCGTTGTTGACCCTGACTATAAAAATACTTAGGTACTAAAGATATAAATACAAATAAATGGGAGCTTGATAAATCACTTGCTCTCCATTAAACAAGTTTAACTGATGATAAATGGATGGAAAACTCTATTTTGTTATAAGCACAAAACAAATTCAAACGACAGACGATAATTTTTACTGTATTCTATTTAGGCTTTGTATTTGGGCATCCCACAGTTCACCACGTCATTATTTCAAAGCTCTCACGCTAGCATAAAAGCTTCGTTTCATTTTATCTTTTTGGACAACACGCAGCATTTTTCGTCCAAAAACTGGTCACTTCCCCGACCCGTATCAACCCAACTAACAATATTAGCGACGTTAAAACGCTGCTAAATACATCGCTCTCTTTGTCCCGGCCTTTCTTATTATTTTTACACAAAGCAGGCTATGGGTCTTTATGTTACAGACTAATTATGAGTTTACGCTAGAGCTTCAGTGTTACTAATGAAGTTGCCAGCTTTCGTTAACAATATTAATTTGGGTTGGCAGTCAGTGCTTTTTTGGTAACTACTACTTTAATATAACTTCCTTTCATGCAAAAATGTATAAAATTGTGTCAAGTACAAAAAACTCTAAACTCGATTCAAATTCAAGCAAAGATTCGAGGCTGTAACAGAATTACAATATTTAGACAAATCAAAGACTTAAATCTATTCTATTGTAGATTTATTCATGATTGTGGCTTCATAGAAAGGGGTTTTGACTTTCAGATTTCGGAGAAAACTAAAGATAAATTCGATTTTCTACTTTCACAACTTAGTCTCATATTCGTAATAGCTGCTAATGTACTTTTTCATGCAACTGAAATATAAAACAGCGTAATAAAACGTTCAGCATAGCCGCTTGCTAACTAGGCCTCTTGTGCACAGACTATGATCCGCCATTATGGTATAATGATTATACTTGATGTACGTTTGAAAGCATTCATTCAGGCATTTTGAATAGGTCCACCCTTTAGGTCATATTGAGAACGATGGTATTTCTAGGCTAACAATAGTTGTAGGCAGGTAGTTGTTTTGGTCTGTAACAACATTGAAGATGTGTGATTCAGGAGTGCGTTTGAGAGATAAAAAAATAGTGTTAAAGCATAACGAGGTTCAGTTAACGGACTTCTTCTTACGCACACGCTAACTAATTTAGATTATACCGATTTTAAATTGAACCCAACTGTACCTTAACCCGATAAACACAGCTCAAAAGGAATTCACGGCTACACTAGCCACCCAGCTGTCCAACCCAGAACATACTTGAATTTTCCTTGTCCGAATGGTTTTCTATTTATGCATGAACTACTTTTCAGTACAAAAGAAATATGGGCAGATAGGGATTCTCTCTCGTAATGCACCGAATATTAATAAAGGAAAAAATTCTGTTTTGCTCACAAAAAATAATAAGCATTTCGCATGAATGCGTTGTGTAGTCCATCCATCAAACAGTGGATACATAAGAAAGAACTGAAATAGCCCTACAGAGTCTTTGATAAATCGACTACAGGCATAAATAAATTCATAACAATGGAGAGATGTTATGGATTGGACAGGCCGAGCTATGGTAACATAGTAGGGCAGATAAGGCGCGGAGAAATATCATATTTGCTGGCTACTTATTTTTTTCTTTACCGGTTTCTTTGAAGCAAGTCCATTGCTAAATCAGAAGAACTCTATATTTTCAATCGAACAGCGGAAAGTGCGTCTGAATAGACTTGAAAGATCTGAAAAGATTATTTTGGAGGACAGACAAATCTAAAACTAGTGCATAGTTTTTTTAACTATACCTACTGTAGTACATAAACTGACAATAGTGAGTTTTTTGCGCTGCTTCTACTCAGCACTGGCCCATATTACAGTCCCGAAGCAGTGGTAGGGTTGGGACGTGCAAAAGTACTTTTTGGGAGCCTACTTTCATAACGATTTCAATTCGAAACAGGGAGCACTTACAAACTGTAGTTTTAAATCGATTTATATCCCTCTTTAAAACGGAATTCCAGTGCATTCCCCCGTGGCGAATGTGTGCCATAGCCCATAATGGATGTAGTTAGCGAGAGCCTAGTTTTTTTGCGTGTGAATATTTTAGAGGTGCAGCGCTGTTTCAGCTGGGCGTAGGTCGGATTGTCTCGCTGAACTGGGTCGGTTATAGTGGTTTAACTTGAAAATCAATTTATTTTTTTTAACTTATGGAATCAGTTTTTTTTTATTTTTTGGTACAAAATGACGTCAGAGAACATTCATAACTTCTTTGTGCATAAAATGTAATGCAAAGTAGTAAAAGGCCTAGGCATAGGCAGGATGGGCAACTTCAGTCAAAATAAAAATATAAAAAACTAGATAAACACTTTATGTTGAACTTACAAACAAATATTATAGCTCCGTAGTAAAGAAGACCAAAGTCACAATATAAGAAAACTAACCCCATTGAGACATCAGAAAAGGTGTTTATTTTATGAAGCAAGTTCTAACACCTCATCAATTTTTTCAACTCGTATAATACAAAATGTATTTAAGATGAGTCTAATTACCGAAGTTTTCGGTTACGACGACCGAACATTGTTCAAGAGGCCCTATAATAAGAAAAGTTTGCGAATAACTTATTTATAAACATCCTTTCTTGTGTTACGTAAAATTTCAGTTACCGTAGCAACGTGATGTTTTTAATATCCCCTTTTTACTCGAATGCGCCAGACATAAAGTATTTTTTCACTTTCGAGAAGCGTTTTCGAGAATCTCGATTTTTATGAAACACCACATTGGGCGCCAATTTGTAAAGTCAACAAAGTCGTTTATTTACAAAAAAAACTTCGTTTCAACTGAGTAAACTGGTGTTTTTCCTCGAATTTGCTGAAGTCAGTGATTCCAGTCGGTTATTTCCTTTTTTTAATTATCTATCACTTCACACCACAGTTTCCCTACTTTATTTTTATTCAATCTATAACCTTTGTACTGACTTTCAAACTAACGACCAAAAACTTACTTTACTCACTAAAATAGCACCAATTTCCTCTGACAAATTTCCATCTGCAAACATGGTCCTTCGAACGCAAAGAACAAGCAAATACATTGGGAACCCACGGAATATTTTATCGAATGACTCCATTCGACCTTTTCCCAGCTGATTGAGTGCGGATCTATCACGGTTCACACGCACTAGACCGCTGCGACATGGCGCGTGGAGCCGGCGTGAAGTATTTACAACCTGCCTAGGGTAGGGTGGCTAGACTTTAGATACAGGACAGAAAGTAAGAAAGATTGTTTATGTATTTATTTAGATCTTCCAAACATTCAATTTTCAAACATCGTTCTTATCCAAGAACAAGCTGACTCCATTCGGCCCTTTCTCAGCTGATTGAGCGGATCTATAACGTTACACGCACTAGACCATTGCGACATGGTTTTTGAAGGCAAGACAGATATAGTTCCAAAATACTGAACTGTCCTATGCATGACATTAACAGTGGGGCGCCACCGTCAATACCGGATCTCTGGTTCCGATTTTTGCCATGTTGGAAACCATATAGTTGAACGATGGTAGCGCCCCCCTGTCATTGAGTTTGGTGGGACAGTTCCGCGTGGGTAATCTTTAAAAAAGTATTTTTGATGTTTTTTTTAGATCTTTCAAACATTCCATTTTCAAACGTCGTCTTTCTCTATGAACAAACAAATACGGTGGAGCCTACAGAATACTATTCGGCCCTTTCCCTTTCCCAGCTGATTGAGGTGATCGCTAGGTGACTGAATAGTGTTCGGAGCGCAGCCCGTGCAATGGGGCGAGCGCGCGAAATGGGGCGAGCGCGCGAAATGGGACGAACTACGGCCGTATAGGGTCGAGTGGATCCGTTATTACGAATGTTTTATAACGGTATCAAACCCTGCCATTCATCACAGAATTGTAAATGCTCTATTGTATATGCATACTGAAATTGTGAAGATTTCAGTGTAAAAAGATTTAGAAGTTGATGAATATATCGATGCTATGTTCGGCTAAAATCATGGCCACCTGACATCTCTAGGTGACTGGATAGAGCGTTCGGAGCGGCCCGCGCAATGGGGCGAGCGCGCGAAATGGGACGAACTACGGCCGTATAGGGTCGAGCGGATCCTGTGTTACGAATGTTTTTAGAACAGTCCTGATGGATGGAATGGAGACGGAAAACGTTCTATTTTGTTGCTGGAAATATTCAGGATTTCTGTTTCTATAGAAAAGACATCAATTGATGAAATGTCTACATTCTATTGCTATTAATCGGTATCTACCTACACTGGCGTTTGTAGATCTTATTTTAATTAGCAATTCAAGATCCTAAAATTAAGCTTTACATTGGGCACATTCTATGGCAGTCCCATAAAACTGAAAAATCTTGGCGAATTAGAAGTTTAAGTAGGACATACCTACGAGTATATAACATAGTGAGATATTTTGTCGTTGATTTGTGTATATTTGAGACAAAAACAAAATGTGTACCATTTACACCTAAAACGTTGTATTGCTTAGTTCGTGATATCCCTTGCTAAATTCAATTTTGATTCAAATAAACTTCTTTTGACTCCTCTCAAATGGAATTACTTACCTTTAACGTGAATTCACAATAAAGGTCTGAGCCTTTGGAAAACGTTTGAATTACTTTTATTTGGATTACAAATTGTTTGTTCAAAGGCTTGCGAAATGTTTTTCTCATTTCTGTTTGTTGACGTCACGCGCGCAAAACCGTTGAAACTTGAATTATTTTGTTCACAGCTCAAGCTTGCATGGACGTCAAGCAGGTTCTCTTCAGCAGCCACTGTTACCTGTTCTCTGGGTACCCGAGAGCCTCATGGGTCACTGCTAAGCAGGTAAGATGAAAGCTGACAATAAATTGTAATCTAAGGCTGGGTTGCACCATCTTACTTTAACTTTGACCAACGTCAAAAATCTGTCAAACTCCATATAAAAAACACCGGTTATCGTCATAGTTACGGTCAAAGTTAGGTGGTGCAACTCAGCCTAAAAAGATAATAATTCTTTTGTATTATAATTTTAGTCCATTTAAGTCTCCAGCATTGGCTAATGCCGGTACCTCGAAACCTGTCGTTTAAAAATAAGTGTTTGAGATTGTTGCTCCGGCTACACTTCAAATATTCAAATACCCTTTGCTTGCCGGACGATTAACTTCCTCTAACAACCTTTTGATTTCGCGTCGCAGCACTATCATAGAAGGTTGCATTGTATCACCCACCATTAATTTAGTCGTGGGTTCGACTCTCACAAGCGATGTTGTGTTATTTTAAAGTAAAGGTGCAAGTAATATGGTGCTAAATATTACATTTTTTTCTTTCTTTTAAAAAAACTTCGGATATAATTCTCAATTTTTCCAACAGATCTTTTTATTAACAATGGCTACGTATCGAGTCGAACATCTATAAGCCCATCCACGTCAATAACTTTATAGTCTACATCCATTGTCACTTCAAATAATTAGACTTCGACCCTCATTCTTCAGATCTTCTCATTTCTGATCCAATCTCCTCATTGCACGTAGGCGATACTGAGCTTCAGACTAACAATATTACTGGAAATAACAATTACAATAAGAACGGAATAGATCCCGAAGGTTTTCCTTCCATTAAGTTTTAATTGAATCGCGCATAGACCTGCCATTAAGGTTTGCAATTCTATAGAATCCTACAAACGATATTAGACTAACAAAGTGAAACAAACTTGTTCAGTAAAAGTTTCTTTCGCTGTTCTTGTTATTGTAATTTTCCCCGAGGTGAGGGTGGATTTTCTCGTAATCCTTTTCCCTGATAGAACTTTCTCTTCAACGTCTGAAAAGTGATATTGTTGGGAATCTTTCGCCAATTGTAATATGATAAGTGTAAGCCTACTTTGTTTTCAAAGTAATACAATATCTTTCGGATACTTGCCTCTCCATTGATAATAAATAACTCTGTTAAAATACGCCTCAATTTCGTTATTAATCAAACTTCTCAAACAAATAAGCCAATGCGAAACTTTTTTATTGAATCTTACTTTTAAGAGGATAAGAAAGAGTCGGTATAAGATTTTGATCAATCGTTCAGATTCAATGCGAGCGCTGAAAGAATTTATTGATACAGACGATTAGGTAACATTTACATAGCTTTTAGCTATGGATATGGTTCTAGAGAATAATTTACGAGTTCTTTGTTCAGAAATGGACAGCTGCTCTATGTTAGCTAAGCTAGCTTATTGCACATTACTTTCAGTCCGAGTTTAGAGAATAAACACAATAATGATAACGTTTCAGTGCGAAATTTTGTCTAATCATGCTCTGCGTAGAGGCTTATGTTCAGCAGTGGACGTCCTGTGACTGAAATGATGATGATGATAATGATCATGCTCTGTGCAGAGCTTACCTCGCTTGTATTTTAACATGAATTTAATAGTTAACACACTGAAAGTAGTCGCCCAACCTGTCTGGCCAGGGGAGTGTAGACAAAATCTTTCATTTGCCTCCAGAAAATCCCCACAGCTGACCAATGATCACGAAGATTATGTAACTTTCCGTAAAGTCCGCGGTAGGTAATATTAGTGCACTAAAATAGTATATTGCTTGTTCTATCCCCAAGGTGTGCGAAGGCCTAAACATGCAGCTAGCCTCCATCCACTCCCTCGAAGAAGAACGATTCATAATCTCCGGCATCAGACAGAGTAGCGACTACAGCGCGGGCGCCATCTACTGGTTAGGAGCCAAGCTGGGCAGGAACGCGGAGAACTTCACCTGGGTCGATGGAACTGCTGTGGGGTACCAGGGCTGGCCGCCGTACAATGAGACCGAGGACTCTGAAGACGAATGCTTGGGTGTCCAGGTATGTGTGGCTAATCTAAACTAGGAGGTATGAGTTGTCTCTTGAATTATATTTATCTAGTGTAAAACTTTTTAAGTCGCTAGCTAAGGGCATTTGAGATGGTTGAATCGTTATCCTAATCAAACAGGAAACACAAATGGAGATCACAAATAAAATTACTTAGTCGAAAACATTATAAGATCTTTAAAATACCGTTTTATTGTCACCCTTTATCTTACCCAAACGTTGTTACTGACTAGAAAATCAATTTAAAATAGCGAATTACCAAGGTCTCGCCTCCGATAAGGATTCGATCATCGATGCTCCTGCAGTTAAAACTGAATGGCCTGATCATTATGAGTCTAATCTAGCTACCAAATCGTAACTAAGTATATCTTCGAATTTCTCTTTTCAACAACTTTCCATTGCAGTGGAAGTCATCACCAATTCCATCGCAGCCAAGCGGCCTGTATTGGACGCTGCACAGATGCGGGACCACCGGGGGCTACGTGTGCAAACGAAAGCTCAACCCTGAACATGTCGTGAGGAACAGAACTGTTGAGGGAACATCAGGTACGAAGGATTATACAACAATCCTGTGAATGATAATAAACAAAGTATGTACACACGCCCACACTGTTAACTATCCATTTCCGTTTTTGCTCTCGCTCTAATCAAATGTCGATTCTTTGCGATAGAACGAGATGACATGACTTTCAATGGGCAGTTAACACTGTTGGCGATAGTACCTACCTACTGTTTCCCATGTTCCCATTCTTTTTTTCATGCAAAGTCTATGGAAAGGATTTTGATATCTTTATGCTAGTTACTCAAAAAGGGGTGGGTCTTTCTTTACGTGGGCTTTTCATGGTCCGTCAAAATCCTTATTCATGAAAAATCAAAGTAAGGTAGTTACCTAGGTACATAGAAGAAATCGACTCTACCAAAAATTTTTCTTACACAACATTATCTGTTACATCTACATAGGTTACATACAAGGTTCATAGGCATACCTTGCCGTGCCCTAGAAACCAGAATTTAAACATAACACCCAGGCCAGCGATGACCCTTGAGTCGTACTTTATACCCTGAAACATACACCCTTAAAATTCCCATTTCCAGGGGAGCTATCAAGCCCAAACCACCCAAGCCACTACGACAACGACTTAGACTACTGGGTGCACGTAGGCGGGCCGCCCGACACTCGCCTGGTCTTCGTCTTCAGGAAGATCGAGCTGGAGTACCAGAAAGACTGCCTCTATGACTTCATTGAGGTAAGACTCTCAAGATCTGGAAAGTTCTAACCATAGAGATATAGAGAGATGCCAACTAATGCGCTGAGTTCGAATCTCCATTAGAAATTCACACACACAAAGTAATCAAAATTTAAGCTCATTATCCACTGCGGTATCAGTACTCAACGTTTAGAATAATCTTTAGCAATGTAAACTGTTTACATTATGACGTCGCTGCTGTCGTCATTGCTGTCATGAGCACTGTGTTCTGTTTTTGGGCATATTGCTGCGACACCGGCCCCACCCCCTTGTCACATCTCCCTGTGATTTGTGGTTCTAACAATCAGCACATATATCTCTCTTCCTTTCCCTGAAGAAGGTAGCAGTCTGAGTGCCATCTGCAGTCACCAGTCATCTCGTTCTCCCTGTTTCGTTACCGGAGCGGAATGGGGATCTACCCTTTCTCTCTCTTTCATTAACACCTTTAGCACAACTTCTTAACTTAACAAAAAGGATTTCGAAAGATATGGAAATTAAATAAGAATATTTTTTCAGATGAAACTTTGGTACCTATGCCATTGATAATAAACTTTCCAAACTCATTTTCTTCTACTTTAATTCTAAATAACGCAATTGCGGCTGCACACAGCCACCTCCTTGACTGCGCGACACTGGCCACCAAGAACAGCATTCTTTTTCTCGACGACCAATTTCGCTATTCTTTTGTTTTTTCTCACTCTCGACTTTCACGTAATGCATTTCCACGTCTCGAATATGTAAATACACTCGTACAGATATTGATAGCCATAGAATAAAAAATATATCTACCTACATGTTACGGAATCGTAAGTACGTACTGGTTTAGATTAATGACTTATCCTCGTGACGTACCTATATGTGTTGAGCGACTTCAGGCCCATTAGTTACTTGGTTAGCTGTATACCATTTAGTGGTCTAAACCAATCAGTTTCTAAAAGGGATTAATATACAACTTATTACGAGCAACCTCGGAAATTGCTTTGTTTAATCTCGAACGTTCGGCCTTTTCATCGATAACGGCATTGTTTGAACCCGTAAATTGGAATTGATTTCGTAATTGAGTTGCGTAAAGTATTAACGCTTCGGTGTTATCCAACATTTGGTTTTGAAAACGGCACATGTCCTTGGGAGTAATTATTTGTACGGGTATTTGATCGATTATTTGTTACCATTGAATGATGGAAATCCATTAACCCCTTTCATTCAAAGAAGGACTTTGTAAGTAACTTTAAAATAGCCACAATTGTTATCAATAAATAAAATAAACATTTTAATTAGGTACGTAGAATATGTGCTTAATGATCTCGTTAAAAAATGATCTAAAATGATCTCGTAATATCAGGTGCGATTGCGGTCAAATACCTATCATGTTCTTTTAAAAAAAATCGAGAGATAGATCAAGAAAATGATACTTTGAATTTGCTTATACTTAGATCTTTCTAGAACCTTGATTTTAGATTTTAAACTTTCGCGTTCCATTTCAATTAAAATAGTAATGTAACTCATTAATAAACGTCGCGTTAAGACCCGTGTCTTAATATTTTACTTGATTTTAGACACAATAAGGAATTTACTTAATAAAATTTCCTTTGAATAAATAATGTAACCTGCCTACTTACTTGATTTCCTTCCAAGAAAAGTTTCAAGTCAGTTCCTCTAGCTTATTTAAGAAGATATTTTTCTCATCCAGCTCCGAGACCCGCTCAGCCAGAAATCCTCCCGGTACTGCGGATCGGTGGGCGAGACGCGCTGGGTGGCCGGCGGGAACAAAGCCGACCTGCACTTCCACTCAGACTACAAGTAAGTAAGAACAAAGACGATTGCGAAGGAGCTAATCTTAGCTCTAAGAAATGATCCACTCGGACTACAATTAGTAGGTAATCATATAAGAATAAAGACACATTTGTTGTGCGGTCAAGAATTGATTGTGGGATAAAATCAGTTCTGATTCGGCCTTGAAAGATTTCAGACGTAGATAGAATGATCTACTTATAAAATAAATAAATATACAGTTTGTAAAACAATCCGCAGACTGCATACTTTTTATCGGCCGACTAATTCCGTACTATATTTATATAAGTAGGTTAAAAAATACCAACCGAATTAAGAACCTCCTCTTTTTTGAAAATTTCTACAATTTCCAAAACACTTACTACTTAAAGGTAAGCACGCCTATCTGAAAGCCTACAAAATACAGAAACGTGTTATCCGTGAGACGCCCCGCGGCAAGCAGAGTCGATTCTCGTGTAATAGAGATCATCCCGAAACAAAGAAACGTTTTAGATTCTCTTTCAAAGGAAATCTACAAACTGTGTCGGTAGGATTCTTGACTTGATAAATTATTTGGAAGGTAGGCGTCAAATTAATTCGAAATGGCAGCAATTAACATTGTCATGTAACGAGATTTGCACTTGAGAAAAGTAAGATTTGATATTTTTTTCTAATTCTAAATTGTTGAGGATCGTCCCCAGATCGACGCAAATTACAAATCGTTTAAATGTGCAGATTGCTAAAACCACTCTCACTGCATGGACGGATTGAACGGTCTCCGTGAAATGGCAATTTAGGCTGAGTTGCACCACCTAACTTTAACCGTAATTATAACCACAGAATAATAATAAGTACTGCTATAACGATGACCGGTGTTTTTTTGTATAGTTTGACAGATTTTTGACGTTTGTCAAAGTTAAAGTAAAATGGTGCAACCCAGCCTTATACAGTGTGAGTCACGTTAAAGTGTACATATGAAAATAGATGAAACTAGACCTATTTTTATCGACAAAAAAGAGGTCAAAATTTTTTTGAGATTTTTTTTTTAATTTTTTATAGAATTTTTTTTCTTCCAATTACTTATTGTAAAGAAAACGTAATAACTTTTAAAGTAAGCGGTATATCCTGATAAAATAAAAACAGTAATAATGATAAATAACAGGCAATAGTAAAAAAATACATAAAATACACAAAAAATGCCAAAAAATAATAAAAAATGATACTTTTTGAAAAAAATCTGCTTAAAAATTCTTGTTTTTTTGGTTATTTGATAAATTTCTCCAAAAAATGCCCCTATAACTGGTGGTTTTTATTACTTTGTATTATTCTCTATCGTATTACCTTCGTAAAACCAAAAATCGCATGTCTCTATCCCTATCACAACATTTGCTATGATCGTTTGAACAAAGGCCTGCCACAACATTATTCTCCGCTATAGGTAGAGACAATTTTAATTTTAACTAAAATGCTTATTTTACTTCGAAATCTTTGGTTTTTATTTGAAATCTAACTTGTCTTTATCAAAATTACAAATCTAGAGCCATTTTCAGTTTCGTTGTTAACGAAGCGTTGAATGGCGCGCCCGGAGAGGCTTAGTTCAAATGATCATAGCAAATGTTGAAATAGGGATAGAGACATGCGATTTTTGGTTTTACGAAGGTAATACGATAGAGAATAATACAAAGTAATAAAAACCACCGGTTATAGGGGCATTTTTTAGAGAAATTTATCAAATAACAAAAAAAACACGAATTTTTAAGCAGATTTTTTTCAAAAAGTATCATTTTTTATTATTTGTTGGCCTTTTTTGTGTATTTTGTGTATTTTTTTAGTATCGCCTGTTATTTAGCATTATCACTGTTTTTATTTTATCAGGATATACCTCTTAGTTTAAAAGTTATTACGTTTTCTTTACGAGAAGTAATTGGAAGAAATAAAATTCTATAATTTTTTTTAAAAAAATCTCAAAAAATTTTTGACCTCTTTTTTGTCGATAAAAATAGGTCTAGTTTCACATATTTTCATATGTACACTTTAATGTGACTCACACTGTATTGAAAAAGGCTCGAATAAGACCGAACGTTCTACATACCATCATCGCATCAAACATTCCACCATTCAGATGATCAATCCTTCCAGCACCCAAGGCGCGGGATTCTCTCTAACCTGGGATGCAGTGGAGCTGATCGGATGTCCATCTCAGACCTTCACCTCGAAGGAAGGCGTCCTGAGAAGTCCCAACTACCCGCACTTTCTGCTGCCGAACCTGGATTGCACCATCGATATACTTGCTCCTGCTGGTATGTATCAATTAAATCATTAACAAATGAGGCATTAGTAATAAGTGGGACAGCTATTCTGGTTAGTTTCTAGACCGTTACTCTAATACGGATTTTTCAAACGTTATAGGCACTTAGGCACACTGCCAAGTACTTAACGAAACGAAGCATCTTTCCTGAAGCACTACGAAGTGTCTTTTCAGGCTGATTAGTAAATTAGTTAATACATTAGAGTCACCAAGTTCATTTATTTGTTTGTCATTAAATACCTAAATAATAATCATCCATCATCATCACATAGGTATTTAAGCCCAAAGCAAGAAGAACGCAATTGATAGATTTTGCAATATTTTTAGCTAATTCATCTAAGAGACAATTTTTTATCGTTTTGCGTTTTAATTAAACGAATAATTAAATGATCATTCATCATCACCACGTAAGCCCAAAGCAAGAAGCACCAAAAAGCACGATCATTTGATTTTGTTGATCTTAAAATTTACCTCTTTATTTACTGTTGATCTTAAAATTCTCTCGCAGCAATGTTCTTCCTACAGTTCGTCTCTTTTATATCCTAGGAAAACGCGTATTCCTCAACATCAGCCACTTCGACTTCGGCTACGGCACCTTCGACAAAGGCGTCCCCTACAACGTCACCGACTCAGTCCCCGAAGACTCGTTCCTAGAGGTGCAGGTAGACCTGCAGACCATGCCGATCCGGCCGTTCCTGAACCAGAAGATACTGACCAATGGGCTCTTTGTGTCCCAGTCGGAGATATTAAGGTTACGGCTGAGGACCGGGGAGAATGTCACCGGGATCGGGTTCATGGCGCATTTTAAGACGGGTAAGAAAATTATAAGTGCTTTCCTTGTTGTTTTTAGGAAGAATCTAACTAAAATGTGTCTTAGGTCAATGTTGTCTGAAATTATAATCGTAAAGTAATCGCTTGCCAAAAAGTTGTTCTTTGAAAAGATTTTGGTAAAATACTCTTTATCAATTTAATTAGATGGATTCGGGGTTATTCCCTTCCCACGTAAAACGAGATGTCAAGATGAGTGGACGGTGACACATATAGATGACCCACGCTGAACTGTCCCGCCAAACTCAATGACAGGGGGGCGCTACCATCGTTCAACTATATGGTTTCCAACATGGCAAAAATCTGAACCAGCGATCCGGTATTGACGGTGGCGCCCCACTGTCAATGTCATCGACAGGACAGTCCAGTATTTTGGAACTATACACCCGAAACAGCATTTCGGAGTAGCCTTGTTTTTAACCTTATGGTATGATGATAATGAAATATGCTGATGATGAATATGACATTTTCTTAGTGGGGTTTCTCAACCTAAGCCACGTGGTGGAACTACAGTCAGCTCGCGGCGGCCGCCTCGCTCCGCCCAACTATCCCGGCGCCGCGCCCTCTCAGGCGTTAGTCCGCGCGAGAATACTGGCACCACCGAGGCATACGCTGGCGATAGCCTTACACGCTGCGAGGTTGGCTACACCCCCTGTGGCTGAGGATGAAGACTCCAAGAATGAACCGTGTGGAGAAAACAACGGATGGATCGAGGTAAGTCTACATTCTCGCAGGGATACCTTAGTACGCGACTGCTAGCACCCCCGAGACACACGCTGGCTCTACACGCAGCTAGGCTGCCTTCATCTCCTGGCTGTGACTAACAATGAAAACTCCCAAGTATGATGCGTGGACCAGACAACCGGTGGATCGAGGTAAGTTCAACTATTTCGGCGCCACACCCACGCAGGCACTGATTCGCGCAAGGTTGCTAGCGCCACCGAGACACACGCTAGCGATAGCGCTACACGCTGCGAGGCTGGCTACACCCCCTGTGGCAGATGATGAAGACTCCAAGACTGAACCGTGTGGAGAAAACAATGGATGGATCGAGGTAAGTTCAATGAATCCCAGTGCCGCACTCACGCAAGCACTGATCCGTGCAAGGCTGCTAGCACCACCGAGACACACGCTAGCGATAGCGCTACACGCTGCCAGGCTGGCTACACCCCCTGTGGCAGATGATGAAGACTCTAAGAACGAACCGTGTGGGGAAAATAATGGGTGGATCGAGGTAGGTTCAACTTCTTATTGCGCATGCCCGAGCAGGCGTTAGTCCGCGCGAGAATACTGACGCCACCAAGGCACACGCTAGCAATAGCCTTACACGCTGCGAGGCTGGCTACGCCCCCTGTGGCTGATGATGAAGACTCTAAGAATGAACCGTGTGGGGAAAATAATGGATGGATCGAGGTAAGTCTATCACCCCAAGGCTACAACTCTCGCAAGGATACTCTAATGAGTGTTAGCGCCCCCAAGGCATACGCTAGCGATAGCGCTACACGCTACGAGGCTGGCTACACCCCCTGTGGCTGAGGATGAAGACTCCAAGAATGAACCGTGTGGAGAAAACAATGGGTGGATCGAGGTAAGTTCTATTACCCCGGTATTGCGCCCGCGCAAGCGTTAATCCGCGTGAGAATACTAGCACCACCGAGACACACGCTAGCGGTAGCGCTACACGCTGCGAGGCTGGCTACACCCCCTGTGGCAGATGATGAAGACTCCAAGAATGAACCGTGCGGAGAAAACAATGGATGGATCGAGGTAAGTTCAATAAAACCCAGTGCCGAACACACGCAAGCACTGATCCGTGCAAGGCTGCTAGCACCACCGAGACACACGCTAGCGATAGCTCTACACGCAGCGAGGCTGGCTACACCTCCTGTGGTAGATGATGAAGACTCTAAGAATGAACCGTGTGGGGAAAATAATGGATGGATCGAGGTAAGTCTATCACCCCAAGGGTACCACTCTCGCAAAGATACTTTAGTGAGTGTTAGCACCACCGAGACACACGCTAGCGATAGCGCTACACGCTGCGAGGCTGGCTACACCCCCTGTGGCTGAGGTTGAAGACTCCAAGAACGAACCGTGTGGAGAAAACAATGGATGGATCGAGGTAAGTCTTTTAAATCCGGGCTGCATTCTCGTAAGATTTTCTTGCAGCACGGTACACGCTAGCGCAGGCGTTAGTCCGCGCGAGAATACTGGCGCTACCAAGGCATACACTGGCAATAGCTCTACATGCTGCGAGGCCTGGCTATACCCCCTGTGGCAGATGATGAAGACTCCAAGAATGAACCGTGTGTAGTAAACAATGGATGGATCGAGGTAAGTTCAACTATTTCGGCGCCACACCCACGCAAGCACTGATCCGTGCAAGGCTGCTAGCGCCCCCGAGACACACGCTAGCGATAGCGCTACACGCTGCGAGTCTGGCTACACCCCCTGTGGCAGATGATGAAGACTCCAAGAATGAACCGTGTGGAGAAAACAATGGGTGGATCGAGGTAAGTTCAATGAAATCCAGTGCCGAACACACGCAAGCACTGATCCGTGCAAGGCTGCTAGCACCACCGAGACACATGCTAGCTATAGCATTGCATGCTGCCAGGCTGGCTACACCCCCTGTGGCTGATGATGAAGACTCCAAGACTGAACCGTGCGGAGAATACAATGGCTGGATCGAAGTAAGTCCACTACTCCAGGCTGCATTTAGTTAGTTTTGCAGGGCAATCGAATACCGCACTTAGCCTCATGATTGGGCCATTGTGCGCGCAGGCTGCATCTATGTAAGGAACTCATTCACGCTGGCTCCACTTGTTATGGCTAAAGAGGATGCTGTTGCTGCCTCTAAAGACCATTACCCCCTTCATTTTTTAAGATTTCCTTGATGCGCAAGTACTGCTGGCACCCCCGCGGTATACGCTTGCGCTCGCGCTGTAATCCGTCAGACTACATAACTAGTTGCTTTAGAAAAAAATTCAACTAATTTCAGGTTCAAGATAGCTACACCGACAACAACGGCACCCGCTGGGTGCTGTGCGAAGCTCGAGGGGCTCCAGCGCCACTCGTCATCCACTCGTACCTGCACGCTCTTACCGTCACCACGCGCGCCGGCAGCCACGGGCTCGCCGTCGACATCGCCGTCGCCGTCAACAAGGGTACGCGCTGTGGACCTTACTGCCCCGTCTTAAGGCTCAGAGCCGCTCGTCATATTCCGTACCTGCACGCGCGTCGGCGGCTTCGGGCTAGCCGTCGACATCGCCGTCGCCGTCAACAAGGGTACGCGCTGTGACCCTTACTGCCCCGCCTTAAGGCTCAGAGCCGCTCGTCATCCACTTGTACTTGCACGCGCTCGTCACCACGCGCGCCGGCAGCCGCGGGCTCGCCGTCGACATCGCCGTCGCCGTCAACAAGGGTACGCGCTGTGGACCTTACTGCCCCGTCTTAAGGCTCAGAGCCGCTCGTCATATTCCGTACCTGCACGCGCGTCGGCGGCTTCGGGCTAGCCGTCGACATCGCCGTNTCCAGATCCCCCCTTTGCTAGATATTTTATAAGTCACCCGCGACTTTTCATACCTTTTCATACACTCCCAACCCCTTTCTTATGAAAATAGTAAATAGTTAATCAAATAATCAAATTAACGATTAATGATTATGATTAATTAATCTTAATCAAAATTTTTGATTAATGATTAACTAATCATAATCAAAAAAAATTGATTATGATTTTAATCATTAATTTTTAATCATTAATCAGATTAACTTTTTGCCAACACTGTGCCCATACTGATCAACTGCCCGACTAAACTATCGGCCGACGAAAAATCAACGGTGTGCGCCTACTCTTAAAGCTCAGAGCCGCTCGTCATCCACTCGTACCTGCACGCTCTTACCGTCACCACGCGCTTCGGCAGCTTCGGGCTCGCCGTCGACATCGCCGTCGCCGTCAACAAGGGTACGCGCTGTGGACCTTACTGCTATGTCTTAAGGCTCAGAGCCGCTCGTCATCCAATCACCTGCACGCACTCAGCGTCACAAGGGTACGCCGCGTTATGATCCTTAATGCACTGTCTTAAGGTTCAGAGCTTCGCGTCATACAATCGCATCGCCACGTTACTCTCAAAAGTGTTTGTAGTCAATTTGCCTTAAAATCAAACATCAACCTTATGTACCTCATTTCAGACCCAGAATACCACAACAAACTGCTTCTGCTGCCTGACGAAACCAATTTGGAATCCTGCTACCCAAACCCCTGCTCGCACGGAGGAATCTGCGCTACCAGCGATCACAAGAACTTCTGCCAATGCAACGGATATTATACCGGTAAGTTACAGAGGTGATTTCAGAAAACAAGTTTTACGGGAATTCTGTAAGACTGAAGACTTTGGACTACTTAGTGCTTACGGAAAGATATAAAATTTGGCGACGGATCACCGGGCCGGAAGAAGTAGCGTGGGTAGGCCTCCCACTAGGTGGACCGACGATCTGGTGAAAATGCGGGAAGAACCTGGATGGCTGAAACGAACGAATAAAAGTTAGAACTACTTTGGAAAAGAAGCTTAAGAGATCTTAAAGTTCTGGTTTACCTTAATCCGAAACACGTATACGACACTGTTTATAAAAATTCGCGATCATCTGCGAACGAGAAAAAGGTCTGAAGCAATAAAAAAAAATCACAAGGCTGTTTTCAAAAAACCTACCTTCAACCGAGTGTTTATTTTTCAAGCATTCTGTCTCACATTCTTCAATCTTCATGTTTCCAGGTATATTCTGCCTGCTAACAGCCTGCGAGCGTTCTCCCTGCGTGTTCGGCAACTGCTCCCTCATAGCAACCGACGACGGCGGCTCCTATTCGTGCCTGTGCGCGCGCGGCTGGCGCGGCAAGCGCTGTGCGGAGCGCGTGCGAGCGTGCGCGTCCAGGCCTTGCAACAATAGGGGCGCGTGCACCGAGAGGGATGGCGGGTTTCTGTGCCAGTGCAACCCCTCTTGGAAGGGGAAGAGGTGCGTTGACAAGCTCGTTATCTTTCTCTATATAATATCTTCTGTCTAAATCATTGGTTCCCAAAGTGGGGGGCGCAAAGACCTTTAAAAAGGGGCGCGTGCCATCTGTGTACTTGAGTATAAAAAAACCTGCGACCGGTGAAAGAATGCATTCCAGACTGCTCGATACGAGCAATAAATAATCTTGACTGGAGGAGGGGGGGCGCGGAATTTTTTGTATGGTCGAAAGGGGGCGCGTTGGGAACCATTGGTCTAAATAGAGGCAACACCAAAAAAATCAAAGTACTGGCGACAGCACATACAGCGAAACATTATCACAAGGTAATGTCAAGTCGAGTTAATTGCGCACCTCGCTGGAATGCGACTTCCTCTCACATTGGGTGGATCGAGGTAAGTTCAATGAAATCCAGTGCCGAACACACGCAAGCACTGGTCCGCGCGAGAATACTGGCGCCACCGAGGCATACACTGGCGATAGCCTTACACGCAGCGAGGTTGGCTACACCCCCTGTGGCTGAGTATGAAGACTCCAAGAATGAACCGTGTGGAGAAAACAATGGGTGGATCGAGGTGCTAACAGCCTGCGAGCGTTCCCCCTGCGTGTTCGGCAACTGCTCGCTCATAGCGACCGACGACGGCGGCTCCTATTCGTGCCTGTGCGCGCGCGGCTGGCGCGGCAAGCGCTGTGCGGAGCGCGTGCGAGCGTGCGCGTCCAGGCCTTGCAATAATAGGGGCGCGTGCACCGAGAGGGATGGCGGGTTTCTGTGCCAGTGTAACCCGTCTTGGAAGGGAAAGAGGTGCGTTGACGAAAGAAAACGGTCTTTCTTCTATTTAGACAACGCCAAACAAATCAACGTATCACGTACCGGAAAACGCAGCGTGGGACGTCCACCCACAAGGTGGACCGACGACCTGATAAAGGTAGCGGGAAGGCGCTGGATGCAGGCCGCTACCAACCGTGCGATGTGGAAGTCATTGGGGGAGGCCTATGTTCAGCAGTGGACGTCCTGTGGCTGAAATGATGATGATGATGAAACAAATCAAAGTACTGGCGACAGCACATAGAGCGAAAGATTTATCACATGTTATGTAATGCTATTTTGCAACAATAATCTATAATAAAATCTAATCTGCTAGACACTGCAAAAGATTTTATACACATTATTAAGTTTGGGACCAAGTATTGCACCTTGCGGAAGCCCTATTACTGAAATTGTTCATTTAAGATTTTTATAGATTCGTCAATGGAAATACTAATTCGAGAAACATTTTGCTTCTCACTTTACAATTTAAATGTTTCTAATATTGCTACACTGTTTGTGTAATGACTAACTGATAGTTACTTTGTCGAAGGCTTTAGCCAAATCTAATTTGCTGATATTTTGTTATAAATTTTATTGCTACACTGTTTGTGTAATGACTAACTGATAGTAACTTTGTCGAAGGCTTTAGCCAAATCTAAATTGCTGATATTTTGTTATAAATTTTACCAATTTTCATCTCATCTCTATCTTCAGGTGCGAGATTCCAAATCCGACGCCCAACATCGTGAGTCTGGGAACACGGATGATCCAGGAACCCTTCTGGCTTGGCCTAATCGCCGTGTTTGTAGTCCTGGGCATCATCGGCCTGGTGTGGTGCGCCAAAAGACACTTCCCGGAAAAGATCGAGAAACTTCTGGCGGAGGAGGCCGACAGATGCGCTAGACGTAAGTACTTGCTACTGCTTCGGGGCGCTATAGGCGGTGTGGTTTGATTACTATTGGAATCGGGAATTGCCATGATGATATTACTTCTTTTCAGTATTAATACTAATATGATTAAGTTTATGTGACTGAACTCTCACATGCTAAGTGACGAAGTGGTCTCCTGCTCAGTAAATTCCATTTATCCTTGATTTACTTAAAGAAGACGCTGCAAGATTTTCACATTCCGATTCCACAGCGATTTGTGGTAATATGATCACTGAGATTAACATCTTGAAAAAGACTTGTGTGTATTTTTAATTGTGTTTTTTGTATCTTTATAACTTTAAAAAAATGTTGTTTAATAAAACAAATACTTTAGCAATAAGTATGTTGAACTCGATTGTGCTAATGTGTTTGATGCGAACACTAGTCAATTGAGTTCGTTTTGGCTTGATTTTGCCAAAGGTAAAAACTATGGATAGAGTTTTTTCGACAGTTTTGAAGACCATTAGACTGAGATCAATCGTAATCGAATGACACACTNTACGCCTGGCTGAAAGCCTACAAAATACAGAAACGTGTTATCCGTGAGACGCCCCGCGGCAAGCAGAGACGATTCTCGTGTAATAGAGATCATCCCGAAACAAAGAAACATTTCAGATTCTCTTTCAAAGGAAATCAACAAAATTGTGTCGGTAGGATTCTTGACTTGATAAATTATTTGGAAGGTAGGCGTCAAATAAATTCGAAATGGCTGCAATCAACATTATGTCATAACATCTTAGGAGATTTTCACTTGAGAAAAGTAAGATTTGATATTTTTTTCTAATTCTAAATTGTCGAGGATCGTCCCCATATCGACGCAAATTACAAATCGTTTAAATGTGCAGATTGCTAAAACCACTCTCACTGCATGGACAGATTGAACGGTCTCCGTGAAATGGCAATTTAGGCTGAGTTGCACCACCTAACTTTAACCGTAATTATAACCACAGAATAATAATAAGTACTGCCATAACGATGACCGGTGTTTTTTTGTATAGTTTGACAGATTTTTGACGTTTGTCAAAGTTAAAGTAAGATGGTGCAACCCAGCCTTATATTGAAAAAGGCTCGAATAAGACCAAACGTTCTACATACCATCATCGCATCAAACATTCCACCATTCAGATGATCAATCCTTCCAGCACCCAAGGCGCGGGATTCTCTCTAACCTGGGATGCAGTGGAGCTGATCGGATGTCCATCTCAGACCTTCACATCGAAGGAAGGCGTATTAAGAAGTCCCAACTACCCGCACTTTCTGCTGCCAAACCTGGATTGCACCATCGATATACTTGCTCCTGCTGGTATGTATACATTAAATCATTTTCTTAATCAAATGAGGCATTAGTAATAAGTGGGACAGCTATTCTGATAAGTTTCTAGACCATTAGGTACTTTACGGATTTTTCAAATGTTAGGCATTTGGGCACACTGCCAAGTACTTAACGAAACGAAGCATCTTTCCTGAAGCACTACGAAGAGTCTTTTCAGCCTGATTAGTAAATTAGTTAATACATTTTTAGTGTCACCAAGTTTAGTATTTGTTTGTCGTTAAATAAATAATCCTCCATCATCATCACATAAGTAAGCCCAAAGCAAGAAGAGCGCAATCGACAGATTTTGCAACACTTTTTAGATAATTCATCTAAGAGTCAATGAGGGCTATCGTTTTAGTGCTCACCAGTTAGCGCCACTGTAGAGTAAGGTCCTGTCAATCGCCAGGGGTGCCAACTATTAAGTAGAAAAACGATAGCCCTCATTGTTTTATCGTTTTGCGTTTTAATTAAACGAGTAATTAAATGATCATCATTCATCATAACCACGTAAGCCCAAAGCAAGAAGCACCAAAAAGCACGATCATTTGATTTTGTTGATCTTAAAATTTACCTCTTTATTTACTGTTGATCTTAAAATTCTTGCAATGTTCTTCCTACAGTTCGTCTCTTTTATATCCTAGGAAAACGCGTATTCCTCAACATCAGCCACTTCGACTTCGGCTACGGTACCTTCGACAAAGGCGTCCCCTACAACGTCACCGACTCAGTCCCCGAAGACTCGTTCCTAGAGGTGCAGGTAGACCTGCAGACCATGCCGATCCGGCCGTTCCTGAACCAGAAGATACTGACCAATGGGCTGTTTGTGTCCCAGTCGGAGATATTAAGGTTACGGCTGAGGACCGGGGAGAATGTCACTGGGATCGGGTTCATGGCACATTTTAAGACGGGTAAGAGAATTTTGTCGTACTGCTCAATGAAGGCTATGATCATTTTAGTGTACACCAGTTGGCGCCACTGTAGAGTAAGGTCACTGTCATTTGCTTTTAGTGAAGACAGTGGCGCCAACTGATGAGCGCTGAAGTGAAAGGACGACTATCGAAGTTGCACTCACCAGGTTGGCGCCTCTGTTGAGTAGGGTCATGTATGTCAATCGCCAGTAGTGCCAACTGGTAAGTTTAGAAACGATAGCCTTCATTGAACCTTTGACAGTACATAAATTGGGATTATCCCGCTTCTGCAAGAGCTTGCTTACAAGGAGATTAGGCCAATAAAGCAAGTTCCAGCACTTGTTATTCACTCTCACTTATTAATATTCTGGTATGGTGATTATTATCGTATCAACAGCCCTTTACAGTCCACTGCTGGACTATGAGCCACCTCCACTTAAGTGGAAGGTTTTGCCATATTCTCCACGCTTGGCAGGCGGGTTGGATTTGATATGATGATTGAGGTGCTTAATAATGATGTACCTTACCATTCCTCAGTGGGGTTTCTTAACCTAAGCCACGTGGTGGAACTACAGTCAGCTCGCGGCGGCCGCCTCGCTCCACCCAACTATCCCGGCGCCGCGCCATCGCAAGCACTGGTCCGCGCGAGAATACTGGCGCCCCCAAGGCATACACTGGCGATAGCTCTACACGCAGCGAAGCTGGCTACACCCCCTGTGGCAGATGATGAAGACTCCAAGAATGAACCGTGTGGAGAAAACAACGGATGGATAGAGGTAAGTCTATTATTCCCTCTCACAAGGAAACCGTGCGCGACTGCTTGCGCCCCCGAGACACACGCTAGTGATAGATCGCACTCAGCGAGGCTGGCTACACCCCCTGTGGCTGAGGATGAAGACTCCAAGAATGAACCGTGTGGAGAAAACAATGGATGGATCGAGGTAGGTTCAACTTCTTATTGCGCATGCCCGAGCAGGCGTTAGTCCGCGCGAGAATACTGGCGCCACCAAGGCATACGCTGGCGATAGCCTTACACGCAGCGAGGCTAGCTACACCCAATGTGGCTGAGGATGAAGACTCCAAGAAAGAACCGTGTGGAGAAAACAATGAATGGATCGAGGTAAGTCTATCACCCCAAGGCTACAACTCTCGCAAGGATGCTATAATGAGTACTAGCGCCCCCGAGACATACACTGGCGATACCTCTACACGCTGCGAGGCTGGCTATACCTCCTGTGGCTGAAGATAAAGACTCCAAGAATGAACTGTGTGTAGTAAACAATGGATGGATCGAGGTAAGTTCAACTATTTCGGCGCCACACCCACGAAGGCACTGATTCGCGCAAGGTTGCTAGCGCCACCGAGACACACGCTAGCAATAGCGCTACACGCTGCGAGGCTGGCTACACCTCCTGTGGCTGATGATAAAGACTCCAAGAATGAACCGTGTGGAGAAAACAATGGGTGGATCGAGGTAAGTTCAATGAAATCCAGTGCCGCACTTACGCAAGCACTGATCCGTGCAAGGCTGCTAGCGCCCCCAAGGCATACGCTAGCGATAGCGCTACACGCTGCAAGGCTGGCTACACCCCCTGTGGCTGAGGATGAAGACTTCGAGAATGAACCGTGTGGAGAAAACAATGGGTGGATCGAGGTAAGTCTATTAGGATTGAGGTTACATTCTCGCAAGAATACCTTAGTGCGCAACTGCTAGCGCCCCTCCGGTACACCTGGCGATAGCTCTACACGCTGTGAGGTTGACTACACCTAATGTGGCTGATGATAAAAACTCCAAGAATGAACCGTGTGGAGAAAACAATGGGTGGATAGAGGTAAGTCTATTATCCCCTCTCACAGGGAAACCGTGCGCGACTGCTTGCGCCCCCGAGACACACGCTAGCGATAGCCTTAACACAGCGAGGTTGGCTACTCCCCCTGTGGCTGAGGATGAAGACTCCAAGAATGAACCGTGTGGAGAAAACAATGGGTGGATCCAGGTAAGTTCAATGAAATCCAGTGCCGAACACACGCAAGCACTGATCCGCGCGAGAATACTGGCGCCACCAAGGCATACACTGGCGATAGCTCTACACGCTGCGAAGCTGGCTATACCTCCTGTGGCTGAAGATGAAGACTCCAAGAATGAACCGTGTGTAGTAAACAATGGGTGGATCGAAGTAAGTCCACTACTCCAGGCTGCATCTATATAAGGAACTCATTCCCGCTCGCCACTACGCTGGCTCCACTTGTTATGGCAAAAGAGGATGCTGTTTCTGCCTCTAAAGACCATTACCCCCTAGGCTTCATTTTTTAAGATTTCCTTGATCCGCAAGTACTGCTGGCACCCCCGCGGTATACGCTTGCGCTCGCGCTGTAAACCGTCAGAATACATAACTTGCTTTAGAAAAATTGTGTCGTACTTAATTTCAGGTTCAAGACAGCTACACCGACAACAACGGCACGCGCTGGGTGTTGTGCGAAGCTCGAGGGGCTCCAGCGCCGCTCGTCATCCACTCGTACCTGCACGCTCTTACCGTCACCACGCGCGCCGGCAGCCGCGGGCTCGCCGTCGACATCGCCGTCGCCGTCAACAAGGGTACGCGCTGTGGACCTTACTGCTCCGACTTAAGGCTCAGAGCCGCTCGTCATCTACTTGTAGTTGCTTCCTGCATACGTTCAGTGTCACGCAGCGCGCCGGCAGCCGCGGGCTCGCCGTCGACATCGCCGTCGCCGTCAACAAGGGTACGCGCTGTGGACCTTACTGCTCCGACTTAAGGCTCAGAGCCGCTCGTCATCCACCGTAGGCAGGGTACTCACCTAGCCGTGTAGCATGATACTGTATCAAGTAAGTACATAGGCACGAGCCCGCTGCGAGCTGCTCGCGCGTGGTTCGCAGGAAGATCGCAGCGACCCGCCGACTGGCGGTATCACTGCGAGCACAAATTCGGCTCGCAGTAGGATTCAGGAGCTCGCAGCCAGATACGCGAAGACCGTGGACGAGCCGTACTCACTTGAAGGTTGGTTACGTTACATGCTACGTTACGTGCTACATGACAGGTGAGTACCCTTCCGTACCTGCACGCGCTCGTCACCACCCGCGCCGGCAGCCGCGGGCTCGCCGTCGACATCGCCGTCGCCGTCAACAAGGGTACGCACTGTGGACCTTACTGCCCCGTCTTAAGGCTCAGAGCCGCTCGTCATCCACTGCACGCGCAATCAAATTAAAATCAAATTTCATCAAAGTAACGAGTAATATACGTACATTCCAGACCCGGAATACCACAACAAACTACTTCTGCTGCCTGATGAAACCAATTTGGAATCCTGCTACCCAAACCCCTGCTCGCACGGAGGAATCTGCGCTACCAGCGATCACAAGAACTTCTGCCAATGCAACGGATATTATACCGGTAAGTTATGAGTTCATAAAACTGGCTTTACGGAAATTTTATAGACTTAAAGTCTTTGGACTAAAGCCCGTTCTGTTAGCACGTAGAATTTTGTCCAATGACTCCAAGCTACCCATCCCTATCGCTCGCGCGTAATTATGTTGGTGTCGCGCTCGCACACTCACTGCGGACGCAAGTCAAGCACAGTCGCGACAGCAAGTGTGCTCACAGACCAGACTATACCTACTTAGTACTTACGGAAAGACATAAAAATTGGCGACCACGGGCCGGAAAACGTAGTGTGGGCAGGCCTCCCACTAGGTGGACAGACGATCTGGTGAAGGTCGCGGGAAGAACCTATATGGCTGAAACGAACGAATAAAAATTAGAACTACTTCGGAAAAGAAGCTTAAGAGATCTTAAAGTTCTGGTTTACCTTAATCTGAAACACGTATTTATACGACACTGTTTATAAAAATTCGCGATCATCTGCGAACGAGAAAAAGGTCTGAAGCAATAAAAAAATCACAAGGCTGTTTTCAAAAAACCTACCTTCATCCGAGTGTTTATTTTTCAAGCATTCTGTCTCACATTCTTCAATCTTCATGTTTCCAGGTATATTCTGCCTGCTAACAGCCTGCGAGCGTTCCCCCTGCGTGTTCGGCAACTGCTCCCTCATAGCGACCGACGACGGCGGCTCCTATTCGTGCCTGTGCGCGCGCGGCTGGCGCGGCAAGCGCTGTGCGGAGCGCGTGCGAGCGTGCGCGTCCAGGCCTTGCAACAATAGGGGCGCGTGCACCGAGAGGGATGGCGGGTTTCTGTGCCAGTGTAACCCGTCGTGGAAGGGAAAGAGGTGCGTTGACAAGCTCGTTATCTTTCTCTATATAATATCTTCTGTCTAAATCATTGGTTCCCAAAATGGGGAGCGCGCCGCCCAGGGGAGGCGCAAAGACCTTTAAAAAGGGGCGCGGGCCATCTGTGTACTTAAGTATAAAAAACCTGCGACCGCTGAAAGAATGCATTCCAGACTGCTCGATACGACCAATAAATAATCTTGACTGGAGGGGGCGCGTCTCAAATAAGTTTGGGAACCATTGGTCTAACTAAATAGAGGCAACACCAAAAAAATCAAAGTACTGGCGACAGCACATAGAGCGAAACATTATCACAAGGTAATGTCAAGTCGAGTTAACTGCGCACCTCGCTGGAATGCGACTTCCTCTCACTCACCCGCACATCTCCCCGCGTTCGCCGTGTTATGCTAGTTTGCAACAAAAATGTATATGTTACGGTCAAAGTGATAAATGTGAAAATTATGAATAATCGCCGGTTATTATGAATAATTACCACATGATTTGGTAAATGTGATTAATATGAGGTCATTTAAGTGTGTATAAAACTAAATAGCACCCTAACCTATTTTTCACTTTAAATCAAAACATTATGTTATGGGCATCATAGAAAAGTAATATTATGCAAGAAACATTCCAAACTCATTATGCCAAATTATATTTATATATGATATCAAAACGTTCAAAAGTTTGGTTGTACACGAGCACGTACACAAGATGTTGCTCTCTTTTATTAAATTTGTTACCTACTAAGGTTGAATTATTAAATAACCACTGTTAAATGTGATTAATTTATCACTTTTACCGCGACTGTCGGTAATTATTCATAATAACCGGTTATTATTAATAATTTTCAATTTATCACATTAACCGTAACATATATTCCGATGGTCAAGAGACCGTGTAAGAGATCTTATAAAAAACAGTATGTAAAGTTAGGGACCAATTAGTACACCTTGCGGAAGCCCCATTATAGAACTTGTTAATATTAAGATTTATAGATTCGTCAATGGAAATACTAATTTGAGAAACATTTTGCTTCTCTCTAATATTGCTAGATTACTGTTTGTGTAATGACTAACTGATAGGTACTTTGTCGAAGGCTTTAGCCAAATCTAATTTTCTAATATTCTATTATTAATTTTACCAAATTCAACAACATCGACAATGCACATAACAACAATGTCATCGCTATCTCCAGATGCGAGATCCCAAATCCGACGCCCAACATCGTGAGCCTGGGAACACGGATGATCCAGGAACCCTTCTGGCTGGGCCTAATCGCCGTGTTCGTAGTCCTGGGCATCATAGGCCTGGTGTGGTGCGCCAAGAGACACTTCCCCGAAAAGATCGAGAAACTTCTGGCGGAGGAGGCCGACAGATGCGCTAGACGTAAGTACTTGCTACTGCTTCAGGGGGCTATAGGCGGTGTGGTTTGATTACTATTGGGATCGGGAATTGCCATGATGATATTAATTCTTTTCAGTATTAATACTAATATGATTAAGTTTATGTAACCGCAATCTCCATGCTAAATGACGAAGTGTTCTCTTACTCAGTAAATTCCGTTTAAATCTTAATTTACATAGAAGAAGACGCTGGAAGATTATCACATTTCGATTCCACAGCGATTTCTGGTAAATGGCTGAGCTGATTTTAACATCTGTAAAAGAGTTGCATGTATTTTTAAAGACGATTATTGTTTCTTTTTGGAACTGTTTAACTTTAACAAATTGTTGATTAATATAGCAATAAGTATCTTGAACTCAATTGTGCTAATGTGTTCGATGCGAACACTAGTCGATTGAGTTCGTTTTGGCTTGATTTTGCCAAAGGTAAAAACTATGGATATAGTTTTTTCGCCAGTTTTGAAGACCATTAGACTGAGATCAGACAGTTTTTTGGAACCTGCTTAGAATAAACTGAGATCAATCGTAATCGAACGACACACTGCTGGAGGACAAATTCTTTAGGCTCCCAATTGGTACCAAATCCCATAACTCAGACTTGTTCTACCAATCAGTTTGTTGGCACACTCTCAACGCGTACAGCTTGTCACTGTCACGACTTTGGTATTATAGAGGCGTAGCATGGGGCTTAAATCATTTGACCCTGTCCTTGATGTATACCTATAGAAAACCATAAAGTAAATTGGATCCACCTACAAACGTAAAATCTACATAGATGATAATACAGGTAAGTATAAATTAAACCTTAAAGTTAGAAATCTTTTCTCTTTTGTTCTTATAAAATTTATGAACCCAAATTGGATACTGAGGACTTGATAAGATCTATAGCTAAGTTTGAATTAAAGGACAAAGTAGAAACTTTTAATGAATCAATTAAGATCGTAGTCCCCCACGCTACGCCACCTGGTAAATACACAGTTGACTTAGTTAATTTGATGAGGATACTAACTCTGTATAGCATTACTCTGTCACAGTAATATTGAAGATGCTTCCTTATAAGTAAGATTGTTTCCGCTAACTCATGTATTTTATCAATAAACGCACTGTCTCTGGGATGGTAAGGACACGTTTTGAGTACTTTTTCTTCTTTTGATATCTTTTCTATCTCTGTGTTTCCATTTGCGAGTTCAGAAACTTCTTTAGCCGTGAACCTTAGAGACTTGTCACTGATATGTCGGTGCATGTACTGGATAGCTTAGATTTGTACCCTCTAGATGTACAGTTTCTGGACGACGCAAATTAGGCAAATGCTTTAACTTGATTATAAAAGACACAATCATTGACGACGAAAAATCTCACAAACAAAATTTCGAAAATATTTCTAAAACTTGGTAAAATACAAGGAATATCTTCAAATGTAAGAGCACTTAACAAATAGATTGCAAATAAATCAAACAAAATCAAGTTGAAGTCATTGCATTTTTTCTGTAAATGTTTTTGCAAAAAGGATTACCAGATAAAACACGATGCGCTTGGACATCCCGAAACAACTGTATGCTTTAGTCCATTTAGTCATATTTCCTTTGAAACCTATAAAGTTATAATTCAAGATACAGCATGCACAAATAGAATAACATTATATTTGATTCTTACCCAAATACATACTTTATTAAACATGGTGGATCAACAAAGTATCGACTGTCAAAGGTAATAATTCAAATACATTATTCAAAACAGGCAGAAATTACAAATTTTATAAAATAACATTCAATTGGCATTTGGCATATAAATGAAATAATTTAATGTTCTTTTCGTACTGGAGGTATCTTGTCTTATCTTTAAATCCAATATCCTCAACTCAACGCCCATATTCTTGGACTCATTATAGATCTAACTCGACTTACAACTACAGGCAAGGCATCCCATTACAACAATGAAAACTATATTGAAACTACCTCAAAATTGACTGAATGTTGCCATTTCAATCTGCTTCAAAGAAAATTATACTTAAATTGAAGTAAATTCACTTTTTTTCAAAAATTGCGATGCCCTGGAGGTTGCTTCTAAAGCAAATACGTTAATGAGGGCTATCGTTTTAGCGCTCACCAGTTAGCGCCACTGTAGAGTAAGGTCCTGTCACTTGCTAGTAGCGAAGACAGTGGCGCCAACTTGTGAGCGTTAAAGTGGTAGGAGGACTATCGCATTTGCAGTCATCAAGATGGCGCCACTGTAGAGTAAGGTCCTGTCAATCGCCAGGGGTGCCAACTGTTAAGTATAAAAACGATAGCCCTCATTGAGATAATCCGCTTGATGAGATTTCCTCAAGATTATAATCCACGATTCCAAAAGACACTGGCAGACATAAACCTTTGGAAGAGGTTGCCACAACAAAAAAAAAGTTGCCACACAAAAAAGTCGAGTCGTTTAAGAATACGGGCGTGTCGCTGACGCGGTATACAGTATAGATGACCCACGCTGAACTGTCCCACCAAACTCAATGACAGGGGGGCGCTACCATCGTTCAACTATATGGTTTCCAACATGGCAAAAATCGGAACCAGCGTTCCGGTATTGACGGTGGCGCCCCACTGTCAATGTCATGCATAGGACAGTTCAGTATTTTGGAACTATATTGGGTTGTCCACGCACGGCCGCTAGCGGCGCGCGGCGGGCGCGCGGGCGGCGGGCGGCGGTACGCGGCCGTGGCGCGCGAGGAGCAGTGACCGCAGCGTTTGTCCACAGCCAGGCCTGGCTCACTCCGCGCGGTACATCCGATAATTATCTACAGCGAAGCGCCCCGCCGGCGGGTATTATATCAGTCGAGTGTCACGCGCGCGCCCGTCGGAACTTGATGTTTTGCCTTTAATAAATAATTTCTTTTGAATACAATTTATGATGTTTTAAGAATTTTATCGTTAAAATATTAACTATTACCTTTCCGTGTAGGTAAATGAAACGGAAGAGTAACATCGATACACCAAATTACGACAAGCTAGTTCTTTTACCATAATGCATAGGTACCCCAACAATATTCAGTAAAAAATAAATTGTTGCCAAAGTACAGCGAGTAACATTAGATTAAGTTTGTGCAAAGCCAAATACAAATGTTAAATAGGTATGAAAGAAGACATTGTATTAAAATTACTTTTTTTATCCTAAGTAGGTATATTTAAAATGTTATTTTTACAAAGGTCTAGCGCTCGGCGGCCGCTGCCGCGGCACGCTTCGCTCGCCTTCGCGCATTAAGGGTCACTGTTCTAACCTAACCTAACCTACTATTTTCTGCAATACCTACTTTTTGCAACCATACTATTTTCTGCAATGTTTTACATAAAATTATTGTGAAAACCATGATCATGTGCCTTATGCTTTGATTTGTGGGTAACGGTGGGTAAGTATGTGAAGTGTCAATTTGACCAAAAAAATTATTTGGGATATAATATTTGGCAACATAAAACATTTGCTATATAAACATTTGCCAAGTAAAATTTGCCCAAATGATAATTTGACCAAATGAATCAGTTGCGAAAAGTACAGTTGCTAAAAGTTCATTTGGGAAATGAAACTTTGGCGATAAGTTGTTTGCGAAGTGAAATTTGGCGAAAAGTAATTTGGCTAAACGGAAGGATACCCTTTTCGGTCTTCATGGTCAAAATTTCGAATTTAGGTAAAAGATAGATAGATAGATAGATGATTATTCTGGATTACTAATGTTTGGCCAAAAAACGTTTCCCAAATTATCACATCACAAACAACGTTTCGCAAATTTTCATTTGGCAAATTCTCATTTGGCAAAACAACTTATTGCAAACTTTTAATTCGCAAATGTCGTTTTTAGCATATTATTGTTTAGCAAATTATTGTTTGGCAAAGTATGTTTTNTCATTAGTAATTATTTTGTGTCCGGTTTTGGTGGCAGTAATCGGGGAGTACGTTAGGACATGGACATGAAACTAGGCTTTTACACGTCTCAGTATAAATCATTGTTGAAATTGGATTCACTTGATTCCGAGTTTATTAAAATCGTCGTCATCGGTATTTTTTTCGGCTTTGATGTTGGTGTTCCAACGTAATCAGCTATTTACTGCGTTAATATTTGTTCAGTATTGTCGCACAAATTACACAAATTTTCTACATATTCCAACCTCACGAATTCTCCAGTCTCAGAGATTTGATTTGACTCATCATATTCAATTTTCAAACTATATAAATTCAATATCATCCCTACCGACTTCATAATCACAAGAAATCCAATCTTTTTGACCATATTTGTTTTGATATGACACTTATTAATCTGAATGTCTTTACATTTCTCACCAGATTCGTTTTATCTGTGTCTACAATGTACTCGTGCGTATTACATGACTCACTTTTCTTACTCTCTGAAATGTCTGTATAAATTCACTGTAGTTCAACTTCACATAAATGTTGATTTTGATCGATATCGTTAACGTATAGACTTTCATTACCTACATCACTCACAAGTGCTGTATAGTCGATGGCTTCACTTATTCCTTATTTTACTTCAACTTTTTCGAACATTTGATTCATCTCAATCTCCATATTCTCTCAAGAGCTCTTTTCTCTCATCAAACTGTTCAAGTTTTCATCTCGATATTAAAAAAATCAGTAACTCATTTTAGTTATCCTAACATTCTACTCAAAATCATGATCTTTCTGAACATATTAACAAACCAGCTAAAATAAAAATACATTATTGAAACCATTTTGTTAAAGCTAAACTAAACAACGAAACTGCTNACAAATGTTAAATAGGTATGAATGAAGACATTGTATTAAAATTACTTTTTTAATCCTAAGTAGGTATATTTAAAATGTTATTTTTACAAAGGTTAAATAACTCTAATACTTACCTATATACGTACCTCATTACAAATACCTAAGTAGGTTAATTCTATTTTTTCACTAGACAGCATAGCAACCCTAATAGCGTAAGAAGAGTTCAGAGACACGCGATAGAAAGAAACAAAACTTGTAGGTGAATAAAATTGTAGGTACGTAGTACTGTGCGAGCTGAATTACACTGTATCGCGTGGTAGCAAGACTCGCATTTATTTAAATCGTCTTCGGAGTAATCCTTCTGTAGGTACTACTAATTTTATTCTGCAGTGTTGCCAGAAGGTTACTTTTGAACTGCATTGGTTACTTTTAGGTTACACTAATGAAAAGGTTACTTTTAGGTGATTTTTCAGAAATTGTAGAATTAACTTTTACAGGTTATTCAGTAAAAAATATTAATAGTGACAATTTAAAATTATGTCATAAACTGCATTTAAACATGAATTTGATTTATTATTTGTTAAAAAAAATGAGTAATGCGAATGTTTTTCTATAATAAAACGCAAATCCAGGAAGAAACGTTTTAAACGACCGCGGCCGGTCACTTTTCGGTCTTCATGGTCAAAATTTCGAATTTAGTTAAAAGATAGATAATATAGATTGATGATTATTCTTTTTCGCTCCTCCCCCCCCCCCCCCCCC